>NC_135824.1:47353732-47953732 GCF_964213995.1 Mustelus asterias | reverse complement strand
GCTGACTCTCACTGGGATACAGTTCCTGAAGGTGCTGACTCTGCTGGGATACAGCTCCGGAAGGCGCTGACTCTCATTGGATACAGTTCCTGAAAGTGCTGACTCTGCTGGGATACAGTTCCTGAAGGCGCTGACTCTCACTGGGATACAGTTCCTGAAGGTGCTCACTCTCACTGGGATTCAGTTCCTGAAGGTGCTGACTCTCACTGGGGGACAGTTCCTGAAGGTGCTGACTCTCACTGGGATACAGTTCCTGAAGGCGCTGACTCTCACTGGGATACAGTTTCTGAAGGTGCTGACTCTCACTGGGATACAGTTCCTGAAGGTGCTGATTCTCACTGGGATACAGTTCCTGAAGGTGTTGATTCTCACTAGGATACAGTTCCTGAAGGTGCTGACTCTCACTGGGATACAATTCCTGAAGGTGCTGATTCTCACTTGGATACAGTTCCGGAAGGTGCTGACTCTCACTGGGATACAGTTCCTGAAGGTGCTGACTCTCACTGGGATACAGTTCTTGAAGGCGCTGACTCTCACTGGGATACAGTTCCTGAAGGTGCTCACTCACACTGGGATACAGTTCCTGAAGGTGCTGACTCTCACTGGGATACAGTTCCTGAAGGTGCTGATTCTCACTGGGATACAGTTCCGGAAGGTGCTGACTCTCACTGGGATACAGTTCCTGAAGGTGCTGACTCTGCTGGGATACAGCTCCGGAAGGCGCTGACTCTCATTGGATACAGTTCCTGAAAGTGCTGACTCTGCTGGGATACAGTTCCTGAAGGCGCTGACTCTCACTGGGATACAGTTCCTGAAGGTGCTCACTCTCACTGGGATTCAGTTCCTGAAGGTGCTGACTCTCACTGGGGGACAGTTCCTGAAGGTGCTGACTCTCACTGGGATACAGTTCCTGAAGGTGCTGACTCTGCTGGGATACAGTTCCTGAAGGCGCTGACTCTCACTGGGATACAGTTCCTGAAGGTGCTGACTCTCACTGGGATACAGTTCCTGAAGGTGCTGACTCTCACTGGGGGACAGTTCCTGAAGGTGCTGGCTCTCACTGGGGGACAGTTCCTAACGGTGCTGACTCTCACTGGGGTACAGTTCCTGAAGGTGCTGACTCTCAGTGAGATACAGATCCTGAAGGTGCTGACTCTAACTGCGGTACAGTTCCTGAAGGTGCTGACTCTCACTGGGGTACAGTTCCTGAAGGTGCTGACTGTCACTGGGATACAGATGCTGAAGGTGCTGACTCTCACTGGGATACAGTTCCTGAAGGTGCTGACTCCCACTGGGATACAGTTCCTGAAGGTGCTGACTCTCACTGGGGGACAGTTCCTGAAGGTGCTGACTCTCACTGGGGAACAGTTCCTGAAGGTGCTGACTCTCACTGGGATACAGTTCCTGAAGGTGCTGACTCTCACTGGGGGACAGTTCCTAAAGGTGCTGACTCTCACTGGTAAACAGTTCCTGAAGGTGCTGATTCTCACTGGGATACAGTTCCTGAAGGTGCTGAATCTCACTGGCATACAGTTCCTGAATGCGCTGACTCTCACTGGGATACAGTTCCTGAAGGTGCTGACTCTCACTGGGATACAGTTCCTGAAGGTGCTGATTCTCACTGGGATACAGTTCCTGAAGGTGCTGAATCTCACTGGGATACAATTCCTGAAGGTGCTGATTCTCACCGGGATACAGTTCCGGAAGGTGCTGACTCTCACTGGGATACAGTTCCTGAAGGTGCTGACTCTCACTGGGATACAGTTCCTGAAGGCGCTGACTCTCACTGGGATACAGTTCCTGAAGGTGCTGACTCTCACTGGGATACAGTTCCTGAAGGTGCTGATTCTCACTGGGATACAGTTCCTGAAGGTGCTGACTCTCACTGGGATACAATTCCTGAAGGTGCTGATTCTCACTGGGATACAGTTCCTGAAGGCGCTGACTCTCACTGGGATACAGTTCCTGAAGGTGCTCACTCTCACTGGGATACAGTTCCTGAAGGTGCTGACTCTCACTGGGATACAGTTCCTGAAGGTGCTGATTCTCACTGGGATACAGTTCCGGAAGGTGCTGACTCTCACTGGGATACAGTTCCTGAAGGTGCTGACTCTGCTGGGATACAGCTCCTGAAGGCGCTGACTCTCACTGGGATACAGTTCCTGAAAGTGCTGACTCTGCTGGGATACAGTTCCTGAAGGCGCTGACTCTCACTGGGATACAGTTCCTGAAGGTGCTCATTCTCATTGAGATACAGTTCCTGAAGGTGCTGACTCTCACTGGGACACAGTTCCTAAAGGTGCTGACTCTCACTGGGATACAGTTACTGAAGGTGCTGACTCTCACTGGGATACAGTTCCTGAATATGCTGATTCTCACTGGTATACAGTTCCTGAATGTGCTGTCTCTCACTGGGATACAGTTCCTGAAGGTGCTGACTCTCACTGCGATACAGTTCCTGAAGGTGCTGACTCTCACTGGGATACAGTTCCTGAAGGTGCTGATTCTCACTGGGATACAGTTCCTGAAGGTGCTGACTCTCACTGGGATACAGTTCCTGAAGGCGCTGACTCTCACTGGGATACAGTTCCTGAAGGCGCTGACTCTCACTGGGATACAGTTCCTGAAGGTGCTGACTCTCACTGGGATACAGATGCTGAAGGTGCTGACTCTCACTGGGATACAGTTACTGAAGGTGCTGACTCTCACTGGGATACAGTTCCTGAATGTGCTGATTCTCAATGGTATACAGTTCCTGAAGGTGCGGTCTCTCACTGGGATACAGTTCCTGAAGGTGCTGACTCTCACTGCGATACAGTTCCTGAAGGTGCTGACTCTCACTGGGATACAGTTCCTGAAGGTGCTGATTCTCACTGGGATACAGTTCCTGAAGGTGCTGACTCTCACTGGGATACAGTTCCTGAAGGCGCTGACTCTCACTGGGATACAGTTCCTGAAGGCGCTGACTCTCACTGGGATACAGTTCCAGAAGGTGCTGACTCTCACTGGCATACAGTTCCTGAAGGTGCTGTTTCTCACTGGGATACAGTTCCTGAAGGTGCTGATTCTCACTGGGATACAGTTCCTGAAGGTGCTGACTCTCACTGTGATACAATTCCTGAAGGTGCTGATTCTCACTTGGATACAGTTCCGGAAGGTGCTGACTCTCACTGGGATACAGTTCCTGAAGGTGCTGACTCTCACTGGGATACAGTTCCTGAAGGTGCTGACTCTCACTGGGATACAGTTTCTGAAGGTGCTCACTCTCACTGGGATACAGTTCCTGAAGGTGCTGACTCTCAATGGGATACAGTTCCTGAAGGTGCTGATTCTCACTGGGATACAGTTCCGGAAGGTGCTGACTCTCACTGGGATACAGTTCCTGAAGGTGCTGACTCTGCTGGCATACAGCACCTGAAGGCGCTGACTCTCACTGGGATACAGTTCCTGAAAGTGCTGACTCTGCTGGGATACAGTTCCTGAAGGCGCTGACTCTCACTGGGATACAGTTCCTGAAGGTGCTCACTCTCACTGGGATTCAGTTCCTGAAGGTGCTGACTCTCACTGGGGGACAGTTCCTAAAGGTGCTGACTCTCACTGGGATACAGTTCCTGAAGGTGCTGACTCTGCTGGGATACTGTTCCTGAAGGCGCTGACTCTCACTGGGATACAGTTCCTGAAGGTGCTGACTCTCACTGGGAAACAGTTCCTGAAGGTGCTGACTCTCACTGGGGGACAGTTCCGAAAGGTGCTCACTCTCACTGGGGGACAGTTTCTGAAGGTGCTGACTCTCAGTGGGATACAGATCCTGAAGGTGCTGACTCTAACTGGGGTACAGTTCCTGAAGGTGCTGACTCTCACTGGGGTTCAGTTCCTGAAGGTGCTGACTCTCACTGGGATACAGATCCTGAAGGTGCTGACTCTCACTGGGATACAGTTCCTGAAGGTGCTGACTCCCACTGGGATACAGTTCCTGAAGGTGCTGACTCTCACTGGGGTACAGTTCCTGATGGTGCTGACTCTCACTGGGGTACAGTTCCTGAAGGTGCTGACTCTCACTGGGATACAGTTCCTGAAGGTGCTCACTCTCACTGGGATACAGTTCCTGAAGGTGCTGACTCTCACTGGGATACAGTTCCTGAAGGTGCTGATTCTCACTGGGATACAGTTCCGGAAGGTGCTGACTCTCACTGGGATACAGTTCCTGAAGGTGCTGACTCTGCTGGGATACAGCTCCTGAAGGCGCTGACTCTCACTGGGATACAGTTCCTGAAAGTGCTGACTCTGCTGGGATACAGTTCCTGAAGGCGCTGACTCTCACTGGGAGACAGTTCCTGAAGGTGCTCACTCTCACTGGGATACAGTTCCTGAAGGTGCTGACTCTCACTGGGGGACAGTTCCTAAAGGTGCTGACTCTCACTGGGATACAGTTCCTGAAGGCGCTGACTCTCACTGGGATACAGTTCCTGAAGGTGCTCACTCTCACTGGGATACAGTTCCTGAAGGTGCTGACTCTCACTGGGGGATAGTTCCTGAAGGTGCTGACTCTCACTGGGGTACAGTTCCTGAAGGTGCTGACTCTCAGTGGGATACAGATCCTGAAGGTGCTGACTCTCACTGGGGTACAGTTCCTGAAGGTGCTGACTCTCACTGGGGTACAGTTCCTGAAGGTGCTGACTCTCACTGGGATACAGATGCTGAAGGTGCTGACTCTCACTGGGATACAGTTCCTGAAGGTGCTGACTCCCACTGGGATACAGTTCCTGAAGGTGCTGACTCTCACTGGGGGACAGTTCCTGAAGGTGCTGACTCTCACTGGGGAACAGTTCCTGAAGGTGCTGACTCTCACTGGGATACAGTTCCTGAAGGTGCTGACTCTCACTGGGGGACAGTTCCTAAAGGTGCTGACTCTCACTGGTAAACAGTTCCTGAAGGTGCTGATTCTCACTGGGATACAGTTCCTGAAGGTGCTGAATCTCACTGGCATACAGTTCCTGAATGCGCTGACTCTCACTGGGATACAGTTCCTGAAGGTGCTGACTCTCACTGGGATACAGTTCCTGAAGGTGCTGATTCTCACTGGGATACAGTTCCTGAAGGTGCTGACTCTCACTGGGATACAATTCCTGAAGGTGCTGATTCTCACTGGGATACAGTTCCGGAAGGTGCTGACTCTCACTGGGATACAGTTCCTGAAGGTGCTGACTCTCACTGGGATACAGTTCCTGAAGGCGCTGACTCTCACTGGGATACAGTTCCTGAAGGTGCTGACTCTCACTGGGATACAGTTCCTGAAGGTGCTGATTCTCACTGGGATACAGTTCCTGAAGGTGCTGACTCTCACTGGGATACAATTCCTGAAGGTGCTGATTCTCACTGGGATACAGTTCCTGAAGGCGCTGACTCTCACTGGGATACAGTTCCTGAAGGTGCTCACTCTCACTGGGATACAGTTCCTGAAGGTGCTGACTCTCACTGGGATACAGTTCCTGAAGGTGCTGATTCTCACTGGGATACAGTTCCGGAAGGTGCTGACTCTCACTGGGATACAGTTCCTGAAGGTGCTGACTCTGCTGGGATACAGCTCCTGAAGGCGCTGACTCTCACTGGGATACAGTTCCTGAAAGTGCTGACTCTGCTGGGATACAGTTCCTGAAGGCGCTGACTCTCACTGGGATACAGTTCCTGAAGGTGCTCATTCTCATTGGGATACAGTTCCTGAAGGTGCTGACTCTCACTGGGGGACAGTTCCTAAAGGTGCTGACTCTCACTGGGATACAGTTCCTGAAGGTGCTCTCTCTGCTGGGATACAGTTCCTGAAGGCGCTGACTCTCACTGGGGTGCAGTTCCTGAAGGTGCTGACTCTCACTGGGGTACAGTTCCTGAAGGTGCTGACTCTCACTGGGATACAGATCCTGAAGGTGCTGACTCTCACTGGGATACAGTTCCTGAAGGTGCTGACTCTCACTGGGATACAGATCCTGAAGGTGCTGACTCTCACTGGGGGACAGTTCCTGAAGGTGCTGACTCACACTGGGGTACAGTTCCTGAAGGTGCTGACTCTCACTGGGATACAGTTCCTGAAGGTGCAGACTCTCACTGGGGGACAGTTCCTAAAGGTGCTGAATCTCACTGGGGTACAGTTCCTGAAGGTGCTGACTCTCACTGGGATACAGATCCTGAAGGTGCTGACTCTCACTGGGATACAGTTCCTGAAGGCGCTGACTCTCACTGGGATACAGTTCCTGAAGGTGCTGACTCTCACTGGGATACAGTTCCTGAAGGCGCTGACTCTCACTGGGATACAGTTTCTGAAGGTGCTGACTCTCACTGGGATACAGTTCCTGAAGGTGCTGATTCTCACTGGGATACAGTTCCTGAAGGTGTTGATTCTCACTAGGATACAGTTCCTGAAGGTGCTGACTCTCACTGGGATACAATTCCTGAAGGTGCTGATTCTCACTTGGATACAGTTCCGGAAGGTGCTGACTCTCACTGGGATACAGTTCCTGAAGGTGCTGACTCTCACTGGGATACAGTTCCTGAAGGCGCTGACTCTCACTGGGATACAGTTCCTGAAGGTGCTCACTCACACTGGGATACAGTTCCTGAAGGTGCTGACTCTCACTGGGATACAGTTCCTGAAGGTGCTGATTCTCACTGGGATACAGTTCCGGAAGGTGCTGACTCTCACTGGGATACAGTTCCTGAAGGTGCTGACTCTGCTGGGATACAGCTCCTGAAGGCGCTGACTCTCACTTGGATACAGTTCCTGAAAGTGCTGACTCTGCTGGGATACAGTTCCTGAAGGCGCTGACTCTCACTGGGATACAGTTCCTGAAGGTGCTCACTCTCACTGGGATTCAGTTCCTGAAGGTGCTGACTCTCGCTGGGGGACAGTTCCTGAAGGTGCTGACTCTCACAGGGATACAGTTCCTGAAGGTGCTGACTCTGCTGGGATACAGTTCCTGAAGGCGCTGACTCTCACTGGGATACAGTTCCTGAAGGTGCTGACTCTCATTTGGATACAGTTCCTGAAGGTGCTGACTCTCACTGGGGGACAGTTCCTGAAGGTGCTGACTCTCACTGGGGGACAGTTCCTAAAGGTGCTGACTCTCACTGGGGTACAGTTCCTGAAGGTGCTGACTCTCAGTGGGATACAGTTCCTGAAGGTGCTGACTCTCACTGGGGTACAGTTCCTGAAGGTGCTGACTCTCACTGGGATACAGATGCTGAAGGTGCTGACTCTCACTGGGATACAGTTCCTGAAGGTGCTGACTCCCACTGGGATACAGTTCCTGAAGGTGCTAACTCTCACTGGGGGACAGTTCCTGAAGGTGCTGACTCTCACTGGGGTACAGTTCCTGAAGGTGCTGACTCTCACTGGGATACAGTTCCTGAAGGTGCTGACTCTCACTGGGGGACAGTTCCTAAAGGTGCTGACTCTCACTGGGGTACAGTTCCTGAAGGTGCTGATTCTCACTGGGATACAGTTCCTGAAGGTGCTGACTCTCACTGGGTTACAGTTCCTGAAGGCGCTGACTCTCACTGGGATAGAGTTCCTGAAGGTGCTCACTCTCACTGGGATACAGTTCCTGAAGCCGCTGACTCTCACTGGGATACAGTTCCTGAAGGTGCTGATTCTCACTGGGATACAGTTCCGGAAGGTGCTGACTCTCACTGGGATACAGTTCCTGAAGGTGCTGACTCTGCTGGGATACAGCTCCTGAAGGCGCTGACTCTCACTGGGATACAGTTCCTGAAAGTGCTGACTCTGCTGGGATACAGTTCCTGAAGGCGCTGACTCTCACTGGGATACAGTTCCTGAAGGTGCTGACTCTCACTGGGATACAGATCCTGAAGGTGCTGACTCTCACTGGGGTACAGTTCCTGAAGGTGCTGACTCACACTGGGGTACAGTTCTTGAAGGTGCTGACTCTCACTGGGATACAGATCCTGAAGGTGCTGACTCTCACTGGGATACAATTCCTGAAGGTGCTGATTCTCACTTGGATACAGTTCCGGAAGGTGCTGACTCTCACTGGGATACAGTTCCTGAAGGTGCTGACTCTCACTGGGATACAGTTCCTGAAGGCGCTGACTCTCACTGGGATACAGTTCCTGAAGGTGCTCACTCTCACTGGGATACAGTTCCTGAAGGTGCTGACTCTCACTGGGATACAGTTCCTGAAGGTGCTGATTCTCACTGGGATACAGTTCCGGAAGGTGCTGACTCTCACTGGGATACAGTTCCTGAAGGTGCTGACTCTGCTGGGATACAGCTCCGGAAGGCGCTGACTCTCATTGGATACAGTTCCTGAAAGTGCTGACTCTGCTGGGATACAGTTCCTGAAGGCGCTGACTCTCACTGGGATACAGTTCCTGAAGGTGCTCACTCTCACTGGGATTCAGTTCCTGAAGGTGCTGACTCTCACTGGGGGACAGTTCCTGAAGGTGCTGACTCTCACTGGGATACAGTTCCTGAAGGTGCTGACTCTGCTGGGATACAGTTCCTGAAGGCGCTGACTCTCACTGGGATACAGTTCCTGAAGGTGCTGACTCTCACTGGGATACAGTTCCTGAAGGTGCTGACTCTCACTGGGGGACAGTTCCTGAAGGTGCTGGCTCTCACTGGGGGACAGTTCCTAACGGTGCTGACTCTCACTGGGGTACAGTTCCTGAAGGTGCTGACTCTCAGTGAGATACAGATCCTGAAGGTGCTGACTCTAACTGCGGTACAGTTCCTGAAGGTGCTGACTCTCACTGGGGTACAGTTCCTGAAGGTGCTGACTGTCACTGGGATACAGATGCTGAAGGTGCTGACTCTCACTGGGATACAGTTCCTGAAGGTGCTGACTCCCACTGGGATACAGTTCCTGAAGGTGCTGACTCTCACTGGGGGACAGTTCCTGAAGGTGCTGACTCTCACTGGGGAACAGTTCCTGAAGGTGCTGACTCTCACTGGGATACAGTTCCTGAAGGTGCTGACTCTCACTGGGGGACAGTTCCTAAAGGTGCTGACTCTCACTGGTAAACAGTTCCTGAAGGTGCTGATTCTCACTGGGATACAGTTCCTGAAGGTGCTGAATCTCACTGGCATACAGTTCCTGAATGCGCTGACTCTCACTGGGATACAGTTCCTGAAGGTGCTGACTCTCACTGGGATACAGTTCCTGAAGGTGCTGATTCTCACTGGGATACAGTTCCTGAAGGTGCTGAATCTCACTGGGATACAATTCCTGAAGGTGCTGATTCTCACCGGGATACAGTTCCGGAAGGTGCTGACTCTCACTGGGATACAGTTCCTGAAGGTGCTGACTCTCACTGGGATACAGTTCCTGAAGGCGCTGACTCTCACTGGGATACAGTTCCTGAAGGTGCTGACTCTCACTGGGATACAGTTCCTGAAGGTGCTGATTCTCACTGGGATACAGTTCCTGAAGGTGCTGACTCTCACTGGGATACAATTCCTGAAGGTGCTGATTCTCACTGGGATACAGTTCCTGAAGGCGCTGACTCTCACTGGGATACAGTTCCTGAAGGTGCTCACTCTCACTGGGATACAGTTCCTGAAGGTGCTGACTCTCACTGGGATACAGTTCCTGAAGGTGCTGATTCTCACTGGGATACAGTTCCGGAAGGTGCTGACTCTCACTGGGATACAGTTCCTGAAGGTGCTGACTCTGCTGGGATACAGCTCCTGAAGGCGCTGACTCTCACTGGGATACAGTTCCTGAAAGTGCTGACTCTGCTGGGATACAGTTCCTGAAGGCGCTGACTCTCACTGGGATACAGTTCCTGAAGGTGCTCATTCTCATTGGGATACAGTTCCTGAAGGTGCTGACTCTCACTGGGACACAGTTCCTAAAGGTGCTGACTCTCACTGGGATACAGTTACTGAAGGTGCTGACTCTCACTGGGATACAGTTCCTGAATATGCTGATTCTCACTGGTATACAGTTCCTGAATGTGCTGTCTCTCACTGGGATACAGTTCCTGAAGGTGCTGACTCTCACTGCGATACAGTTCCTGAAGGTGCTGACTCTCACTGGGATACAGTTCCTGAAGGTGCTGATTCTCACTGGGATACAGTTCCTGAAGGTGCTGACTCTCACTGGGATACAGTTCCTGAAGGCGCTGACTCTCACTGGGATACAGTTCCTGAAGGCGCTGACTCTCACTGGGATACAGTTCCTGAAGGTGCTGACTCTCACTGGGATACAGATGCTGAAGGTGCTGACTCTCACTGGGATACAGTTACTGAAGGTGCTGACTCTCACTGGGATACAGTTCCTGAATGTGCTGATTCTCAATGGTATACAGTTCCTGAAGGTGCGGTCTCTCACTGGGATACAGTTCCTGAAGGTGCTGACTCTCACTGCGATACAGTTCCTGAAGGTGCTGACTCTCACTGGGATACAGTTCCTGAAGGTGCTGATTCTCACTGGGATACAGTTCCTGAAGGTGCTGACTCTCACTGGGATACAGTTCCTGAAGGCGCTGACTCTCACTGGGATACAGTTCCTGAAGGCGCTGACTCTCACTGGGATACAGTTCCAGAAGGTGCTGACTCTCACTGGCATACAGTTCCTGAAGGTGCTGTTTCTCACTGGGATACAGTTCCTGAAGGTGCTGATTCTCACTGGGATACAGTTCCTGAAGGTGCTGACTCTCACTGTGATACAATTCCTGAAGGTGCTGATTCTCACTTGGATACAGTTCCGGAAGGTGCTGACTCTCACTGGGATACAGTTCCTGAAGGTGCTGACTCTCACTGGGATACAGTTCCTGAAGGTGCTGACTCTCACTGGGATACAGTTTCTGAAGGTGCTCACTCTCACTGGGATACAGTTCCTGAAGGTGCTGACTCTCAATGGGATACAGTTCCTGAAGGTGCTGATTCTCACTGGGATACAGTTCCGGAAGGTGCTGACTCTCACTGGGATACAGTTCCTGAAGGTGCTGACTCTGCTGGCATACAGCACCTGAAGGCGCTGACTCTCACTGGGATACAGTTCCTGAAAGTGCTGACTCTGCTGGGATACAGTTCCTGAAGGCGCTGACTCTCACTGGGATACAGTTCCTGAAGGTGCTCACTCTCACTGGGATTCAGTTCCTGAAGGTGCTGACTCTCACTGGGGGACAGTTCCTAAAGGTGCTGACTCTCACTGGGATACAGTTCCTGAAGGTGCTGACTCTGCTGGGATACAGTTCCTGAAGGCGCTGACTCTCACTGGGATACAGTTCCTGAAGGTGCTGACTCTCACTGGGAAACAGTTCCTGAAGGTGCTGACTCTCACTGGGGGACAGTTCCGAAAGGTGCTGACTCTCACTGGGGGACAGTTTCTGAAGGTGCTGACTCTCAGTGGGATACAGATCCTGAAGGTGCTGACTCTAACTGGGGTACAGTTCCTGAAGGTGCTGACTCTCACTGGGGTTCAGTTCCTGAAGGTGCTGACTCTCACTGGGATACAGATCCTGAAGCTGCTGACTCTCACTGGGATACAGTTCCTGAAGGTGCTGACTCCCACTGGGATACAGTTCCTGAAGGTGCTGACTCTCACTGGGGTACAGTTCCTGATGGTGCTGACTCTCACTGGGGTACAGTTCCTGAAGGTGCTGACTCTCACTGGGATACAGTTCCTGAAGGTGCTCACTCTCACTGGGATACAGTTCCTGAAGGTGCTGACTCTCACTGGGATACAGTTCCTGAAGGTGCTGATTCTCACTGGGATACAGTTCCGGAAGGTGCTGACTCTCACTGGGATACAGTTCCTGAAGGTGCTGACTCTGCTGGGATACAGCTCCTGAAGGCGCTGACTCTCACTGGGATACAGTTCCTGAAAGTGCTGACTCTGCTGGGATACAGTTCCTGAAGGCGCTGACTCTCACTGGGAGACAGTTCCTGAAGGTGCTCACTCTCACTGGGATACAGTTCCTGAAGGTGCTGACTCTCACTGGGGGACAGTTCCTAAAGGTGCTGACTCTCACTGGGATACAGTTCCTGAAGGCGCTGACTCTCACTGGGATACAGTTCCTGAAGGTGCTCACTCTCACTGGGATACAGTTCCTGAAGGTGCTGACTCTCACTGGGGGATAGTTCCTGAAGGTGCTGACTCTCACTGCGGTACAGTTCCTGAAGGTGCTGACTCTCAGTGGGATACAGATCCTGAAGGTGCTGACTCTCACTGGGGTACAGTTCCTGAAGGTGCTGACTCTCACTGGGGTACAGTTCCTGAAGGTGCTGACTCTCACTGGGATACAGATGCTGAAGGTGCTGACTCTCACTGGGATACAGTTCCTGAAGGTGCTGACTCCCACTGGGATACAGTTCCTGAAGGTGCTGACTCTCACTGGGGGACAGTTCCTGAAGGTGCTGACTCTCACTGGGGAACAGTTCTTGAAGGTGCTGACTCTCACTGGGATACAGTTCCTGAAGGTGCTGACTCTCACTGGGGGACAGTTCCTAAAGGTGCTGACTCTCACTGGTAAACAGTTCCTGAAGGTGCTGATTCTCACTGGGATACAGTTCCTGAAGGTGCTGAATCTCACTGGCATACAGTTCCTGAATGCGCTGACTCTCACTGGGATACAGTTCCTGAAGGTGCTGACTCTCACTGGGATACAGTTCCTGAAGGTGCTGATTCTCACTGGGATACAGTTCCTGAAGGTGCTGACTCTCACTGGGATACAATTCCTGAAGGTGCTGATTCTCACTGGGATACAGTTCCGGAAGGTGCTGACTCTCACTGGGATACAGTTCCTGAAGGTGCTGACTCTCACTGGGATACAGTTCCTGAAGGCGCTGACTCTCACTGGGATACAGTTCCTGAAGGTGCTGACTCTCACTGGGATACAGTTCCTGAAGGTGCTGATTCTCACTGGGATACAGTTCCTGAAGGTGCTGACTCTCACTGGGATACAATTCCTGAAGGTGCTGATTCTCACTGGGATACAGTTCCTGAAGGCGCTGACTCTCACTGGGATACAGTTCCTGAAGGTGCTCACTCTCACTGGGATACAGTTCCTGAAGGTGCTGACTCTCACTGGGATACAGTTCCTGAAGGTGCTGATTCTCACTGGGATACAGTTCCGGAAGGTGCTGACTCTCACTGGGATACAGTTCCTGAAGGTGCTGACTCTGCTGGGATACAGCTCCTGAAGGCGCTGACTCTCACTGGGATACAGTTCCTGAAAGTGCTGACTCTGCTGGGATACAGTTCCTGAAGGCGCTGACTCTCACTGGGATACAGTTCCTGAAGGTGCTCATTCTCATTGGGATACAGTTCCTGAAGGTGCTGACTCTCACTGGGGGACAGTTCCTAAAGGTGCTGACTCTCACTGGGATACAGTTCCTGAAGGTGCTCTCTCTGCTGGGATACAGTTCCTGAAGGCGCTGACTCTCACTGGGGTGCAGTTCCTGAAGGTGCTGACTCTCACTGGGGTACAGTTCCTGAAGGTGCTGACTCTCACTGGGATACAGATCCTGAAGGTGCTGACTCTCACTGGGATACAGTTCCTGAAGGTGCTGACTCTCACTGGGATACAGATCCTGAAGGTGCTGACTCTCACTGGGGGACAGTTCCTGAAGGTGCTGACTCACACTGGGGTACAGTTCCTGAAGGTGCTGACTCTCACTGGGATACAGTTCCTGAAGGTGCAGACTCTCACTGGGGGACAGTTCCTAAAGGTGCTGAATCTCACTGGGGTACAGTTCCTGAAGGTGCTGACTCTCACTGGGATACAGATCCTGAAGGTGCTGACTCTCACTGGGATACAGTTCCTGAAGGCGCTGACTCTCACTGGGATACAGTTCCTGAAGGTGCTGACTCTCACTGGGATACAGTTCCTGAAGGTGCTGACTCTCACTGGGATACAGTTCCTGCAGGCGCTGACTCTCACTGGGAAACAGTTCCTGAAGGCGCTGACTCTCACTGGGATACAGTTCCTGAAGGTGCTGACTCTCACTGGGATACAGTTCCTGAAGGTGCTGACTCTCACTGGGATACAGTTCCTGAAGGTGCTGACTCTCACTGGGATACAGTTCCTGAAGGTGCTGACTCTCACTGGGATACAGTTCCTGAAGGTGCTGACTCTCACTGGGATACAGGTCCTGAAGGTGCTGACTCTCACTGGGACACAGTTCCTGAAGGTGCTGACTCTCACTGGGATACAGTTACTGAAGGTGCTGACTCTCACTGGGATACAGTTCCTGAATGTGCTGATTCTCACTGGTATACAGTTCCTGAATGTGCTGTCTCTCACTGGGATACAGTTCCTGAAGGTGCTGACTCTCACTGCGATACAGTTCCTGAAGGTGCTGACTCTCACTGGGATACAGTTCCTGAAGGTGCTGATTCTCACTGGGATACAGTTCCTGAAGGTGCTGACTCTCACTGGGATACAGTTCCTGAAGGCGCTGACTCTCACTGGGATACAGTTCCTGAAGGCGCTGACTCTCACTGGGATACAGTTCCTGAAGGTGCTGACTCTCACTGGGATACAGATCCTGAAGGTGCTGACTCTCACTGGGATACAGTTACTGAAGGTGCTGACTCTCACTGGGATACAGTTCCTGAATGTGCTGATTCTCAATGGTATACAGTTCCTGAAGGTGCGGTCTCTCACTGGGATACAGTTCCTGAAGGTGCTGACTCTCACTGCGATACAGTTCCTGAAGGTGCTGACTCTCACTGGGATACAGTTCCTGAAGGTGCTGATTCTCACTGGGATACAGTTCCTGAAGGTGCTGACTCTCACTGGGATACAGTTCCTGAAGGCGCTGACTCTCACTGGGATACAGTTCCTGAAGGCGCTGACTCTCACTGGGATACAGTTCCAGAAGGTGCTGACTCTCACTGGCATACAGTTCCTGAAGGTGCTGTTTCTCACTGGGATACAGTTCCTGAAGGTGCTGATTCTCACTGGGATACAGTTCCTGAAGGTGCTGACTCTCACTGTGATACAATTCCTGAAGGTGCTGATTCTCACTTGGATACAGTTCCGGAAGGTGCTGACTCTCACTGGGATACAGTTCCTGAAGGTGCTGACTCTCACTGGGATACAGTTCCTGAAGGTGCTGACTCTCACTGGGATACAGTTTCTGAAGGTGCTCACTCTCACTGGGATACAGTTCCTGAAGGTGCTGACTCTCAATGGGATACAGTTCCTGAAGGTGCTGATTCTCACTGGGATACAGTTCCGGAAGGTGCTGACTCTCACTGGGATACAGTTCCTGAAGGTGCTGACTCTGCTGGGATACAGCACCTGAAGGCGCTGACTCTCACTGGGATACAGTTCCTGAAAGTGCTGACTCTGCTGGGATACAGTTCCTGAAGGCGCTGACTCTCACTGGGATACAGTTCCTGAAGGTGCTCACTCTCACTGGGATTCAGTTCCTGAAGGTGCTGACTCTCACTGGGGGACAGTTCCTAAAGGTGCTGACTCTCACTGGGATACAGTTCCTGAAGGTGCTGACTCTGCTGGGATACAGTTCCTGAAGGCGCTGACTCTCACTGGGATACAGTTCCTGAAGGTGCTGACTCTCACTGGGAAACAGTTCCTGAAGGTGCTGACTCTCACTGGGGGACAGTTCCTGAAGGTGCTGACTCTCACTGGGGGACAGTTCCGAAAGGTGCTGACTCTCACTGGGGTACAGTTTCTGAAGGTGCTGACTCTCAGTGGGATACAGATCCTGAAGGTGCTGACTCTAACTGGGGTACAGTTCCTGAAGGTGCTGACTCTCACTGGGGTTCAGTTCCTGAAGGTGCTGACTCTCACTGGGATACAGATCCTGAAGGTGCTGACTCTCACTGGGATACAGTTCCTGAAGGTGCTGACTCCCACTGGGATACAGTTCCTGAAGGTGCTGACTCTCACTGGGGTACAGTTCCTGATGGTGCTGACTCTCACTGGGGTACAGTTCCTGAAGGTGCTGACTCTCACTGGGATACAGTTCCTGAAGGTGCTCACTCTCACTGGGATACAGTTCCTGAAGGTGCTGACTCTCACTGGGATACAGTTCCTGAAGGTGCTGATTCTCACTGGGATACAGTTCCGGAAGGTGCTGACTCTCACTGGGATACAGTTCCTGAAGGTGCTGACTCTGCTGGGATACAGCTCCTGAAGGCGCTGACTCTCACTGGGATACAGTTCCTGAAAGTGCTGACTCTGCTGGGATACAGTTCCTGAAGGCGCTGACTCTCACTGGGAGACAGTTCCTGAAGGTGCTCACTCTCACTGGGATACAGTTCCTGAAGGCGCTGACTCTCACTGGGATACAGTTCCTGAAGGTGCTGACTCTCACTGGGATACAGTTCCTGAAGGTGCTGATTCTCACTGGGATACAGTTCCTGAAGGTGCTGACTCTCACTGGGATACAATTCCTGAAGGTGCTGATTCTCACTGGGATACAGTTCCTGAAGGCGCTGACTCTCACTGGGATACAGTTCCTGAAGGTGCTCACTCTCACTGGGATACAGTTCCTGAAGGTGCTGACTCTCACTGGGATACAGTTCCTGAAGGTGCTGATTCTCACTGGGATACAGTTCCGGAAGGTGCTGACTCTCACTGGGATACAGTTCCTGAAGGTGCTGACTCTGCTGGGATACAGCTCCTGAAGGCGCTGACTCTCACTGGGATACAGTTCCTGAAAGTGCTGACTCTGCTGGGATACAGTTCCTGAAGGCGCTGACTCTCACTGGGATACAGTTCCTGAAGGTGCTCATTCTCATTGGGATACAGTTCCTGAAGGTGCTGACTCTCACTGGGGGACAGTTCCTAAAGGTGCTGACTCTCACTGGGATACAGTTCCTGAAGGTGCTCTCTCTGCTGGGATACAGTTCCTGAAGGCGCTGACTCTCACTGGGGTGCAGTTCCTGAAGGTGCTGACTCTCACTGGGGTACAGTTCCTGAAGGTGCTGACTCTCTCTGGGATACAGATCCTGAAGGTGCTGACTCTCACTGGGATACAGTTCCTGAAGGTGCTGACTCTCACTGGGATACAGATCCTGAAGGTGCTGACTCTCACTGGGGGACAGTTCCTGAAGGTGCTGACTCACACTGGGGTACAGTTCCTGAAGGTGCTGACTCTCACTGGGATACAGTTCCTGAAGGTGCAGACTCTCACTGGGGGACAGTTCCTAAAGGTGCTGAATCTCACTGGGGTACAGTTCCTGAAGGTGCTGACTCTCACTGGGATACAGATCCTGAAGGTGCTGACTCTCACTGGGATACAGTTCCTGAAGGCGCTGACTCTCACTGGGATACAGTTCCTGAAGGTGCTGACTCTCACTGGGATACAGTTCCTGAAGGTGCTGACTCTCACTGGGATACAGTTCCTGCAGGCGCTGACTCTCACTGGGAAACAGTTCCTGAAGGCGCTGACTCTCACTGGGATACAGTTCCTGAAGGTGCTGACTCTCACTGGGATACAGTTCCTGAAGGTGCTGACTCTCACTGGGATACAGTTCCTGAAGGTGCTGACTCTCACTGGGATACAGTTCCTGAAGGTGCTGACTCTCACTGGGATACAGTTCCTGAAGGTGCTGACTCTCACTGGGATACAGGTCCTGAAGGTGCTGACTCTCACTGGGACACAGTTCCTGAAGGTGCTGACTCTCACTGGGATACAGTTACTGATGGTGCTGACTCTCACTGGGATACAGTTCCTGAATGTGCTGATTCTCACTGGTATACAGTTCCTGAATGTGCTGTCTCTCACTGGGATACAGTTCCTGAAGGTGCTGACTCTCACTGCGATACAGTTCCTGAAGGTGCTGACTCTCACTGGGATACAGTTCCTGAAGGTGCTGATTCTCACTGGGATACAGTTCCTGAAGGTGCTGACTCTCACTGGGATACAGTTCCTGAAGGCGCTGACTCTCACTGGGATACAGTTCCTGAAGGCGCTGACTCTCACTGGGATACAGTTCCTGAAGGTGCTGACTCTCACTGGGATACAGATCCTGAAGGTGCTGACTCTCACTGGGATACAGTTACTGAAGGTGCTGACTCTCACTGGGATACAGTTCCTGAATGTGCTGATTCTCAATGGTATACAGTTCCTGAAGGTGCGGTCTCTCACTGGGATACAGTTCCTGAAGGTGCTGACTCTCACTGCGATACAGTTCCTGAAGGTGCTGACTCTCACTGGGATACAGTTCCTGAAGGTGCTGATTCTCACTGGGATACAGTTCCTGAAGGTGCTGACTCTCACTGGGATACAGTTCCTGAAGGCGCTGACTCTCACTGGGATACAGTTCCTGAAGGCGCTGACTCTCACTGGGATACAGTTCCAGAAGGTGCTGACTCTCACTGGCATACAGTTCCTGAAGGTGCTGTTTCTCACTGGGATACAGTTCCTGAAGGTGCTGATTCTCACTGGGATACAGTTCCTGAAGGTGCTGACTCTCACTGTGATACAATTCCTGAAGGTGCTGATTCTCACTTGGATACAGTTCCGGAAGGTGCTGACTCTCACTGGGATACAGTTCCTGAAGGTGCTGACTCTCACTGGGATACAGTTCCTGAAGGTGCTGACTCTCACTGGGATACAGTTTCTGAAGGTGCTCACTCTCACTGGGATACAGTTCCTGAAGGTGCTGACTCTCAATGGGATACAGTTCCTGAAGGTGCTGATTCTCACTGGGATACAGTTCCGGAAGGTGCTGACTCTCACTGGGATACAGTTCCTGAAGGTGCTGACTCTGCTGGGATACAGCACCTGAAGGCGCTGACTCTCACTGGGATACAGTTCCTGAAAGTGCTGACTCTGCTGGGATACAGTTCCTGAAGGCGCTGACTCTCACTGGGATACAGTTCCTGAAGGTGCTCACTCTCACTGGGATTCAGTTCCTGAAGGTGCTGACTCTCACTGGGGGACAGTTCCTAAAGGTGCTGACTCTCACTGGGATACAGTTCCTGAAGGTGCTGACTCTGCTGGGATACAGTTCCTGAAGGCGCTGACTCTCACTGGGATACAGTTCCTGAAGGTGCTGACTCTCACTGGGAAACAGTTCCTGAAGGTGCTGACTCTCACTGGGGGACAGTTCCTGAAGGTGCTGACTCTCACTGGGGGACAGTTCCGAAAGGTGCTGACTCTCACTGGGGTACAGTTTCTGAAGGTGCTGACTCTCAGTGGGATACAGATCCTGAAGGTGCTGACTCTAACTGGGGTACAGTTCCTGAAGGTGCTGACTCTCACTGGGGTTCAGTTCCTGAAGGTGCTGACTCTCACTGGGATACAGATCCTGAAGGTGCTGACTCTCACTGGGATACAGTTCCTGAAGGTGCTGACTCCCACTGGGATACAGTTCCTGAAGGTGCTGACTCTCACTGGGGTACAGTTCCTGATGGTGCTGACCCTCACTGGGGTACAGTTCCTGAAGGTGCTGACTCTCACTGGGATACAGTTCCTGAAGGTGCTCACTCTCACTGGGATACAGTTCCTGAAGGTGCTGACTCTCACTGGGATACAGTTCCTGAAGGTGCTGATTCTCACTGGGATACAGTTCCGGAAGGTGCTGACTCTCACTGGGATACAGTTCCTGAAGGTGCTGACTCTGCTGGGATACAGCTCCTGAAGGCGCTGACTCTCACTGGGATACAGTTCCTGAAAGTGCTGACTCTGCTGGGATACAGTTCCTGAAGGCGCTGACTCTCACTGGGAGACAGTTCCTGAAGGTGCTCACTCTCACTGGGATACAGTTCCTGAAGGTGCTGACTCTCACTGGGGGACAGTTCCTAAAGGTGCTGACTCTCACTGGGATACAGTTCCTGAAGGCGCTGACTCTCACTGGGATACAGTTCCTGAAGGTGCTCACTCTCACTGGGATACAGTTCCTGAAGGTGCTGACTCTCACTGGGGGATAGTTCCTGAAGGTGCTGACTCTCACTGGGGTACAGTTCCTGAAGGTGCTGACTCTCAGTGGGATACAGATCCTGAAGGTGCTGACTCTCACTGGGGTACAGTTCCTGAAGGTGCTGACTCTCACTGGGGTACAGTTCCTGAAGGTGCTGACTCTCACTGGGATACAGTTCCTGAAGGTGCTGACTCTCACTGGGATACAGATCCTGAAGGTGCTGACTCTCACTGGGATACAGTTCCTGAATGTGCTGATTCTCATTGGTATACAGTTCCTGAAGGTGCTGACTCTCACTGGGATACAGTTCCTGAAGGTGCTGACTCTCACTGGGATACAGATCCTGATGGTGCTGACTCTCACTGGGATACAGTTCCTGAAGGTGCTGACTCTCACTGGGATACAGTTCCTGAAGGTGCTGACTCTCACTGGGATACAGATCCTGAAGGTGCTGACTCTCACTGGGATACAGATACTGAAGGTGCTGACTCTCACTGGGATACAGTTCCTGAATGTGCTGATTCTCACTGGTATACAGTTCCTGAAGGTGCTGACTCTCACTGGGATACAGTTCCTGAAGGTGCTGAATCTCACTGCGATACAGTTCCTGAAGGTGCTGACTCTCACTGGGATACAGTTCCTGAATTTGCTGATTCTCACTGGGATACAGTTCCTGAAGGTGCTGACTCTCACTGGGATACAGTTCCTGAAGGTGCTGACTCTCACTGGGATACAGTTCGTGAAGGCGCTGCCTCTCATTGGGATACAGTTCCTGAAGGTGCTGACTCTCACTGGGATACAGCTCCTGAAGGTGCTGACTCTCACTGGGATACAGTTCCTGAAGGTGCTGATTCTCACTGGCATACAGTTCCGGAAGGTGCTGACTCTCACTGGGATACAGTTCCTGAAGGTGCTGACTCTGCTGGGATACAGCTCCTGAAGGCGCTGACACTCACTGGGATACAGTTCCTGAAAGTGCTGACTCTGCTTGGATACAGTTCCTGAAGGTGCTCACTCTCACTGGGATACAGTTCCTGAAGGTGCTGACTCTCACTGGGGGACAGTTCCGGAAGGTGCTGACTCTCACTGGGATACAGTTCGTGAAGGCGCTGACTCTCACTGGGATACAGTTCCTGAAGGTGCTGACTCTCACTGGGATACAGTTACTGAAGGTGCTGACTCTCACTGGGATACAGTTCCTGAATGTGCTGATTCTCACTCGTATACAGTTCCTGAAGGTGCTGACTCTCACTGGGATACAGTTCCTGAAGGTGCTGACTCTCACTGCGGTACAGTTCCTGAAGGTGCTGACTCTCACTGGGATACAGTTCCTGAAGGTGCTGATTCTCACTGGGATACAGTTCCTGAAGGTGCTGACTCTCACTGGGATACATTTCCTGAAGGCGCTGACTCTCACTGGGATACAGTTCCTGAAGGCGCTGACTCTCACTGGGATACAGTTCCTGAAGGTGCTCACTCTCACTGGGATACAGTTCCTGAAGGTGCTGATTCGCACTGGGATACAGTTCCTGAAGGTGCTGACTCTCACTGGGATACAAATCCTGAAGGTGCTGATTCTCACTGGGATACAGTTCCGGAAGGTGCTCACTCTCACTGGGATACAGTTCCTGAAGGTGCTGACTCTCACTGGGATACAGTTCCTGAAGGTGCTGACTCTCACTGGGATACAGTTCGTGAAGGCGCTGACTCTCACTGGGATACAGTTCCTGAAGGTGCTGACTCTCACTGGGATACAGCTCCTGAATATGCTGACTCTCACTGGGATACAGTTGCTGAAGGTGCTGATTCTCACTGGCATTCAGTTCCGGAAGGTGCTGACCCTCACTGGGATACAGTTCCTGAAGGTGCTGACTCTGCTGGGATACAGCTCCTGAAGGCGCTGACACTCACTGGGATACAGTTCCTGAAAGTGCTGACTCTGCTGGGATACAGTTCCTGAAGGTGCTCACTCTCACTGGGATACAGATCCTGAAGGTGCTGACTCTCACTGGGGGACAGTTCCTAAAGGTGCTGACTCTCACTGGGATACAGTTCCTGAAGGTGCTGACTCTGCTGGGATACAGTTCCTGAAGGCGCTGACTCTCACTGGGATACAGTTCCTGAAGGTGCTCACTCTCACTGGGATACAGTTCCTGAAGGTGCTGACTCTCACTGGGGGACAGTTCCTGAAGGTGCTGACTCTCACTGGGATACAGTTCCTGAAGGTGCTGATTCTCACTGGGATACAGTTCCTGAAGGTGCTGACTCTCACTGGGATACAATTCCTGAAGGTGCTGATTCTCACTGGGATACAGTTCCGGAAGTTGCTGACTCTCACTGGGATACAGTTCCTGAAGGTGCTGACTCTCACTGGGATACAGTTCCTGAAGGCGCTGACTCTCACTGGGATACAGTTCCTGAAGGTGCTGACTCTGCTGGGATACAGTTCCTGAAGGCGCTGACTCTCACTGGGATACAGTTCCTGAAGGTGCTGACTCTCACTGGGATACAATTCCTGAAGGTGCTGATTCTCACTGGGATACAGTTCCTGAAGGTGCTGATTCTCACTGGGATACAGTTCCGGAAGGTGCTGACTCTCACTGGGATACAGTTCCTGAAGGTGCTGACTCTGCTGGGATACAGCTCCTGAAGGCGCTGACTCTCACTGGGATACAGTTCCTGAAAGTGCTGACTCTGCTGGGATACAGTTCCTGACGGCGCTGACTCTCACTGGGAGACAGTTCCTGAAGGTGCTCACTCTCACTGGGATACAGTTCCTGAAGGTGCTGACTCTCACTGGGGGACAGTTCCTAAAGGTGCTGACTCTCACTGGGATACAGTTCCTGAAGGCGCTGACTCTCACTGGGATACAGTTCCTGAAGGTGCTCACTCTCACTGGGATACAGTTCCTGAAGGTGCTGACTCTCACTGGGGGATAGTTCCTGAAGGTGCTGACTCTCACTAGGGGACAGTTCCTAAAGGTGCTGACTCTCACTGGGATACAGTTCCTGAAGGTGCTGACTCTCAGTGGGATACAGATCCTGAAGGTGCTGACTCTCACTGGGGTACAGTTCCTGAAGGTGCTGACTCTCACTGGGGTACAGTTCCTGAAGGTGCTGACTCTCACTGGGATACAGATCCTGATGGTGCTGACTCTCACTGGGTACAGTTCCTGAAGGTGCTGACTCTCACTGGGATACAGATCCTGAAGGTGCTGACTCTCACTGGGATACAGATACTGAAGGTGCTGACTCTCACTGGGATACAGTTCCTGAATGTGCTGATTCTCACTGGTATACAGTTCCTGAAGGTGCTGACTCTCACTGGGATACAGTTCCTGAAGGTGCTGACTCTCACTGCGATACAGTTCCTGAAGGTGCTGACTCTCACTGGGATACAGTTCCTGAATTTGCTGATTCTCACTGGGATACAGTTCCTGAAGGTGCTGACTCTCACTGGGATACAGTTCCTGAAGGTGCTGACTCTCACTGGGATACAGTTCCTGAAGGTGCTGACTCTCACTGGGATACAGTTCCTGAAGGTGCTGACTCTCACTGGGATACAGTTCCTGAAGGTGCTGACTCTCACTGGGATACAGCTCCTGAAGGTGCTGACTCTCACTGGGATACAGTTCCTGAAGGTGCTGATTCTCACTGGCATACAGTTCCGGAAGGTGCTGACACTCACTGGGATACAGTTCCTGAAAGTGCTGACTCTGCTGGGATACAGTTCCTGAAGGTGCTCACTCTCACTGGGATACAGTTCCTGAAGGTGCTGACTCTCACTGGGGGACAGTTCCGGAAGGTGCTGACTCTCACTGGGATACAGTTCGTGAAGGCGCTGACTCTCACTGGGATACAGTTCCTGAAGGTGCTGACTCTCACTGGGATACAGTTACTGAAGGTGCTGACTCTCACTGGGATACAGTTCCTGAATGTGCTGATTCTCACTCGTATACAGTTCCTGAAGGTGCTGACTCTCACTGGGATACAGTTCCTGAAGGTGCTGACTCTCACTGCGGTACAGTTCCTGAAGGTGCTGACTCTCACTGGGATACAGTTCCTGAAGGTGCTGATTCTCACTGGGATACAGTTCCTGAAGGTGCTGACTCTCACTGGGATACATTTCCTGAAGGCGCTGACTCTCACTGGGATACAGTTCCTGAAGGCGCTGACTCTCACTGGGATACAGTTCCTGAAGGTGCTCACTCTCACTGGGATACAGTTCCTGAAGGTGCTGATTCGCACTGGGATACAGTTCCTGAAGGTGCTGACTCTCACTGGGATACAATTCCTGAAGGTGCTGATTCTCACTGGGATACAGTTCCCGAAGGTGCTCACTCTCACTGGGATACAGTTCCTGAAGGTGCTGATTCTCACTGGGATACAGTTCCTGAAGGTGCTGACTCTCACTGGGATACAGTTCCTTAAGGCGCTGACTCTCACTGGGATACAGTTCCTGAAGGCGCTGACTCTCACTGGGATACAGTTTCTGAAGGTGCTGACTCTCACTGGGATACAGTTCCTGAAGGTGCTGATTCTCACTGGGATACAGTTCCTGAAGGTGTTGATTCTCACTAGGATACAGTTCCTGAAGGTGCTGACTCTCACTGGGATACAATTCCTGAAGGTGCTGATTCTCACTTGGATACAGTTCCGGAAGGTGCTGACTCTCACTGGGATACAGTTCCTGAAGGTGCTGACTCTCACTGGGATACAGTTCCTGAAGGCGCTGACTCTCACTGGGATACAGTTCCTGAAGGTGCTCACTCACACTGGGATACAGTTCCTGAAGGTGCTGACTCTCACTGGGATACAGTTCCTGAAGGTGCTGATTCTCACTGGGATACAGTTCCGGAAGGTGCTGACTCTCACTGGGATACAGTTCCTGAAGGTGCTGACTCTGCTGGGATACAGCTCCTGAAGGCGCTGACTCTCACTTGGATACAGTTCCTGAAAGTGCTGACTCTGCTGGGATACAGTTCCTGAAGGCGCTGACTCTCACTGGGATACAGTTCCTGAAGGTGCTCACTCTCACTGGGATTCAGTTCCTGAAGGTGCTGACTCTCGCTGGGGGACAGTTCCTGAAGGTGCTGACTCTCACAGGGATACAGTTCCTGAAGGTGCTGACTCTGCTGGGATACAGTTCCTGAAGGCGCTGACTCTCACTGGGATACAGTTCCTGAAGGTGCTGACTCTCACTGGGATACAGTTCCTGAAGGTGCTGACTCTCACTGGGAGACAGTTCCTGAAGGTGCTGACTCTCACTGGGGGACAGTTCCTAAAGGTGCTGACTCTCACTGGGGTACAGTTCCTGAAGGTGCTGACTCTCAGTGGGATACAGTTCCTGAAGGTGCTGACTCTCACTGGGGTACAGTTCCTGAAGGTGCTGACTCTCACTGGGATACAGATGCTGAAGGTGCTGACTCTCACTGGGATACAGTTCCTGAAGGTGCTGACTCCCACTGGGATACAGTTCCTGAAGGTGCTGACTCTCACTGGGGGACAGTTCCTGAAGGTGCTGACTCTCACTGGGGTACAGTTCCTGAAGGTGCTGACTCTCACTGGGATACAGTTCCTGAAGGTGCTGACTCTCACTGGGGGACAGTTCCTAAAGGTGCTGACTCTCACTGGGGTACAGTTCCTGAAGGTGCTGATTCTCACTGGGATACAGTTCCTGAAGGTGCTGACTCTCACTGGGTTACAGTTCCTGAAGGCGCTGACTCTCACTGGGATACAGTTCCTGAAGGTGCTGACTCTCACTGGGATACAGTTCCTGAAGGTGCTGATTCTCACTGGGATACAGTTCCTGAAGGTGCTGACTCTCACTGGGATACAATTCCGGAAGGTGCTGATTCTCACTGGGATACAGTTCCGGAAGGTGCTGACTCTCACTGGGATACAGTTCCTGAAGGTGCTGACTCTCACTGGGATACAGTTCCTGAAGGCGCTGACTCTCACTGGGATACAGTTCCTGAAGGTGCTGACTCTCACTGGGATACAGTTCCTGAAGGTGCTGATTCTCACTGGGATACAGTTCCTGAAGGTGCTGACTCTCACTGGGATACAATTCCTGAAGGTGCTGATTCTCACTGGGATACAGTTCCGGAAGGTACTGACTCTCACTGGGATACAGTTCCTGAAGGCGCTGACTCTCACTGGGATACAGTTCCTGAAGGTGCTGACTCTCACTGGGATACAGTTCCTGAAGGTGCTGATTCTCACTGGCATACAGTTCCGGAAGGTGCTGACACTCACTGGGATACAGTTCCTGAAAGTGCTGACTCTGCTGGGATACAGTTCCTGAAGGTGCTCACTCTCACTGGGATACAGTTCCTGAAGGTGCTGACTCTCACTGGGGGACAGTTCCGGAAGGTGCTGACTCTCACTGGGATACAGTTCGTGAAGGCGCTGACTCTCACTGGGATACAGTTCCTGAAGGTGCTGACTCTCACTGGGATACAGTTACTGAAGGTGCTGACTCTCACTGGGATACAGTTCCTGAATGTGCTGATTCTCACTCGTATACAGTTCCTGAAGGTGCTGACTCTCACTGGGATACAGTTCCTGAAGGTGCTGACTCTCACTGCGGTACAGTTCCTGAAGGTGCTGACTCTCACTGGGATACAGTTCCTGAAGGTGCTGATTCTCACTGGGATACAGTTCCTGAAGGTGCTGACTCTCACTGGGATACATTTCCTGAAGGCGCTGACTCTCACTGGGATACAGTTCCTGAAGGCGCTGACTCTCACTGGGATACAGTTCCTGAAGGTGCTCACTCTCACTGGGATACAGTTCCTGAAGGTGCTGATTCGCACTGGGATACAGTTCCTGAAGGTGCTGACTCTCACTGGGATACAATTCCTGAAGGTGCTGATTCTCACTGGGATACAGTTCCCGAAGGTGCTCACTCTCACTGGGATACAGTTCCTGAAGGTGCTGATTCTCACTGGGATACAGTTCCTGAAGGTGCTGACTCTCACTGGGATACAGTTCCTTAAGGCGCTGACTCTCACTGGGATACAGTTCCTGAAGGCGCTGACTCTCACTGGGATACAGTTTCTGAAGGTGCTGACTCTCACTGGGATACAGTTCCTGAAGGTGCTGATTCTCACTGGGATACAGTTCCTGAAGGTGTTGATTCTCACTAGGATACAGTTCCTGAAGGTGCTGACTCTCACTGGGATACAATTCCTGAAGGTGCTGATTCTCACTTGGATACAGTTCCGGAAGGTGCTGACTCTCACTGGGATACAGTTCCTGAAGGTGCTGACTCTCACTGGGATACAGTTCCTGAAGGCGCTGACTCTCACTGGGATACAGTTCCTGAAGGTGCTCACTCACACTGGGATACAGTTCCTGAAGGTGCTGACTCTCACTGGGATACAGTTCCTGAAGGTGCTGATTCTCACTGGGATACAGTTCCGGAAGGTGCTGACTCTCACTGGGATACAGTTCCTGAAGGTGCTGACTCTGCTGGGATACAGCTCCTGAAGGCGCTGACTCTCACTTGGATACAGTTCCTGAAAGTGCTGACTCTGCTGGGATACAGTTCCTGAAGGCGCTGACTCTCACTGGGATACAGTTCCTGAAGGTGCTCACTCTCACTGGGATTCAGTTCCTGAAGGTGCTGACTCTCGCTGGGGGACAGTTCCTGAAGGTGCTGACTCTCACAGGGATACAGTTCCTGAAGGTGCTGACTCTGCTGGGATACAGTTCCTGAAGGCGCTGACTCTCACTGGGATACAGTTCCTGAAGGTGCTGACTCTCACTGGGATACAGTTCCTGAAGGTGCTGACTCTCACTGGGGGACAGTTCCTGAAGGTGCTGACTCTCACTGGGGGACCGTTCCTAAAGGTGCTGACTCTCACTGGGGTACAGTTCCTGAAGGTGCTGACTCTCAGTGGGATACAGTTCCTGAAGGTGCTGACTCTCACTGGGGTACAGTTCCTGAAGGTGCTGACTCTCACTGGGATACAGATGCTGAAGGTGCTGACTCTCACTGGGATACAGTTCCTGAAGGTGCTGACTCCCACTGGGATACAGTTCCTGAAGGTGCTGACTCTCACTGGGGGACAGTTCCTGAAGGTGCTGACTCTCACTGGGGTACAGTTCCTGAAGGTGCTGACTCTCACTGGGATACAGTTCCTGAAGGTGCTGACTCTCACTGGGGGACAGTTCCTAAAGGTGCTGACTCTCACTGGGGTACAGTTCCTGAAGGTGCTGATTCTCACTGGGATACAGTTCCTGAAGGTGCTGACTCTCACTGGGTTACAGTTCCTGAAGGCGCTGACTCTCACTGGGATACAGTTCCTGAAGGTGCTGACTCTCACTGGGATACAGTTCCTGAAGGTGCTGATTCTCACTGGGATACAGTTCCTGAAGGTGCTGACTCTCACTGGGATACAATTCCGGAAGGTGCTGATTCTCACTGGGATACAGTTCCGGAAGGTGCTGACTCTCACTGGGATACAGTTCCTGAAGGTGCTGACTCTCACTGGGATACAGTTCCTGAAGGCGCTGACTCTCACTGGGATACAGTTCCTGAAGGTGCTGACTCTCACTGGGATACAGTTCCTGAAGGTGCTGATTCTCACTGGGATACAGTTCCTGAAGGTGCTGACTCTCACTGGGATACAATTCCTGAAGGTGCTGATTCTCACTGGGATACAGTTCCGGAAGGTACTGACTCTCACTGGGATACAGTTCCTGAAGGCGCTGACTCTCACTGGGATACAGTTCCTGAAGGTGCTCACTCTCACTGGGATACAGTTCCTGAAGCTGCTGACTCTCACTGGGATACAGTTCCTGAAGGTGCTGATTCTCACTGGGATACAGTTCCGGAAGGTGCTGACTCTCACTGGGATACAGTTCCTGAAGGTGCTGACTCTGCTGGGATACAGCTCCTGAAGGCGCTGACTCTCACTGGGATACAGTTCCTGAAAGTGCTGACTCTGCTGGGATACAGTTCCTGAAGGCGCTGACTCTCACTGGGATACAGTTCCTGAAGGTGCTGACTCTCACTGGGATACAGATCCTGAAGGTGCTGACTCTCACTGGGGTACAGTTCCTGAAGGTGCTGACTCACACTGGGGTACAGTTCTTGAAGGTGCTGACTCTCACTGGGATACAGATCCTGAAGGTGCTGACTCTCACTGGGATACAATTCCTGAAGGTGCTGATTCTCACTTGGATACAGTTCCGGAAGGTGCTGACTCTCACTGGGATACAGTTCCTGAAGGTGCTGACTCTCACTGGGATACAGTTCCTGAAGGCGCTGATTCTCACTGGGATACAGTTCCTGAAGGTGCTCACTCTCACTGGGATACAGTTCCTGAAGGTGCTGACTCTCACTGGGATACAGTTCCTGAAGGTGCTGATTCTCACTGGGATACAGTTCCGGAAGGTGCTGACTCTCACTGGGATACAGTTCCTGAAGGTGCTGACTCTGCTGGGATACAGCTCCGGAAGGCGCTGACTCTCATTGGATACAGTTCCTGAAAGTGCTGACTCTGCTGGGATACAGTTCCTGAAGGCGCTGACTCTCACTGGGATACAGTTCCTGAAGGTGCTCACTCTCACTGGGATTCAGTTCCTGAAGGTGCTGACTCTCACTGGGGGACAGTTCCTGGAGGTGCTGACTCTCACTGGGATACAGTTCCTGAAGGTGCTGACTCTGCTGGGATACAGTTCCTGAAGGCGCTGACTCTCACTGGGATACAGTTCCTGAAGGTGCTGACTCTCACTGGGATACAGTTCCTGAAGGTGCTGACTCTCACTGGGGGACAGTTCCTGAAGGTGCTGGCTCTCACTGGGGGACAGTTCCTAACGGTGCTGACTCTCACTGGGGTACAGTTCCTGAAGGTGCTGACTCTCAGTGAGATACAGATCCTGAAGGTGCTGACTCTAACTGCGGTACAGTTCCTGAAGGTGCTGACTCTCACTGGGGTACAGTTCCTGAAGGTGCTGACTCTCACTGGGATACAGATGCTGAAGGTGCTGACTCTCACTGGGATACAGTTCCTGAAGGTGCTGACTCCCACTGGGATACAGTTCCTGAAGGTGCTGACTCTCACTGGGGGACAGTTTCTGAAGGTGCTGACTCTCACTGGGGAACAGTTCCTGAAGGTGCTGACTCTCACTGGGATACAGTTCCTGAAGGTGCTGACTCTCACTGGGGGACAGTTCCTAAAGGTGCTGACTCTCACTGGTAAACAGTTCCTGAAGGTGCTGATTCTCACTGGGATACAGTTCCTGAAGGTGCTGAATCTCACTGGCATACAGTTCCTGAATGCGCTGACTCTCACTGGGATACAGTTCCTGAAGGTGCTGACTCTCACTGGGATACAGTTCCTGAAGGTGCTGATTCTCACTGGGATACAGTTCCTGAAGGTGCTGACTCTCACTGGGATACAATTCCTGAAGGTGCTGATTCTCACTGGGATACAGTTCCGGAAGGTGCTGACTCTCACTGGGATACAGTTCCTGAAGGTGCTGACTCTCACTGGGATACAGTTCCTGAAGGCGCTGACTCTCACTGGGATACAGTTCCTGAAGGTGCTGACTCTCACTGGGATACAGTTCCTGAAGGTGCTGATTCTCACTGGGATACAGTTCCTGAAGGTGCTGACTCTCACTGGGATACAATTCCTGAAGGTGCTGATTCTCACTGGGATACAGTTCCTGAAGGCGCTGACTCTCACTGGGATACAGTTCCTGAAGGTGCTCACTCTCACTGGGATACAGTTCCTGAAGGTGCTGACTCTCACTGGGATACAGTTCCTGAAGGTGCTGATTCTCACTGGGATACAGTTCCGGAAGGTGCTGACTCTCACTGGGATACAGTTCCTGAAGGTGCTGACTCTCACTGGGATACAGTTCCTGAAGGCGCTGACTCTCACTGGGATACAGTTCCTGAAGGTGCTCACTCACACTGGGATACAGTTCCTGAAGGTGCTGACTCTCACTGGGATACAGTTCCTGAAGGTGCTGATTCTCACTGGGATACAGTTCCGGAAGGTGCTGACTCTCACTGGGATACAGTTCCTGAAGGTGCTGACTCTGCTGGGATACAGCTCCTGAAGGCGCTGACTCTCACTTGGATACAGTTCCTGAAAGTGCTGACTCTGCTGGGATACAGTTCCTGAAGGCGCTGACTCTCACTGGGATACAGTTCCTGAAGGTGCTCACTCTCACTGGGATTCAGTTCCTGAAGGTGCTGACTCTCGCTGGGGGACAGTTCCTGAAGGTGCTGACTCTCACAGGGATACAGTTCCTGAAGGTGCTGACTCTGCTGGGATACAGTTCCTGAAGGCGCTGACTCTCACTGGGATACAGTTCCTGAAGGTGCTGACTCTCACTGGGATACAGTTCCTGAAGGTGCTGACTCTCACTGGGGGACAGTTCCTGAAGGTGCTGACTCTCACTGGGGGACCGTTCCTAAAGGTGCTGACTCTCACTGGGGTACAGTTCCTGAAGGTGCTGACTCTCAGTGGGATACAGTTCCTGAAGGTGCTGACTCTCACTGGGGTACAGTTCCTGAAGGTGCTGACTCTCACTGGGATACAGATGCTGAAGGTGCTGACTCTCACTGGGATACAGTTCCTGAAGGTGCTGACTCCCACTGGGATACAGTTCCTGAAGGTGCTGACTCTCACTGGGGGACAGTTCCTGAAGGTGCTGACTCTCACTGGGGTACAGTTCCTGAAGGTGCTGACTCTCACTGGGATACAGTTCCTGAAGGTGCTGACTCTCACTGGGGGACAGTTCCTAAAGGTGCTGACTCTCACTGGGGTACAGTTCCTGAAGGTGCTGATTCTCACTGGGATACAGTTCCTGAAGGTGCTGACTCTCACTGGGTTACAGTTCCTGAAGGCGCTGACTCTCACTGGGATACAGTTCCTGAAGGTGCTGACTCTCACTGGGATACAGTTCCTGAAGGTGCTGATTCTCACTGGGATACAGTTCCTGAAGGTGCTGACTCTCACTGGGATACAATTCCGGAAGGTGCTGATTCTCACTGGGATACAGTTCCGGAAGGTGCTGACTCTCACTGGGATACAGTTCCTGAAGGTGCTGACTCTCACTGGGATACAGTTCCTGAAGGCGCTGACTCTCACTGGGATACAGTTCCTGAAGGTGCTGACTCTCACTGGGATACAGTTCCTGAAGGTGCTGATTCTCACTGGGATACAGTTCCTGAAGGTGCTGACTCTCACTGGGATACAATTCCTGAAGGTGCTGATTCTCACTGGGATTCAGTTCCGGAAGGTACTGACTCTCAGTGGGATACAGTTCCTGAAGGCGCTGACTCTCACTGGGATACAGTTCCTGAAGGTGCTCACTCTCACTGGGATACAGTTCCTGAAGCTGCTGACTCTCACTGGGATACAGTTCCTGAAGGTGCTGATTCTCACTGGGATACAGTTCCGGAAGGTGCTGACTCTCACTGGGATACAGTTCCTGAAGGTGCTGACTCTGCTGGGATACAGCTCCTGAAGGCGCTGACTCTCACTGGGATACAGTTCCTGAAAGTGCTGACTCTGCTGGGATACAGTTCCTGAAGGCGCTGACTCTCACTGGGATACAGTTCCTGAAGGTGCTGACTCTCACTGGGATACAGATCCTGAAGGTGCTGACTCTCACTGGGGTACAGTTCCTGAAGGTGCTGACTCACACTGGTGTACAGTTCTTGAAGGTGCTGACTCTCACTGGGATACAGATCCTGAAGGTGCTGACTCTCACTGGGATACAATTCCTGAAGGTGCTGATTCTCACTTGGATACAGTTCCGGAAGGTGCTGACTCTCACTGGGATACAGTTCCTGAAGGTGCTGACTCTCACTGGGATACAGTTCCTGAAGGCGCTGACTCTCACTGGGATACAGTTCCTGAAGGTGCTCACTCTCACTGGGATACAGTTCCTGAAGGTGCTGACTCTCACTGGGATACAGTTCCTGAAGGTGCTGATTCTCACTGGGATACAGTTCCGGAAGGTGCTGACTCTCACTGGGATACAGTTCCTGAAGGTGCTGACTCTGCTGGGATACAGCTCCGGAAGGCGCTGACTCTCATTGGATACAGTTCCTGAAAGTGCTGACTCTGCTGGGATACAGTTCCTGAAGGCGCTGACTCTCACTGGGATACAGTTCCTGAAGGTGCTCACTCTCACTGGGATTCAGTTCCTGAAGGTGCTGACTCTCACTGGGGGACAGTTCCTGGAGGTGCTGACTCTCACTGGGATACAGTTCCTGAAGGTGCTGACTCTGCTGGGATACAGTTCCTGAAGGCGCTGACTCTCACTGGGATACAGTTCCTGAAGGTGCTGACTCTCACTGGGATACAGTTCCTGAAGGTGCTGACTCTCACTGGGGGACAGTTCCTGAAGGTGCTGGCTCTCACTGGGGGACAGTTCCTAACGGTGCTGACTCTCACTGGGGTACAGTTCCTGAAGGTGCTGACTCTCAGTGAGATACAGATCCTGAAGGTGCTGACTCTAACTGCGGTACAGTTCCTGAAGGTGCTGACTCTCACTGGGGTACAGTTCCTGAAGGTGCTGACTCTCACTGGGATACAGATGCTGAAGGTGCTGACTCTCACTGGGATACAGTTCCTGAAGGTGCTGACTCCCACTGGGATACAGTTCCTGAAGGTGCTGACTCTCACTGGGGGACAGTTTCTGAAGGTGCTGACTCTCACTGGGGAACAGTTCCTGAAGGTGCTGACTCTCACTGGGATACAGTTCCTGAAGGTGCTGACTCTCACTGGGGGACAGTTCCTAAAGGTGCTGACTCTCACTGGTAAACAGTTCCTGAAGGTGCTGATTCTCACTGGGATACAGTTCCTGAAGGTGCTGAATCTCACTGGCATACAGTTCCTGAATGCGCTGACTCTCACTGGGATACAGTTCCTGAAGGTGCTGACTCTCACTGGGATACAGTTCCTGAAGGTGCTGATTCTCACTGGGATACAGTTCCTGAAGGTGCTGACTCTCACTGGGATACAATTCCTGAAGGTGCTGATTCTCACTGGGATACAGTTCCGGAAGGTGCTGACTCTCACTGGGATACAGTTCCTGAAGGTGCTGACTCTCACTGGGATACAGTTCCTGAAGGCGCTGACTCTCACTGGGATACAGTTCCTGAAGGTGCTGACTCTCACTGGGATACAGTTCCTGAAGGTGCTGATTCTCACTGGGATACAGTTCCTGAAGGTGCTGACTCTCACTGGGATACAATTCCTGAAGGTGCTGATTCTCACTGGGATACAGTTCCTGAAGGCGCTGACTCTCACTGGGATACAGTTCCTGAAGGTGCTCACTCTCACTGGGATACAGTTCCTGAAGGTGCTGACTCTCACTGGGATACAGTTCCTGAAGGTGCTGATTCTCACTGGGATACAGTTCCGGAAGGTGCTGACTCTCACTGGGATACAGTTCCTGAAGGTGCTGACTCTGCTGGGATACAGCTCCTGAAGGCGCTGACTCTCACTGGGATACAGTTCCTGAAAGTGCTGACTCTGCTGGGATACAGTTCCTGAAGGCGCTGACTCTCACTGGGATACAGTTCCTGAAGGTGCTCATTCTCATTGGGATACAGTTCCTGAAGGTGCTGACTCTCACTGGGGGACAGTTCCTAAAGGTGCTGACTCTCACTGGGATACAGTTCCTGAAGGTGCTCTCTCTGCTGGGATACAGTTCCTGAAGGCGCTGACTCTCACTGGGGTGCAGTTCCTGAAGGTGCTGACTCTCACTGGGGTACAGTTCCTGAAGGTGCTGACTCTCACTGGGATACAGATCCTGAAGGTGCTGACTCTCACTGGGATACAGTTCCTGAAGGTGCTGACTCTCACTGGGATACAGATCCTGAAGGTGCTGACTCTCACTGGGGGACAGTTCCTGAAGGTGCTGACTCACACTGGGGTACAGTTCCTGAAGGTGCTGACTCTCACTGGGATACAGTTCCTGAAGGTGCAGACTCTCACTGGGGGACAGTTCCTAAAGGTGCTGAATCTCACTGGGGTACAGTTCCTGAAGGTGCTGACTCTCACTGGGATACAGATCCTGAAGGTGCTGACTCTCACTGGGATACAGTTCCTGAAGGCGCTGACTCTCACTGGGATACAGTTCCTGAAGGTGCTGACTCTCACTGGGATACAGTTCCTGAAGGTGCTGACTCTCACTGGGATACAGTTCCTGAAGGCGCTGACTCTCACTGGGAAACAGTTCCTGAAGGCGCTGACTCTCACTGGGATACAGTTCCTGAAGGTGCTGACTCTCACTGGGATACAGTTCCTGAAGGTGCTGACTCTCACTGGGATACAGTTCCTGAAGGTGCTGACTCTCACTGGGATACAGTTCCTGAAGGGGCTGACTCTCACTGGGATACAGTTCCTGAAGGTGCTGACTCTCACTGGGATACAGGTCCTGAAGGTGCTGACTCTCACTGGGACACAGTTCCTGAAGGTGCTGACTCTCACTGGGATACAGTTACTGAAGGTGCTGACTCTCACTGGGATACAGTTCCTGAATATGCTGATTCTCACTGGTATACAGTTCCTGAATGTGCTGTCTCTCACTGGGATACAGTTCCTGAAGGTGCTGACTCTCACTGCGATACAGTTCCTGAAGGTGCTGACTCTCACTGGGATACAGTTCCTGAAGGTGCTGATTCTCACTGGGATACAGTTCCTGAAGGTGCTGACTCTCACTGGGATACAGTTCCTGAAGGCGCTGACTCTCACTGGGATACAGTTCCTGAAGGCGCTGACTCTCACTGGGATACAGTTCCTGAAGGTGCTGACTCTCACTGGGATACAGATCCTGAAGGTGCTGACTCTCACTGGGATACAGTTACTGAAGGTGCTGACTCTCACTGGGATACAGTTCCTGAATGTGCTGATTCTCAATGGTATACAGTTCCTGAAGGTGCGGTCTCTCACTGGGATACAGTTCCTGAAGGTGCTGACTCTCACTGCGATACAGTTCCTGAAGGTGCTGACTCTCACTGGGATACAGTTCCTGAAGGTGCTGATTCTCACTGGGATACAGTTCCTGAAGGTGCTGACTCTCACTGGGATACAGTTCCTGAAGGCGCTGACTCTCACTGGGATACAGTTCCTGAAGGCGCTGACTCTCACTGGGATACAGTTCCAGAAGGTGCTGACTCTCACTGGCATACAGTTCCTGAAGGTGCTGTTTCTCACTGGGATACAGTTCCTGAAGGTGCTGATTCTCACTGGGATACAGTTCCTGAAGGTGCTGACTCTCACTGTGATACAATTCCTGAAGGTGCTGATTCTCACTTGGATACAGTTCCGGAAGGTGCTGACTCTCACTGGGATACAGTTCCTGAAGGTGCTGACTCTCACTGGGATACAGTTCCTGAAGGTGCTGACTCTCACTGGGATACAGTTTCTGAAGGTGCTCACTCTCACTGGGATACAGTTCCTGAAGGTGCTGACTCTCAATGGGATACAGTTCCTGAAGGTGCTGATTCTCACTGGGATACAGTTCCGGAAGGTGCTGACTCTCACTGGGATACAGTTCCTGAAGGTGCTGACTCTGCTGGGATACAGCACCTGAAGGCGCTGACTCTCACTGGGATACAGTTCCTGAAAGTGCTGACTCTGCTGGGATACAGTTCCTGAAGGCGCTGACTCTCACTGGGATACAGTTCCTGAAGGTGCTCACTCTCACTGGGATTCAGTTCCTGAAGGTGCTGACTCTCACTGGGGGACAGTTCTTAAAGGTGCTGACTCTCACTGGGATACAGTTCCTGAAGGTGCTGACTCTGCTGGGATACAGTTCCTGAAGGCGCTGACTCTCACTGGGATACAGTTCCTGAAGGTGCTGACTCTCACTGGGAAACAGTTCCTGAAGGTGCTGACACTCACTGGGGGACAGTTCCGAAAGGTGCTGACTCTCACTGGGGTACAGTTTCTGAAGGTGCTGACTCTCAGTGGGATACAGATCCTGAAGGTGCTGACTCTAACTGGGGTACAGTTCCTGAAGGTGCTGACTCTCACTGGGGTTCAGTTCCTGAAGGTGCTGACTCTCACTGGGATACAGATCCTGAAGGTGCTGACTCTCACTGGGATACAGTTCCTGAAGGTGCTGACTCCCACTGGGATACAGTTCCTGAAGGTGCTGACTCTCACTGGGGTACAGTTCCTGATGGTGCTGACTCTCACTGGGGTACAGTTCCTGAAGGTGCTGACTCTCACTGGGATACAGTTCCTGAAGGTGCTCACTCTCACTGGGATACAGTTCCTGAAGGTGCTGACTCTCACTGGGATACAGTTCCTGAAGGTGCTGATTCTCACTGGGATACAGTTCCGGAAGGTGCTGACTCTCACTGGGATACAGTTCCTGAAGGTGCTGACTCTGCTGGGATACAGCTCCTGAAGGCGCTGACTCTCACTGGGATACAGTTCCTGAAAGTGCTGACTCTGCTGGGATACAGTTCCTGAAGGCGCTGACTCTCACTGGGAGACAGTTCCTGAAGGTGCTCACTCTCACTGGGATACAGTTCCTGAAGGTGCTGACTCTCACTGGGGGACAGTTCCTAAAGGTGCTGACTCTCACTGGGATACAGTTCCTGAAGGCGCTGACTCTCACTGGGATACAGTTCCTGAAGGTGCTCACTCTCACTGGGATACAGTTCCTGAAGGTGCTGACTCTCACTGGGGGATAGTTCCTGAAGGTGCTGACTCTCACTGGGGTACAGTTCCTGAAGGTGCTGACTCTCAGTGGGATACAGATCCTGAAGGTGCTGACTCTCACTGGGGTACAGTTCCTGAAGGTGCTGACTCTCACTGGGGTACAGTTCCTGAAGGTGCTGACTCTCACTGGGATACAGATGCTGAAGGTGCTGACTCTCACTGGGATACAGTTCCTGAAGGTGCTGACTCCCACTGGGATACAGTTCCTGAAGGTGCTGACTCTCACTGGGGGACAGTTCCTGAAGGTGCTGACTCTCACTGGGGAACAGTTCCTGAAGGTGCTGACTCTCACTGGGATACAGTTCCTGAAGGTGCTGACTCTCACTGGGGGACAGTTCCTAAAGGTGCTGACTCTCACTGGTAAACAGTTCCTGAAGGTGCTGATTCTCACTGGGATACAGTTCCTGAAGGTGCTGAATCTCACTGGCATACAGTTCCTGAATGCGCTGACTCTCACTGGGATACAGTTCCTGAAGGTGCTGACTCTCACTGGGATACAGTTCCTGAAGGTGCTGATTCTCACTGGGATACAGTTCCTGAAGGTGCTGACTCTCACTGGGATACAATTCCTGAAGGTGCTGATTCTCACTGGGATACAGTTCCGGAAGGTGCTGACTCTCACTGGGATACAGTTCCTGAAGGTGCTGACTCTCACTGGGATACAGTTCCTGAAGGCGCTGACTCTCACTGGGATACAGTTCCTGAAGGTGCTGACTCTCACTGGGATACAGTTCCTGAAGGTGCTGATTCTCACTGGGATACAGTTCCTGAAGGTGCTGACTCTCACTGGGATACAATTCCTGAAGGTGCTGATTCTCACTGGGATACAGTTCCTGAAGGCGCTGACTCTCACTGGGATACAGTTCCTGAAGGTGCTCACTCTCACTGGGATACAGTTCCTGAAGGTGCTGACTCTCACTGGGATACAGTTCCTGAAGGTGCTGATTCTCACTGGGATACAGTTCCGGAAGGTGCTGACTCTCACTGGGATACAGTTCCTGAAGGTGCTGACTCTGCTGGGATACAGCTCCTGAAGGCGCTGACTCTCACTGGGATACAGTTCCTGAAAGTGCTGACTCTGCTGGGATACAGTTCCTGAAGGCGCTGACTCTCACTGGGATACAGTTCCTGAAGGTGCTCATTCTCATTGGGATACAGTTCCTGAAGGTGCTGACTCTCACTGGGGGACAGTTCCTAAAGGTGCTGACTCTCACTGGGATACAGTTCCTGAAGGTGCTCTCTCTGCTGGGATACAGTTCCTGAAGGCGCTGACTCTCACTGGGGTGCAGTTCCTGAAGGTGCTGACTCTCACTGGGGTACAGTTCCTGAAGGTGCTGACTCTCACTGGGATACAGATCCTGAAGGTGCTGACTCTCACTGGGATACAGTTCCTGAAGGTGCTGACTCTCACTGGGATACAGATCCTGAAGGTGCTGACTCTCACTGGGGGACAGTTCCTGAAGGTGCTGACTCACACTGGCGTACAGTTCCTGAAGGTGCTGACTCTCACTGGGATACAGTTCCTGAAGGTGCAGACTCTCACTGGGGGACAGTTCCTAAAGGTGCTGAATCTCACTGGGGTACAGTTCCTGAAGGTGCTGACTCTCACTGGGATACAGATCCTGAAGGTGCTGACTCTCACTGGGATACAGTTCCTGAAGGAGCTGACTCTCACTGGGATACAGTTCCTGAAGGTGCTGACTCTCACTGGGATACAGTTCCTGAAGGTGCTGACTCTCACTGGGATACAGTTCCTGCAGGCGCTGACTCTCACTGGGAAACAGTTCCTGAAGGCGCTGACTCTCACTGGGATACAGTTCCTGAAGGTGCTGACTCTCACTGGGATACAGTTCCTGAAGGTGCTGACTCTCACTGGGATACAGTTCCTGAAGGTGCTGACTCTCACTGGGATACAGTTCCTGAAGGTGCTGACTCTCACTGGGATACAGTTCCTGAAGGTGCTGACTCTCACTGGGATACAGGTCCTGAAGGTGCTGACTCTCACTGGGACACAGTTCCTGAAGGTGCTGACTCTCACTGGGATACAGTTACTGAAGGTGCTGACTCTCACTGGGATACAGTTCCTGAATGTGCTGATTCTCACTGGTATACAGTTCCTGAATGTGCTGTCTCTCACTGGGATACAGTTCCTGAAGGTGCTGACTCTCACTGCGATACAGTTCCTGAAGGTGCTGACTCTCACTGGGATACAGTTCCTGAAGGTGCTGATTCTCACTGGGATACAGTTCCTGAAGGTGCTGACTCTCACTGGGATACAGTTCCTGAAGGCGCTGACTCTCACTGGGATACAGTTCCTGAAGGCGCTGACTCTCACTGGGATACAGTTCCTGAAGGTGCTGACTCTCACTGGGATACAGATCCTGAAGGTGCTGACTCTCACTGGGATACAGTTACTGAAGGTGCTGACTCTCACTGGGATACAGTTCCTGAATGTGCTGATTCTCAATGGTATACAGTTCCTGAAGGTGCGGTCTCTCACTGGGATACAGTTCCTGAAGGTGCTGACTCTCACTGCGATACAGTTCCTGAAGGTGCTGACTCTCACTGGGATACAGTTCCTGAAGGTGCTGATTCTCACTGGGATACAGTTCCTGAAGGTGCTGACTCTCACTGGGATACAGTTCCTGAAGGCGCTGACTCTCACTGGGATACAGTTCCTGAAGGCGCTGACTCTCACTGGGATACAGTTCCAGAAGGTGCTGACTCTCACTGGCATACAGTTCCTGAAGGTGCTGTTTCTCACTGGGATACAGTTCCTGAAGGTGCTGATTCTCACTGGGATACAGTTCCTGAAGGTGCTGACTCTCACTGTGATACAATTCCTGAAGGTGCTGATTCTCACTTGGATACAGTTCCGGAAGGTGCTGACTCTCACTGGGATACAGTTCCTGAAGGTGCTGACTCTCACTGGGATACAGTTCCTGAAGGTGCTGACTCTCACTGGGATACAGTTTCTGAAGGTGCTCACTCTCACTGGGATACAGTTCCTGAAGGTGCTGACTCTCAATGGGATACAGTTCCTGAAGGTGCTGATTCTCACTGGGATACAGTTCCGGAAGGTGCTGACTCTCACTGGGATACAGTTCCTGAAGGTGCTGACTCTGCTGGGATACAGCACCTGAAGGCGCTGACTCTCACTGGGATACAGTTCCTGAAAGTGCTGACTCTGCTGGGATACAGTTCCTGAAGGCGCTGACTCTCACTGGGATACAGTTCCTGAAGGTGCTCACTCTCACTGGGATTCAGTTCCTGAAGGTGCTGACTCTCACTGGGGGACAGTTCCTAAAGGTGCTGACTCTCACTGGGATACAGTTCCTGAAGGTGCTGACTCTGCTGGGATACAGTTCCTGAAGGCGCTGACTCTCACTGGGATACAGTTCCTGAAGGTGCTGACTCTCACTGGGAAACAGTTCCTGAAGGTGCTGACTCTCACTGGGGGACAGTTCCTGAAGGTGCTGACTCTCACTGGGGGACAGTTCCGAAAGGTGCTGACTCTCACTGGGGTACAGTTTCTGAAGGTGCTGACTCTCAGTGGGATACAGATCCTGAAGGTGCTGACTCTAACTGGGGTACAGTTCCTGAAGGTGCTGACTCTCACTGGGGTTCAGTTCCTGAAGGTGCTGACTCTCACTGGGATACAGATCCTGAAGGTGCTGACTCTCACTGGGATACAGTTCCTGAAGGTGCTGACTCCCACTGGGATACAGTTCCTGAAGGTGCTGACTCTCACTGGGGTACAGTTCCTGATGGTGCTGACTCTCACTGGGGTACAGTTCCTGAAGGTGCTGACTCTCACTGGGATACAGTTCCTGAAGGTGCTCACTCTCACTGGGATACAGTTCCTGATGGTGCTGACTCTCACTGGGATACAGTTCCTGAAGGTGCTGATTCTCACTGGGATACAGTTCCGGAAGGTGCTGACTCTCACTGGGATACAGTTCCTGAAGGTGCTGACTCTGCTGGGATACAGCTCCTGAAGGCGCTGACTCTCACTGGGATACAGTTCCTGAAAGTGCTGACTCTGCTGGGATACAGTTCCTGAAGGCGCTGACTCTCACTGGGAGACAGTTCCTGAAGGTGCTCACTCTCACTGGGATACAGTTCCTGAAGGCGCTGACTCTCACTGGGATACAGTTCCTGAAGGTGCTGACTCTCACTGGGATACAGTTCCTGAAGGTGCTGATTCTCACTGGGATACAGTTCCTGAAGGTGCTGACTCTCACTGGGATACAATTCCTGAAGGTGCTGATTCTCACTGGGATACAGTTCCTGAAGGCGCTGACTCTCACTGGGATACAGTTCCTGAAGGTGCTCACTCTCACTGGGATACAGTTCCTGAAGGTGCTGACTCTCACTGGGATACAGTTCCTGAAGGTGCTGATTCTCACTGGGATACAGTTCCGGAAGGTGCTGACTCTCACTGGGATACAGTTCCTGAAGGTGCTGACTCTGCTGGGATACAGCTCCTGAAGGCGCTGACTCTCACTGGGATACAGTTCCTGAAAGTGCTGACTCTGCTGGGATACAGTTCCTGAAGGCGCTGACTCTCACTGGGATACAGTTCCTGAAGGTGCTCATTCTCATTGGGATACAGTTCCTGAAGGTGCTGACTCTCACTGGGGGACAGTTCCTAAAGGTGCTGACTCTCACTGGGATACAGTTCCTGAAGGTGCTCTCTCTGCTGGGATACAGTTCCTGAAGGCGCTGACTCTCACTGGGGTGCAGTTCCTGAAGGTGCTGACTCTCACTGGGGTACAGTTCCTGAAGGTGCTGACTCTCACTGGGATACAGATCCTGAAGGTGCTGACTCTCACTGGGATACAGTTCCTGAAGGTGCTGACTCTCACTGGGATACAGATCCTGAAGGTGCTGACTCTCACTGGGGGACAGTTCCTGAAGGTGCTGACTCACACTGGGGTACAGTTCCTGAAGGTGCTGACTCTCACTGGGATACAGTTCCTGAAGGTGCAGACTCTCACTGGGGGACAGTTCCTAAAGGTGCTGAATCTCACTGGGGTACAGTTCCTGAAGGTGCTGACTCTCACTGGGATACAGATCCTGAAGGTGCCGACTCTCACTGGGATACAGTTCCTGAAGGCGCTGACTCTCACTGGGATACAGTTCCTGAAGGTGCTGACTCTCACTGGGATACAGTTCCTGAAGGTGCTGACTCTCACTGGGATACAGTTCCTGCAGGCGCTGACTCTCACTGGGAAACAGTTCCTGAAGGCGCTGACTCTCACTGGGATACAGTTCCTGAAGGTGCTGACTCTCACTGGGATACAGTTCCTGAAGGTGCTGACTCTCACTGGGATACAGTTCCTGAAGGTGCTGACTCTCACTGGGATACAGTTCCTGAAGGTGCTGACTCTCACTGGGATACAGTTCCTGAAGGTGCTGACTCTCACTGGGATACAGGTCCTGAAGGTGCTGACTCTCACTGGGACACAGTTCCTGAAGGTGCTGACTCTCACTGGGATACAGTTACTGAAGGTGCTGACTCTCACTGGGATACAGTTCCTGAATGTGCTGATTCTCACTGGTATACAGTTCCTGAATGTGCTGTCTCTCACTGGGATACAGTTCCTGAAGGTGCTGACTCTCACTGCGATACAGTTCCTGAAGGTGCTGACTCTCACTGGGATACAGTTCCTGAAGGTGCTGATTCTCACTGGGATACAGTTCCTGAAGGTGCTGACTCTCACTGGGATACAGTTCCTGAAGGCGCTGACTCTCACTGGGATACAGTTCCTGAAGGCGCTGACTCTCACTGGGATACAGTTCCTGAAGGTGCTGACTCTCACTGGGATACAGATCCTGAAGGTGCTGACTCTCACTGGGATACAGTTACTGAAGTTGCTGACTCTCACTGGGATACAGTTCCTGAATGTGCTGATTCTCAATGGTATACAGTTCCTGAAGGTGCGGTCTCTCACTGGGATACAGTTCCTGAAGGTGCTGACTCTCACTGCGATACAGTTCCTGAAGGTGCTGACTCTCACTGGGATACAGTTCCTGAAGGTGCTGATTCTCACTGGGATACAGTTCCTGAAGGTGCTGACTCTCACTGGGATACAGTTCCTGAAGGCGCTGACTCTCACTGGGATACAGTTCCTGAAGGCGCTGACTCTCACTGGGATACAGTTCCAGAAGGTGCTGACTCTCACTGGCATACAGTTCCTGAAGGTGCTGTTTCTCACTGGGATACAGTTCCTGAAGGTGCTGATTCTCACTGGGATACAGTTCCTGAAGGTGCTGACTCTCACTGTGATACAATTCCTGAAGGTGCTGATTCTCACTTGGATACAGTTCCGGAAGGTGCTGACTCTCACTGGGATACAGTTCCTGAAGGTGCTGACTCTCACTGGGATACAGTTCCTGAAGGTGCTGACTCTCACTGGGATACAGTTTCTGAAGGTGCTCACTCTCACTGGGATACAGTTCCTGAAGGTGCTGACTCTCAATGGGATACAGTTCCTGAAGGTGCTGATTCTCACTGGGATACAGTTCCGGAAGGTGCTGACTCTCACTGGGATACAGTTCCTGAAGGTGCTGACTCTGCTGGGATACAGCACCTGAAGGCGCTGACTCTCACTGGGATACAGTTCCTGAAAGTGCTGACTCTGCTGGGATACAGTTCCTGAAGGCGCTGACTCTCACTGGGATACAGTTCCTGAAGGTGCTCACTCTCACTGGGATTCAGTTCCTGAAGGTGCTGACTCTCACTGGGGGACAGTTCCTAAAGGTGCTGACTCTCACTGGGATACAGTTCCTGAAGGTGCTGACTCTGCTGGGATACAGTTCCTGAAGGCGCTGACTCTCACTGGGATACAGTTCCTGAAGGTGCTGACTCTCACTGGGAAACAGTTCCTGAAGGTGCTGACTCTCACTGGGGGACAGTTCCTGAAGGTGCTGACTCTCACTGGGGGACAGTTCCGAAAGGTGCTGACTCTCACTGGGGTACAGTTTCTGAAGGTGCTGACTCTCAGTGGGATACAGATCCTGAAGGTGCTGACTCTAACTGGGGTACAGTTCCTGAAGGTGCTGACTCTCACTGGGGTTCAGTTCCTGAAGGTGCTGACTCTCACTGGGATACAGTTACTGAAGGTGCTGACTCTCACTGGGATACAGTTCCTGAATGTGCTGATTCTCACTGGTATACAGTTCCTGAATGTGCTGTCTCTCACTGGGATACAGTTCCTGAAGGTGCTGACTCTCACTGCGATACAGTTCCTGAAGGTGCTGACTCTCACTGGGATACAGTTCCTGAAGGTGCTGATTCTCACTGGGATACAGTTCCTGAAGGTGCTGACTCTCACTGGGATACAGTTCCTGAAGGCGCTGACTCTCACTGGGATACAGTTCCTGAAGGCGCTGACTCTCACTGGGATACAGTTCCTGAAGGTGCTGACTCTCACTGGGATACAGATCCTGAAGGTGCTGACTCTCACTGGGATACAGTTACTGAAGGTGCTGACTCTCACTGGGATACAGTTCCTGAATGTGCTGATTCTCAATGGTATACAGTTCCTGAAGGTGCGGTCTCTCACTGGGATACAGTTCCTGAAGGTGCTGACTCTCACTGCGATACAGTTCCTGAAGGTGCTGACTCTCACTGGGATACAGTTCCTGAAGGTGCTGATTCTCACTGGGATACAGTTCCTGAAGGTGCTGACTCTCACTGGGATACAGTTCCTGAAGGCGCTGACTCTCACTGGGATACAGTTCCTGAAGGCGCTGACTCTCACTGGGATACAGTTCCAGAAGGTGCTGACTCTCACTGGCATACAGTTCCTGAAGGTGCTGTTTCTCACTGGGATACAGTTCCTGAAGGTGCTGATTCTCACTGGGATACAGTTCCTGGAGGTGCTGACTCTCACTGTGATACAATTCCTGAAGGTGCTGATTCTCACTTGGATACAGTTCCGGAAGGTGCTGACTCTCACTGGGATACAGTTCCTGAAGGTGCTGACTCTCACTGGGATACAGTTCCTGAAGGTGCTGACTCTCACTGGGATACAGTTTCTGAAGGTGCTCACTCTCACTGGGATACAGTTCCTGAAGGTGCTGACTCTCAATGGGATACAGTTCCTGAAGGTGCTGATTCTCACTGGGATACAGTTCCGGAAGGTGCTGACTCTCACTGGGATACAGTTCCTGAAGGTGCTGACTCTGCTGGGATACAGCACCTGAAGGCGCTGACTCTCACTGGGATACAGTTCCTGAAAGTGCTGACTCTGCTGGGATACAGTTCCTGAAGGCGCTGACTCTCACTGGGATACAGTTCCTGAAGGTGCTCACTCTCACTGGGATTCAGTTCCTGAAGGTGCTGACTCTCACTGGGGGACAGTTCCTAAAGGTGCTGACTCTCACTGGGATACAGTTCCTGAAGGTGCTGACTCTGCTGGGATACAGTTCCTGAAGGCGCTGACTCTCACTGGGATACAGTTCCTGAAGGTGCTGACTCTCACTGGGAAACAGTTCCTGAAGGTGCTGACTCTCACTGGGGGACAGTTCCTGAAGGTGCTGACTCTCACTGGGGGACAGTTCCGAAAGGTGCTGACTCTCACTGGGGTACAGTTTCTGAAGGTGCTGACTCTCAGTGGGATACAGATCCTGAAGGTGCTGACTCTAACTGGGGTACAGTTCCTGAAGGTGCTGAATCTCACTGGGGTTCAGTTCCTGAAGGTGCTGACTCTCACTGGGATACAGATCCTGAAGGTGCTGACTCTCACTGGGATACAGTTCCTGAAGGTGCTGACTCCCACTGGGATACAGTTCCTGAAGGTGCTGACTCTCACTGGGGTACAGTTCCTGATGGTGCTGACTCTCACTGGGGTACAGTTCCTGAAGGTGCTGACTCTCACTGGGATACAGTTCCTGAAGGTGCTCACTCTCACTGGGATACAGTTCCTGAAGGTGCTGACTCTCACTGGGATACAGTTCCTGAAGGTGCTGATTCTCACTGGGATACAGTTCCGGAAGGTGCTGACTCTCACTGGGATACAGTTCCTGAAGGTGCTGACTCTGCTGGGATACAGCTCCTGAAGGCGCTGACTCTCACTGGGATACAGTTCCTGAAAGTGCTGACTCTGCTGGGATACAGTTCCTGAAGGCGCTGACTCTCACTGGGAGACAGTTCCTGAAGGTGCTCACTCTCACTGGGATACAGTTCCTGAAGGTGCTGACTCTCACTGGGGGACAGTTCCTAAAGGTGCTGACTCTCACTGGGATACAGTTCCTGAAGGCGCTGACTCTCACTGGGATACAGTTCCTGAAGGTGCTCACTCTCACTGGGATACAGTTCCTGAAGGTGCTGACTCTCACTGGGGGATAGTTCCTGAAGGTGCTGACTCTCACTGGGGTACAGTTCCTGAAGGTGCTGACTCTCAGTGGGATACAGATCCTGAAGGTGCTGACTCTCACTGGGGTACAGTTCCTGAAGGTGCTGACTCTCACTGGGGTACAGTTCCTGAAGGTGCTGACTCTCACTGGGATACAGTTCCTGAAGGTGCTGACTCTCACTGGGATACAGATCCTGAAGGTGCTGACTCTCACTGGGATACAGTTCCTGAATGTGCTGATTCTCATTGGTATACAGTTCCTGAAGGTGCTGACTCTCACTGGGATACAGTTCCTGAAGGTGCTGACTCTCACTGGGATACAGATCCTGATGGTGCTGACTCTCACTGGGATACAGTTCCTGAAGGTGCTGACTCTCACTGGGATACAGTTCCTGAAGGTGCTGACTCTCACTGGGATACAGATCCTGAAGGTGCTGACTCTCACTGGGATACAGATACTGAAGGTGCTGACTCTCACTGGGATACAGTTCCTGAATGTGCTGATTCTCACTGGTATACAGTTCCTGAAGGTGCTGACTCTCACTGGGATACAGTTCCTGAAGGTGCTGAATCTCACTGCGATACAGTTCCTGAAGGTGCTGACTCTCACTGGGATACAGTTCCTGAATTTGCTGATTCTCACTGGGATACAGTTCCTGAAGGTGCTGACTCTCACTGGGATACAGTTCCTGAAGGTGCTGACTCTCACTGGGATACAGTTCGTGAAGGCGCTGCCTCTCATTGGGATACAGTTCCTGAAGGTGCTGACTCTCACTGGGATACAGCTCCTGAAGGTGCTGACTCTCACTGGGATACAGTTCCTGAAGGTGCTGATTCTCACTGGCATACAGTTCCGGAAGGTGCTGACTCTCACTGGGATACAGTTCCTGAAGGTGCTGACTCTGCTGGGATACAGCTCCTGAAGGCGCTGACACTCACTGGGATACAGTTCCTGAAAGTGCTGACTCTGCTTGGATACAGTTCCTGAAGGTGCTCACTCTCACTGGGATACAGTTCCTGAAGGTGCTGACTCTCACTGGGGGACAGTTCCGGAAGGTGCTGACTCTCACTGGGATACAGTTCGTGAAGGCGCTGACTCTCACTGGGATACAGTTCCTGAAGGTGCTGACTCTCACTGGGATACAGTTACTGAAGGTGCTGACTCTCACTGGGATACAGTTCCTGAATGTGCTGATTCTCACTCGTATACAGTTCCTGAAGGTGCTGACTCTCACTGGGATACAGTTCCTGAAGGTGCTGACTCTCACTGCGGTACAGTTCCTGAAGGTGCTGACTCTCACTGGGATACAGTTCCTGAAGGTGCTGATTCTCACTGGGATACAGTTCCTGAAGGTGCTGACTCTCACTGGGATACATTTCCTGAAGGCGCTGACTCTCACTGGGATACAGTTCCTGAAGGCGCTGACTCTCACTGGGATACAGTTCCTGAAGGTGCTCACTCTCACTGGGATACAGTTCCTGAAGGTGCTGATTCGCACTGGGATACAGTTCCTGAAGGTGCTGACTCTCACTGGGATACAATTCCTGAAGGTGCTGATTCTCACTGGGATACAGTTCCGGAAGGTGCTCACTCTCACTGGGATACAGTTCCTGAAGGTGCAGACTCTCACTGGGATACAGTTCCTGAAGGTGCTGACTCTCACTGGGATACAGTTCGTGAAGGCGCTGACTCTCACTGGGATACAGTTCCTGAAGGTGCTGACTCTCACTGGGATACAGCTCCTGAATATGCTGACTCTCACTGGGATACAGTTGCTGAAGGTGCTGATTCTCACTGGCATTCAGTTCCGGAAGGTGCTGACCCTCACTGGGATACAGTTCCTGAAGGTGCTGACTCTGCTGGGATACAGCTCCTGAAGGCGCTGACACTCACTGGGATACAGTTCCTGAAAGTGCTGACTCTGCTGGGATACAGTTCCTGAAGGTGCTCACTCTCACTGGGATACAGATCCTGAAGGTGCTGACTCTCACTGGGGGACAGTTCCTAAAGGTGCTGACTCTCACTGGGATACAGTTCCTGAAGGTGCTGACTCTGCTGGGATACAGTTCCTGAAGGCGCTGACTCTCACTGGGATACAGTTCCTGAAGGTGCTCACTCTCACTGGGATACAGTTCCTGAAGGTGGTGACTCTCACTGGGGGACAGTTCCTGAAGGTGCTGACTCTCACTGGGATACAGTTCCTGAAGGTGCTGATTCTCACTGGGATACAGTTCCTGAAGGTGCTGACTCTCACTGGGATACAATTCCTGAAGGTGCTGATTCTCACTGGGATACAGTTCCGGAAGTTGCTGACTCTCACTGGGATACAGTTCCTGAAGGTGCTGACTCTCACTGGGATACAGTTCCTGAAGGCGCTGACTCTCACTGGGATACAGTTCCTGAAGGTGCTGACTCTGCTGGGATACAGTTCCTGAAGGCGCTGACTCTCACTGGGATACAGTTCCTGAAGGTGCTGACTCTCACTGGGATACAATTCCTGAAGGTGCTGATTCTCACTGGGATACAGTTCCTGAAGGTGCTGATTCTCACTGGGATACAGTTCCGGAAGGTGCTGACTCTCACTGGGATACAGTTCCTGAAGGTGCTGACTCTGCTGGGATACAGCTCCTGAAGGCGCTGACTCTCACTGGGATACAGTTCCTGAAAGTGCTGACTCTGCTGGGATACAGTTCCTGACGGCGCTGACTCTCACTGGGAGACAGTTCCTGAAGGTGCTCACTCTCACTGGGATACAGTTCCTGAAGGTGCTGACTCTCACTGGGGGACAGTTCCTAAAGGTGCTGACTCTCACTGGGATACAGTTCCTGAAGGCGCTGACTCTCACTGGGATACAGTTCCTGAAGGTGCTCACTCTCACTGGGATACAGTTCCTGAAGGTGCTGACTCTCACTGGGGGATAGTTCCTGAAGGTGCTGACTCTCACTAGGGGACAGTTCCTAAAGGTGCTGACTCTCACTGGGATACAGTTCCTGAAGGTGCTGACTCTCAGTGGGATACAGATCCTGAAGGTGCTGACTCTCACTGGGGTACAGTTCCTGAAGGTGCTGACTCTCACTGGGGTACAGTTCCTGAAGGTGCTGACTCTCACTGGGATACAGATCCTGATGGTGCTGACTCTCACTGGGATACAGTTCCTGAAGGTGCTGACTCTCACTGGGATACAGATCCTGAAGGTGCTGACTCTCACTGGGATACAGATCCTGAAGGTGCTGACTCTCACTGGGATACAGATACTGAAGGTGCTGACTCTCACTGGGATACAGTTCCTGAATGTGCTGATTCTCACTGGTATACAGTTCCTGAAGGTGCTGACTCTCACTGGGATACAGTTCCTGAAGGTGCTGACTCTCACTGCGATACAGTTCCTGAAGGTGCTGACTCTCACTGGGATACAGTTCCTGAATTTGCTGATTCTCACTGGGATACAGTTCCTGAAGGTGCTGACTCTCACTGGGATACAGTTCCTGAAGGTGCTGACTCTCACTGGGATACAGTTCCTGAAGGTGCTGACTCTCACTGGGATACAGTTCCTGAAGGTGCTGACTCTCACTGGGATACAGTTCCTGAAGGTGCTGACTCTCACTGGGATACAGCTCCTGAAGGTGCTGACTCTCACTGGGATACAGTTCCTGAAGGTGCTGATTCTCACTGGCATACAGTTCCGGAAGGTGCTGACACTCACTGGGATACAGTTCCTGAAAGTGCTGACTCTGCTGGGATACAGTTCCTGAAGGTGCTCACTCTCACTGGGATACAGTTCCTGAAGGTGCTGACTCTCACTGGGGGACAGTTCCGGAAGGTGCTGACTCTCACTGGGATACAGTTCGTGAAGGCGCTGACTCTCACTGGGATACAGTTCCTGAAGGTGCTGACTCTCACTGGGATACAGTTACTGAAGGTGCTGACTCTCACTGGGATACAGTTCCTGAATGTGCTGATTCTCACTCGTATACAGTTCCTGAAGGTGCTGACTCTCACTGGGATACAGTTCCTGAAGGTGCTGACTCTCACTGCGGTACAGTTCCTGAAGGTGCTGACTCTCACTGGGATACAGTTCCTGAAGGTGCTGATTCTCACTGGGATACAGTTCCTGAAGGTGCTGACTCTCACTGGGATACATTTCCTGAAGGCGCTGACTCTCACTGGGATACAGTTCCTGAAGGCGCTGACTCTCACTGGGATACAGTTCCTGAAGGTGCTCACTCTCACTGGGATACAGTTCCTGAAGGTGCTGATTCGCACTGGGATACAGTTCCTGAAGGTGCTGACTCTCACTGGGATACAATTCCTGAAGGTGCTGATTCTCACTGGGATACAGTTCCCGAAGGTGCTCACTCTCACTGGGATACAGTTCCTGAAGGTGCTGATTCTCACTGGGATACAGTTCCTGAAGGTGCTGACTCTCACTGGGATACAGTTCCTTAAGGCGCTGACTCTCACTGGGATACAGTTCCTGAAGGCGCTGACTCTCACTGGGATACAGTTTCTGAAGGTGCTGACTCTCACTGGGATACAGTTCCTGAAGGTGCTGATTCTCACTGGGATACAGTTCCTGAAGGTGTTGATTCTCACTAGGATACAGTTCCTGAAGGTGCTGACTCTCACTGGGATACAGTTCCTGAAGGTGCTGACTCTCACTGCGGTACAGTTCCTGAAGGTGCTGACTCTCACTGGGATACAGTTCCTGAAGGTGCTGATTCTCACTGGGATACAGTTCCTGAAGGTGCTGACTCTCACTGGGATACATTTCCTGAAGGCGCTGACTCTCACTGGGATACAGTTCCTGAAGGCGCTGACTCTCACTGGGATACAGTTCCTGAAGGTGCTCACTCTCACTGGGATACAGTTCCTGAAGGTGCTGATTCGCACTGGGATACAGTTCCTGAAGGTGCTGACTCTCACTGGGATACAATTCCTGAAGGTGCTGATTCTCACTGGGATACAGTTCCCGAAGGTGCTCACTCTCACTGGGATACAGTTCCTGAAGGTGCTGATTCTCACTGGGATACAGTTCCTGAAGGTGCTGACTCTCACTGGGATACAGTTCCTTAAGGCGCTGACTCTCACTGGGATACAGTTCCTGAAGGCGCTGACTCTCACTGGGATACAGTTTCTGAAGGTGCTGACTCTCACTGGGATACAGTTCCTGAAGGTGCTGATTCTCACTGGGATACAGTTCCTGAAGGTGTTGATTCTCACTAGGATACAGTTCCTGAAGGTGCTGACTCTCACTGGGATACAATTCCTGAAGGTGCTGATTCTCACTTGGATACAGTTCCGGAAGGTGCTGACTCTCACTGGGATACAGTTCCTGAAGGTGCTGACTCTCACTGGGATACAGTTCCTGAAGGCGCTGACTCTCACTGGGATACAGTTCCTGAAGGTGCTCACTCACACTGGGATACAGTTCCTGAAGGTGCTGACTCTCACTGGGATACAGTTCCTGAAGGTGCTGATTCTCACTGGGATACAGTTCCGGAAGGTGCTGACTCTCACTGGGATACAGTTCCTGAAGGTGCTGACTCTGCTGGGATACAGCTCCTGAAGGCGCTGACTCTCACTTGGATACAGTTCCTGAAAGTGCTGACTCTGCTGGGATACAGTTCCTGAAGGCGCTGACTCTCACTGGGATACAGTTCCTGAAGGTGCTCACTCTCACTGGGATTCAGTTCCTGAAGGTGCTGACTCTCGCTGGGGGACAGTTCCTGAAGGTGCTGACTCTCACAGGGATACAGTTCCTGAAGGTGCTGACTCTGCTGGGATACAGTTCCTGAAGGCGCTGACTCTCACTGGGATACAGTTCCTGAAGGTGCTGACTCTCACTGGGATACAGTTCCTGAAGGTGCTGACTCTCACTGGGAGACAGTTCCTGAAGGTGCTGACTCTCACTGGGGGACAGTTCCTAAAGGTGCTGACTCTCACTGGGGTACAGTTCCTGAAGGTGCTGACTCTCAGTGGGATACAGTTCCTGAAGGTGCTGACTCTCACTGGGGTACAGTTCCTGAAGGTGCTGACTCTCACTGGGATACAGATGCTGAAGGTGCTGACTCTCACTGGGATACAGTTCCTGAAGGTGCTGACTCCCACTGGGATACAGTTCCTGAAGGTGCTGACTCTCACTGGGGGACAGTTCCTGAAGGTGCTGACTCTCACTGGGGTACAGTTCCTGAAGGTGCTGACTCTCACTGGGATACAGTTCCTGAAGGTGCTGACTCTCACTGGGGGACAGTTCCTAAAGGTGCTGACTCTCACTGGGGTACAGTTCCTGAAGGTGCTGATTCTCACTGGGATACAGTTCCTGAAGGTGCTGACTCTCACTGGGTTACAGTTCCTGAAGGCGCTGACTCTCACTGGGATACAGTTCCTGAAGGTGCTGACTCTCACTGGGATACAGTTCCTGAAGGTGCTGATTCTCACTGGGATACAGTTCCTGAAGGTGCTGACTCTCACTGGGATACAATTCCGGAAGGTGCTGATTCTCACTGGGATACAGTTCCGGAAGGTGCTGACTCTCACTGGGATACAGTTCCTGAAGGTGCTGACTCTCACTGGGATACAGTTCCTGAAGGCGCTGACTCTCACTGGGATACAGTTCCTGAAGGTGCTGACTCTCACTGGGATACAGTTCCTGAAGGTGCTGATTCTCACTGGGATACAGTTCCTGAAGGTGCTGACTCTCACTGGGATACAATTCCTGAAGGTGCTGATTCTCACTGGGATACAGTTCCGGAAGGTACTGACTCTCACTGGGATACAGTTCCTGAAGGCGCTGACTCTCACTGGGATACAGTTCCTGAAGGTGCTGACTCTCACTGGGATACAGTTCCTGAAGGTGCTGATTCTCACTGGCATACAGTTCCGGAAGGTGCTGACACTCACTGGGATACAGTTCCTGAAAGTGCTGACTCTGCTGGGATACAGTTCCTGAAGGTGCTCACTCTCACTGGGATACAGTTCCTGAAGGTGCTGACTCTCACTGGGGGACAGTTCCGGAAGGTGCTGACTCTCACTGGGATACAGTTCGTGAAGGCGCTGACTCTCACTGGGATACAGTTCCTGAAGGTGCTGACTCTCACTGGGATACAGTTACTGAAGGTGCTGACTCTCACTGGGATACAGTTCCTGAATGTGCTGATTCTCACTCGTATACAGTTCCTGAAGGTGCTGACTCTCACTGGGATACAGTTCCTGAAGGTGCTGACTCTCACTGCGGTACAGTTCCTGAAGGTGCTGACTCTCACTGGGATACAGTTCCTGAAGGTGCTGATTCTCACTGGGATACAGTTCCTGAAGGTGCTGACTCTCACTGGGATACATTTCCTGAAGGCGCTGACTCTCACTGGGATACAGTTCCTGAAGGCGCTGACTCTCACTGGGATACAGTTCCTGAAGGTGCTCACTCTCACTGGGATACAGTTCCTGAAGGTGCTGATTCGCACTGGGATACAGTTCCTGAAGGTGCTGACTCTCACTGGGATACAATTCCTGAAGGTGCTGATTCTCACTGGGATACAGTTCCCGAAGGTGCTCACTCTCACTGGGATACAGTTCCTGAAGGTGCTGATTCTCACTGGGATACAGTTCCTGAAGGTGCTGACTCTCACTGGGATACAGTTCCTTAAGGCGCTGACTCTCACTGGGATACAGTTCCTGAAGGCGCTGACTCTCACTGGGATACAGTTTCTGAAGGTGCTGACTCTCACTGGGATACAGTTCCTGAAGGTGCTGATTCTCACTGGGATACAGTTCCTGAAGGTGTTGATTCTCACTAGGATACAGTTCCTGAAGGTGCTGACTCTCACTGGGATACAATTCCTGAAGGTGCTGATTCTCACTTGGATACAGTTCCGGAAGGTGCTGACTCTCACTGGGATACAGTTCCTGAAGGTGCTGACTCTCACTGGGATACAGTTCCTGAAGGCGCTGACTCTCACTGGGATACAGTTCCTGAAGGTGCTCACTCACACTGGGATACAGTTCCTGAAGGTGCTGACTCTCACTGGGATACAGTTCCTGAATGTGCTGATTCTCACTGGGATACAGTTCCGGAAGGTGCTGACTCTCACTGGGATACAGTTCCTGAAGGTGCTGACTCTGCTGGGATACAGCTCCTGAAGGCGCTGACTCTCACTTGGATACAGTTCCTGAAAGTGCTGACTCTGCTGGGATACAGTTCCTGAAGGCGCTGACTCTCACTGGGATACAGTTCCTGAAGGTGCTCACTCTCACTGGGATTCAGTTCCTGAAGGTGCTGACTCTCGCTGGGGGACAGTTCCTGAAGGTGCTGACTCTCACAGGGATACAGTTCCTGAAGGTGCTGACTCTGCTGGGATACAGTTCCTGAAGGCGCTGACTCTCACTGGGATACAGTTCCTGAAGGTGCTGACTCTCACTGGGATACAGTTCCTGAAGGTGCTGACTCTCACTGGGGGACAGTTCCTGAAGGTGCTGACTCTCACTGGGGGACCGTTCCTAAAGGTGCTGACTCTCACTGGGGTACAGTTCCTGAAGGTGCTGACTCTCAGTGGGATACAGTTCCTGAAGGTGCTGACTCTCACTGGGGTACAGTTCCTGAAGGTGCTGACTCTCACTGGGATACAGATGCTGAAGGTGCTGACTCTCACTGGGATACAGTTCCTGAAGGTGCTGACTCCCACTGGGATACAGTTCCTGAAGGTGCTGACTCTCACTGGGGGACAGTTCCTGAAGGTGCTGACTCTCACTGGGGTACAGTTCCTGAAGGTGCTGACTCTCACTGGGATACAGTTCCTGAAGGTGCTGACTCTCACTGGGGGACAGTTCCTAAAGGTGCTGACTCTCACTGGGGTACAGTTCCTGAAGGTGCTGATTCTCACTGGGATACAGTTCCTGAAGGTGCTGACTCTCACTGGGTTACAGTTCCTGAAGGCGCTGACTCTCACTGGGATACAGTTCCTGAAGGTGCTGACTCTCACTGGGATACAGTTCCTGAAGGTGCTGATTCTCACTGGGATACAGTTCCTGAAGGTGCTGACTCTCACTGGGATACAATTCCGGAAGGTGCTGATTCTCACTGGGATACAGTTCCGGAAGGTGCTGACTCTCACTGGGATACAGTTCCTGAAGGTGCTGACTCTCACTGGGATACAGTTCCTGAAGGCGCTGACTCTCACTGGGATACAGTTCCTGAAGGTGCTGACTCTCACTGGGATACAGTTCCTGAAGGTGCTGATTCTCACTGGGATACAGTTCCTGAAGGTGCTGACTCTCACTGGGATACAATTCCTGAAGGTGCTGATTCTCACTGGGATACAGTTCCGGAAGGTACTGACTCTCACTGGGATACAGTTCCTGAAGGCGCTGACTCTCACTGGGATACAGTTCCTGAAGGTGCTCACTCTCACTGGGATACAGTTCCTGAAGCTGCTGACTCTCACTGGGATACAGTTCCTGAAGGTGCTGATTCTCACTGGGATACAGTTCCGGAAGGTGCTGACTCTCAGTGGGATACAGTTCCTGAAGGTGCTGACTCTGCTGGGATACAGCTCCTGAAGGCGCTGACTCTCACTGGGATACAGTTCCTGAAAGTGCTGACTCTGCTGGGATACAGTTCCTGAAGGCGCTGACTCTCACTGGGATACAGTTCCTGAAGGTGCTGACTCTCACTGGGATACAGATCCTGAAGGTGCTGACTCTCACTGGGGTACAGTTCCTGAAGGTGCTGACTCACACTGGGGTACAGTTCTTGAAGGTGCTGACTCTCACTGGGATACAGATCCTGAAGGTGCTGACTCTCACTGGGATACAATTCCTGAAGGTGCTGATTCTCACTTGGATACAGTTCCGGAAGGTGCTGACTCTCACTGGGATACAGTTCCTGAAGGTGCTGACTCTCACTGGGATACAGTTCCTGAAGGCGCTGACTCTCACTGGGATACAGTTCCTGAAGGTGCTCACTCTCACTGGGATACAGTTCCTGAAGGTGCTGACTCTCACTGGGATACAGTTCCTGAAGGTGCTGATTCTCACTGGGATACAGTTCCGGAAGGTGCTGACTCTCACTGGGATACAGTTCCTGAAGGTGCTGACTCTGCTGGGATACAGCTCCGGAAGGCGCTGACTCTCATTGGATACAGTTCCTGAAAGTGCTGACTCTGCTGGGATACAGTTCCTGAAGGCGCTGACTCTCACTGGGATACAGTTCCTGAAGGTGCTCACTCTCACTGGGATTCAGTTCCTGAAGGTGCTGACTCTCACTGGGGGACAGTTCCTGGAGGTGCTGACTCTCACTGGGATACAGTTCCTGAAGGTGCTGACTCTGCTGGGATACAGTTCCTGAAGGCGCTGACTCTCACTGGGATACAGTTCCTGAAGGTGCTGACTCTCACTGGGATACAGTTCCTGAAGGTGCTGACTCTCACTGGGGGACAGTTCCTGAAGGTGCTGGCTCTCACTGGGGGACAGTTCCTAACGGTGCTGACTCTCACTGGGGTACAGTTCCTGAAGGTGCTGACTCTCAGTGAGATACAGATCCTGAAGGTGCTGACTCTAACTGCGGTACAGTTCCTGAAGGTGCTGACTCTCACTGGGGTACAGTTCCTGAAGGTGCTGACTCTCACTGGGATACAGATGCTGAAGGTGCTGACTCTCACTGGGATACAGTTCCTGAAGGTGCTGACTCCCACTGGGATACAGTTCCTGAAGGTGCTGACTCTCACTGGGGGACAGTTTCTGAAGGTGCTGACTCTCACTGGGGAACAGTTCCTGAAGGTGCTGACTCTCACTGGGATACAGTTCCTGAAGGTGCTGACTCTCACTGGGGGACAGTTCCTAAAGGTGCTGACTCTCACTGGTAAACAGTTCCTGAAGGTGCTGATTCTCACTGGGATACAGTTCCTGAAGGTGCTGAATCTCACTGGCATACAGTTCCTGAATGCGCTGACTCTCACTGGGATACAGTTCCTGAAGGTGCTGACTCTCACTGGGATACAGTTCCTGAAGGTGCTGATTCTCACTGGGATACAGTTCCTGAAGGTGCTGACTCTCACTGGGATACAATTCCTGAAGGTGCTGATTCTCACTGGGATACAGTTCCGGAAGGTGCTGACTCTCACTGGGATACAGTTCCTGAAGGTGCTGACTCTCACTGGGATACAGTTCCTGAAGGCGCTGACTCTCACTGGGATACAGTTCCTGAAGGTGCTGACTCTCACTGGGATACAGTTCCTGAAGGTGCTGATTCTCACTGGGATACAGTTCCTGAAGGTGCTGACTCTCACTGGGATACAATTCCTGAAGGTGCTGATTCTCACTGGGATACAGTTCCTGAAGGCGCTGACTCTCACTGGGATACAGTTCCTGAAGGTGCTCACTCTCACTGGGATACAGTTCCTGAAGGTGCTGACTCTCACTGGGATACAGTTCCTGAAGGTGCTGATTCTCACTGGGATACAGTTCCGGAAGGTGCTGACTCTCACTGGGATACAGTTCCTGAAGGTGCTGACTCTCACTGGGATACAGTTCCTGAAGGCGCTGACTCTCACTGGGATACAGTTCCTGAAGGTGCTCACTCACACTGGGATACAGTTCCTGAAGGTGCTGACTCTCACTGGGATACAGTTCCTGAAGGTGCTGATTCTCACTGGGATACAGTTCCGGAAGGTGCTGACTCTCACTGGGATACAGTTCCTGAAGGTGCTGACTCTGCTGGGATACAGCTCCTGAAGGCGCTGACTCTCACTTGGATACAGTTCCTGAAAGTGCTGACTCTGCTGGGATACAGTTCCTGAAGGCGCTGACTCTCACTGGGATACAGTTCCTGAAGGTGCTCACTCTCACTGGGATTCAGTTCCTGAAGGTGCTGACTCTCGCTGGGGGACAGTTCCTGAAGGTGCTGACTCTCACAGGGATACAGTTCCTGAAGGTGCTGACTCTGCTGGGATACAGTTCCTGAAGGCGCTGACTCTCACTGGGATACAGTTCCTGAAGGTGCTGACTCTCACTGGGATACAGTTCCTGAAGGTGCTGACTCTCACTGGGGGACAGTTCCTGAAGGTGCTGACTCTCACTGGGGGACCGTTCCTAAAGGTGCTGACTCTCACTGGGGTACAGTTCCTGAAGGTGCTGACTCTCAGTGGGATACAGTTCCTGAAGGTGCTGACTCTCACTGGGGTACAGTTCCTGAAGGTGCTGACTCTCACTGGGATACAGATGCTGAAGGTGCTGACTCTCACTGGGATACAGTTCCTGAAGGTGCTGACTCCCACTGGGATACAGTTCCTGAAGGTGCTGACTCTCACTGGGGGACAGTTCCTGAAGGTGCTGACTCTCACTGGGGTACAGTTCCTGAAGGTGCTGACTCTCACTGGGATACAGTTCCTGAAGGTGCTGACTCTCACTGGGGGACAGTTCCTAAAGGTGCTGACTCTCACTGGGGTACAGTTCCTGAAGGTGCTGATTCTCACTGGGATACAGTTCCTGAAGGTGCTGACTCTCACTGGGTTACAGTTCCTGAAGGCGCTGACTCTCACTGGGATACAGTTCCTGAAGGTGCTGACTCTCACTGGGATACAGTTCCTGAAGGTGCTGATTCTCACTGGGATACAGTTCCTGAAGGTGCTGACTCTCACTGGGATACAATTCCGGAAGGTGCTGATTCTCACTGGGATACAGTTCCGGAAGGTGCTGACTCTCACTGGGATACAGTTCCTGAAGGTGCTGACTCTCACTGGGATACAGTTCCTGAAGGCGCTGACTCTCACTGGGATACAGTTCCTGAAGGTGCTGACTCTCACTGGGATACAGTTCCTGAAGGTGCTGATTCTCACTGGGATACAGTTCCTGAAGGTGCTGACTCTCACTGGGATACAATTCCTGAAGGTGCTGATTCTCACTGGGATACAGTTCCGGAAGGTACTGACTCTCACTGGGATACAGTTCCTGAAGGCGCTGACTCTCACTGGGATACAGTTCCTGAAGGTGCTCACTCTCACTGGGATACAGTTCCTGAAGCTGCTGACTCTCACTGGGATACAGTTCCTGAAGGTGCTGATTCTCACTGGGATACAGTTCCGGAAGGTGCTGACTCTCACTGGGATACAGTTCCTGAAGGTGCTGACTCTGCTGGGATACAGCTCCTGAAGGCGCTGACTCTCACTGGGATACAGTTCCTGAAAGTGCTGACTCTGCTGGGATACAGTTCCTGAAGGCGCTGACTCTCACTGGGATACAGTTCCTGAAGGTGCTGACTCTCACTGGGATACAGATCCTGAAGGTGCTGACTCTCACTGGGGTACAGTTCCTGAAGGTGCTGACTCACACTGGGGTACAGTTCTTGAAGGTGCTGACTCTCACTGGGATACAGATCCTGAAGGTGCTGACTCTCACTGGGATACAATTCCTGAAGGTGCTGATTCTCACTTGGATACAGTTCCGGAAGGTGCTGACTCTCACTGGGATACAGTTCCTGAAGGTGCTGACTCTCACTGGGATACAGTTCCTGAAGGCGCTGACTCTCACTGGGATACAGTTCCTGAAGGTGCTCACTCTCACTGGGATACAGTTCCTGAAGGTGCTGACTCTCACAGGGATACAGTTCCTGAAGGTGCTGATTCTCACTGGGATACAGTTCCGGAAGGTGCTGACTCTCACTGGGATACAGTTCCTGAAGGTGCTGACTCTGCTGGGATACAGCTCCGGAAGGCGCTGACTCTCATTGGATACAGTTCCTGAAAGTGCTGACTCTGCTGGGATACAGTTCCTGAAGGCGCTGACTCTCACTGGGATACAGTTCCTGAAGGTGCTCACTCTCACTGGGATTCAGTTCCTGAAGGTGCTGACTCTCACTGGGGGACAGTTCCTGGAGGTGCTGACTCTCACTGGGATACAGTTCCTGAAGGTGCTGACTCTGCTGGGATACAGTTCCTGAAGGCGCTGACTCTCACTGGGATACAGTTCCTGAAGGTGCTGACTCTCACTGGGATACAGTTCCTGAAGGTGCTGACTCTCACTGGGGGACAGTTCCTGAAGGTGCTGGCTCTCACTGGGGGACAGTTCCTAACGGTGCTGACTCTCACTGGGGTACAGTTCCTGAAGGTGCTGACTCTCAGTGAGATACAGATCCTGAAGGTGCTGACTCTAACTGCGGTACAGTTCCTGAAGGTGCTGACTCTCACTGGGGTACAGTTCCTGAAGGTGCTGACTCTCACTGGGATACAGATGCTGAAGGTGCTGACTCTCACTGGGATACAGTTCCTGAAGGTGCTGACTCCCACTGGGATACAGTTCCTGAAGGTGCTGACTCTCACTGGGGGACAGTTTCTGAAGGTGCTGACTCTCACTGGGGAACAGTTCCTGAAGGTGCTGACTCTCACTGGGATACAGTTCCTGAAGGTGCTGACTCTCACTGGGGGACAGTTCCTAAAGGTGCTGACTCTCACTGGTAAACAGTTCCTGAAGGTGCTGATTCTCACTGGGATACAGTTCCTGAAGGTGCTGAATCTCACTGGCATACAGTTCCTGAATGCGCTGACTCTCACTGGGATACAGTTCCTGAAGGTGCTGACTCTCACTGGGATACAGTTCCTGAAGGTGCTGATTCTCACTGGGATACAGTTCCTGAAGGTGCTGACTCTCACTGGGATACAATTCCTGAAGGTGCTGATTCTCACTGGGATACAGTTCCGGAAGGTGCTGACTCTCACTGGGATACAGTTCCTGAAGGTGCTGACTCTCACTGGGATACAGTTCCTGAAGGCGCTGACTCTCACTGGGATACAGTTCCTGAAGGTGCTGACTCTCACTGGGATACAGTTCCTGAAGGTGCTGATTCTCACTGGGATACAGTTCCTGAAGGTGCTGACTCTCACTGGGATACAATTCCTGAAGGTGCTGATTCTCACTGGGATACAGTTCCTGAAGGCGCTGACTCTCACTGGGATACAGTTCCTGAAGGTGCTCACTCTCACTGGGATACAGTTCCTGAAGGTGCTGACTCTCACTGGGATACAGTTCCTGAAGGTGCTGATTCTCACTGGGATACAGTTCCGGAAGGTGCTGACTCTCACTGGGATACAGTTCCTGAAGGTGCTGACTCTGCTGGGATACAGCTCCTGAAGGCGCTGACTCTCACTGGGATACAGTTCCTGAAAGTGCTGACTCTGCTGGGATACAGTTCCTGAAGGCGCTGACTCTCACTGGGATACAGTTCCTGAAGGTGCTCATTCTCATTGGGATACAGTTCCTGAAGGTGCTGACTCTCACTGGGGGACAGTTCCTAAAGGTGCTGACTCTCACTGGGATACAGTTCCTGAAGGTGCTCTCTCTGCTGGGATACAGTTCCTGAAGGCGCTGACTCTCACTGGGGTGCAGTTCCTGAAGGTGCTGACTCCCACTGGGGTACAGTTCCTGAAGGTGCTGACTCTCACTGGGATACAGATCCTGAAGGTGCTGACTCTCACTGGGATACAGTTCCTGAAGGTGCTGACTCTCACTGGGATACAGATCCTGAAGGTGCTGACTCTCACTGGGGGACAGTTCCTGAAGGTGCTGACTCACACTGGGGTACAGTTCCTGAAGGTGCTGACTCTCACTGGGATACAGTTCCTGAAGGTGCAGACTCTCACTGGGGGACAGTTCCTAAAGGTGCTGAATCTCACTGGGGTACAGTTCCTGAAGGTGCTGACTCTCACTGGGATACAGATCCTGAAGGTGCTGACTCTCACTGGGATACAGTTCCTGAAGGCGCTGACTCTCACTGGGATACAGTTCCTGAAGGTGCTGACTCTCACTGGGATACAGTTCCTGAAGGTGCTGACTCTCACTGGGATACAGTTCCTGAAGGCGCTGACTCTCACTGGGAAACAGTTCCTGAAGGCGCTGACTCTCACTGGGATACAGTTCCTGAAGGTGCTGACTCTCACTGGGATACAGTTCCTGAAGGTGCTGACTCTCACTGGGATACAGTTCCTGAAGGTGCTGACTCTCACTGGGATACAGTTCCTGAAGGGGCTGACTCTCACTGGGATACAGTTCCTGAAGGTGCTGACTCTCACTGGGATACAGGTCCTGAAGGTGCTGACTCTCACTGGGACACAGTTCCTGAAGGTGCTGACTCTCACTGGGATACAGTTACTGAAGGTGCTGACTCTCACTGGGATACAGTTCCTGAATATGCTGATTCTCACTGGTATACAGTTCCTGACTGTGCTGTCTCTCACTGGGATACAGTTCCTGAAGGTGCTGACTCTCACTGCGATACAGTTCCTGAAGGTGCTGACTCTCACTGGGATACAGTTCCTGAAGGTGCTGATTCTCACTGGGATACAGTTCCTGAAGGTGCTGACTCTCACTGGGATACAGTTCCTGAAGGCGCTGACTCTCACTGGGATACAGTTCCTGAAGGCGCTGACTCTCACTGGGATACAGTTCCTGAAGGTGCTGACTCTCACTGGGATACAGATCCTGAAGGTGCTGACTCTCACTGGGATACAGTTACTGAAGGTGCTGACTCTCACTGGGATACAGTTCCTGAATGTGCTGATTCTCAATGGTATACAGTTCCTGAAGGTGCGGTCTCTCACTGGGATACAGTTCCTGAAGGTGCTGACTCTCACTGCGATACAGTTCCTGAAGGTGCTGACTCTCACTGGGATACAGTTCCTGAAGGTGCTGATTCTCACTGGGATACAGTTCCTGAAGGTGCTGACTCTCACTGGGATACAGTTCCTGAAGGCGCTGACTCTCACTGGGATACAGTTCCTGAAGGCGCTGACTCTCACTGGGATACAGTTCCAGAAGGTGCTGACTCTCACTGGCATACAGTTCCTGAAGGTGCTGTTTCTCACTGGGATACAGTTCCTGAAGGTGCTGATTCTCACTGGGATACAGTTCCTGAAGGTGCTGACTCTCACTGTGATACAATTCCTGAAGGTGCTGATTCTCACTTGGATACAGTTCCGGAAGGTGCTGACTCTCACTGGGATACAGTTCCTGAAGGTGCTGACTCTCACTGGGATACAGTTCCTGAAGGTGCTGACTCTCACTGGGATACAGTTTCTGAAGGTGCTCACTCTCACTGGGATACAGTTCCTGAAGGTGCTGACTCTCAATGGGATACAGTTCCTGAAGGTGCTGATTCTCACTGGGATACAGTTCCGGAAGGTGCTGACTCTCACTGGGATACAGTTCCTGAAGGTGCTGACTCTGCTGGGATACAGCACCTGAAGGCGCTGACTCTCACTGGGATACAGTTCCTGAAAGTGCTGACTCTGCTGGGATACAGTTCCTGAAGGCGCTGACTCTCACTGGGATACAGTTCCTGAAGGTGCTCACTCTCACTGGGATTCAGTTCCTGAAGGTGCTGACTCTCACTGGGGGACAGTTCTTAAAGGTGCTGACTCTCACTGGGATACAGTTCCTGAAGGTGCTGACTCTGCTGGGATACAGTTCCTGAAGGCGCTGACTCTCACTGGGATACAGTTCCTGAAGGTGCTGACTCTCACTGGGAAACAGTTCCTGAAGGTGCTGACTCTCACTGGGGGACAGTTCCGAAAGGTGCTGACTCTCACTGGGGTACAGTTTCTGAAGGTGCTGACTCTCAGTGGGATACAGATCCTGAAGGTGCTGACTCTAACTGGGGTACAGTTCCTGAAGGTGCTGACTCTCACTGGGGTTCAGTTCCTGAAGGTGCTGACTCTCACTGGGATACAGATCCTGAAGGTGCTGACTCTCACTGGGATACAGTTCCTGAAGGTGCTGACTCCCACTGGGATACAGTTCCTGAAGGTGCTGACTCTCACTGGGGTACAGTTCCTGATGGTGCTGACTCTCACTGGGGTACAGTTCCTGAAGGTGCTGACTCTCACTGGGATACAGTTCCTGAAGGTGCTCACTCTCACTGGGATACAGTTCCTGAAGGTGCTGACTCTCACTGGGATACAGTTCCTGAAGGTGCTGATTCTCACTGGGATACAGTTCCGGAAGGTGCTGACTCTCACTGGGATACAGTTCCTGAAGGTGCTGACTCTGCTGGGATACAGCTCCTGAAGGCGCTGACTCTCACTGGGATACAGTTCCTGAAAGTGCTGACTCTGCTGGGATACAGTTCCTGAAGGCGCTGACTCTCACTGGGAGACAGTTCCTGAAGGTGCTCACTCTCACTGGGATACAGTTCCTGAAGGTGCTGACTCTCACTGGGGGACAGTTCCTAAAGGTGCTGACTCTCACTGGGATACAGTTCCTGAAGGCGCTGACTCTCACTGGGATACAGTTCCTGAAGGTGCTCACTCTCACTGGGATACAGTTCCTGAAGGTGCTGACTCTCACTGGGGGATAGTTCCTGAAGGTGCTGACTCTCACTGGGGTACAGTTCCTGAAGGTGCTGACTCTCAGTGGGATACAGATCCTGAAGGTGCTGACTCTCACTGGGGTACAGTTCCTGAAGTTGCTGACTCTCACTGGGGTACAGTTCCTGAAGGTGCTGACTCTCACTGGGATACAGATGCTGAAGGTGCTGACTCTCACTGGGATACAGTTCCTGAAGGTGCTGACTCCCACTGGGATACAGTTCCTGAAGGTGCTGACTCTCACTGGGGGACAGTTCCTGAAGGTGCTGACTCTCACTGGGGAACAGTTCCTGAAGGTGCTGACTCTCACTGGGATACAGTTCCTGAAGGTGCTGACTCTCACTGGGGGACAGTTCCTAAAGGTGCTGACTCTCACTGGTAAACAGTTCCTGAAGGTGCTGATTCTCACTGGGATACAGTTCCTGAAGGTGCTGAATCTCACTGGCATACAGTTCCTGAATGCGCTGACTCTCACTGGGATACAGTTCCTGAAGGTGCTGACTCTCACTGGGATACAGTTCCTGAAGGTGCTGATTCTCACTGGGATACAGTTCCTGAAGGTGCTGACTCTCACTGGGATACAATTCCCAAGGTGCTGATTCTCACTGGGATACAGTTCCTGAAGGCGCTGACTCTCACTGGGATACAGTTCCTGAAGGTGCTCACTCTCACTGGGATACAGTTCCTGAAGGTGCTGACTCTCACTGGGATACAGTTCCTGAAGGTGCTGATTCTCACTGGGATACAGTTCCGGAAGGTGCTGACTCTCACTGGGATACAGTTCCTGAAGGTGCTGACTCTGCTGGGATACAGCTCCTGAAGGCGCTGACTCTCACTGGGATACAGTTCCTGAAAGTGCTGACTCTGCTGGGATACAGTTCCTGAAGGCGCTGACTCTCACTGGGATACAGTTCCTGAAGGTGCTCATTCTCATTGGGATACAGTTCCTGAAGGTGCTGACTCTCACTGGGGGACAGTTCCTAAAGGTGCTGACTCTCACTGGGATACAGTTCCTGAAGGTGCTCTCTCTGCTGGGATACAGTTCCTGAAGGCGCTGACTCTCACTGGGGTGCAGTTCCTGAAGGTGCTGACTCTCACTGGGGTACAGTTCCTGAAGGTGCTGACTCTCACTGGGATACAGATCCTGAAGGTGCTGACTCTCACTGGGATACAGTTCCTGAAGGTGCTGACTCTCACTGGGATACAGATCCTGAAGGTGCTGACTCTCACTGGGGGACAGTTCCTGAAGGTGCTGACTCACACTGGGGTACAGTTCCTGAAGGTGCTGACTCTCACTGGGATACAGTTCCTGAAGGTGCAGACTCTCACTGGGGGACAGTTCCTAAAGGTGCTGAATCTCACTGGGGTACAGTTCCTGATGGTGCTGACTCTCACTGGGATACAGATCCTGAAGGTGCTGACTCTCACTGGGATACAGTTCCTGAAGGCGCTGACTCTCACTGGGATACAGTTCCTGAAGGTGCTGACTCTCACTGGGATACAGTTCCTGAAGGTGCTGACTCTCACTGGGATACAGTTCCTGAAGGCGCTGACTCTCACTGGGAAACAGTTCCTGAAGGCGCTGACTCTCACTGGGATACAGTTCCTGAAGGTGCTGACTCTCACTGGGATACAGTTCCTGAAGGTGCTGACTCTCACTGGGATACAGTTCCTGAAGGTGCTGACTCTCACTGGGATACAGTTCCTGAAGGTGCTGACTCTCACTGGGATACAGTTCCTGAAGGTGCTGACTCTCACTGGGATACAGGTCCTGAAGGTGCTGACTCTCACTGGGACACAGTTCCTGAAGGTGCTGACTCTCACTGGGATACAGTTACTGAAGGTGCTGACTCTCACTGGGATACAGTTCCTGAATGTGCTGATTCTCACTGGTATACAGTTCCTGAATGTGCTGTCTCTCACTGGGATACAGTTCCTGAAGGTGCTGACTCTCACTGCGATACAGTTCCTGAAGGTGCTGACTCTCACTGGGATACAGTTCCTGAAGGTGCTGATTCTCACTGGGATACAGTTCCTGAAGGTGCTGACTCTCACTGGGATACAGTTCCTGAAGGCGCTGACTCTCACTGGGATACAGTTCCTGAAGGCGCTGACTCTCACTGGGATACAGTTCCTGAAGGTGCTGACTCTCACTGGGATACAGATCCTGAAGGTGCTGACTCTCACTGGGATACAGTTACTGAAGGTGCTGACTCTCACTGGGATACAGTTCCTGAATGTGCTGATTCTCAATGGTATACAGTTCCTGAAGGTGCGGTCTCTCACTGGGATACAGTTCCTGAAGGTGCTGACTCTCACTGCGATACAGTTCCTGAAGGTGCTGACTCTCACTGGGATACAGTTCCTGAAGGTGCTGATTCTCACTGGGATACAGTTCCTGAAGGTGCTGACTCTCACTGGGATACAGTTCCTGAAGGCGCTGACTCTCACTGGGATACATTTCCTGAAGGCGCTGACTCTCACTGGGATACAGTTCCAGAAGGTGCTGACTCTCACTGGCATACAGTTCCTGAAGGTGCTGTTTCTCACTGGGATACAGTTCCTGAAGGTGCTGATTCTCACTGGGATACGGTTCCTGAAGGTGCTGACTCTCACTGTGATACAATTCCTGAAGGTGCTGATTCTCACTTGGATACAGTTCCGGAAGGTGCTGACTCTCACTGGGATACAGTTCCTGAAGGTGCTGACTCTCACTGGGATACAGTTCCTGAAGGTGCTGACTCTCACTGGGATACAGTTTCTGAAGGTGCTCACTCTCACTGGGATACAGTTCCTGAAGGTGCTGACTCTCAATGGGATACAGTTCCTGAAGGTGCTGATTCTCACTGGGATACAGTTCCGGAAGGTGCTGACTCTCACTGGGATACAGTTCCTGAAGGTGCTGACTCTGCTGGGATACAGCACCTGAAGGCGCTGACTCTCACTGGGATACAGTTCCTGAAAGTGCTGACTCTGCTGGGATACAGTTCCTGAAGGCGCTGACTCTCACTGGGATACAGTTCCTGAAGGTGCTCACTCTTACTGGGATTCAGTTCCTGAAGGTGCTGACTCTCACTGGGGGACAGTTCCTAAAGGTGCTGACTCTCACTGGGATACAGTTCCTGAAGGTGCTGACTCTGCTGGGATACAGTTCCTGAAGGCGCTGACTCTCACTGGGATACAGTTCCTGAAGGTGCTGACTCTCACTGGGAAACAGTTCCTGAAGGTGCTGACTCTCACTGGGGGACAGTTCCTGAAGGTGCTGACTCTCACTGGGGGACAGTTCCGAAAGGTGCTGACTCTCACTGGGGTACAGTTTCTGAAGGTGCTGACTCTCAGTGGGATACAGATCCTGAAGGTGCTGACTCTAACTGGGGTACAGTTCCTGAAGGTGCTGACTCTCACTGGGGTTCAGTTCCTGAAGGTGCTGACTCTCACTGGGATACAGATCCTGAAGGTGCTGACTCTCACTGGGATACAGTTCCTGAAGGTGCTGACTCCCACTGGGATACAGTTCCTGAAGGTGCTGACTCTCACTGGGGTACAGTTCCTGATGGTGCTGACTCTCACTGGGGTACAGTTCCTGAAGGTGCTGACTCTCACTGGGATACAGTTCCTGAAGGTGCTCACTCTCACTGGGATACAGTTCCTGAAGGTGCTGACTCTCACTGGGATACAGTTCCTGAAGGTGCTGATTCTCACTGGGATACAGTTCCGGAAGGTGCTGACTCTCACTGGGATACAGTTCCTGAAGGTGCTGACTCTGCTGGGATACAGCTCCTGAAGGCGCTGACTCTCACTGGGATACAGTTCCTGAAAGTGCTGACTCTGCTGGGATACAGTTCCTGAAGGCGCTGACTCTCACTGGGAGACAGTTCCTGAAGGTGCTCACTCTCACTGGGATACAGTTCCTGAAGGTGCTGACTCTCACTGGGGGACAGTTCCTAAAGGTGCTGACTCTCACTGGGATACAGTTCCTGAAGGCGCTGACTCTCACTGGGATACAGTTCCTGAAGGTGCTCACTCTCACTGGGATACAGTTCCTGAAGGTGCTGACTCTCACTGGGGGATAGTTCCTGAAGGTGCTGACTCTCACTGGGGTACAGTTCCTGAAGGTGCTGACTCTCAGTGGGATACAGATCCTGAAGGTGCTGACTCTCACTGGGGTACAGTTCCTGAAGGTGCTGACTCTCACTGGGGTACAGTTCCTGAAGGTGCTGACTCTCACTGGGATACAGTTCCTGAAGGTGCTGACTCTCACTGGGATACAGATCCTGAAGGTGCTGACTCTCACTGGGATACAGTTCCTGAATGTGCTGATTCTCATTGGTATACAGTTCCTGAAGGTGCTGACTCTCACTGGGATACAGTTCCTGAAGGTGCTGACTCTCACTGGGATACAGATCCTGATGGTGCTGACTCTCACTGGGATACAGTTCCTGAAGGTGCTGACTCTCACTGGGATACAGTTCCTGAAGGTGCTGACTCTCACTGGGATACAGATCCTGAAGGTGCTGACTCTCACTGGGATACAGATACTGAAGGTGCTGACTCTCACTGGGATACAGTTCCTGAATGTGCTGATTCTCACTGGTATACAGTTCCTGAAGGTGCTGACTCTCACTGGGATACAGTTCCTGAAGGTGCTGACTCTCACTGCGATACAGTTCCTGAAGGTGCTGACTCTCACTGGGATACAGTTCCTGAATTTGCTGATTCTCACTGGCATACAGTTCCTGAAGGTGCTGACTCTCACTGGGATACAGTTCCTGAAGGTGCTGACTCTCACTGGGATACAGTTCGTGAAGGCGCTGCCTCTCATTGGGATACAGTTCCTGAAGGTGCTGACTCTCACTGGGATACAGCTCCTGAAGGTGCTGACTCTCACTGGGATACAGTTCCTGAAGGTGCTGATTCTCACTGGCATACAGTTCCGGAAGGTGCTGACTCTCACTGGGATACAGTTCCTGAAGGTGCTGACTCTGCTGGGATACAGCTCCTGAAGGCGCTGACACTCACTGGGATACAGTTCCTGAAAGTGCTGACTCTGCTTGGATACAGTTCCTGAAGGTGCTCACTCTCACTGGGATACAGTTCCTGAAGGTGCTGACTCTCACTGGGGGACAGTTCCGGAAGGTGCTGACTCTCACTGGGATACAGTTCGTGAAGGCGCTGACTCTCACTGGGATACAGTTCCTGAAGGTGCTGACTCTCACTGGGATACAGTTACTGAAGGTGCTGACTCTCACTGGGATACAGTTCCTGAATGTGCTGATTCTCACTCGTATACAGTTCCTGAAGGTGCTGACTCTCACTGGGATACAGTTCCTGAAGGTGCTGACTCTCACTGCGGTACAGTTCCTGAAGGTGCTGACTCTCACTGGGATACAGTTCCTGAAGGTGCTGATTCTCACTGGGATACAGTTCCTGAAGGTGCTGACTCTCACTGGGATACATTTCCTGAAGGCGCTGACTCTCACTGGGATACAGTTCCTGAAGGCGCTGACTCTCACTGGGATACAGTTCCTGAAGGTGCTCACTCTCACTGGGATACAGTTCCTGAAGGTGCTGATTCGCACTGGGATACAGTTCCAGAAGGTGCTGACTCTCACTGGGATACAATTCCTGAAGGTGCTGATTCTCACTGGGATACAGTTCCGGAAGGTGCTCACTCTCACTGGGATACAGTTCCTGAAGGTGCTGACTCTCACTGGGATACAGTTCCTGAAGGTGCTGACTCTCACTGGGATACAGTTCGTGAAGGCGCTGACTCTCACTGGGATACAGTTCCTGAAGGTGCTGACTCTCACTGGGATACAGCTCCTGAATATGCTGACTCTCACTGGGATACAGTTGCTGAAGGTGCTGATTCTCACTGGCATTCAGTTCCGGAAGGTGCTGACCCTCACTGGGATACAGTTCCTGAAGGTGCTGACTCTGCTGGGATACAGCTCCTGAAGGCGCTGACACTCACTGGGATACAGTTCCTGAAAGTGCTGACTCTGCTGGGATACAGTTCCTGAAGGTGCTCACTCTCACTGGGATACAGATCCTGAAGGTGCTGACTCTCACTGGGGGACAGTTCCTAAAGGTGCTGACTCTCACTGGGATACAGTTCCTGAAGGTGCTGACTCTGCTGGGATACAGTTCCTGAAGGCGCTGACTCTCACTGGGATACAGTTCCTGAAGGTGCTCACTCTCACTGGGATACAGTTCCTGAAGGTGCTGACTCTCACTGGGGGACAGTTCCTGAAGGTGCTGACTCTCACTGGGATACAGTTCCTGAAGGTGCTGATTCTCACTGGGATACAGTTCCTGAAGGTGCTGACTCTCACTGGGATACAATTCCTGAAGGTGCTGATTCTCACTGGGATACAGTTCCGGAAGTTGCTGACTCTCACTGGGATACAGTTCCTGAAGGTGCTGACTCTCACTGGGATACAGTTCCTGAAGGCGCTGACTCTCACTGGGATACAGTTCCTGAAGGTGCTGACTCTGCTGGGATACAGTTCCTGAAGGCGCTGACTCTCACTGGGATACAGTTCCTGAAGGTGCTGACTCTCACTGGGATACAATTCCTGAAGGTGCTGATTCTCACTGGGATACAGTTCCTGAAGGTGCTGATTCTCACTGCGATACAGTTCCGGAAGGTGCTGACTCTCACTGGGATACAGTTCCTGAAGGTGCTGACTCTGCTGGGATACAGCTCCTGAAGGCGCTGACTCTCACTGGGATACAGTTCCTGAAAGTGCTGACTCTGCTGGGATACAGTTCCTGACGGCGCTGACTCTCACTGGGAGACAGTTCCTGAAGGTGCTCACTCTCACTGGGATACAGTTCCTGAAGGTGCTGACTCTCACTGGGGGACAGTTCCTAAAGGTGCTGACTCTCACTGGGATACAGTTCCTGAAGGCGCTGACTCTCACTGGGATACAGTTCCTGAAGGTGCTCACTCTCACTGGGATACAGTTCCTGAAGGTGCTGACTCTCACTGGGGGATAGTTCCTGAAGGTGCTGACTCTCACTAGGGGACAGTTCCTAAAGGTGCTGACTCTCACTGGGATACAGTTCCTGAAGGTGCTGACTCTCAGTGGGATACAGATCCTGAAGGTGCTGACTCTCACTGGGGTACAGTTCCTGAAGGTGCTGACTCTCACTGGGGTACAGTTCCTGAAGGTGCTGACTCTCACTGGGATACAGATCCTGATGGTGCTGACTCTCACTGGGATACAGTTCCTGAAGGTGCTGACTCTCACTGGGATACAGATCCTGAAGGTGCTGACTCTCACTGGGATACAGATCCTGAAGGTGCTGACTCTCACTGGGATACACATACTGAAGGTGCTGACTCTCACTGGGATACAGTTCCTGAATGTGCTGATTCTCACTGGTATACAGTTCCTGAAGGTGCTGACTCTCACTGGGATACAGTTCCTGAAGGTGCTGACTCTCACTGCGATACAGTTCCTGAAGGTGCTGACTCTCACTGGGATACAGTTCCTGAATTTGCAGAGTCTCACTGGGATACAGTTCCTGAAGGTGCTGACTCTCACTGGGATACAGTTCCTGAAGGTGCTGACTCTCACTGGGATACAGTTCCTGAAGGTGCTGACTCTCACTGGGATACAGTTCCTGAAGGTGCTGACTCTCACTGGGATACAGTTCCTGAAGGTGCTGACTCTCACTGGGATACAGCTCCTGAAGGTGCTGACTCTCACTGGGATACAGTTCCTGAAGGTGCTGATTCTCACTGGCATACAGTTCCGGAAGGTGCTGACACTCACTGGGATACAGTTCCTGAAAGTGCTGACTCTGCTGGGATACAGTTCCTGAAGGTGCTGACTCTCACTGGGGGACAGTTCCGGAAGGTGCTGACTCTCACTGGGATACAGTTCGTGAAGGCGCTGACTCTCACTGGGATACAGTTCCTGAAGGTGCTGACTCTCACTGGGATACAGTTACTGAAGGTGCTGACTCTCACTGGGATACAGTTCCTGAATGTGCTGATTCTCACTCGTATACAGTTCCTGAAGGTGCTGACTCTCACTGGGATACAGTTCCTGAAGGTGCTGACTCTCACTGCGGTACAGTTCCTGAAGGTGCTGACTCTCACTGGGATACAGTTCCTGAAGGTGCTGATTCTCACTGGGATACAGTTCCTGAAGGTGCTGACTCTCACTGGGATACATTTCCTGAAGGCGCTGACTCTCACTGGGATACAGTTCCTGAAGGCGCTGACTCTCACTGGGATACAGTTCCTGAAGGTGCTCACTCTCACTGGGATACAGTTACTGAAGGTGCTGACTCTCACTGGGATACAGTTCCTGAATGTGCTGATTCTCACTGGTATACAGTTCCTGAATGTGCTGTCTCTCACTGGGATACAGTTCCTGAAGGTGCTGACTCTCACTGCGATACAGTTCCTGAAGGTGCTGACTCTCACTGGGATACAGTTCCTGAAGGTGCTGATTCTCACTGGGATACAGTTCCTGAAGGTGCTGACTCTCACTGGGATACAGTTCCTGAAGGCGCTGACTCTCACTGGGATACAGTTCCTGAAGGCGCTGACTCTCACTGGGATACAGTTCCTGAAGGTGCTGACTCTCACTGGGATACAGATCCTGAAGGTGCTGACTCTCACTGGGATACAGTTACTGAAGGTGCTGACTCTCACTGGGATACAGTTCCTGAATGTGCTGATTCTCAATGGTATACAGTTCCTGAAGGTGCGGTCTCTCACTGGGATACAGTTCCTGAAGGTGCTGACTCTCACTGCGATACAGTTCCTGAAGGTGCTGACTCTCACTGGGATACAGTTCCTGAAGGTGCTGATTCTCACTGGGATACAGTTCCTGAAGGTGCTGACTCTCACTGGGATACAGTTCCTGAAGGCGCTGACTCTCACTGGGATACAGTTCCTGAAGGCGCTGACTCTCACTGGGATACAGTTCCAGAAGGTGCTGACTCTCACTGGCATACAGTTCCTGAAGGTGCTGTTTCGCACTGGGATACAGTTCCTGAAGGTGCTGATTCTCACTGGGATACAGTTCCTGAAGGTGCTGACTCTCACTGTGATACAATTCCTGAAGGTGCTGATTCTCACTTGGATACAGTTCCGGAAGGTGCTGACTCTCACTGGGATACAGTTCCTGAAGGTGCTGACTCTCACTGGGATACAGTTCCTGAAGGTGCTGACTCTCACTGGGATACAGTTTCTGAAGGTGCTCACTCTCACTGGGATACAGTTCCTGAAGGTGCTGACTCTCAATGGGATACAGTTCCTGAAGGTGCTGATTCTCACTGGGATACAGTTCCGGAAGGTGCTGACTCTCACTGGGATACAGTTCCTGAAGGTGCTGACTCTGCTGGGATACAGCACCTGAAGGCGCTGACTCTCACTGGGATACAGTTCCTGAAAGTGCTGACTCTGCTGGGATACAGTTCCTGAAGGCGCTGACTCTCACTGGGATACAGTTCCTGAAGGTGCTCACTCTCACTGGGATTCAGTTCCTGAAGGTGCTGACTCTCACTGGGGGACAGTTCCTAAAGGTGCTGACTCTCACTGGGATACAGTTCCTGAAGGTGCTGACTCTGCTGGGATACAGTTCCTGAAGGCGCTGACTCTCACTGGGATACAGTTCCTGAAGGTGCTGACTCTCACTGGGAAACAGTTCCTGAAGGTGCTGACTCTCACTGGGGGACAGTTCCTGAAGGTGCTGACTCTCACTGGGGGACAGTTCCTGAAGGTGCTGACTCTCACTGGGATACAGTTCCTGAAGGTGCTGATTCTCACTGGGATACAGTTCCTGAAGGTGCTGACTCTCACTGGGATACATTTCCTGAAGGCGCTGACTCTCACTGGGATACAGTTCCTGAAGGCGCTGACTCTCACTGGGATACAGTTCCTGAAGGTGCTCACTCTCACTGGGATACAGTTCCTGAAGGTGCTGATTCGCACTGGGATACAGTTCCTGAAGGTGCTGACTCTCACTGGGATACAATTCCTGAAGGTGCTGATTCTCACTGGGATACAGTTCCGGAAGGTGCTCACTCTCACTGGGATACAGTTCCTGAAGGTGCTGACTCTCACTGGGATACAGTTCCTGAAGGTGCTGACTCTCACTGGGATACAGTTCGTGAAGGCGCTGACTCTCACTGGGATACAGTTCCTGAAGGTGCTGACTCTCACTGGGATACAGCTCCTGAATATGCTGACTCTCACTGGGATACAGTTGCTGAAGGTGCTGATTCTCACTGGCATTCAGTTCCGGAAGGTGCTGACCCTCACTGGGATACAGTTCCTGAAGGTGCTGACTCTGCTGGGATACAGCTCCTGAAGGCGCTGACACTCACTGGGATACAGTTCCTGAAAGTGCTGACTCTGCTGGGATACCGTTCCTGAAGGTGCTCACTCTCACTGGGATACAGATCCTGAAGGTGCTGACTCTCACTGGGGGACAGTTCCTAAAGGTGCTGACTCTCACTGGGATACAGTTCCTGAAGGTGCTGACTCTGCTGGGATACAGTTCCTGAAGGCGCTGACTCTCACTGGGATACAGTTCCTGAAGGTGCTCACTCTCACTGGGATACAGTTCCTGAAGGTGCTGACTCTCACTGGGGGACAGTTCCTGAAGGTGCTGACTCTCACTGGGATACAGTTCCTGAAGGTGCTGATTCTCACTGGGATACAGTTCCTGAAGGTGCTGACTCTCACTGGGATACAGTTCCTGAAGGTGCTGATTCTCACTGGGATACAGTTCCTGAAGGTGCTGACTCTCACTGGGATACAATTCCTGAAGGTGCTGATTCTCACTGGGATACAGTTCCGGAAGTTGCTGACTCTCACTGGGATACAGTTCCTGAAGGTGCTGACTCTCACTGGGATACAGTTCCTGAAGGCGCTGACTCTCACTGGGATACAGTTCCTGAAGGTGCTGACTCTGCTGGGATACAGTTCCTGAAGGCGCTGACTCTCACTGGGATACAGTTCCTGAAGGTGCTGACTCTCACTGGGATACAATTCCTGAAGGTGCTGATTCTCACTGGGATACAGTTCCTGAAGGTGCTGATTCTCACTGGGATACAGTTCCGGAAGGTGCTGACTCTCACTGGGATACAGTTCCTGAAGGTGCTGACTCTGCTGGGATACAGCTCCTGAAGGCGCTGACTCTCACTGGGATACAGTTCCTGAAAGTGCTGACTCTGCTGGGATACAGTTCCTGACGGCGCTGACTCTCACTGGGAGACAGTTCCTGAAGGTGCTCACTCTCACTGGGATACAGTTCCTGAAGGTGCTGACTCTCACTGGGGGACAGTTCCTAAAGGTGCTGACTCTCACTGGGATACAGTTCCTGAAGGCGCTGACTCTCACTGGGATACAGTTCCTGAAGGTGCTCACTCTCACTGGGATACAGTTCCTGAAGGTGCTGACTCTCACTGGGGGATAGTTCCTGAAGGTGCTGACTCTCACTAGGGGACAGTTCCTAAAGGTGCTGACTCTCACTGGGATACAGTTCCTGAAGGTGCTGACTCTCAGTGGGATACAGATCCTGAAGGTGCTGACTCTCACTGGGGTACAGTTCCTGAAGGTGCTGACTCTCACTGGGGTACAGTTCCTGAAGGTGCTGACTCTCACTGGGATACAGATCCTGATGGTGCTGACTCTCACTGGGATACAGTTCCTGAAGGTGCTGACTCTCACTGGGATACAGATCCTGAAGGTGCTGACTCTCACTGGGATACAGATCCTGAAGGTGCTGACTCTCACTGGGATACACATACTGAAGGTGCTGACTCTCACTGGGATACAGTTCCTGAATGTGCTGATTCTCACTGGTATACAGTTCCTGAAGGTGCTGACTCTCACTGGGATACAGTTCCTGAAGGTGCTGACTCTCACTGCGATACAGTTCCTGAAGGTGCTGACTCTCACTGGGATACAGTTCCTGAATTTGCTGAGTCTCACTGGGATACAGTTCCTGAAGGTGCTGACTCTCACTGGGATACAGTTCCTGAAGGTGCTGACTCTCACTGGGATACAGTTCCTGAAGGTGCTGACTCTCACTGGGATACAGTTCCTGAAGGTGCTGACTCTCACTGGGATACAGTTCCTGAAGGTGCTGACTCTCACTGGGATACAGCTCCTGAAGGTGCTGACTCTCACTGGGATACAGTTCCTGAAGGTGCTGATTCTCACTGGCATACAGTTCCGGAAGGTGCTGACACTCACTGGGATACAGTTCCTGAAAGTGCTGACTCTGCTGGGATACAGTTCCTGAAGGTGCTGACTCTCACTGGGGGACAGTTCCGGAAGGTGCTGACTCTCACTGGGATACAGTTCGTGAAGGCGCTGACTCTCACTGGGATACAGTTCCTGAAGGTGCTGACTCTCACTGGGATACAGTTCCTGAATGTGCTGATTCTCACTCGTATACAGTTCCTGAAGGTGCTGACTCTCACTGGGATACAGTTCCTGAAGGTGCTGACTCTCACTGCGGTACAGTTCCTGAAGGTGCTGACTCTCACTGGGATACAGTTCCTGAAGGTGCTGATTCTCACTGGGATACAGTTCCTGAAGGTGCTGACTCTCACTGGGATACATTTCCTGAAGGCGCTGACTCTCACTGGGATACAGTTCCTGAAGGCGCTGACTCTCACTGGGATACAGTTCCTGAAGGTGCTCACTCTCACTGGGATACAGTGACTGAAGGTGCTGACTCTCACTGGGATACAGTTCCTGAATGTGCTGATTCTCACTGGTATACAGTTCCTGAATGTGCTGTCTCTCACTGGGATACAGTTCCTGAAGGTGCTGACTCTCACTGCGATACAGTTCCTGAAGGTGCTGACTCTCACTGGGATACAGTTCCTGAAGGTGCTGATTCTCACTGGGATACAGTTCCTGAAGGTGCTGACTCTCACTGGGATACAGTTCCTGAAGGCGCTGACTCTCACTGGGATACAGTTCCTGAAGGCGCTGACTCTCACTGGGATACAGTTCCTGAAGGTGCTGACTCTCACTGGGATACAGATCCTGAAGGTGCTGACTCTCACTGGGATACAGTTACTGAAGGTGCTGAGTCTCACTGGGATACAGTTCCTGAATGTGCTGATTCTCAATGGTATACAGTTCCTGAAGGTGCGGTCTCTCACTGGGATACAGTTCCTGAAGGTGCTGACTCTCACTGCGATACAGTTCCTGAAGGTGCTGACTCTCACTGGGATACAGTTCCTGAAGGTGCTGATTCTCACTGGGATACAGTTCCTGAAGGTGCTGACTCTCACTGGGATACAGTTCCTGAAGGCGCTGACTCTCACTGGGATACAGTTCCTGAAGGCGCTGACTCTCACTGGGATACAGTTCCAGAAGGTGCTGACTCTCACTGGCATACAGTTCCTGAAGGTGCTGTTTCGCACTGGGATACAGTTCCTGAAGGTGCTGATTCTCACTGGGATACAGTTCCTGAAGGTGCTGACTCTCACTGTGATACAATTCCTGAAGGTGCTGATTCTCACTTGGATACAGTTCCGGAAGGTGCTGACTCTCACTGGGATACAGTTCCTGAAGGTGCTGACTCTCACTGGGATACAGTTCCTGAAGGTGCTGACTCTCACTGGGATACAGTTTCTGAAGGTGCTCACTCTCACTGGGATACAGTTCCTGAAGGTGCTGACTCTCAATGGGATACAGTTCCTGAAGGTGCTGATTCTCACTGGGATACAGTTCCGGAAGGTGCTGACTCTCACTGGGATACAGTTCCTGAAGGTGCTGACTCTGCTGGAATACAGCACCTGAAGGCGCTGACTCTCACTGGGATACAGTTCCTGAAAGTGCTGACTCTGCTGGGATACAGTTCCTGAAGGCGCTGACTCTCACTGGGATACAGTTCCTGAAGGTGCTCACTCTCACTGGGATTCAGTTCCTGAAGGTGCTGACTCTCACTGGGGGACAGTTCCTAAAGGTGCTGACTCTCACTGGGATACAGTTCCTGAAGGTGCTGACTCTGCTGGGATACAGTTCCTGAAGGCGCTGACTCTCACTGGGATACAGTTCCTGAAGGTGCTGACTCTCACTGGGAAACAGTTCCTGAAGGTGCTGACTCTCACTGGGGGACAGTTCCTGAAGGTGCTGACTCTCACTGGGGGACAGTTCCGAAAGGTGCTGACTCTCACTGGGGTACAGTTTCTGAAGGTGCTGACTCTCAGTGGGATACAGATCCTGAAGGTGCTGACTCTAACTGGGGTACAGTTCCTGAAGGTGCTGACTCTCACTGGGGTTCAGTTCCTGAAGGTGCTGACTCTCACTGGGATACAGATCCTGAAGGTGCTGACTCTCACTGGGATACAGTTCCTGAAGGTGCTGACTCCCACTGGGATACAGTTCCTGAAGGTGCTGACTCTCACTGGGGTACAGTTCCTGATGGTGCTGACTCTCACTGGGGTACAGTTCCTGAAGGTGCTGACTCTCACTGGGATACAGTTCCTGAAGGTGCTCACTCTCACTGGGATACAGTTCCTGAAGGTGCTGACTCTCACTGGGATACAGTTCCTGAAGGTGCTGATTCTCACTGGGATACAGTTCCGGAAGGTGCTGACTCTCACTGGGATACAGTTCCTGAAGGTGCTGACTCTGCTGGGATACAGCTCCTGAAGGCGCTGACTCTCACTGGGATACAGTTCCTGAAAGTGCTGACTCTGCTGGGATACAGTTCCTGAAGGCGCTGACTCTCACTGGGAGACAGTTCCTGAAGGTGCTCACTCTCACTGGGATACAGTTCCTGAAGGTGCTGACTCCCACTGGGGGACAGTTCCTAAAGGTGCTGACTCTCACTGGGATACAGTTCCTGAAGGCGCTGACTCTCACTGGGATACAGTTCCTGAAGGTGCTCACTCTCACTGGGATACAGTTCCTGAAGGTGCTGACTCTCACTGGGGGATAGTTCCTGAAGGTGCTGACTCTCACTGGGGTACAGTTCCTGAAGGTGCTGACTCTCAGTGGGATACAGATCCTGAAGGTGCTGACTCTCACTGGGGTACAGTTCCTGAAGGTGCTGACTCTCACTGGGGTACAGTTCCTGAAGGTGCTGACTCTCACTGGGATACAGTTCCTGAAGGTGCTGACTCTCACTGGGATACAGATCCTGAAGGTGCTGACTCTCACTGGGATACAGTTCCTGAATGTGCTGATTCTCATTGGTATACAGTTCCTGAAGGTGCTGACTCTCACTGGGATACAGTTCCTGAAGGTGCTGACTCTCACTGGGATACAGATCCTGATGGTGCTGACTCTCACTGGGATACAGTTCCTGAAGGTGCTGACTCTCACTGGGATACAGTTCCTGAAGGTGCTGACTCTCACTGGGATACAGATCCTGAAGGTGCTGACTCTCACTGGGATACAGATACTGAAGGTGCTGACTCTCACTGGGATACAGTTCCTGAATGTGCTGATTCTCACTGGTATACAGTTCCTGAAGGTGCTGACTCTCACTGGGATACAGTTCCTGAAGGTGCTGACTCTCACTGCGATACAGTTCCTGAAGGTGCTGACTCTCACTGGGATACAGTTCCTGAATTTGCTGATTCTCACTGGGATACAGTTCCTGAAGGTGCTGACTCTCACTGGGATACAGTTCCTGAAGGTGCTGACTCTCACTGGGATACAGTTCGTGAAGGCGCTGCCTCTCATTGGGATACAGTTCCTGAAGGTGCTGACTCTCACTGGGATACAGCTCCTGAAGGTGCTGACTCTCACTGGGATACAGTTCCTGAAGGTGCTGATTCTCACTGGCATACAGTTCCGGAAGGTGCTGACTCTCACTGGGATACAGTTCCTGAAGGTGCTGACTCTGCTGGGATACAGCTCCTGAAGGCGCTGACACTCACTGGGATACAGTTCCTGAAAGTGCTGACTCTGCTTGGATACAGTTCCTGAAGGTGCTCACTCTCACTGGGATACAGTTCCTGAAGGTGCTGACTCTCACTGGGGGACAGTTCCGGAAGGTGCTGACTCTCACTGGGATACAGTTCGTGAAGGCGCTGACTCTCACTGGGATACAGTTCCTGAAGGTGCTGACTCTCACTGGGATACAGTTACTGAAGGTGCTGACTCTCACTGGGATACAGTTCCTGAATGTGCTGATTCTCACTCGTATACAGTTCCTGAAGGTGCTGACTCTCACTGGGATACAGTTCCTGAAGGTCCTGACTCTCACTGCGGTACAGTTCCTGAAGGTGCTGACTCTCACTGGGATACAGTTCCTGAAGGTGCTGATTCTCACTGGGATACAGTTCCTGAAGGTGCTGACTCTCACTGGGATACATTTCCTGAAGGCGCTGACTCTCACTGGGATACAGTTCCTGAAGGCGCTGACTCTCACTGGGATACAGTTCCTGAAGGTGCTCACTCTCACTGGGATACAGTTCCTGAAGGTGCTGATTCGCACTGGGATACAGTTCCTGAAGGTGCTGACTCTCACTGGGATACAATTCCTGAAGGTGCTGATTCTCACTGGGATACAGTTCCGGAAGGTGCTCACTCTCACTGGGATACAGTTCCTGAAGGTGCTGACTCTCACTGGGATACAGTTCCTGAAGGTGCTGACTCTCACTGGGATACAGTTCGTGAAGGCGCTGACTCTCACTGGGATACAGTTCCTGAAGGTGCTGACTCTCACTGGGATACAGCTCCTGAATATGCTGACTCTCACTGGGATACAGTTGCTGAAGGTGCTGATTCTCACTGGCATTCAGTTCCGGAAGGTGCTGACCCTCACTGGGATACAGTTCCTGAAGGTGCTGACTCTGCTGGGATACAGCTCCTGAAGGCGCTGACACTCACTGGGATACAGTTCCTGAAAGTGCTGACTCTGCTGGGATACAGTTCCTGAAGGTGCTCACTCTCACTGGGATACAGATCCTGAAGGTGCTGACTCTCACTGGGGGACAGTTCCTAAAGGTGCTGACTCTCACTGGGATACAGTTCCTGAAGGTGCTGACTCTGCTGGGATACAGTTCCTGAAGGCGCTGACTCTCACTGGGATACAGTTCCTGAAGGTGCTCACTCTCACTGGGATACAGTTCCTGAAGGTGGTGACTCTCACTGGGGGACAGTTCCTGAAGGTGCTGACTCTCACTGGGATACAGTTCCTGAAGGTGCTGATTCTCACTGGGATACAGTTCCTGAAGGTGCTGACTCTCACTGGGATACAATTCCTGAAGGTGCTGATTCTCACTGGGATACAGTTCCGGAAGTTGCTGACTCTCACTGGGATACAGTTCCTGAAGGTGCTGACTCTCACTGGGATACAGTTCCTGAAGGCGCTGACTCTCACTGGGATACAGTTCCTGAAGGTGCTGACTCTGCTGGGATACAGTTCCTGAAGGCGCTGACTCTCACTGGGATACAGTTCCTGAAGGTGCTGACTCTCACTGGGATACAATTCCTGAAGGTGCTGATTCTCACTGGGATACAGTTCCTGAAGGTGCTGATTCTCACTGGGATACAGTTCCGGAAGGTGCTGACTCTCACTGGGATACAGTTCCTGAAGGTGCTGACTCTGCTGGGATACAGCTCCTGAAGGCGCTGACTCTCACTGGGATACAGTTCCTGAAAGTGCTGACTCTGCTGGGATACAGTTCCTGACGGCGCTGACTCTCATTGGGAGACAGTTCCTGAAGGTGCTCACTCTCACTGGGATACAGTTCCTGAAGGTGCTGACTCTCACTGGGGGACAGTTCCTAAAGGTGCTGACTCTCACTGGGATACAGTTCCTGAAGGCGCTGACTCTCACTGGGATACAGTTCCTGAAGGTGCTCACTCTCACTGGGATACAGTTCCTGAAGGTGCTGACTCTCACTGGGGGATAGTTCCTGAAGGTGCTGACTCTCACTAGGGGACAGTTCCTAAAGGTGCTGACTCTCACTGGGATACAGTTCCTGAAGTTGCTGACTCTCAGTGGGATACAGATCCTGAAGGTGCTGACTCTCACTGGGGTACAGTTCCTGAAGGTGCTGACTCTCACTGGGGTACAGTTCCTGAAGGTGCTGACTCTCACTGGGATACAGATCCTGATGGTGCTGACTCTCACTGGGATACAGTTACTGAAGGTGCTGACTCTCACTGGGATACAGATCCTGAAGGTGCTGACTCTCACTGGGATACAGATCCTGAAGGTGCTGACTCTCACTGGGATACAGATACTGAAGGTGCTGACTCTCACTGGGATACAGTTCCTGAATGTGCTGATTCTCACTGGTATACAGTTCCTGAAGGTGCTGACTCTCACTGGGATACAGTTCCTGAAGGTGCTGACTCTCACTGCGATACAGTTCCTGAAGGTGCTGACTCTCACTGGGATACAGTTCCTGAATTTGCTGATTCTCACTGGGATACAGTTCCTGAAGGTGCTGACTCTCACTGGGATACAGTTCCTGAAGGTGCTGACTCTCACTGGGATACAGTTCCTGAAGGTGCTGACTCTCACTGGGATACAGTTCCTGAAGGTGCTGACTCTCACTGGGATACAGTTCCTGAAGGTGCTGACTCTCACTGGGATACAGCTCCTGAAGGTGCTGACTCTCACTGGGATACAGTTCCTGAAGGTGCTGATTCTCACTGGCATACAGTTCCGGAAGGTGCTGACACTCACTGGGATACAGTTCCTGAAAGTGCTGACTCTGCTGGGATACAGTTCCTGAAGGTGCTCACTCTCAGTGGGATACAGTTCCTGAAGGTGCTGACTCTCACTGGGGGACAGTTCCGGAAGGTGCTGACTCTCACTGGGATACAGTTCGTGAAGGCGCTGACTCTCACTGGGATACAGTTCCTGAAGGTGCTGACTCTCACTGGGATACAGTTACTGAAGGTGCTGACTCTCACTGGGATACAGTTCCTGAATGTGCTGATTCTCACTCGTATACAGTTCCTGAAGGTGCTGACTCTCACTGGGATACAGTTCCTGAAGGTGCTGACTCTCACTGCGGTACAGTTCCTGAAGGTGCTGACTCTCACTGGGATACAGTTCCTGAAGGTGCTGATTCTCACTGGGATACAGTTCCTGAAGGTGCTGACTCTCACTGGGATACATTTCCTGAAGGCGCTGACTCTCACTGGGATACAGTTCCTGAAGGCGCTGACTCTCACTGGGATACAGTTCCTGAAGGTGCTCACTCTCACTGGGATACAGTTCCTGAAGGTGCTGATTCGCACTGGGATACAGTTCCTGAAGGTGCTGACTCTCACTGGGATACAATTCCTGAAGGTGCTGATTCTCACTGGGATACAGTTCCCGAAGGTGCTCACTCTCACTGGGATACAGTTCCTGAAGGTGCTGACTCTCACTGGGATACAGTTCCTGAAGGTGCTGACTCTCACTGGGATACAGTTCGTGAAGGCGCTGACTCTCACTGGGATACAGTTCCTGAAGGTGCTGACTCTCACTGGGATACAGCTCCTGAAGGTGCTGACTCTCACTGGGATACAGTTCCTGAAGGTGCTGATTCTCACTGGCATTCAGTTCCGGAAGGTGCTGACCCTCACTGGGATACAGTTCCTGAAGGTGCTGACTCTGCTGGGATACAGCTCCTGAAGGCGCTGACACTCACTGGGATACAGTTCCTGAAAGTGCTGACTCTCACTGGGATACAGTTCCTGAAGGTGCTGACTCTGCTGGGATACAGTTCCTGAAGGCGCTGACTCTCACTGGGATACAGTTCCTGAAGGTGCTCACTCTCACTGGGATACAGTTCCTGAAGGTGCTGACTCTCACTGGGGGACAGTTCCTGAAGGTGCTGACTCTCACTGGGATACAGTTCCTGAAGGTGCTGATTCTCACTGGGATACAGTTCCTGAAGGTGCTGACTCTCACTGGGATACAATTCCTGAAGGTGCTGATTCTCACTGGGATACAGTTCCGGAAGTTGCTGACTCTCACTGGGATACAGTTCCTGAAGGTGCTGACTCTCACTGGGATACAGTTCCTGAAGGCGCTGACTCTCACTGGGATACAGTTCCTGAAGGTGCTCACTCTCACTGGGATACAGTTCCTGATGGTGCTGATTCTCACTGGGATACAGTTCCTGAAGGTGCTGATTCTCACTGGGATTCAGTTCCGGAAGGTGCTGACTCTCACTGGGATACAGTTCCTGATGGTGCTGACTCTGCTGGGATACAGCTCCTGAAGGTGCTGACTCTCACTGGGATACAGTTCCTGAAAGTGCTGACTCTGCTGGGATACAGTTCCTGAAGGCGCTGACTCTCACTGGGAGACAGTTCCTGAAGGTGCTCACTCTCACTGGGATACAGTTCCTGAAGGTGCTGACTCTCACTGGGGGACAGTTCCTAAAGGTGCTGACTCTCACTGGGATACAGTTCCTGAAGGCGCTGACTCTCACTGGGATACAGTTCCTGAAGGTGCTCACTCTCACTGGGGGATAGTTCCTAAAGGTGCTGACTCTCACTGGGGTACAGTTCCTGAAGGTGCTGACTCTCACTGGGGTACAGTTCCTGAAGGTGCTGACTCTCACTGGGGTACAGTTCCTGAAGGTGCTGACTCTCACTGGGATACAGATCCTGATGGTGCTGACTCTCACTGGGATACAGTTCCTGCAGGTGCTGACTCTCACTGGGATACAGATCCTGATGGTGCTGACTCTCACTGGGGTACAGATCCTGAAGGTGCTGACTCTCACTGGGGTACAGTTCCTGAAGGTGCTGACTCTCACTGGGGTACAGTTCCTGAAGGTGCTGACTCTCACTGGGATACAGATCCTGATGGTGCTGACTCTCAATGGGATACAGTTCCTGAAGGTGCTGACTCTCACTGGGATACAGTTCCTGAAGGTGCTGACTCTCACTGGGATACAGATCCTGAAGGTGCTGACTCTCACTGGGATACAGATACTGAAGGTGCTGACTCTCACTGGGATACAGTTCCTGAATGTGCTGATTCTCATTGGTATACAGTTCCTGAAGGTGCTGACTCTCACTGGGATACAGTTCCTGAAGGTGCTGACTCTCACTGCGATACAGTTCCAGAAGGTGCTGACGCTCACTGGGATACAGTTCCTGAATTTGCTGATTCTCACTGGGATACAGTTCCTGAAGGTGCTGACTCTCACTGGGATACAGTTCCTGAAGGTGCTGACTCTCACTGGGATACAGTTCCTGAAGGTGCTGACTCTCACTGGGATACTGCTCCTGAAGGTGCTGACTCTCACTGGGATACAGTTCCTGAAGGTGCTGATTCTCACTGGCATACAGTTCCGGAAGGTGCTGACTCTCACTGGGATACAGTTCCTGAAGGTGCTGACTCTGCTGGGATACAGCTCCTGAAGGCGCTGACACTCACTGGGATACAGTTCCTGAAAGTGCTGACTCTGCTGGGATACAGTTCCTGATGGTGCTCACTCTCACTGGGATACAGTTCCTGAAGGTGCTGACTCTCACTGGGGGACAGTTCCTGAAGGTGCTGACTCTCACTGGGATACAGTTCCTGAAGGTGCTGACTCTGCTGGGATACAGTTCCTGAAGGCGCTGACTCTCACTGGGATACAGTTCCTGAAGGTGCTCACTCTCACTGGGATACAGTTCCTGAAGGTGCTGACTCTCACTGGGGGACAGTTCCTGAAGGTGCTGACTCTCACTGGGGGACAGTTCCTATAGGTGCTGACTCTCAGTGGGATACAGATCCTGAAGGTGCTGACTCTCACTGGGGTACAGTTCCTGAAGGTGCTGACTCTGCTGGGATACAGTTCCTGAAGGCGCTGACTCTCACTGGGATACAGTTCCTGAAGGTGCTCACTCTCACTGGGATACAGTTCCTGAAGGTGCTGACTCTCACTGGGGGACAGTTCCTGAATGTGCTGACTCTCACTGGGGGACAGTTCCTAAAGGTGCTGACTCTCACTGGGGTACAGTTCCTGAAGGTGCTGACTCTCAGTGGGATACAGATCCTGAAGGTGCTGACTCTCACTGGCATACAGTTCCGGAAGGTGCTGACCCTCACTGGGATACAGTTCCTGAAGGTGCTGACTCTGCTGGGATACAGCTCCTGAAGGCGCAGACACTCACTGGGATACAGTTCCTGAAAGTGCTGACTCTGCTGGGATACAGTTCCTGAAGGTGCTCACTCTCACTGGGGTACAGTTCCTGAAGGTGCTGACTCTCACTGGGATACAGTTCCTGAAGGTGCTGACTCTCACTGGGGGACAGTTCCTAAAGGTGCTGACTCTCACTGGGGTACAGTTCCTGAAGGTGCTGATTCTCACTGGGATACAGTTCCTGAAGGTGCTGACTCTCACTGGGATACAGTTCCTGAAGGCGCTGACTCTCACTGGGATACAGTTCCTGAAGGTGCTGATTCTCACTGGGATACAGTTCCTGAAGGTGCTGACTCTCACTGGGGTACAGTTCCTGAAGGTGCTGACTCTCACTGGGATACAGATCCTGATGGTGCTGACTCTCAATGGGATACAGTTCCTGAAGGTGCTGACTCTCACTGGGATACAGTTCCTGAAGGTGCTGACTCTCACTGGGATACAGATCCTGAAGGTGCTGACTCTCACTGGGATACAGATACTGAAGGTGCTGACTCTCACTGGGATACAGTTCCTGAATGTGCTGATTCTCATTGGTATACAGTTCCTGAAGGTGCTGACTCTCACTGGGATACAGTTCCTGAAGGTGCTGACTCTCACTGCGATACAGTTCCAGAAGGTGCTGACGCTCACTGGGATACAGTTCCTGAATTTGCTGATTCTCACTGGGATACAGTTCCTGAAGGTGCTGACTCTCACTGGGATACAGTTCCTGAAGGTGCTGACTCTCACTGGGATACAGTTCCTGAAGGTGCTGACTCTCACTGGGATACAGCTCCTGAAGGTGCTGACTCTCACTGGGATACAGTTCCTGAAGGTGCTGATTCTCACTGGCATACAGTTCCGGAAGGTGCTGACTCTCACTGGGATACAGTTCCTGAAGGTGCTGACTCTGCTGGGATACAGCTCCTGAAGGCGCTGACACTCACTGGGATACAGTTCCTGAAAGTGCTGACTCTGCTGGGATACAGTTCCTGATGGTGCTCACTCTCACTGGGATACAGTTCCTGAAGGTGCTGACTCTCACTGGGGGACAGTTCCTGAAGGTGCTGACTCTCACTGGGATACAGTTCCTGAAGGTGCTGACTCTGCTGGGATACAGTTCCTGAAGGCGCTGACTCTCACTGGGATACAGTTCCTGAAGGTGCTCACTCTCACTGGGATACAGTTCCTGAAGGTGCTGACTCTCACTGGGGGACAGTTCCTGAAGGTGCTGACTCTCACTGGGGGACAGTTCCTATAGGTGCTGACTCTCAGTGGGATACAGATCCTGAAGGTGCTGACTCTCACTGGGGTACAGTTCCTGAAGGTGCTGACTCTGCTGGGATACAGTTCCTGAAGGCGCTGACTCTCACTGGGATACAGTTCCTGAAGGTGCTCACTCTCACTGGGATACAGTTCCTGAAGGTGCTGACTCTCACTGGGGGACAGTTCCTGAATGTGCTGACTCTCACTGGGGGACAGTTCCTAAAGGTGCTGACTCTCACTGGGGTACAGTTCCTGAAGGTGCTGACTCTCAGTGGGATACAGATCCTGAAGGTGCTGACTCTCACTGGCATACAGTTCCGGAAGGTGCTGACCCTCACTGGGATACAGTTCCTGAAGGTGCTGACTCTGCTGGGATACAGCTCCTGAAGGCGCAGACACTCACTGGGATACAGTTCCTGAAAGTGCTGACTCTGCTGGGATACAGTTCCTGAAGGTGCTCACTCTCACTGGGGTACAGTTCCTGAAGGTGCTGACTCTCACTGGGATACAGTTCCTGAAGGTGCTGACTCTCACTGGGGGACAGTTCCTAAAGGTGCTGACTCTCACTGGGGTACAGTTCCTGAAGGTGCTGATTCTCACTGGGATACAGTTCCTGAAGGTGCTGACTCTCACTGGGATACAGTTCCTGAAGGCGCTGACTCTCACTGGGATACAGTTCCTGAAGGTGCTGATTCTCACTGGGATACAGTTCCTGAAGGTGCTGACTCTCACTGGGATACAATTCCTGAAGGTGCTGATTCTCACTGGGATACAGTTCCGGAAGGTACTGACTCTCACTGGGATACAGTTCCTGAAGGTGCTGACTCTCACTGGGATACAGTTCCTGAAGGCGCTGACTCTCACTGGGATACAGTTCCTGAAGGTGCTGACTCTCACTGGGATACAGTTCGTGAAGGCGCTGACTCTCACTGGGATACAGTTCCTGAAGGTGCTGACTCTCACTGGGATACAGTTACTGAAGGTGCTGACTCTCACTGGGATACAGTTCCTGAAGGTGCTGACTCTCACTGCGGTACAGTTCCTGAAGGTGCTGACTCTCACTGGGATACAGTTCCTGAAGGTGCTGATTCTCACTGGGATACAGTTCCTGAATTTGCTGATTCTCACTGGGATACAGTTCCTGAATGTGCTGATTCTCACTCGTATACAGTTCCTGAAGGTGCTGACTCTCACTGGGATACAGTTCCTGAAGGTGCTGACTCTCACTGGGGTACAGTTCCTGAAGGTGCTGACTCTCACTGGGATACAGTTCCTGAAGGTGCTGATTCTCACTGGGATACAGTTCCTGAAGGTGCTGACTCTCACTGGGATACATTTCCTGAAGGCGCTGACTCTCACTGGGATACAGTTCCTGAACGCGCTGACTCTCACTGGGATACAGTTCCTGAAGGTGCTCACTCTCACTGGGATACAGTTCCTGAAGGTGCTGACTCTCACTGGGATACAGTTCCTGAAGGTGCTGATTCTCACTGGGATACAGTTCCGGAAGGTGCTGACTCTCACTGGGATACAGTTCCTGAAGGTGCTGACTCTGCTGGGATACAGCTCCTGAAGGCGCTGACTCTCACTGGGATACAGTTCCTGAAAGTGCTGACTCTGCTGGGATACAGTTCCTGAAGGCGCTGACTCTCACTGGGAGACAGTTCCTGAAGGTGCTCACTCTCACTGGGATACAGTTCCTGAAGGTGCTGACTCTCACTGGGGGACAGTTCCTAAAGGTGCTGACTCTCACTGGGATACAGTTCCTGAAGGCGCTGACTCTCACTGGGATACAGTTCCTGAAGGTGCTCACTCTCACTGGGATACAGTTCCTGAAGGCGCTGACTCTCACTGGGATACAGTTCCTGAAGGTGCTCACTCTCACTGGGATACAGTTCCTGAAGGTGCTGACTCTCACTGGGGGATAGTTCCTGAAGGTGCTGACTCTCACTAGGGGACAGTTCCTAAAGGTGCTGACTCTCACTGGGATACAGTTCCTGAAGGTGCTGACTCTCACTGGGATACAGTTCCTGAAGGTGCTGACTCTCACTGGGATACAGTTCCTGAAGGTGCTGACTCTCACTGGGATACAGTTCCTGAAGGTGCTCACTCTCACTGGGATACAGTTCCTGAAGGTGCTGACTCTCACTGGGATACAGTTCCTGAAGGTGCTGACTCTCACTGGGATACAGATCCTGAAGGTGCTGACTCTCACTGGGATACAGATACTGAAGGTGCTGACTCTCACTGGGATACAGTTCCTGAATGTGCTGACTCTCACTGGGATACAGTTCCTGAAGGTGCTGACTCTCACTGGGATACAGTTCCTGAAGGTGCTGACTCTCACTGCGATACAGTTCCTGAAGGTGCTGACTCTCACTGGGATACAGTTCCTGAATTTGCTGATTCTCACTGGGATACAGTTCCTGAAGGTGCTGACTCTCACTGGGATACAGTTCCTGAAGGTGCTGACTCTCACTGGGGTACAGTTCCTGAAGGTGCTGACTCTCACTGGGATACAGTTCGTGAAGGTGCTCACTCTCACTGGGATACAGTTCCTGAAGGTGCTCACTCTCACTGGGATACAGTTCCTGAAGGTGCTGACTCTCACTGGGGGACAGTTCCTGAAGGTGCTGACTCTCACTGGGATACAGTTCGTGAAGGCGCTGCCTCTCACTGGGATACAGTTCTTGAAGGTGCTGATTCTCACTGGCATACAGTTCCGGAAGGTGCTGACTCTCACTGGGATACAGTTCCTGAAGGTGCTCACTCTCACTGGGATACAGTTCTTGAAGGTGCTGATTCTCACTGGCATACAGTTCCGGAAGGTGCTGACTCTCACTGGGATACAGTTCCTGAAGGTGCTGACTCTCACTGGGATACAGTTCGTGAAGGCGCTGACTCTCACTGGGATACAGCTCCTGAAGGTGCTGACTCTCACTGGGATACAGTTCCTGAAGGTGCTGACTCTGCTGGGATACAGCTCCTGAAGGCGCTGACACTCACTGGGATACAGTTCCTGAAAGTGCTGACTCTGCTGGGATACAGTTCCTGAAGGTGCTGACTCTCACTGGGATACAGTTCCTGAAGGTGCTGACTCTCACTGGGATACAGTTCCTGAAGGTGCTGACTCTCACTGGGATACAGTTCCTGAAAGTGCTGACTCTGCTGGGATACAGTTCCTGAAGGTGCTGACTCTCACTGGGATACAGTTCCTGAAGGTGCTGACTCTCACTGGGATACAGTTCCTGAAGGTGCTGACTCTCACTGGGGGACAGTTCCGGAAGGTGCTGACTCTCACTGGGATACAGTTCGTGAAGGCGCTGACTCTCACTGGGATACAGTTCCTGAAGGTGCTGACTCTCACTGGGATACAGTTCCTGAAGGTGCTGACTCTCACTGCGGTACAGTTCCTGAAGGTGCTGACTCTCACTGGGATACAGTTCCTGAAGGTGCTGACTCTCACTGGGATACAGTTCCTGAAGGTGCTGATTCTCACTGGCATACAGTTCCGGAAGGTGCTGACTCTCACTGGGATACAGTTCCTGAAGGTGCTGACTCTGCTGGGATACAGCTCCTGAAGGCGCTGACACTCACTGGGATACAGTTCCTGAAAGTGCTGACTCTGCTGGGATACAGTTCCTGAAGGTGCTCACTCTCACTGGGATACAGTTCCTGAAGGTGCTGACTCTCACTGGGGGACAGTTCCTGAAGGTGCTGACTCTCACTGGGATACAGTTCCTGAAGGTGCTGACTCTGCTGGGATACAGTTCCTGAAGGCGCTGACTCTCACTGGGATACAGTTCCTGAAGGTGCTCACTCTCACTGGGATACAGTTCCTGAAGGTGCTGACTCTCACTGGGGGACAGTTCCTGAAGGTGCTGACTCTCACTGGGGGACAGTTCCTAAAGGTGCTGACACTCACTGGGGTACAGTTCCTGAAGGTGCTGACTCTCAGTGGGATACAGATCCTGAAGGTGCTGACTCTCACTGGGGTACAGTTCCTGAAGGTGCTAACTCTGCTGGGATACAGTTCCTGAAGGCGCTGACTCTCACTGGGATACAGTTCCTGAAGGTGCTCACTCTCACTGGGATACAGTTCCTGAAGGTGCTGAATCTCACTGGGGGACAGTTCCTGAATGTGCTGACTCTCACTGGGGGACAGTTCCTAAAGGTGCTGACTCTCACTGGGGTACAGTTCCTGAAGGTGCTGACTCTCACTGGGATACAGATCCTGAAGGTGCTGACTCTCACTGGCATACAGTTCCGGAAGGTGCTGACCCTCACTGGGATACAGTTCCTGAAGGTGCTGACTCTGCTGGGATACAGCTCCTGAAGGCGCAGACACTCACTGGGATACAGTTCCTGAAAGTGCTGACTCTGCTGGGATACAGTTCCTGAAGGTGCTCACTCTCACTGGGATACAGATCCTGAAGGTGCTGACTCTCACTGGGGGACAGTTCTTAAAGGTGCTGACTCTCACTGGGATACAGTTCCTGAAGGTGCTCACTCTGCTGGGATACAGTTCCTGAAGGCGCTGACTCTCACTGGGATACAGTTCCTGAAGGTGCTCACTCTCACTGGGATACAGTTCCTGAAGGTGCTGATTCTCACTGGGATACAGTTCCTGAAGGTGCTGACTCTCACTGGGATACAATTCCTGAAGGTGCTGATTCTCACTGGGATACAGTTCCGGAAGTTGCTGACTCTCACTGGGATACAGTTCCTGAAGGCGCTGACTCTCACTGGGATACAGTTCCTGAAGGTGCTCACTCTCACTGGGATTCAGTTCCTGAAGGTGCTGACTCTCACTGGGGGACAGTTCCTAAAGGTGCTGACTCTCACTGGGATACAGTTCCTGAAGGTGCTGACTCTGCTGGGATACAGTTCCTGAAGGCGCTGACTCTCACTGGGATACAGTTCCTGAAGGTGCTGACTCTCACTGGGATACAGTTCCTGAAGGTGCTGACTCTCACTGGGGGACAGTTCCTGAAGGTGCTGACTCTCACTGGGGGACAGTTCCGAAAGGTGCTGACTCTCACTGGGGTACAGTTCCTGAAGGTGCTGACTCTCAGTGGGATACAGATCCTGAAGGTGCTGACTCTAACTGGGGTACAGTTCCTGAAGGTGCTGACTCTCACTGGGGTTCAGTTCCTGAAGGTGCTGACTCTCACTGGGATACAGATCCTGAAGGTGCTGACTCTCACTGGGATACAGTTCCTGAAGGTGCTGACTCCCACTGGGATACAGTTCCTGAAGGTGCTGACTCTCACTGGGGTACAGTTCCTGAAGGTGCTGACTCTCACTGGGGTACAGTTCCTGAAGGTGCTAACTCTGCTGGGATACAGTTCCTGAAGGCGCTGACTCTCACTGGGATACAGTTCCTGAAGGTGCTCACTCTCACTGGGATACAGTTCCTGAAGGTGCTGAATCTCACTGGGGGACAGTTCCTGAATGTGCTGACTCTCACTGGGGGACAGTTCCTAAAGGTGCTGACTCTCACTGGGGTACAGTTCCTGAAGGTGCTGACTCTCACTGGGATACAGTTCCGGAAGGTGCTGACCCTCACTGGGATACAGTTCCTGAAGGTGCTGACTCTGCTGGGATACAGCTCCTGAAGGCGCAGACACTCACTGGGATACAGTTCCTGAAAGTGCTGACTCTGCTGGGATACAGTTCCTGAAGGTGCTCACTCTCACTGGGATACAGATCCTGAAGGTGCTGACTCTCACTGGGGGACAGTTCTTAAAGGTGCTGACTCTCACTGGGATACAGTTCCTGAAGGTGCTCACTCTGCTGGGATACAGTTCCTGAAGGCGCTGACTCTCACTGGGATACAGTTCCTGAAGGTGCTCACTCTCACTGGGATACAGTTCCTGAAGGTGCTGATTCTCACTGGGATACAGTTCCTGAAGGTGCTGACTCTCACTGGGATACAATTCCTGAAGGTGCTGATTCTCACTGGGATACAGTTCCGGAAGTTGCTGACTCTCACTGGGATACAGTTCCTGAAGGCGCTGACTCTCACTGGGATACAGTTCCTGAAGGTGCTCACTCTCACTGGGATTCAGTTCCTGAAGGTGCTGACTCTCACTGGGGGACAGTTCCTAAAGGTGCTGACTCTCACTGGGATACAGTTCCTGAAGGTGCTGACTCTGCTGGGATACAGTTCCTGAAGGCGCTGACTCTCACTGGGATACAGTTCCTGAAGGTGCTGACTCTCACTGGGATACAGTTCCTGAAGGTGCTGACTCTCACTGGGGGACAGTTCCTGAAGGTGCTGACTCTCACTGGGAGACAGTTCCGAAAGGTGCTGACTCTCACTGGGGTACAGTTCCTGAAGGTGCTGACTCTCAGTGGGATACAGATCCTGAAGGTGCTGACTCTAACTGGGGTACAGTTCCTGAAGGTGCTGACTCTCACTGGGGTTCAGTTCCTGAAGGTGCTGACTCTCACTGGGATACAGATCCTGAAGGTGCTGACTCTCACTGGGATACAGTTCCTGAAGGTGCTGACTCCCACTGGGATACAGTTCCTGAAGGTGCTGACTCTCACTGGGGTACAGTTCCTGAAGGTGCTGACTCTCACTGGGGTACAGTTCCTGAAGGTGCTGACTCTCACTGGGGGACAGTTCCTAAAGGTGCTGACTCTCACTGGGGTACAGTTCCTGAAGGTGCTGATTCTCACTGGGATACAGTTCCTGAAGGTGCTGACTCTCACTGGGATACAGTTCCTGAAGGCGCTGACTCTCACTGGGATACAGTTCCTGAAGGTGCTGATTCTCACTGGGATACAGTTCCTGAAGGTGCTGACTCTCACTGGGATACAATTCCTGAAGGTGCTGATTCTCACTGGGATACAGTTCCGGAAGGTACTGACTCTCACTGGGATACAGTTCCTGAAGGTGCTGACTCTCACTGGGATTCAGTTCCTGAAGGCGCTGACTCTCACTGGGATACAGTTCCTGAAGGTGCTGACTCTCACTGGGATACAGTTCGTGAAGGCGCTGACTCTCACTGGGATACAGTTCCTGAAGGTGCTGACTCTCACTGGGATACAGTTACTGAAGGTGCTGACTCTCACTGGGATACAGTTCCTGAATGTGCTGATTCTCACTCGTATACAGTTCCTGAAGGTGCTGACTCTCACTGGGATACAGTTCCTGAAGGTGCTGACTCTCACTGCGGTACAGTTCCTGAAGGTGCTGACTCTCACTGGGATACAGTTCCTGAAGGTGCTGATTCTCACTGGGATACAGTTCCTGAATTTGCTGATTCTCACTGGGATACAGTTCCTGAATGTGCTGATTCTCACTCGTATACAGTTCCTGAAGGTGCTGACTCTCACTGGGATACAGTTCCTGAAGGTGCTGACTCTCACTGCGGTACAGTTCCTGAAGGTGCTGACTCTCACTGGGATACAGTTCCTGAAGGTGCTGATTCTCACTGGGATACAGTTCCTGAAGGTGCTGACTCTCACTGGGATACATTTCCTGAAGGCGCTGACTCTCACTGGGATACAGTTCCTGAAGGCGCTGACTCTCACTGGGATACAGTTCCTGAAGGTGCTCACTCTCACTGGGATACAGTTCCTGAAGGTGCTGACTCTCACTGGGATACAGTTCCTGAAGGTGCTGATTCTCACTGGGATACAGTTCCGGAAGGTGCTGACTCTCACTGGGATACAGTTCCTGAAGGTGCTGACTCTGCTGGGATACAGCTCCTGAAGGCGCTGACTCTCACTGGGATACAGTTCCTGAAAGTGCTGACTCTGCTGGGATACAGTTCCTGAAGGCGCTGACTCTCACTGGGAGACAGTTCCTGAAGGTGCTCACTCTCACTGGGATACAGTTCCTGAAGGTGCTGACCCTCACTGGGGGACAGTTCCTAAAGGTGCTGACTCTCACTGGGATACAGTTCCTGAAGGCGCTGACTCTCACTGGGATACAGTTCCTGAAGGTGCTCACTCTCACTGGGATACAGTTCCTGAAGGTGCTGACTCTCACTGGGGGATAGTTCCTGAAGGTGCTGACTCTCACTAGGGGACAGTTCCTAAAGGTGCTGACTCTCACTGGGGTACAGTTCCTGAAGGTGCTGACTCTCAGTGGGATACAGATCCTGAAGGTGCTGACTCTCACTGGGGTACAGTTCCTGAAGGTGCTGACTCTCACTGGGGTACAGTTCCTGAAGGTGCTGACTCTCACTGGGATACAGATCCTGATGGTGCTGACTCTCACTGGGATACAGTTCCTGAAGGTGCTGACTCTCACTGGGATACAGTTCCTGAAGGTGCTGACTCTCACTGGGATACAGATCCTGAAGGTGCTGACTCTCACTGGGATACAGATACTGAAGGTGCTGACTCTCACTGGGATACAGTTCCTGAATGTGCTGATTCTCACTGGTATACAGTTCCTGAAGGTGCTGACTCTCACTGGGATACAGTTCCTGAAGGTGCTGACTCTCACTGCGATACAGTTCCTGAAGGTGCTGACTCTCACTGGGATACAGTTCCTGAATTTGCTGATTCTCACTGGGATACAGTTCCTGAAGGTGCTGACTCTCACTGGGATACAGTTCCTGAAGGTGCTGACTCTCACTGGGATACAGCTCCTGAAGGTGCTGACTCTCACTGGGGTACAGTTCCTGAAGGTGCTGACTCTCACTGGGATACAGATCCTGAAGGTGCTGACTCTCACTGGCATACAGTTCCGGAAGGTGCTGACCCTCACGGGGATACAGTTCCTGAAGGTGCTGACTCTGCTGGGATACAGCTCCTGAAGGCGCAGACACTCACTGGGATACAGTTCCTGAAAGTGCTGACTCTGCTGGGATACAGTTCCTGAAGGTGCTCACTCTCACTGGGATACAGATCCTGAAGGTGCTGACTCTCACTGGGGGACAGTTCTTAAAGGTGCTGACTCTCACTGGGATACAGTTCCTGAAGGTGCTGACTCTGCTGGGATACAGTTCCTGAAGGCGCTGACTCTCACTGGGATACAGTTCCTGAAGGTGCTCACTCTCACTGGGATACAGTTCCTGAAGGTGCTGATTCTCACTGGGATACAGTTCCTGAAGGTGCTGACTCTCACTGGGATACAATTCCTGACGGTGCTGATTCTCACTGGGATACAGTTCCGGAAGTTGCTGACTCTCACTGGGATACAGTTCCTGAAGGCGCTGACTCTCACTGGGATACAGTTCCTGAAGGTGCTCACTCTCACTGGGATTCAGTTCCTGAAGGTGCTGACTCTCACTGGGGGACAGTTCCTAAAGGTGCTGACTCTCACTGGGATACAGTTCCTGAAGGTGCTGACTCTGCTGGGATACAGTTCCTGAAGGCGCTGACTCTCACTGGGATACAGTTCCTGAAGGTGCTGACTCTCACTGGGATACAGTTCCTGAAGGTGCTGACTCTCACTGGGGGACAGTTCCTGAAGGTGCTGACTCTCACTGGGGGACAGTTCCGAAAGGTGCTGACTCTCACTGGGGTACAGTTCCTGAAGGTGCTGACTCTCAGTGGGATACAGATCCTGAAGGTGCTGACTCTAACTGGGGTACAGTTCCTGAAGGTGCTGACTCTCACTGGGGTTCAGTTCCTGAAGGTGCTGACTCTCACTGGGATACAGATCCTGAAGGTGCTGACTCTCACTGGGATACAGTTCCTGAAGGTGCTGACTCCCACTGGGATACAGTTCCTGAAGGTGCTGACTCTCACTGGGGTACAGTTCCTGAAGGTGCTGACTCTCACTGGGATACAGTTCCTGAAGGTGCTGACTCTCACTGGGATACAGTTCCTGAAGGTGCTGACTCTCACTGGGGGACAGTTCCTAAAGGTGCTGACTCTCACTGGGGTACAGTTCCTGAAGGTGCTGATTCTCACTGGGATACAGTTCCTGAAGGTGCTGACTCTCACTGGGATACAGTTCCTGAAGGCGCTGACTCTCACTGGGATACAGTTCCTGAAGGTGCTGATTCTCACTGGGATACAGTTCCTGAAGGTGCTGACTCTCACTGGGATACAATTCCTGAAGGTGCTGATTCTCACTGGGATACAGTTCCGGAAGGTACTGACTCTCACTGGGATACAGTTCCTGAAGGTGCTGACTCTCACTGGGATTCAGTTCCTGAAGGCGCTGACTCTCACTGGGATACAGTTACTGAAGGTGCTGACTCTCACTGGGATACAGTTCCTGAATGTGCTGATTCTCACTCGTATACAGTCCCTGAAGGTGCTGACTCTCACTGGGATACAGTTCCTGAAGGTGCTGACTCTCACTGCGGTACAGTTCCTGAAGGTGCTGACTCTCACTGGGATACAGTTCCTGAAGGTGCTGATTCTCACTGGGATACAGTTCCTGAATTTGCTGATTCTCACTGGGATACAGTTCCTGAATGTGCTGATTCTCACTCATATACAGTTCCTGAAGGTGCTGACTCTCACTGGGATACAGTTCCTGAAGGTGCTGACTCTCACTGCGGTACAGTTCCTGAAGGTGCTGACTCTCACTGGGATACAGTTCCTGAAGGTGCTGATTCTCACTGGGATACAGTTCCTGAAGGTGCTGACTCTCACTGGGATACATTTCCTGAAGGCGCTGACTCTCACTGGGATACAGTTCCTGAAGGCGCTGACTCTCACTGGGATACAGTTCCTGAAGGTGCTCACTCTCACTGGGATACAGTTCCTGAAGGTGCTGATTCTCACTGGGATACAGTTCCGGAAGGTGCTGACTCTCACTGGGATACAGTTCCTGAAGGTGCTGACTCTGCTGGGATACAGCTCCTGAAGGCGCTGACTCTCACTGGGATACAGTTCCTGAAAGTGCTGACTCTGCTGGGATACAGTTCCTGAAGGCGCTGACTCTCACTGGGAGACAGTTCCTGAAGGTGCTCACTCTCACTGGGATACAGTTCCTGAAGGTGCTGACTCTCACTGGGGGACAGTTCCTAAAGGTGCTGACTCTCACTGGGATACAGTTCCTGAAGGCGCTGACTCTCACTGGGATACAGTTCCTGAAGGTGCTCACTCTCACTGGGATACAGTTCCTGAAGTTGCTGACTCTCACTGGGGGATAGTTCCTGAAGGTGCTGACTCTCACTAGGGGACAGTTCCTAAAGGTGCTGACTCTCACTGGGGTACAGTTCCTGAAGGTGCTGACTCTCACTGGGGTACAGTTCCTGAAGGTGCTGACTCTCACTGGGATACAGATCCTGATGGTGCTGACTCTCACTGGGATACAGTTCCTGAAGGTGCTGACTCTCACTGGGATACAGTTCCTGAAGGTGCTGACTCTCACTGCGATACAGTTCCTGAAGGTGCTGACTCTCACTGGGATACAGTTCCTGAATTTGCTGATTCTCACTGGGATACAGTTCCTGAAGGTGCTGACTCTCACTGGGATACAGTTCCTGAAGGTGCTGACTCTCACTGGGATACAGTTCGTGAAGGCGCTGCCTCTCACTGGGATACAGTTCCTGAAGGTGCTGACTCTCACTGGGATACAGCTCCTGAAGGTGCTGACTCTCACTGGGATACAGTTCCTGAAGGTGCTGATTCTCACTGGCATACAGTTCCTGAAGGTGCTGACTCTCACTGGGATACCGTTCGTGAAGGCGCTGACTCTCACTGGGATACAGTTCCTGAAGGTGCTGACTCTCACTGGGATACAGTTACTGAAGGTGCTGACTCTCACTGGGATACAGTTCCTGAATGTGCTGATTCTCACTGGGATACAGTTCCTGAAGGTGCTGACTCTCACTGGGATACAGTTCCTGAAGGTGCTGACTCTCACTGGGGTACAGTTCCTGAAGGTGCTGACTCTCACTGGGATACAGTTCGTGAAGGTGCTCACTCTCACTGGGATACAGTTCCTGAAGGTGCTCACTCTCACTGGGATACAGTTCCTGAAGGTGCTGACTCTCACTGGGGGACAGTTCCTGAAGGTGCTGACTCTCACTGGGATACAGTTCGTGAAGGCGCTGCCTCTCACTGGGATACAGTTCTTGAAGGTGCTGATTCTCACTGGCATACAGTTCCGGAAGGTGCTGACTCTCACTGGGATACAGTTCCTGAAGGTGCTCACTCTCACTGGGATACAGTTCTTGAAGGTGCTGATTCTCACTGGCATACAGTTCCGGAAGGTGCTGACTCTCACTGGGATACAGTTCCTGAAGGTGCTGACTCTCACTGGGATACAGTTCGTGAAGGCGCTGACTCTCACTGGGATACAGCTCCTGAAGGTGCTGACTCTCACTGGGATACAGTTCCTGAAGGTGCTGACTCTGCTGGGATACAGCTCCTGAAGGCGCTGACACTCACTGGGATACAGTTCCTGAAAGTGCTGACTCTGCTGGGATACAGTTCCTGAAGGTGCTGACTCTCACTGGGATACAGTTCCTGAAGGTGCTGACTCTCACTGGGATACAGTTCCTGAAGGTGCTGACTCTCACTGGGATACAGTTCCTGAAAGTGCTGACTCTGCTGGGATACAGTTCCTGAAGGTGCTGACTCTCACTGGGATACAGTTCCTGAAGGTGCTGACTCTCACTGGGATACAGTTCCTGAAGGTGCTGACTCTCACTGGGGGACAGTTCCGGAAGGTGCTGACTCTCACTGGGATACAGTTCGTGAAGGCGCTGACTCTCACTGGGATACAGTTCCTGAAGGTGCTGACTCTCACTGGGATACAGTTCCTGAAGGTGCTGACTCTCACTGCGGTACAGTTCCTGAAGGTGCTGACTCTCACTGGGATACAGTTCCTGAAGGTGCTGACTCTCACTGGGATACAGTTCCTGAAGGTGCTGATTCTCACTGGCATACAGTTCCGGAAGGTGCTGACTCTCACTGGGATACAGTTCCTGAAGGTGCTGACTCTGCTGGGATACAGCTCCTGAAGGCGCTGACACTCACTGGGATACAGTTCCTGAAAGTGCTGACTCTGCTGGGATACAGTTCCTGAAGGTGCTCACTCTCACTGGGATACAGTTCCTGAAGGTGCTGACTCTCACTGGGGGACAGTTCCTGAAGGTGCTGACTCTCACTGGGATACAGTTCCTGAAGGTGCTGACTCTGCTGGGATACAGTTCCTGATGGCGCTGACTCTCACTGGGATACAGTTCCTGAAGGTGCTCACTCTCACTGGGATACAGTTCCTGAAGGTGCTGACTCTCACTGGGGGACAGTTCCTGAAGGTGCTGACTCTCACTGGGGGACAGTTCCTAAAGGTGCTGACACTCACTGGGGTACAGTTCCTGAAGGTGCTGACTCTCAGTGGGATACAGATCCTGAAGGTGCTGACTCTCACTGGGGTACAGTTCCTGAAGGTGCTAACTCTGCTGGGATACAGTTCCTGAAGGCGCTGACTCTCACTGGGATACAGTTCCTGAAGGTGCTCACTCTCACTGGGATACAGTTCCTGAAGGTGCTGAATCTCACTGGGGGACAGTTCCTGAATGTGCTGACTCTCACTGGGGGACAGTTCCTAAAGGTGCTGACTCTCACTGGGGTACAGTTCCTGAAGGTGCTGACTCTCACTGGGATACAGATCCTGAAGGTGCTGACTCTCACTGGCATACAGTTCCGGAAGGTGCTGACCCTCACTGGGATACAGTTCCTGAAGGTGCTGACTCTGCTGGGATACAGCTCCTGAAGGCGCTGACACTCACTGGGATACAGTTCCTGAAAGTGCTGACTCTGCTGGGATACAGTTCCTGAAGGTGCTCACTCTCACTGGGATACAGATCCTGAAGGTGCTGACTCTCACTGGGGGACAGTTCTTAAAGGTGCTGACTCTCACTGGGATACAGTTCCTGAAGGTGCTCACTCTGCTGGGATACAGTTCCTGAAGGCGCTGACTCTCACTGGGATACAGTTCCTGAAGGTGCTCACTCTCACTGGGATACAGTTCCTGAAGGTGCTGATTCACACTGGGATACAGTTCCTGAAGGTGCTGACTCTCACTGGGATACAATTCCTGAAGGTGCTGATTCTCACTGGGATACAGTTCCGGAAGTTGCTGACTCTCACTGGGATACAGTTCCTGAAGGCGCTGACTCTCACTGGTATACAGTTCCTGAAGGTGCTCACTCTCACTGGGATTCAGTTCCTGAAGGTGCTGACTCTCACTGGGGGACAGTTCCTAAAGGTGCTGACTCTCACTGGGATACCGTTCCTGAAGGTGCTGACTCTGCTGGGATACAGTTCCTGAAGGCGCTGACTCTCACTGGGATACAGTTCCTGAAGGTGCTGACTCTCACTGGGATACAGTTCCTGAAGGTGCTGACTCTCACTGGGGGACAGTTCCTGAAGGTGCTGACTCTCACTGGGGGACAGTTCCGAAAGGTGCTGACTCTCACTGGGGTACAGGTCCTGAAGGTGCTGACTCTCAGTGGGATACAGATCCTGAAGGTGCTGACTCTAACTGGGGTACAGTTCCTGAAGGTGCTGACTCTCACTGGGGTTCAGATCCTGAAGGTGCTGACTCTCACTGGGATACAGATCCTGAAGGTGCTGACTCTCACTGGGATACAGTTCCTGAAGGTGCTGACTCCCACTGGGATACAGTTCCTGAAGGTGCTGACTCTCACTGGGGTACAGTTCCTGAAGGTGCTGACTCTCACTGGGGTACAGTTCCTGAAGGTGCTAACTCTGCTGGGATACAGTTCCTGAAGGCGCTGACTCTCACTGGGATACAGTTCCTGAAGGTGCTCACTCTCACTGGGATACAGTTCCTGAAGGTGCTGAATCTCACTGGGGGACAGTTCCTGAATGTGCTGACTCTCACTGGGGGACAGTTCCTAAAGGTGCTGACTCTCACTGGGGTGCAGTTCCTGAAGGTGCTGACTCTCACTGGGATACAGATCCTGAAGGTGCTGACTCTCACTGGCATACAGTTCCGGAAGGTGCTGACCCTCACTGGGATACAGTTCCTGAAGGTGCTGACTCTGCTGGGATACAGCTCCTGAAGGCGCAGACACTCACTGGGATACAGTTCCTGAAAGTGCTGACTCTGCTGGGATACAGTTCCTGAAGGTGCTCACTCTCACTGGGATACAGATCCTGAAGGTGCTGACTCTCACTGGGGGACAGTTCTTAAAGGTGCTGACTCTCACTGGGATACAGTTCCTGAAGGTGCTCACTCTGCTGGGATACAGTTCCTGAAGGCGCTGACTCTCACTGGGATACAGTTCCTGAAGGTGCTCACTCTCACTGGGATACAGTTCCTGAAGGTGCTGATTCTCACTGGGATACAGTTCCTGAAGGTGCTGACTCTCACTGGGATACAATTCCTGAAGGTGCTGATTCTCACTGGGATACAGTTCCGGAAGTTGCTGACTCTCACTGGGATACAGTTCCTGAAGGCGCTGACTCTCACTGGGATACAGTTCCTGAAGGTGCTCACTCTCACTGGGATTCAGTTCCTGAAGGTGCTGACTCTCACTGGGGGACAGTTCCTAAAGGTGCTGACTCTCACTGGGATACAGTTCCTGAAGGTGCTGACTCTGCTGGGATACAGTTCCTGAAGGCGCTGACTCTCACTGGGATACAGTTCCTGAAGGTGCTGACTCTCACTGGGATACAGTTCCTGAAGGTGCTGACTCTCACTGGGGGACAGTTCCTGAAGGTGCTGACTCTCACTGGGGGACAGTTCCGAAAGGTGCTGACTCTCACTGGGGTACAGTTCCTGAAGGTGCTGACTCTCAGTGGGATACAGATCCTGAAGGTGCTGACTCTAACTGGGGTACAGTTCCTGAAGGTGCTGACTCTCACTGGGGTTCAGTTCCTGAAGGTGCTGACTCTCACTGGGATACAGATCCTGAAGGTGCTGACTCTCACTGGGATACAGTTCCTGAAGGTGCTGACTCCCACTGGGATACAGTTCCTGAAGGTGCTGACTCTCACTGGGGTACAGTTCCTGAAGGTGCTGACTCTCACTGGGGTACAGTTCCTGAAGGTGCTGACTCTCACTGGGGGACAGTTCCTAAAGGTGCTGACTCTCACTGGGGTACAGTTCCTGAAGGTGCTGATTCTCACTGGGATACAGTTCCTGAAGGTGCTGACTCTCACTGGGATACAGTTCCTGAAGGCGCTGACTCTCACTGGGATACAGTTCCTGAAGGTGCTGATTCTCACTGGGATACAGTTCCTGAAGGTGCTGACTCTCACTGGGATACAATTCCTGAAGGTGCTGATTCTCACTGGGATACAGTTCCGGAAGGTACTGACTCTCACTGGGATACAGTTCCTGAAGGTGCTGACTCTCACTGGGATTCAGTTCCTGAAGGCGCTGACTCTCACTGGGATACAGTTCCTGAAGGTGCTGACTCTCACTGGGATACAGTTCGTGAAGGCGCTGACTCTCACTGGGATACAGTTCCTGAAGGTGCTGACTCTCACTGGGATACAGTTACTGAAGGTGCTGACTCTCACTGGGATACAGTTCCTGAATGTGCTGATTCTCACTCGTATACAGTTCCTGAAGGTGCTGACTCTCACTGGGATACAGTTCCTGAAGGTGCTGACTCTCACTGCGGTACAGTTCCTGAAGGTGCTGACTCTCACTGGGATACAGTTCCTGAAGGTGCTGATTCTCACTGGGATACAGTTCCTGAATTTGCTGATTCTCACTGGGATACAGTTCCTGAATGTGCTGATTCTCACTCGTATACAGTTCCTGAAGGTGCTGACTCTCACTGGGATACAGTTCCTGAAGGTGCTGACTCTCACTGCGGTACAGTTCCTGAAGGTGCTGACTCTCACTGGGATACAGTTCCTGAAGGTGCTGATTCTCACTGGGATACAGTTCCTGAAGGTGCTGACTCTCACTGGGATACATTTCCTGAAGGCGCTGACTCTCACTGGGATACAGTTCCTGAAGGCGCTGACTCTCACTGGGATACAGTTCCTGAAGGTGCTCACTCTCACTGGGATACAGTTCCTGAAGGTGCTGACTCTCACTGGGATACAGTTCCTGAAGGTGCTGATTCTCACTGGGATACAGTTCCGGAAGGTGCTGACTCTCACTGGGATACAGTTCCTGAAGGTGCTGACTCTGCTGGGATACAGCTCCTGAAGGCGCTGACTCTCACTGGGATACAGTTCCTGAAAGTGCTGACTCTGCTGGGATACAGTTCCTGAAGGCGCTGACTCTCACTGGGAGACAGTTCCTGAAGGTGCTCACTCTCACTGGGATACAGTTCCTGAAGGTGCTGACTCTCACTGGGGGACAGTTCCTAAAGGTGCTGACTCTCACTGGGATACAGTTCCTGAAGGCGCTGACTCTCACTGGGATACAGTTCCTGAAGGTGCTCACTCTCACTGGGATACAGTTCCTGAAGGTGCTGACTCTCACTGGGGGATAGTTCCTGAAGGTGCTGACTCTCACTAGGGGACAGTTCCTAAAGGTGCTGACTCTCACTGGGGTACAGTTCCTGAAGGTGCTGACTCTCAGTGGGATACAGATCCTGAAGGTGCTGACTCTCACTGGGGTACAGTTCCTGAAGGTGCTGACTCTCACTGGGGTACAGTTCCTGAAGGTGCTGACTCTCACTGGGATACAGATCCTGATGGTGCTGACTCTCACTGGGATACAGTTCCTGAAGGTGCTGACTCTCACTGGGATACAGTTCCTGAAGGTGCTGACTCTCACTGGGATACAGATCCTGAAGGTGCTGACTCTCACTGGGATACAGATACTGAAGGTGCTGACTCTCACTGGGATACAGTTCCTGAATGTGCTGATTCTCACTGGTATACAGTTCCTGAAGGTGCTGACTCTCACTGGGATACAGTTCCTGAAGGTGCTGACTCTCACTGCGATACAGTTCCTGAAGGTGCTGACTCTCACTGGGATACAGTTCCTGAATTTGCTGATTCTCACTGGGATACAGTTCCTGAAGGTGCTGACTCTCACTGGGATACAGTTCCTGAAGGTGCTGACTCTCACTGGGATACAGCTCCTGAAGGTGCTGACTCTCACTGGGGTACAGTTCCTGAAGGTGCTGACTCTCACTGGGATACAGATCCTGAAGGTGCTGACTCTCACTGGCATACAGTTCCGGAAGGTGCTGACCCTCACGGGGATACAGTTCCTGAAGGTGCTGACTCTGCTGGGATACAGCTCCTGAAGGCGCAGACACTCACTGGGATACAGTTCCTGAAAGTGCTGACTCTGCTGGGATACAGTTCCTGAAGGTGCTCACTCTCACTGGGATACAGATCCTGAAGGTGCTGACTCTCACTGGGGGACAGTTCTTAAAGGTGCTGACTCTCACTGGGATACAGTTCCTGAAGGTGCTGACTCTGCTGGGATACAGTTCCTGAAGGCGCTGACTCTCACTGGGATACAGTTCCTGAAGGTGCTCACTCTCACTGGGATACAGTTCCTGAAGGTGCTGATTCTCACTGGGATACAGTTCCTGAAGGTGCTGACTCCCACTGGGATACAATTCCTGAAGGTGCTGATTCTCACTGGGATACAGTTCCGGAAGTTGCTGACTCTCACTGGGATACAGTTCCTGAAGGGGCTGACTCTCACTGGGATACAGTTCCTGAAGGTGCTCACTCTCACTGGGATTCAGTTCCTGAAGGTGCTGACTCTCACTGGGGGACAGTTCCTAAAGGTGCTGACTCTCACTGGGATACAGTTCCTGAAGGTGCTGACTCTGCTGGGATACAGTTCCTGAAGGCGCTGACTCTCACTGGGATACAGTTCCTGAAGGTGCTGACTCTCACTGGGATACAGTTCCTGAAGGTGCTGACTCTCACTGGGGGACAGTTCCTGAAGGTGCTGACTCTCACTGGGGGACAGTTCCGAAAGGTGCTGACTCTCACTGGGGTACAGTTCCTGAAGGTGCTGACTCTCAGTGGGATACAGATCCTGAAGGTGCTGACTCTAACTGGGGTACAGTTCCTGAAGGTGCTGACTCTCACTGGGGTTCAGTTCCTGAAGGTGCTGACTCTCACTGGGATACAGTTCCTGAAGGTGCTGACTCTCACTGGGATACAATTCCTGAAGGTGCTGATTCTCACTGGGATACAGTTCCGGAAGGTACTGACTCTCACTGGGATACAGTTCCTGAAGGTGCTGACTCTCACTGGGATTCAGTTCCTGAAGGCGCTGACTCTCACTGGGATACAGTTCCTGAAGGTGCTGACTCTCACTGGGATACAGTTCGTGAAGGCGCTGACTCTCACTGGGATACAGTTCCTGAAGGTGCTGACTCTCACTGGGATACAGTTACTGAAGGTGCTGACTCTCACTGGGATACAGTTCCTGAATGTGCTGATTCTCACTCGTATACAGTCCCTGAAGGTGCTGACTCTCACTGGGATACAGTTCCTGAAGGTGCTGACTCTCACTGCGGTACAGTTCCTGAAGGTGCTGACTCTCACTGGGATACAGTTCCTGAAGGTGCTGATTCTCACTGGGATACAGTTCCTGAATTTGCTGATTCTCACTGGGATACAGTTCCTGAATGTGCTGATTCTCACTCATATACAGTTCCTGAAGGTGCTGACTCTCACTGGGATACAGTTCCTGAAGGTGCTGACTCTCACTGCGGTACAGTTCCTGAAGGTGCTGACTCTCACTGGGATACAGTTCCTGAAGGTGCTGATTCTCACTGGGATACAGTTCCTGAAGGTGCTGACTCTCACTGGGATACATTTCCTGAAGGCGCTGACTCTCACTGGGATACAGTTCCTGAAGGCGCTGACTCTCACTGGGATACAGTTCCTGAACGTGCTCACTCTCACTGGGATACAGTTCCTGAAGGTGCTGATTCTCACTGGGATACAGTTCCGGAAGGTGCTGACTCTCACTGGGATACAGTTCCTGAAGGTGCTGACTCTGCTGGGATACAGCTCCTGAAGGCGCTGACTCTCACTGGGATACAGTTCCTGAAAGTGCTGACTCTGCTGGGATACAGTTCCTGAAGGCGCTGACACTCACTGGGAGACAGTTCCTGAAGGTGCTCACTCTCACTGGGATACAGTTCCTGAAGGTGCTGACTCTCACTGGGGGACAGTTCCTAAAGGTGCTGACTCTCACTGGGATACAGTTCCTGAAGGCGCTGACTCTCACTGGGATACAGTTCCTGAAGGTGCTCACTCTCACTGGGATACAGTTCCTGAAGGTGCTGACTCTCACTGGGGGATAGTTTCTGAAGGTGCTGACTCTCACTAGGGGACAGTTCCTAAAGGTGCTGACTCTCACTGGGGTACAGTTCCTGAAGGTGCTGACTCTCACTGGGGTACAGTTCCTGAAGGTGCTGACTCTCACTGGGATACAGATCCTGATGGTGCTGACTCTCACTGGGATACAGTTCCTGAAGGTGCTGACTCTCACTGGGATACAGTTCCTGAAGTTGCTGACTCTCACTGCGATACAGTTCCTGAAGGTGCTGACTCTCACTGGGATACAGTTCCTGAATTTGCTGATTCTCACTGGGATACAGTTCCTGAAGGTGCTGACTCTCACTGGGATACAGTTCCTGAAGGTGCTGACTCTCACTGGGATACAGTTCGTGAAGGCGCTGCCTCTCACTGGGATACAGTTCCTGAAGGTGCTGACTCTCACTGGGATACAGTTCCTGAAGGTGCTGACTCTCACTGGGGGACAGTTCCTGAAGGTGCTGACTCTCACTGGGGGACAGTTCCGAAAGGTGCTGACTCTCACTGGGGTACAGTTCCTGAAGGTGCTGACTCTCAGTGGGATACAGATCCTGAAGGTGCTGACTCTAACTGGGGTACAGTTCCTGAAGGTGCTGACTCTCACTGGGGTTCAGTTCCTGAAGGTGCTGACTCTCACTGGGATACAGATCCTGAAGGTGCTGACTCTCACTGGGATACAGTTCCTGAAGGTGCTGACTCCCACTGGGATACAGTTCCTGAAGGTGCTGACTCTCACTGGGGTACAGTTCCTGAAGGTGCTGACTCTCACTGGGGTACAGTTCCTGAAGGTGCTAACTCTGCTGGGATACAGTTCCTGAAGGCGCTGACTCTCACTGGGATACAGTTCCTGAAGGTGCTCACTCTCACTGGGATACAGTTCCTGAAGGTGCTGAATCTCACTGGGGGACAGTTCCTGAATGTGCTGACTCTCACTGGGGGACAGTTCCTAAAGGTGCTGACTCTCACTGGGGTGCAGTTCCTGAAGGTGCTGACTCTCACTGGGATACAGATCCTGAAGGTGCTGACTCTCACTGGCATACAGTTCCGGAAGGTGCTGACCCTCACTGGGATACAGTTCCTGAAGGTGCTGACTCTGCTGGGATACAGCTCCTGAAGGCGCAGACACTCACTGGGATACAGTTCCTGAAAGTGCTGACTCTGCTGGGATACAGTTCCTGAAGGTGCTCACTCTCACTGGGATACAGATCCTGAAGGTGCTGACTCTCACTGGGGGATAGTTCTTAAAGGTGCTGACTCTCACTGGGATACAGTTCCTGAAGGTGCTCACTCTGCTGGGATACAGTTCCTGAAGGCGCTGACTCTCACTGGGATACAGTTCCTGAAGGTGCTCACTCTCACTGGGATACAGTTCCTGAAGGTGCTGATTCTCACTGGGATACAGTTCCTGAAGGTGCTGACTCTCACTGGGATACAATTCCTGAAGGTGCTGATTCTCACTGGGATACAGTTCCGGAAGTTGCTGACTCTCACTGGGATACAGTTCCTGAAGGCGCTGACTCTCACTGGGATACAGTTCCTGAAGGTGCTCACTCTCACTGGGATTCAGTTCCTGAAGGTGCTGACTCTCACTGGGGGACAGTTCCTAAAGGTGCTGACTCTCACTGGGATACAGTTCCTGAAGGCGCTGACTCTCACTGGGATACAGTTCCTGAAGGTGCTGACTCTCACTGGGATACAGTTCCTGAAGGTGCTGACTCTCACTGGGGGACAGTTCCTGAAGGTGCTGACTCTCACTGGGGGACAGTTCCGAAAGGTGCTGACTCTCACTGGGGTACAGTTCCTGAAGGTGCTGACTCTCAGTGGGATACAGATCCTGAAGGTGCTGACTCTAACTGGGGTACAGTTCCTGAAGGTGCTGACTCTCACTGGGGTTCAGTTCCTGAAGGTGCTGACTCTCACTGGGATACAGATCCTGAAGGTGCTGACTCTCACTGGGATACAGTTCCTGAAGGTGCTGACTCCCACTGGGATACAGTTCCTGAAGGTGCTGACTCTCACTGGGGTACAGTTCCTGAAGGTGCTGACTCTCACTGGGGTACAGTTCCTGAAGGTGCTGACTCTCACTGGGGGACAGTTCCTAAAGGTGCTGACTCTCACTGGGGTACAGTTCCTGAAGGTGCTGATTCTCACTGGGATACAGTTCCTGAAGGTGCTGACTCTCACTGGGATACAGTTCCTGAAGGCGCTGACTCTCACTGGGATACAGTTCCTGAAGGTGCTGATTCTCACTGGGATACAGTTCCTGAAGGTGCTGACTCTCACTGGGATACAATTCCTGAAGGTGCTGATTCTCACTGGGATACAGTTCCGGAAGGTACTGACTCTCACTGGGATACAGTTCCTGAAGGTGCTGACTCTCACTGGGATTCAGTTCCTGAAGGCGCTGACTCTCACTGGGATACAGTTCCTGAAGGTGCTGACTCTCACTGGGATACAGTTCGTGAAGGCGCTGACTCTCACTGGGATACAGTTCCTGAAGGTGCTGACTCTCACTGGGATACAGTTACTGAAGGTGCTGACTCTCACTGGGATACAGTTCCTGAATGTGCTGATTCTCACTCGTATACAGTTCCTGAAGGTGCTGACTCTCACTGGGATACAGTTCCTGAAGGTGCTGACTCTCACTGCGGTACAGTTCCTGAAGGTGCTGACTCTCACTGGGATACAGTTCCTGAAGGTGCTGATTCTCACTGGGATACAGTTCCTGAATTTGCTGATTCTCACTGGGATACAGTTCCTGAATGTGCTGATTCTCACTCGTATACAGTTCCTGAAGGTGCTGACTCTCACTGGGATACAGTTCCTGAAGGTGCTGACTCTCACTGCGGTACAGTTCCTGAAGGTGCTGACTCTCACTGGGATACAGTTCCTGAAGGTGCTGATTCTCACTGGGATACAGTTCCTGAAGGTGCTGACTCTCACTGGGATACATTTCCTGAAGGCGCTGACTCTCACTGGGATACAGTTCCTGAAGGCGCTGACTCTCACTGGGATACAGTTCCTGAAGGTGCTCACTCTCACTGGGATACAGTTCCTGAAGGTGCTGACTCTCACTGGGATACAGTTCCTGAAGGTGCTGATTCTCACTGGGATACAGTTCCGGAAGGTGCTGACTCTCACTGGGATACAGTTCCTGAAGGTGCTGACTCTGCTGGGATACAGCTCCTGAAGGCGCTGACTCTCACTGGGATACAGTTCCTGAAAGTGCTGACTCTGCTGGGATACAGTTCCTGAAGGCGCTGACTCTCACTGGGAGACAGTTCCTGAAGGTGCTCACTCTCACTGGGATACAGTTCCTGAAGGTGCTGACTCTCACTGGGGGACAGTTCCTAAAGGTGCTGACTCTCACTGGGATACAGTTCCTGAAGGCGCTGACTCTCACTGGGATACAGTTCCTGAAGGTGCTCACTCTCACTGGGATACAGTTCCTGAAGGTGCTGACTCTCACTGGGGGATAGTTCCTGAAGGTGCTGACTCTCACTAGGGGACAGTTCCTAAAGGTGCTGACTCTCACTGGGGTACAGTTCCTGAAGGTGCTGACTCTCAGTGGGATACAGATCCTGAAGGTGCTGACTCTCACTGGGGTACAGTTCCTGAAGGTGCTGACTCTCACTGGGGTACAGTTCCTGAAGGTGCTGACTCTCACTGGGATACAGATCCTGATGGTGCTGACTCTCACTGGGATACAGTTCCTGAAGGTGCTGACTCTCACTGGGATACAGTTCCTGAAGGTGCTGACTCTCACTGGGATACAGATCCTGAAGGTGCTGACTCTCACTGGGATACAGATACTGAAGGTGCTGACTCTCACTGGGATACAGTTCCTGAATGTGCTGATTCTCACTGGTATACAGTTCCTGAAGGTGCTGACTCTCACTGGGATACAGTTCCTGAAGGTGCTGACTCTCACTGCGATACAGTTCCTGAAGGTGCTGACTCTCACTGGGATTCAGTTCCTGAATTTGCTGATTCTCACTGGGATACAGTTCCTGAAGGTGCTGACTCTCACTGGGATACAGTTCCTGAAGGTGCTGACTCTCACTGGAATACAGCTCCTGAAGGTGCTGACTCTCACTGGGGTACAGTTCCTGAAGGTGCTGACTCTCACTGGGATACAGATCCTGAAGGTGCTGACTCTCACTGGCATACAGTTCCGGAAGGTGCTGACCCTCACGGGGATACAGTTCCTGAAGGTGCTGACTCTGCTGGGATACAGCTCCTGAAGGCGCAGACACTCACTGGGATACAGTTCCTGAAAGTGCTGACTCTGCTGGGATACAGTTCCTGAAGGTGCTCACTCTCACTGGGATACAGATCCTGAAGGTGCTGACTCTCACTGGGGGACAGTTCTTAAAGGTGCTGACTCTCACTGGGATACAGTTCCTGAAGGTGCTGACTCTGCTGGGATACAGTTCCTGAAGGCGCTGACTCTCACTGGGATACAGTTCCTGAAGGTGCTCACTCTCACTGGGATACAGTTCCTGAAGGTGCTGATTCTCACTGGGATACAGTTCCTGAAGGTGCTGACTCTCACTGGGATACAATTCCTGAAGGTGCTGATTCTCACTGGGATACAGTTCCGGAAGTTGCTGACTCTCACTGGGATACAGTTCCTGAAGGGGCTGACTCTCACTGGGATACAGTTCCTGAAGGTGCTCACTCTCACTGGGATTCAGTTCCTGAAGGTGCTGACTCTCACTGGGGGACAGTTCCTAAAGGTGCTGACTCTCACTGGGATACAGTTCCTGAAGGTGCTGACTCTGCTGGGATACAGTTCCTGAAGGCGCTGACTCTCACTGGGATACAGTTCCTGAAGGTGCTGACTCTCACTGGGATACAGTTCCTGAAGGTGCTGACTCTCACTGGGGGACAGTTCCTGAAGGTGCTGACTCTCACTGGGGGACAGTTCCGAAAGGTGCTGACTCTCACTGGGGTACAGTTCCTGAAGGTGCTGACTCTCAGTGGGATACAGATCCTGAAGGTGCTGACTCTAACTGGGGTACAGTTCCTGAAGGTGCTGACTCTCACTGGGGTTCAGTTCCTGAAGGTGCTGACTCTCACTGGGATACAGTTCCTGAAGGTGCTGACTCTCACTGGGATACAATTCCTGAAGGTGCTGATTCTCACTGGGATACAGTTCCGGAAGGTACTGACTCTCACTGGGATACAGTTCCTGAAGGTGCTGACTCTCACTGGGATTCAGTTCCTGAAGGCGCTGACTCTCACTGGGATACAGTTCCTGAAGGTGCTGACTCTCACTGGGATACAGTTCGTGAAGGCGCTGACTCTCACTGGGATACAGTTCCTGAAGGTGCTGACTCTCACTGGGATACAGTTACTGAAGGTGCTGACTCTCACTGGGATACAGTTCCTGAATGTGCTGATTCTCACTCGTATACAGTCCCTGAAGGTGCTGACTCTCACTGGGATACAGTTCCTGAAGGTGCTGACTCTCACTGCGGTACAGTTCCTGAAGGTGCTGACTCTCACTGGGATACAGTTCCTGAAGGTGCTGATTCTCACTGGGATACAGTTCCTGAATTTGCTGATTCTCACTGGGATACAGTTCCTGAATGTGCTGATTCTCACTCATATACAGTTCCTGAAGGTGCTGACTCTCACTGGGATACAGTTCCTGAAGGTGCTGACTCTCACTGCGGTACAGTTCCTGAAGGTGCTGACTCTCACTGGGATACAGTTCCTGAAGGTGCTGATTCTCACTGGGATACAGTTCCTGAAGGTGCTGACTCTCACTGGGATACATTTCCTGAAGGCGCTGACTCTCACTGGGATACAGTTCCTGAAGGCGCTGACTATCACTGGGATACAGTTCCTGAAGGTGCTCACTCTCACTGGGATACAGTTCCTGAAGGTGCTGATTCTCACTGGGATACAGTTCCGGAAGGTGCTGACTCTCACTGGGATACAGTTCCTGAAGGTGCTGACTCTGCTGGGATACAGCTCCTGAAGGCGCTGACTCTCACTGGGATACAGTTCCTGAAAGTGCTGACTCTGCTGGGATACAGTTCCTGAAGGCGCTGACTCTCACTGGGGGACAGTTCCTAAAGGTGCTGACTCTCACTGGGATACAGTTCCTGAAGGCGCTGACTCTCACTGGGATACAGTTCCTGAAGGTGCTCACTCTCACTGGGATACAGTTCCTGAAGGTGCTGACTCTCACTGGGGGATAGTTCCTGAAGGTGCTGACTCTCACTAGGGGACAGTTCCTAAAGGTGCTGACTCTCACTGGGGTACAGTTCCTGAAGGTGCTGACTCTCACTGGGGTACAGTTCCTGAAGGTGCTGACTCTCACTGGGATACAGATCCTGATGGTGCTGACTCTCACTGGGATACAGTTCCTGAAGCTGCTGACTCTCACTGGGATACAGTTCCTGAAGGTGCTGACTCTCACTGCGATACAGTTCCTGAAGGTGCTGACTCTCACTGGGATACAGTTCCTGAATTTGCTGATTCTCACTGGGATACAGTTCCTGAAGGTGCTGACTCTCACTGGGATACAGTTCCTGAAGGTGCTGACTCTCACTGGGATACAGTTCGTGAAGGCGCTGCCTCTCACTGGGATACAGTTCCTGAAGGTGCTGACTCTCACTGGGATACAGCTCCTGAAGGTGCTGACTCTCACTGGGATACAGTTCCTGAAGGTGCTGATTCTCACTGGCATACAGTTCCTGAAGGTGCTGACTCTCACTGGGATACAGTTCGTGAAGGCGCTGACTCTCACTGGGATACAGTTCCTGAAGGTGCTGACTCTCACTGGGATACAGTTACTGAAGGTGCTGACTCTCACTGGGATACAGTTCCTGAATGTGCTGATTCTCACTCGTATACAGTCCCTGAAGGTGCTGACTCTCACTGGGATACAGTTCCTGAAGGTGCTGACTCTCACTGCGGTACAGTTCCTGAAGGTGCTGACTCTCACTGGGATACAGTTACTGAAGGTGCTGACTCTCACTGGGATACAGTTCCTGAATGTGCTGATTCTCACTCGTATACAGTTCCTGAAGGTGCTGACTCTCACTGGGATACAGTTCCTGAAGGTGCTGACTCTCACTGCGGTACAGTTCCTGAAGGTGCTGACTCTCACTGGGATACAGTTCCTGAATTTGCTGATTCTCACTGGGATACAGTTCCTGAATGTGCTGGTTCTCACTCATATACAGTTCCTGAAGGTGCTGACTCTCACTGGGATACAGTTCCTGAAGGTGCTGACTCTCACTGCGGTACAGTTCCTGAAGGTGCTGACTCTCACTGGGATACAGTTCCTGAAGGTGCTGATTCTCACTGGGATACAGTTCCTGAAGGTGCTGACTCTCACTGGGATACATTTCCTGAAGGCGCTGACTCTCACTGGGATACAGTTCCTGAAGGCGCTGACTCTCACTGGGATACAGTTCCTGAAGGTGCTCACTCTCACTGGGATACAGTTCCTGAAGGTGCTGACTCTCACTGGGATACAGTTCCTGAAGGTGCTGATTCTCACTGGGATACAGTTCCGGAAGGTGCTGACTCTCACTGGGATACAGTTCCTGAAGGTGCTGACTCTGCTGGGATACAGCTCCTGAAGGCGCTGACTCTCACTGGGATACAGTTCCTGAAAGTGCTGACTCTGCTGGGATACAGTTCCTGAAGGCGCTGACTCTCACTGGGAGACAGTTCCTGAAGGTGCTCACTCTCACTGGGATACAGTTCCTGAAGGTGCTGACTCTCACTGGGGGACAGTTCCTAAAGGTGCCGACTCTCACTGGGATACAGTTCCTGAAGGCGCTGACTCTCACTGGGATACAGTTCCTGAAGGTGCTCACTCTCACTGGGATACAGTTCCTGAAGGTGCTGACTCTCACTGGGGGATAGTTCCTGAAGGTGCTGACTCTCACTAGGGGACAGTTCCTAAAGGTGCTGACTCTCACTGGGGTACAGTTCCTGAAGGTGCTGACTCTCACTGGGGTACAGTTCCTGAAGGTGCTGACTCTCACTAGGATACAGATCCTGATAGTGCTGACTCTCACTGGGATACAGTTCCTGAAGGTGCTGACTCTCACTGGGATACAGTTCCTGAAGGTGCTGACTCTCACTGCGATACAGTTCCTGAAGGTGCTGACTCTCACTGGGATACAGTTCCTGAATTTGCTGATTCTCACTGGGATACAGTTCCTGAAGGTGCTGACTCTCACTGGGATACAGTTCCTGAAGGTGCTGACTCTCACTGGGATACAGTTCGTGAAGGCGCTGCCTCTCATTGGGATACAGTTCCTGAAGGTGCTGACTCTCACTGGGATACAGCTCCTGAAGGTGCTGACTCTCACTGGGATACAGTTCCTGAAGGTGCTGATTCTCACTGGCATACAGTTCCGGAAGGTGCTGACTCTCACTGGGATACAGTTCCTGAAGGTGCTGACTCTGCTGGGATACAGCTCCTGAAGGCGCTGACACTCACTGGGATACAGTTCCTGAAAGTGCTGACTCTGCTGGGATACAGTTCCTCAAGGTGCTCACTCTCACTGGGATACAGTTCCTGAAGGTGCTGACTCTCACTGGGGGACAGTTCCGGAAGGTGCTGACTCTCACTGGGATACAGTTCGTGAAGGCGCTGACTCTAACTGGGATACAGTTCCTGAAGGTGCTGACTCTCACTGGGATACAGTTACTGAAGGTGCTGACTCTCACTGGGATACAGTTCCTGAATGTGCTGATTCTCACTCGTATACAGTTCCTGAAGGTGCTGACTCTCACTGGGATACAGTTCCTGAAGGTGCTGACTCTCACTGCGGTACAGTTCCTGAAGGTGCTGACTCTCACTGGGATACAGTTCCTGAAGGTGCTGATTCTCACTGGGATACAGTTCCTGAAGGTGCTGACTCTCACTGGGATACATTTCCTGAAGGCGCTGACTCTCACTGGGATACAGTTCCTGAAGGCGCTGACTCTCACTGGGATACAGTTCCTGAAGGTGCTCACTCTCACTGGGATACAGTTCCTGAAGGTGCTGATTCTCACTGGGATACAGTTCCTGAAGGTGCTGACTCTCACTGGGATACAATTCCTGAAGGTGCTGATTCTCACTGGGATACAGTTCCGGAAGGTGCTCACTCTCACTGGGATACAGTTCCTGAAGGTGCTGACTCTCACTGGGATACAGTTCCTGAAGGTGCTGACTCTCACTGGGATACAGTTCGTGAAGGCGCTGACTCTCACTGGGATACAGTTCCTGAAGGTGCTGACTCTCACTGGGATACAGCTCCTGAAGGTGCTGACTCTCACTGGGATACAGTTCCTGAAGGTGCTGATTCTCACTGGCATTCAGTTCCGGAAGGTGCTGACCCTCACTGGGATACAGTTCCTGAAGGTGCTGACTCTGCTGGGATACAGCTCCTGAAGGCGCTGACACTCACTGGGATACAGTTCCTGAAAGTGCTGACTCTGCTGGGATACAGTTCCTGAAGGTGCTCACTCTCACTGGGATACAGATCCTGAAGGTGCTGACTCTCACTGGGGGACAGTTCCTAAAGGTGCTGACTCTCACTGGGATACAGTTCCTGAAGGTGCTGACTCTGCTGGGATACAGTTCCTGAAGGCGCTGACTCTCACTGGGATACAGTTCCTGAAGGTGCTCACTCTCACTGGGATACAGTTCCTGAAGGTGCTGACTCTCACTGGGGGACAGTTCCTGAAGGTGCTGACTCTCACTGGGATACAGTTCCTGAAGGTGCTGATTCTCACTGGGATACAGTTCCTGAAGGTGCTGACTCTCACTGGGATACAATTCCTGAAGGTGCTGATTCTCACTGGGATACAGTTCCGGAAGTTGCTGACTCTCACTGGGATTCAGTTCCTGAAGGCGCTGACTCTCACTGGGATACAGTTCCTGAAGGTGCTCACTCTCACTGGGATACAGTTCCTGAAGGTGCTGACTCTCACTGGGATACAGTTCCTGAAGGTGCTGATTCTCACTGGGATACAGTTCCGGAAGGTGCTGACTCTCACTGGGATACAGTTCCTGAAGGTGCTGACTCTGCTGGGTTACAGCTCCTGAAGGTGCTGACTCTGCTGGGTTACAGCTCCTGAAGGCGCTGACTCTCACTGGGATACAGTTCCTGAAAGTGCTGACTCTGCTGGGATACAGTTCCTGAAGGCGCTGACTCTCACTGGGAGACAGTTCCTGAAGGTGCTCACTCTCACTGGGATACAGTTCCTGAAGGTGCTGACTCTCACTGGGGGACAGTTCCTAAAGGTGCTGACTCTCACTGGGATACAGTTCCTGAAGGCGCTGACTCTCACTGGGATACAGTTCCTGAAGGTGCTCACTCTCACTGGGGGATAGTTCCTGAAGGTGCTGACTCTCACTAGGGGACAGTTCCTAAAGGTGCTGACTCTCAGTGGCATACAGATCCTGAAGGTGCTGACTCTCACTGGGGTACAGTTCCTGAAGGTGCTGACTCTCACTGGGGTACAGTTCCTGAAGGTGCTGACTCTCACTGGGATACAGATCCTGATGGTGCTGACTCTCACTGGGATACAGTTCCTGAAGGTGCTGACTCTCACTGGGGGACAGTTCCTGAAGGTGCTGACTCTCACTGGGATACAGATACTGAAGGTGCTGACTCTCACTGGGATACAGTTCCTGAATGTGCTGATTCTCACTGGTATACAGTTCCTGAAGGTGCTGACTCTCACTGGGATACAGTTCCTGAAGGTGCTGACTCTCACTGCGATACAGTTCCAGAAGGTGCTGACTCTCACTGGGATACAGTTCCTGAATTTGCTGATTCTCACTGGGATACAGTTCCTGAAGGTGCTGACTCTCACTGGGATACAGTTCCTGAAGGTGCTGACTCTCACTGGGATACAGATCCTGAAGGTGCTGACTATCACTGGGATACATTTCCTGAAGGCGCTGACTCTCACTGGGATACAGTTCCTGAAGGCGCTGACTCTCACTGGGATACAGTTCCTGAAGGTGCTCACTCTCACTGGTATACAGTTCCTGAAGGTGCTGATTCTCACTGGGATACAGTTCCTGAAGGTGCTGACTCTCACTGGGATACAATTCCTGAAGGTGCTGATTCTCACTGGGATACAGTTCCGGAAGGTGCTCACTCTCACTGGGATACAGTTCCTGAAGGTGCTGACTCTCACTGGGATACAGTTCCTGAAGGTGCTGACTCTCACTGGGATACAGTTCGTGAAGGCGCTGACTCTCACTGGGATACAGTTCCTGAAGGTGCTGACTCTCACTGGGATACAGCTCCTGAAGGTGCTGACTCTCACTGGGATACAGTTCCTGAAGGTGCTGATTCTCACTGGCATTCAGTTCCGGAAGGTGCTGACCCTCACTGGGATACAGTTCCTGAAGGTGCTGACTCTGCTGGGATACAGCTCCTGAAGGCGCTGACACTCACTGGGATACAGTTCCTGAAAGTGCTGACTCTGCTGGGATACAGTTCCTGAAGGTGCTGACTCTCACTGGGATACAGATCCTGAAGGTGCTGACTCTCACTGGGGGACAGTTCCTGAAGGCGCTGACTCTCACTGGGATACAGTTCCTGAAGGTGCTCACTCTCACTGGGATACAGTTCCTGATGGTGCTGACTCTCACTGGGGGACAGTTCCTGAAGGTGCTGACTCTCACTGGGATACAGTTCCTGAAGGTGCTGATTCTCACTGGGATACAGTTCCTGAAGGTGCTGACTGTCACTGGGATACAATTCCTGAAGTGCTGATTCTCACTGGGATACAATTCCGGAAGTTGCTGACTCTCACTGGGATACAGTTCCTGAAGGTGCTGACTCTCACTGGGATACAGTTCCTGAAGGCGCTGACTCTCACTGGGATACAGTTCCTGAAGGTGCTCACTCTCACTGGGATGCAGTTCCTGAAGGTGCTGACTCTCACTGGGATACAGTTCCTGAAGGTGCTGATTCTCACTGGGATACAGTTCCGGAAGGTGCTGACTCTCACTGGGATACAGTTCCTGAAGGTGCTGACTCTGCTGGGATACAGCTCCTGAAGGCGCTGACTCTCACTGGGATACAGTTCCTGAAAGTGCTGACTCTGCTGGGATACAGTTCCTGAAGGCGCTGACTCTCACTGGGAGACAGTTCCTGAAGGTGCTCACTCTCACTGGGATACAGTTCCTGAAGGTGCTGACTCTCACTGGGGGACAGTTCCTAAAGGTGCTGACTCTCACTGGGATACAGTTCCTGAAGGCGCTGACTCTCACTGGGATACAGTTCCTGAAGGTGCTCACTCTCACTGGGGAAACTTCCTGAAGGTGCTGACTTTCACTGGGGGACAGTTCCTAAAGGTGCTGACTCTCACTGGGATACAGTTCCTGAAGGTGCTGACTCTCACTGGGATACAGTTCCTGAAGGTGCTGACTCTCACTGGGGTACAGTTCCTGAAGGTGCTGACTCTCAGTGGCATACAGATCCTGAAGGTGCTGACTCTCACTGGGGTACAGTTCCTGAAGGTGCTGACTCTCACTGGGGTACAGTTCCTGAAGGTGCTGACTCTCACTGGGATACAGATCCTGATGGTGCTGACTCTCACTGGGATACAGTTCCTGAAGGTGCTGACTCTCACTGGGATATAGTTCCTGAAGGTGCTGACTCTCACTGGGATACAGATCCTGAAGGTGCTGACTCTCACTGGGATACAGATCCTGAAGGTGCTGACTCTCACTGGGGGACAGTTCCTGAAGGCGCTGACTCTCACTGGGATACAGATCCTGAAGGTGCTCACTCTCACTGGGATACAGTTCCTGAAGGTGCTGACTCTCACTGGGGGACAGTTCCTGAAGGTGCTGACTCTCACTGGGATACAGTTCCTGAAGGTGCTGATTCTCACTGGGATACAGTTCCTGAAGGTGCTGACTGTCACTGGGATACAATTCCTGAAGGTGCTGATTCTCACTGGGATACAGTTCCGGAAATTGCTGACTCTCACTGGGATACAGTTCCTGAAGGTGCTGACTCTCACTGGGATACAGTTCCTGAAGGCGCTGACTCTCACTGGGATACAGTTCCTGAAGGTGCTCACTCTCACTGGGATGCAGTTCCTGAAGGTGCTGACTCTCACTGGGATACAGTTCCTGAAGGTGCTCACTCTCACTGGGATGCAGTTCCGGAAGGTGCTGACTCTCACTGGGATACAGTTCCTGAAGGTACTGACTCTGCTGGGATACAGCTCCTGAAGGCGCTGACTCTCACTGGGATACAGTTCCTGAAAGTGCTGACTCTGCTGGGATACAGTTCCTGAAGGCGCTGACTCTCACTGGGAGACAGTTCCTGAAGGTGCTCACTCTCACTGGGATACAGTTCCTGAAGGTGCTGACTCTCACTGGGGGACAGTTCCTAAAGGTGCTGACTCTCACTGGGATACAGTTCCTGAAGGCGCTGACTCTCACTGGGATACAGTTCCTGAAGGTGCTCACTCTCACTGGGGAAACTTCCTGAAGGTGCTGACTCTCACTGGGGGACAGTTCCTAAAGGTGCTGACTCTCACTGGGATACAGTTCCTGAAGGTGCTGACTCTCACTGGGGTACAGTTCCTGAAGGTGCTGACTCTCAGTGGCATACAGATCCTGAAGGTGCTGACTCTCACTGGGGTACAGTTCCTGAAGGTGCTGACTCTCACTGGGGTACAGTTCCTGAAGGTGCTGACTCTCACTGGGATACAGATCCTGATGGTGCTGACTCTCACTGGGATACAGTTCCTGAAGGTGCTGACTCTCACTGGGATACAGTTCCTGAAGGTGCTGACTCTCACTGGGATACAGATCCTGAAGGTGCTGACTCTCACTGGGATACAGATACTGAAGGTGCTGACTCTCACTGGGATACAGTTCCTGAATGTGCTGATTCTCACTGGTATACAGTTCCTGAAGGTGCTGACTCTCACTGGGATACAGTTCCTGAAGGTGCTGACTCTCACTGGGATACAGTTCCTGTATTTGCTGATTCTCACTGGGATACAGTTCCTGAAGGTGCTGACTCTCACTGGGATACAGTTCCTGAAGGTGCTGACTCTCACTGGGATACAGCTCCTGAAAGTGCTGACTCTCACTGGGATACAGTTCCTGAAGGTGCTGATTCTCACTGGCATACAGTTCCGGAAGGTGCTGACTCTCACTGGGATACAGTTCCTGAAGGTGCTGACTCTGCTGGGATACAGCTCCTGAAGGCGCCGACACTCACTGGGATACAGTTCCTGAAAGTGCTGACTCTGCTGGGATACAGTTCCTGAAGGTGCTCACTCTCACTGGGATACAGTTCCTGAAGGTGCTGACTCTCACTGGGGGACAGTTCCTGAAGGTGCTGACTCTCACTGGGATACAGTTCCTGAAGGTGCTGACTCTGCTGGGATACAGTTCCTGAAGGCGCTGACTCTCACTGGGATACAGTTCCTGAAGGTGCTCACTCTCACTGGGATACAGTTCCTGAAGGTGCTGACTCTCACTGGGATACAGTTCCTGAAGGTGCTGACTCTCACTGGGGGACAGTTCCTGAAGGTGCTGACTCTCAGTGGGATACAGATCCTGAAGGTGCTGACTCTCACTGGGGTACAGTTCCTGAAGGTGCTGACTCTGCTGGGATACAGTTCCTGAAGGCGCTGACTCTCACTGGGATACAGTTCCTGAAGGTGCTCACTCTCACTGGGATACAGTTCCTGAAGGTGCTGACTCTCACTGGGGGACAGTTCCTGAATGTGCTGACTCTCACTGGGGGACAGTTCCTAAAGGTGCTGACTCTCAATGGGGTACAGTTCCTGAAGGTGCTGACTCTCAGTGGGATACAGATCCTGAAGGTGCTGACTCTCACTGGCATACAGTTCCGGAAGGTGCTGACCCTCACTGGGATACAGTTCCTGAAGGTGCTGACTCTGCTGGGATACAGCTCCTGAAGGCGCAGACACTTACTGGGATACAGTTCCTGAAAGTGCTGACTCTGCTGGGATACAGTTCCTGAAGGTGCTCACTCTCACTGGGATACAGATCCTGAAGGTGCTGACTCTCACTGGGGGACAGTTCTTAAAGGTGCTGTCTCTCACTGGGATACAGTTCCAGAAGGTGCTGACTCTGCTGGGATACAGTTCCTGAAGGCGCTGACTCTCACTGGGATACAGTTCCTGAAGGTGCACACTCTCACTGGGATACAGTTCCTGAAGGTGCTGATTCTCACTGGGATACAGTTCCTGAAGGTGCTGACTCTCACTGGGATACAATTCCTGAAGGTGCTGATTCTCACTGGGATACAGTTCCGGAAGATGCTGACTCTCACTGGGATACAGTTCCTGAAGGCGCCGACTCTCACTGGGATACAGTTCCTGAAGGTGCTCACTCTCACTGGGATTCAGTTCCTGAAGGTGCTGACTCTCACTGGGGGACAGTTCCTAAAGGTGCTGACTCTCACTGGGATACAGTTCCTGAAGGTGCTGACTCTGCTGGGATACAGTTCCTGAAGGCGCTGACTCTCACTGGGATACAGTTCCTGAAGGTGCTGACTCTCACTGGGATACAGTTCCTGAAGGTGCTGACTCTCACTGGGGGACAGTTCCTGAAGGTGCTGACTCTCACTGGGGGACAGTTCCGAAAGGTGCTGACTCTCACTGGGGTACAGTTCCTGAAGGTGCTGACTCTCAGTGGGATACAGATCCTGAAGGTGCTGACTCTAACTGGGGTACAGTTCCTGAAGGTGCTGACTCTCACTGGGGTTCAGTTCCTGAAGGTGCTCACTCTCACTGGGATACAATTCCTGAAGGTGCTGATTCTCACTGGGATACAGTTCCGGAAGGTACTGACTCTCACTGGGATACAGTTCCTGAAGGTGCTGACTCTCACTGGGATACAGTTCCTGAAGGCGCTGACTCTCACTGGGATACAGTTCCTGAAGGTGCTGACTCTCACTGGGATACAGTTCGTGAAGGCGCTGACTCTCACTGGGATACAGTTCCTGAAGGTGCTGACTCTCACTGGGATACAGTTACTGAAGGTGCTGACTCTCACTGGGATACAGTTCCTGAATGTGCTGATTCTCACTCGTATACAGTTCCTGAAGGTGCTGACTCTCACTGGGATACAGTTCCTGAAGGTGCTGACTCTCACTGCGGTACAGTTCCTGAAGGTGCTGACTCTCACTGGGATACAGTTCCTGAAGGTGCTGACTCTCACTGGGATACATTTCCTGAAGGCGCTGACTCTCACTGGGATACATTTCCTGAAGGCGCTGACTCTCACTGGGATACAGTTCCTGAAGGTGCTCACTCTCACTGGGATACAGTTCCTGAAGGTGCTGATTCTCACTGGGATACAGTTCCTGAAGGTGCTGACTCTCACTGGGATACAATTCCTGAAGGTGCTGATTCTCACTGGGATACAGTTCCGGAAGGTGCTCACTCTCACTGGGATACAGTTCCTGAAGGTGCTGACTCTCACTGGGATACAGTTCCTGAAGGTGCTGACTCTCACTGGGATACAGTTCGTGAAGGCGCTGACTCTCACTGGGATACAATTCCTGAGGGTGCTGACTCTCACTGGGATACAGCTCCTGAAGGTGCTGACTCTCACTGGGATACAGTTCCTGAAGGTGCTGATTCTCACTGGCATACAGTTCCGGAAGGTGCTGACCCTCACTGGGATACAGTTCCTGAAGGTGCTGACTCTGCTGGGATACAGTTCCTGATGGTGCTCACTCTCACTGGGATACAGATCCTGAAGGTGCTGACTCTCACTGGGGGACAGTTCCAAAAGGTGCTGACTCTCACTGGGATACAGTTCCTGAAGGTGCTGACTCTGCTGGGATACAGTTCCTGAAGGCGCTGACTCTCACTGGGGGACAGTTCCTAAAGGTGCTGACTCTCACTGGGATACAGTTCCTGAAGGCGCTGACTCTCACTGGGATACAGTTCCTGAAGGTGCTCACTCTCACTGGGGAAACTTCCTGAAGGTGCTGACTCTCACTGGGGGACAGTTCCAAAAGGTGCTGACTCTCACTGGGATACAGTTCCTGAAGGTGCTGACTCTCACTGGGATACAGTTCCTGAAGGTGCTGACTCTCACTGGGGTACAGTTCCTGAAGGTGCTGACTCTCAGTGGCATACAGATCCTGAAGGTGCTGACTCTCACTGGGGTACAGTTCCTGAAGGTGCTGACTCTCACTGGGGTACAGTTCCTGAAGGTGCTGACTCTCACTGGGATACAGATCCTGATGGTGCTGACTCTCACTGGGATACAGTTCCTGAAGGTGCTGACTCTCACTGGGATACAGTTCCTGAAGGTGCTGACTCTCACTGGGATACAGATCCTGAAGGTGCTGACTCTCACTGGGATACAGATACTGAAGGTGCTGACTCTCACTGGGATACAGTTCCTGAATGTGCTGATTCTCACTGGTATACAGTTCCTGAAGGTGCTGACTCTCACTGGGATACAGTTCCTGAAGGTGCTGACTCTCACTGGGATACAGTTCCTGAATTTGCTGATTCTCACTGGGATACAGTTCCTGAAGGTGCTGACTCTCACTGGGATACAGTTCCTGAAGGTGCTGACTCTCACTGGGATACAGCTCCTGAAGGTGCTTACTCTCACTGGGATACAGTTCCTGAAGGTGCTGATTCTCACTGGCATGCAGTTCCGGAAGGTGCTGACTCTCACTGGGATACAGTTCCTGAAGGTGCTGACTCTGCTGGGATACAGCTCCTGAAGGCGCTGACACTCACTGGGATACAGTTCCTGAAAGTGCTGACTCTGCTGGGATACAGTTCCTGAAGGTGCTCACTCTCACTGGGATACAGTTCCTGAAGGTGCTGACTCTCACTGGGGGACAGTTCCTGAAGGTGCTGACTCTCACTGGGTTACAGTTCCTGAAGGTGCTGACTCTGCTGGGATACGGTTCCTGAAGGCGCTGACTCTCACTGGGATACAGTTCCTGAAGGTGCTCACTCTCACTGGGATACAGTTCCTGAAGGTGCTGACTCTCACTGGGGGACAGTTCCTGAAGGTGCTGACTCTCACTGGGGGACAGTTCCTAAAGGTGCTGACACTCACTGGGGGACAGTTCCTGAAGGTGCTGACTCTCAGTGGGATACAGATCCTGAAGGTGCTGACTCTCACTGGGGTACAGTTCCTGAAGGTGCTGACTCTGCTGGGATACAGTTCCTGAAGGCGCTGACTCTCACTGGGATACAGTTCCTGAAGGTGCTCACTCTCACTGGGATACAGTTCCTGAAGGTGCTGACTCTCACTGGGGGACAGTTCCTGAATGTGCTGACTCTCACTGGGGGACAGTTCCTAAAGGTGCTGACTCTCAATGGGGTACAGTTCCTGAAGGTGCTGACTCTCAGTGGGATACAGATCCTGAAGGTGCTGACTCTCACTGGCATACAGTTCCGGAAGGTGCTGACCCTCACTGGGATACAGTTCCTGAAGGTGCTGACTCTGCTGGGATACAGCTCCTGAAGGCGCAGACACTCACTGGGATACAGTTCCTGAAAGTGCTGACTCTGCTGGGATACAGTTCCTGAAGGTGCTCACTCTCACTGGGATACAGATCCTGAAGGTGCTGACTCTCACTGGGGGACAGTTCTTAAAGGTGCTGACTCTCACTGGGATACAGTTCCAGAAGGTGCTGACTCTGCTGGGATACAGTTCCTGAAGGCGCTGACTCTCACTGGGATACAGTTCCTGAAGGTGCTCACTCTCACTGGGATACAGTTCCTGAAGGTGCTGATTCTCACTGGGATACAGTTCCTGAAGGTGCTGACTCTCACTGGGATACAATTCCTGAAGGTGCTGATTCTCACTGGGATACAGTTCCGGAAGTTGCTGACTCTCACTGGGATACAGTTCCTGAAGGCGCTGACTCTCACTGGGATACAGTTCCTGAAGGTGCTCACTCTCACTGGGATTCAGTTCCTGAAGGTGCTGACTCTCACTGGGGGACAGTTCCTAAAGGTGCTGACTCTCACTGGGATACAGTTCCTGAAGGTGCTGACTCTGCTGGGATACAGTTCCTGAAGGCGCTGACTCTCACTGGGATACAGTTCCTGAAGGTGCTGACTCTCACTGGGATACAGTTCCTGAAGGTGCTGACTCTCACTGGGGGACAGTTCCTGAAGGTGCTGACTCTCACTGGGGGACAGTTCCGAAAGGTGCTGACTCTCACTGGGGTACAGTTCCTGAAGGTGCTGACTCTCAGTGGGATACAGATCCTGAAGGTGCTGACTCTAACTGGGGTACAGTTCCTGAAGGTGCTGACTCTCACTGGGGTTCAGTTCCTGAAGGTGCTGACTCTCACTGGGATACAGATCCTGAAGGTGCTGACTCTCACTGGGATACAGTTCCTGAAGGTGCTGACTCCCACTGGGATACAGTTCCTGAAGGTGCTGACTCTCACTGGGGTACAGTTCCTGAAGGTGCTGACTCTCACTGGGGTACAGTTCCTGAAGGTGCTGACTCTCACTGGGATACAGTTCCTGAAGGTGCTGACTCTCACTGGGATACAATTCCTGAAGGTGCTGATTCTCACTGGGATACAGTTCCGGAAGGTACTGACTCTCACTGGGATACAGTTCCTGAAGGTGCTGACTCTCACTGGGATACAGTTCCTGAAGGCGCTGACTCTCACTGGGATACAGTTCCTGAAGGTGCTGACTCTCACTGGGATACAGTTCGTGAAGGCGCTGACTCTCACTGGGATACAGTTCCTGAAGGTGCTGACTCTCACTGGGATACAGTTACTGAAGGTGCTGACTCTCACTGGGATACAGTTCCTGAATGTGCTGATTCTCACTCGTATACAGTTCCTGAAGGTGCTGACTCTCACTGGGATACAGTTCCTGAAGGTGCTGACTCTCACTGCGGTACAGTTCCTGAAGGTGCTGACTCTCACTGGGATACAGTTCCTGAAGGTGCTGACTCTCACTGGGATACATTTCCTGAAGGCGCTGACTCTCACTGGGATACAGTTCCTGAAGGCGCTGACTCTCACTGGGATACAGTTCCTGAAGGTGCTCACTCTCACTGGGATACAGTTCCTGAAGGTGCTGATTCTCACTGGGATACAGTTCCTGAAGGTGCTGACTCTCACTGGGATACAATTCCTGAAGGTGCTGATTCTCACTGGGATACAGTTCCGGAAGGTGCTCACTCTCACTGGGATACAGTTCCTGAAGGTGCTGACTCTCACTGGGATACAGTTCCTGAAGGTGCTGACTCTCACTGGGATACAGTTCGTGAAGGCGCTGACTCTCACTGGGATACAATTCCTGAAGGTGCTGACTCTCACTGGGATACAGCTCCTGAAGGTGCTGACTCTCACTGGGATACAGTTCCTGAAGGTGCTGATTCTCACTGGCATACAGTTCCGGAAGGTGCTGACCCTCACTGGGATACAGTTCCTGAAGGTGCTGACTCTGCTGGGGTACAGCTCCTGAAGGCGCTGACACTCACTGGGATACAGTTCCTGAAAGTGCTGACTCTGCTGGGATACAGTTCCTGATGGTGCTCACTCTCACTGGGATACAGATCCTGAAGGTGCTGACTCTCACTGGGGGACAGTTCCAAAAGGTGCTGACTCTCACTGGGATACAGTTCCTGAAGGTGCTGACTCTGCTGGGATACAGTTCCTGAAGGCGCTGACTCTCACTGGGATACAGTTCCTGAAGGTGCTCACTCTCACTGGGATACAGTTCCTGAAGGTGCTGACTCTCACTGGGGGACAGTTCCTGAAGGTGCTGACTCTCACTGGGATACAGTTCCTGAAGGTGCTGATTCTCACTGGGATACAGTTCCTGAAGGTGCTGACTCTCACTGGGATACAATTCCTGAAGGTGCTGATTCTCACTGGGATACAGTTCCGGAGGTTGCTGACTCTCACTGGGATACAGTTCCTGAAGGCGCTGACTCTCACTGGGATACAGTTCCTGAAGGTGCTCACTCTCACTGGGATTCAGTTCCTGAAGGTGCTGACTCTCACTGGGGGACAGTTCCTAAAGGTGCTGACTCTCACTGGGATACAGTTCCTGAAGGTGCTGACTCTGCTGGGATACAGTTCCTGAAGGCGCTGACTCTCACTGGGATACAGTTCCTGAAGGTGCTGACTCTCACTGGGATACAGTTCCTGAAGGTGCTCACTCTCACTGGGGTACAGTTCCTGAAGGTGCTGACTCTCACTGGGATACAGTTCCTGAAGGTGCTGACTCTCACTGGGATACAATTCCTGAAGGTGCTGATTCTCACTGGGATACAGTTCCGGAAGGTACTGACTCTCACTGGGGGACAGTTCCTAAAGGTGCTGACTCTCACTGGGATACAGTTCCTGAAGGTGCTGACTCTGCTGGGATACAGTTCCTGAAGGCGCTGACTCTCACTGGGATACAGTTCCTGAAGGTGCTGACTCTCACTGGGATACAGTTCCTGAAGGTGCTGACTCTCACTGGGGGACAGTTCCTGAAGGTGCTGACTCTCACTGGGGGACAGTTCCGAAAGGTGCTGACTCTCACTGGGGTACAGTTCCTGAAGGTGCTGACTCTCAGTGGTATACAGATCCTGAAGGTGCTGACTCTAACTGGGGTACAGTTCCTGAAGGTGCTGACTCTCACTGGGGTTCAGTTCCTGAAGGTGCTGACTCTCACTGGGATACAGATCCTGAAGGTGCTGACTCTCACTGGGATACAGTTCCTGAAGGTGCTGACTCCCACTGGGATACAGTTCCTGAAGGTGCTGACTCTCACTGGGGTACAGTTCCTGAAGGTGCTGACTCTCACTGGGGTACAGTTCCTGAAGGTGCTGACTCTCACTGGGATACAGTTCCTGAAGGTGCTGACTCTCACTGGGATACAATTCCTGAAGGTGCTGATTCTCACTGGGATACAGTTCCGGAAGGTACTGACTCTCACTGGGATACAGTTCCTGAAGGTGCTGACTCTCACTGGGATACAGTTCCTGAAGGCGCTGACTCTCACTGGGATACAGTTCCTGAAGGTGCTGACTCTCACTGGGATACAGTTCGTGAAGGCGCTGACTCTCACTGGGATACAGTTCCTGAAGGTGCTGACTCTCACTGGGATACAGTTACTGAAGGTGCTGACTCTCACTGGGATACAGTTCCTGAATGTGCTGATTCTCACTCGTATACAGTTCCTGAAGGTGCTGACACTCACTGGGATACAGTTCCTGAAGGTGCTGACTCTCACTGCGGTACAGTTCCTGAAGGTGCTGACTCTCACTGGGATACAGTTCCTGAAGGTGCTGATTCTCACTGGGATACAGTTCCTGAAGGTGCTGACTCTCACTGGGGTACAGTTCCTGAAGGTGCTGACTCTCACTGGGGTACAGTTCCTGAAGGTGCTGACTCTCACTGGGATACAGTTCCTGAAGGCGCTGACTCTCACTGGGATACAGTTCCTGAAGGTGCTCACTCTCACTGGGATACAGTTCCTGAAGGTGCTGATTCTCACTGGGATACAGTTCCTGAAGGTGCTGACTCTCACTGGGATACAATTCCTGAAGGTGCTGATTCTCACTGGGATACAGTTCCGGAAGGTGCTCACTCTCACTGGGATACAGTTCCTGAAGGTGCTGACTCTCACTGGGATACAGTTCCTGAAGGTGCTGACTCTCACTGGGATACAGCTCCTGAAGGTGCTGACTCTCACTGGGATACAGTTCCTGAAGGTGCTGATTCTCACTGGCATACAGTTCCGGAAGGTGCTGACCCTCACTGGGATACAGTTCCTGAAGGTGCTGACTCTGCTGGGATACAGCTCCTGAAGTCGCTGACACTCACTGGGATACAGTTCCTGAAAGTGCTGACTCTGCTGGGATACAGTTCCTGAAGGTGCTCACTCTCACTGGGATACAGATCCTGAAGGTGCTGACTCTCACTGGGGGACAGTTCCAAAAGGTGCTGACTCTCACTGGGATACAGTTCCTGAAGGTGCTGACTCTGCTGGGATACAGTTCCTGAAGGCGCTGACTCTCACTGGGATACAGTTCCTGAAGGTGCTCACTCTCACTGGGATACAGTTCCTGAAGGTGCTGACTCTCACTGGGGGACAGTTCCTGAAGGTGCTGACTCTCACTGGGATACAGTTCCTGAAGGTGCTGACTCTCACTGGGATACAGATCCTGAAGGTGCTGACTCTCACTGGGATACATTTCCTGAAGGCGCTGACTCTCACTGGGATACAGTTCCTGAAGGCGCTGACTCTCACTGGGATACAGTTCCTGAAGGTGCTCACTCTCACTGGTATACAGTTCCTGAAGGTGCTGATTCTCACTGGGATACAGTTCCTGAAGGTGCTGACTCTCACTGGGATACAATTCCTGAAGGTGCTGATTCTCACTGGGATACAGTTCCGGAAGGTGCTCACTCTCACTGGGATACAGTTCCTGAAGGTGCTGACTCTCACTGGGATACAGTTCCTGAAGGTGCTGACTCTCACTGGGATACAGTTCGTGAAGGCGCTGACTCTCACTGGGATACAGTTCCTGAAGGTGCTGACTCTCACTGGGATACAGCTCCTGAAGGTGCTGACTCTCACTGGGATACAGTTCCTGAAGGTGCTGATTCTCACTGGCATTCAGTTCCGGAAGGTTCTGACCCTCACTGGGATACAGTTCCTGAAGGTGCTGACTCTGCTGGGATACAGCTCCTGAAGGCGCTGACACTCACTGGGATACAGTTCCTGAAAGTGCTGACTCTGCTGGGATACAGTTCCTGAAGGTGCTCACTCTCACTGGGATACAGATCCTGAAGGTGCTGACTCTCACTGGGGGACAGTTCCTAAAGGTGCTGACTCTCACTGGGATACAGTTCCTGAAGGTGCTGACTCTGCTGGGATACAGTTCCTGAAGGCGCTGACTCTCACTGGGATACAGTTCCTGAAGGTGCTCACTCTCACTGGGATACAGTTCCTGAAGGTGCTGACTCTCACTGGGGGACAGTTCCTGAAGGTGCTGACTCTCACTGGGATACAGTTCCTGAAGGTGCTGATTCTCACTGGGATACAGTTCCTGAAGGTGCTGACTGTCACTGGGATACAATTCCTGAAGGTGCTGATTCTCACTGGGATACAGTTCCGGAAGTTGCTGACTCTCACTGGGATACAGTTCCTGAAGGTGCTGACTCTCACTGGGATACAGTTCCTGAAGGCGCTGACTCTCACTGGGATACAGTTCCTGAAGGTGCTCACTCTCACTGGGATGCAGTTCCTGAAGGTGCTGACTCTCACTGGGATACAGTTCCTGAAGGTGCTGATTCTCACTGGGATACAGTTCCGGAAGGTGCTGACTCTCACTGGGATACAGTTCCTGAAGGTGCTGACTCTGCTGGGATACAGCTCCTGAAGGCGCTGACTCTCACTGGGATACAGTTCCTGAAAGTGCTGACTCTGCTGGGATACAGTTCCTGAAGGCGCTGACTCTCACTGGGAGACAGTTCCTGAAGGTGCTCACTCTCACTGGGATACAGTTCCTGAAGGTGCTGACTCTCACTGGGGGACAGTTCCTAAAGGTGCTGACTCTCACTGGGATACAGTTCCTGAAGGCGCTGACTCTCACTGGGATACAGTTCCTGAAGGTGCTCACTCTCACTGGGGGATAGTTCCTGAAGGTGCTGACTCTCACTGGGGGACAGTTCCTAAAGGTGCTGACTCTCACTGGGATACAGTTCCTGAAGGTGCTGACTCTCACTGGGATACAGTTCCTGAAGGTGCTGACTCTCACTGGGGTACAGTTCCTGAAGGTGCTGACTCTCAGTGGCATACAGATCCTGAAGGTGCTGACTCTCACTGGGGTACAGTTCCTGAAGGTGCTGACTCTCACTGGGGTACAGTTCCTGAAGGTGCTGACTCTCACTGGGATACAGATCCTGATGGTGCTGACTCTCACTGGGATACAGTTCCTGAAGGTGCTGACTCTCACTGGGATACAGTTCCTGAAGGTGCTGACTCTCACTGGGATACAGATCCTGAAGGTGCTGACTCTCACTGGGATACAGATACTGAAGGTGCTGACTCTCACTGGGATACAGTTCCTGAATGTGCTGATTCTCACTGGTATACAGTTCCTGAAGGTGCTGACTCTCACTGGGATACAGTTCCTGAAGGTGCTGACTCTCACTGGGATACAGTTCCTGAATTTGCTGATTCTCACTGGGATACAGTTCCTGAAGGTGCTGACTCTCACTGGGATACAGTTCCTGAAGGTGCTGACTCTCACTGGGATACAGCTCCTGAAGGTGCTGACTCTCACTGGGATACAGTTCCTGAAGGTGCTGATTCTCACTGGCATACAGTTCCGGAAGGTGCTGACTCTCACTGGGATACAGTTCCTGAAGGTGCTGACTCTGCTGGGATACAGCTCCTGAAGGCGCAGACACTCACTGGGATACAGTTCCTGAAAGTGCTGACTCTGCTGGGATACAGTTCCTGAAGGTGCTCACTCTCACTGGGATACAGTTCCTGAAGGTGCTGACTCTCACTGGGGGACAGTTCCTGAAGGTGCTGACTCTCACTGGGATACAGTTCCTGAAGGTGCTGACTCTGCTGGGATACAGTTCCTGAAGGCGCTGACTCTCACTGGGATACAGTTCCTGAAGGTGCTCACTCTCACTGGGATACAGTTCCTGAAGGTGCTGACTCTCACTGGGGGACAGTTCCTGAAGGTGCTGACTCTCACTGGGGGACAGTTCCTAAAGGTGCTGACACTCACTGGGGGACAGTTCCTGAAGGTGCTGACTCTCAGTGGGATACAGATCCTGAAGGTGCTGACTCTCACTGGGGTACAGTTCCTGAAGGTGCTGACTCTGCTGGGATACAGTTCCTGAAGGCGCTGACTCTCACTGGGATACAGTTCCTGAAGGTGCTCACTCTCACTGGGATACAGTTCCTGAAGGTGCTGACTCTCACTGGGGGACAGTTCCTGAATGTGCTGACTCTCACTGGGGGACAGTTCCTAAAGGTGCTGACTCTCAATGGGGTACAGTTCCTGAAGGTGCTGACTCTCAGTGGGATACAGATCCTGAAGGTGCTGACTCTCACTGGCATACAGTTCCGGAAGGTGCTGACCCTCACTGGGATACAGTTCCTGAAGGTGCTTACTCTGCTGGGATACAGCTCCTGAAGGCGCAGACACTCACTGGGATACAGTTCCTGAAAGTGCTGACTCTGCTGGGATACAGTTCCTGAAGGTGCTCACTCTCACTGGGATACAGATCCTGAAGGTGCTGACTCTCACTGGGGGACAGTTCTTAAAGGTGCTGACTCTCACTGGGATACAGTTCCTGAAGGTGCTGACTCTGCTGGGATACAGTTCCTGAAGGCGCTGACTCTCACTGGGATACAGTTCCTGAAGGTGCTCACTCTCACTGGGATACAGTTCCTGAAGGTGCTGATTCTCACTGGGATACAGTTCCTGAAGGTGCTGACTCTCACTGGGATACAATTCCTGAAGGTGCTGATTCTCACTGGGATACAGTTCCGGAAGCTGCTGACTCTCACTGGGATACAGTTCCTGAAGGCGCTGACTCTCACTGGGATACAGTTCCTGAAGGTGCTCACTCTCACTGGGATTCAGTTCCTGAAGGTGCTGACTCTCACTGGGGGACAGTTCCTAAAGGTGCTGACTCTCACTGGGATACAGTTCCTGAAGGTGCTGACTCTGCTGGGATACAGTTCCTGAAGGCGCTGACTCTCACTGGGATACAGTTCCTGAAGGTGCTGACTCTCACTGGGATACAGTTCCTGAAGGTGCTGACTCTCACTGGGGGACAGTTCCTGAAGGTGCTGACTCTCACTGGGGGACAGTTCCGAAAGGTGCTGACTCTCACTGGGGTACAGTTCCTGAAGGTGCTGACTCTCAGTGGGATACAGATCCTGAAGGTGCTGACTCTAACTGGGGTACAGTTCCTGAAGGTGCTGACTCTCACTGGGGTTCAGTTCCTGAAGGTGCTGACTCTCACTGGGATACAGATCCTGAAGGTGCTGACTCTCACTGGGATACAGTTCCTGAAGGTGCTGACTCCCACTGGGATACAGTTCCTGAAGGTGCTGACTCTCACTGGGGTACAGTTCCTGAAGGTGCTGACTCTCACTGGGGTACAGTTCCTGAAGGTGCTGACTCTCACTGGGATACAGTTCCTGAAGGTGCTGACTCTCACTGGGATACAATTCCTGAAGGTGCTAATTCTCACTGGGATACAGTTCCGGAAGGTACTGACTCTCACTGGGATACAGTTCCTGAAGGTGCTGACTCTCACTGGGATACAGTTCCTGAAGGCGCTGACTCTCACTGGGATACAGTTCCTGAAGGTGCTGACTCTCACTGGGATACAGTTCGTGAAGGCGCTGACTCTCACTGGGATACAGTTCCTGAAGGTGCTGACTCTCACTGGGATACAGTTACTGAAGGTGCTGACTCTCACTGGGATACAGTTCCTGAATGTTCTGATTCTCACTCGTATACAGTTCCTGAAGGTGCTGACTCTCACTGGGATACAGTTCCTGAAGGTGCTGACTCTCACTGCGGTACAGTTCCTGAAGGTGCTGACTCTCACTGGGATACAGTTCCTGAAGGTGCTGATTCTCACTGGGATACAGTTCCTGAAGGTGCTGACTCTCACTGGGATACATTTCCTGAAGGCGCTGACTCTCACTGGGATACAGTTCCTGAAGGCGCTGACTCTCACTGGGATACAGTTCCTGAAGGTGCTCACTCTCACTGGGATACAGTTCCTGAAGGTGCTGATTCTCACTGGGATACAGTTCCTGAAGGTGCTGACTCTCACTGGGATACAATTCCTGAAGGTGCTGATTCTCACTGGGATACAGTTCCGGAAGGTGCTCACTCTCACTGGGATACAGTTCCTGAAGGTGCTGACTCTCACTGGGATACAGTTCCTGAAGGTGCTGACTCTCACTGGGATACAGTTCGTGAAGGCGCTGACTCTCACTGGGATACAATTCCTGAAGGTGCTGACTCTCACTGGGATACAGCTCCTGAAGGTGCTGACTCTCACTGGGATACAGTTCCTGAAGGTGCTGATTCTCACTGGCATACAGTTCCGGAAGGTGCTGACCCTCACTGGGATACAGTTCCTGAAGGTGCTGACTCTGCTGGGGTACAGCTCCTGAAGGCGCTGACACTCACTGGGATACAGTTCCTGAAAGTGCTGACTCTGCTGGGATACAGTTCCTGATGGTGCTCACTCTCACTGGGATACAGATCCTGAAGGTGCTGACTCTCACTGGGGGACAGTTCCAAAAGGTGCTGACTCTCACTGGGATACAGTTCCTGAAGGTGCTGACTCTGCTGGGATACAGTTCCTGAAGGCGCTGACTCTCACTGGGATACAGTTCCTGAAGGTGCTCACTCTCACTGGGATACAGTTCCTGAAGGTGCTGACTCTCACTGGGGGACAGTTCCTGAAGGTGCTGACTCTCACTGGGATACAGTTCCTGAAGGTGCTGATTCTCACTGGGATACAGTTCCTGAAGGTGCTGACTCTCACTGGGATACAATTCCTGAAGGTGCTGATTCTCACTGGGATACAGTTCCGGAGGTTGCTGACTCTCACTGGGATACAGTTTCTGAAGGCGCTGACTCTCACTGGGATACAGTTCCTGAAGGTGCTCACTCTCACTGGGATTCAGTTCCTGAAGGTGCTGACTCTCACTGGGGGACAGTTCCTAAAGGTGCTGACTCTCACTGGGATACAGTTCCTGAAGGTGCTGACTCTGCTGGGATACAGTTCCTGAAGGCGCTGACTCTCACTGGGATACAGTTCCTGAAGGTGCTGACTCTCACTGGGATACAGTTCCTGAAGGTGCTGACTCTCACTGGGGGACAGTTCCTGAAGGTGCTGACTCTCACTGGGGGACAGTTCCGAAAGGTGCTGACTCTCACTGGGGTACAGTTCCTGAAGGGGCTGACTCTCAGTGGGATACAGATCCTGAAGGTGCTGACTCTAACTGGGGTACAGTTCCTGAAGGTGCTGACTCTCACTGGGGTTCAGTTCCTGAAGGTGCTGACTCTCACTGGGATACAGATCCTGAAGGTGCTGACTCTCACTGGGATACAGTTCCTGAAGGTGCTGACTCCCACTGGGATACAGTTCCTGAAGGTGCTGACTCTCACTGGGGTACAGTTCCTGAAGGTGCTGACTCTCACTGGGGTACAGTTCCTGAAGGTGCTGACTCTCACTGGGATACAGTTCCTGAAGGTGCTGACTCTCACTGGGATACAATTCCTGAAGGTGCTGATTCTCACTGGGATACAGTTCCGGAAGGTACTGACTCTCACTGGGGGACAGTTCCTAAAGGTGCTGACTCTCACTGGGATACAGTTCCTGAAGGTGCTGACTCTGCTGGGATACAGTTCCTGAAGGCGCTGACTCTCACTGGGATACAGTTCCTGAAGGTGCTGACTCTCACTGGGATACAGTTCCTGAAGGTGCTGACTCTCACTGGGGGACAGTTCCTGAAGGTGCTGACTCTCACTGGGGGACAGTTCCGAAAGGTGCTGACTCTCACTGGGGTACAGTTCCTGAAGGTGCTGACTCTCAGTGGGATACAGATCCTGAAGGTGCTGACTCTAACTGGGGTACAGTTCCTGAAGGCGCTGACTCTCACTGGGGTTCAGTTCCTGAAGGTGCTGACTCTCACTGGGATACAGATCCTGAAGGTGCAGACTCTCACTGGGATACAGTTCCTGAAGGTGCTGACTCCCACTGGGATACAGTTCCTGAAGGTGCTGACTCTCACTGGGGTACAGTTCCTGAAGGTGCTGACTCTCACTGGGGTACAGTTCCTGAAGGTGCTGACTCTCACTGGGATACAGTTCCTGAAGGTGCTGACTCTCACTGGGATACAATTCCTGAAGGTGCTGATTCTCACTGGGATACAGTTCCGGAAGGTACTGACTCTCACTGGGATACAGTTCCTGAAGGTGCTGACTCTCACTGGGATACAGTTCCTGAAGGCGCTGACTCTCACTGGGATACAGTTCCTGAAGGTGCTGACTCTCACTGGGATACAGTTCGTGAAGGCGCTGACTCTCACTGGGATACAGTTCCTGAAGGTGCTGACTCTCACTGGGATACAGTGACTGAAGGTGCTGACTCTCACTGGGATACAGTTCCTGAATGTGCTGATTCTCACTCGTATACAGTTCCTGAAGGTGCTGACACTCACTGGGATACAGTTCCTGAAGGTGCTGACTCTCACTGCGGTACAGTTCCTGAAGGTGCTGACACTCACTGGGATACAGTTCCTGAAGGTGCTGACTCTCACTGGGGGACAGTTCCTGAAGGTGCTGACTCTCACTGGGATACAGTTCCTGAAGGTGCTGATTCTCACTGGGATACAGTTCCTGAAGGTGCTGATTCTCACTGGGATACAATTCCTGAAGGTGCTGATTCTCACTGGGATACAGTTCCGGAAGGTGCTGACTCTCACTGGGATACAGTTCCTGAAGGTGCTGACTCTCACTGGGATACAGTTCCTGAAGGCGCTGACTCTCACTGGGATACAGTTCCTGAAGGCGCTGACTCTCACTGGGATACAGTTCCTGAAGGTGCTCACTCTCACTGGGATACAGTTCCTGAAGGTGCTGACTCTCACTGGGATACAGTTCCTGATGGTGCTGATTCTCCCTGGGATACAGTTCCGGAAGGTGCTGACTCTCACTGGGATACAGTTCCTGAAGGTGCTGAGTCTGCTGGGATACAGCTCCTGAAGGCGCTGACTCTCACTGGGATACAGTTCCTGAAAGTGCTGACTCTGCTGGGATACAGTTCCTGAAGGCGCTGACTCTCACTGGGAGACAGTTCCTGAAGGTGCTCACTCTCACTGGGATACAGTTCCTGAAGGTGCTGACTCTCACTGGGGGACAGTTCCTAAAGGTGCTGACTCTCACTGGGATACAGTTCCTGAAGGCGCTGACTCTCACTGGGATACAGTTCCTGAAGGTGCTCACTCTCACTGGGATACAGTTCCGGAAGTTGCTGACTCTCACTGGGATACAGTTCCTGAAGGCGCTGACTCTCACTGGGATACAGTTCCTGAAGGCGCTGACTCTCACTGGGATACAGTTCCTGAAGGCGCTGACTCTCACTGGGATACAGTTCCTGAAGGTGCTCACTCTCACTGGGATCCAGTTCCTGAAGGTGCTGACTCTCACTGTGGTACAGTTCCTAAAGGTGCTGACTCTCACTGGGATACAGTTCCTGAAGGTGCTGACTCTGCTGGGATACAGTTCCTGAAGGCGCTGACTCTCACTGGGATACAGTTCCTGAAGGTGCTGACTCTCACTGGGATACAGTTCCTGAAGGTGCTGACTCTCACTGGGATACAGTTCCTGAAGGTGCTGACTCTCACTGGGGGACAGTTCCTGAAGGTGCTGACTCTCACTGGGGGACAGTTCCGAAAGGTGCTGACTCTCACTGGGTTACAGTTCCTGAAGGTGCTGACTCTCAGTGGGATACAGATCCTGAAGGTGCTGACTCTAACTGGGGTACAGTTCCTGAAGGTGCTGACTCTCACTGGGGTTCAGTTCCTGAAGGTGCTGACTCTCACTGGGATACAGATCCTGAAGGTGCTGACTCTCATTGGGATACAGTTCCTGAAGGTGCTGACTCCCACTGGGATACAGTCCCTGAAGGTGCTGACTCTCACTGGGGTACAGTTCCTGAAGGTGCTGACTCTCACTGGGGTACAGTTCCTGAAGGTGCTGACTCTCACTGGGATACAGTTCCTGAATGTGCTGACTCTCACTGGGATACAGATCCTGATGGTGCTGACTCTCACTGGGGTACAGTTCCTGAAGGTGCTGATTCTCACTGGGATACAGTTCCTGAAGGTGCTGACTCTCACTGGGATACAGTTCCTGAAGGCGCTGACTCTCACTGGGATATAGTTCCTGAAGGTGCTGACACTCACTGGGATACAGTTCCTGAAGGCGCTGACTCTCACTGGGATACAGTTCCTGAAGGCGCTGACTCTCACTGGGATACAGTTCCTGAAGGTGCTGACTCTCACTGGGATACAGTTCCTGAAGGTGCTGATTCTCACTGGGATACAGTTCCTGAAGGTGCTGACTCTCACTGGGATACAATTCCTGAAGGTGCTGATTCTCACTGGGATACAGTTCCGGAAGGTACTGACTCTCACTGGGATACAGTTCCTGAAGGTGCTGACTCTCACTGGGATACAGTTCCTGAAGGCGCTGACTCTCACTGGGATACAGTTCCTGAAGGTGCTGACTCTCACTGGGATACAGTTCGTGAAGGCGGTGACTCTCACTGGGATACAGTTCCTGAAGGTGCTGACTCTCACTGGAATACAGTTACTGAAGGTGCTGACTCTCACTGGGATACAGTTCCTGAATGTGCTGATTCTCACTCGTATACAGATTCTGAAGGTGCTGACTCTCACTGGGATCCAGTTCCTGAAGGTGCTGACTCTCACTGCGGTACAGTTCCTGAAGGTGCTGACTCTCACTGGGATACAGTTCCTGAAGGTGCTGATTCTCACTGGGATACAGTTCCTGAAGGTGCTGACTCTCACTGGGATACATTTCCTGAAGGCGCTGACTCTCACTGGGATACAGTTCCTGAAGGCGCTGACTCTCACTGGGATACAGTTCCTGAAGGTGCTCACTCTCACTGGGATACAGTTCCTGAAGGTGCTGATTCTCACTGGGATACAGTTCCGGAAGGTGCTGACTCTCACTGGGATACAATTCCTGAAGGTGCTGATTCTCACTGGGATACAGTTCCGGAAGGTGCTCACACTCACTGGGATACAGTTCCTGAAGGTGCTGACTCTCACTGGGATACAGTTCCTGAAGGTGCTGACTCTCACTGGGATACAGTTCGTGAAGGCGCTGACTCTCACTGGGATACAGTTCCTGAAGGTGCTGACTCTCACTGGGATACAGCTCCTGAAGGTGCTGACTCTCACTGGGATACAGTTCCTGAAGGTGCTGATTCTCACTGGCATACAGTTCCGGATGGTGCTGACCCTCACTGGGATACAATTCCTGAAGGTGCTGACTCTGCTGGGATACAGCTCCTGAAGGCGCTGACACTCACTGGGATACAGTTCCTGAAAGTGCTGACTCTGCTGGGATACAGTTCCTGAAGGTGCTCACTCTCACTGGGATACAGTTCCTGAAGGTGCTGACTCTCACTGGGATACAGTTCCTGAAGGTGCTGACTCTCACTGGGATACAGTTCCTGAAGGTGCTGACTCTCACTGGGGGACAGTTCCTGAAGGTGCTGACTCTCACTGGGGGACAGTTCCGAAAGGTACTGACTCTCACTGGGGTACAGTTCCTGAAGGTGCTGACTCTCAGTGGGATACAGATCCTGAAGGTGCTGACTCTAACTGGGGTACAGTTCCTAAAGGTGCTGACTCTCACTGGGGTTCAGTTCCTGAAGGTGCTGACTCTCACTGGGATACAGATCCTGAAGGTGCTGACTCTCATTGGGATACAGTTCCTGAAGGTGCTGACTCCCACTGGGATACAGTTCCTGAAGGTGCTGACTCTCACTGGGGTACAGTTCCTGAAGGTGCTGACTCTCACTGGGGTACAGTTCCTGAAGGTGCTGACTCTCACTGGGATACAGTTCCTGAAGGTGCTGACTCTCACTGGGGGACAGTTCCTAAAGGTGCTGACTCTCACTGGGGTACAGTTCCTGAAGGTGCTGATTCTCACTGGGATACAGTTCCTGAAGGTGCTGACTCTCACTGGGATACAGTTCCTGAAGGCGCTGACTCTCACTGGGATACAGTTCCTGAAGGTGCTGACTCTCACTGGGATACAGTTCCTGAAGGCGCTGACTCTCACTGGGATACAGTTCCTGAAGGCGCTGACTCTCACTGGGATACAGTTCCTGAAGGTGCTGACTCTCACTGGGATACAGTTCCTGAAGGTGCTGATTCTCACTGGGATACAGTTCCTGAAGGTGCTGACTCTCACTGGGATACAATTCCTGAAGGTGCTGATTCTCACTGGGATACAGTTCCGGAAGGTACTGACTCTCACTGGGATACAGTTCCTGAAGGTGCTGACTCTCACTGGGATACAGTTCCTGAAGGCGCTGACTCTCACTGGGATACAGTTCCTGAAGGTGCTGACTCTCACTGGGATACAGTTCGTGAAGTCGCTGACTCTCACTGGGATACAGTTCCTGAAGGTGCTGACTCTCACTGGGATACAGTTCCTGAATGTGCTGATTCTCACTCGTATACAGTTCCTGAAGGTGCTGACTCTCACTGGGATACAGTTCCTGAAGGTGCTGACTCTCACTGCGGTACAGTTCCTGAAGGTGCTGACTCTCACTGGGATACAGTTCCTGAAGGTGCTTATTCTCACTGGGATACAGTTCCTGAAGGTGCTGACTCTCACTGGGATACATTTCCTGAAGGCGCTGACTCTCACTGGGATACAGTTCCTGAAGGCGCTGACTCTCACTGGGATACAGTTCCTGAAGCTGCTCACTCTCACTGGGATACAGTTCCTGAAGGTGCTGATTCTCACTGGGATACAGTTCCTGAAGGTGCTGACTCTCACTGGGATACAATTCCTGAAGGTGCTGATTCTCACTGGGATACAGTTCCGGATGGTGCTCACTCTCACTGGGATACAGTTCCTGAAGGTGCTGACTCTCACTGGGATACAGTTCCTGAAGGTGCTGACTCTCACTGGGATACAGTTTGTGAAGGCGCTGACTCTCACTGGGATACAGTTCCTGAAGGTGCTGACTCTCACTGGGATACAGCTCCTGAAGGTGCTGACTCTCACTGGGATACAGTTCCTGAAGGTGCTGATTCTCACTGGCATACAGTTCCGGAAGGTGCTGAACCTCACTGGGATACAGTTCCTGAAGGTGCTGACTCTGCTGGGATACAGCTCCTGAAGGCGCTGACACTCACTGGGATACAGTTCCTGAAAGTGCTGACTCTGCTGGGATACAGTTCCTGAAGGTGCTCACTCTCACTGGGATACAGATCCTGAAGGTGCTGACTCTCACTGGGGGACAGTTCCTAAAGGTGCTGACTCTCACTGGGATACAGTTCCTGAAGGTGCTGACTCTGCTGGGATACAGTTCCTGAAGGCGCTGACTCTCACTGGGATACAATTCCTGAAGGTGCTGATTCTCACTGGGATACAGTTCCGGAAGTTGCTGACTCTCACTGGGATACAGTTCCTGAAGGTGCTGACTCTCACTGGGATACAGTTCCTGAAGGCGCTGACTCTCACTGGGATACAGTTCCTGAAGGTGCTCACTCTCACTGGGATACAGTTCCTGAAGGTGCTGACTCTCACTGGGATACAGTTCCTGAAGGTGCTGATTCTCCCTGGGATACAGTTCCGGAAGGTGCTGACCCTCACTGGGATACAGTTCCTGAAGGTGCTGACTCTGCTGGGATACAGCTCCTGAAGGCGCTGACTCTCACTGGGATACAGTTCCTGAAAGTGCTGACTCTGCTGGGATACAGTTCCTGAAGGCGCTGACTCTCACTGGGAGACAGTTCCTGAAGGTGCTCACTCTCACTGGGATACAGTTCCTGAAGGTGCTGACTCTCACTGGGGGACAGTTCCTAAAGGTGCTGACTCTCACTGGGATACAGTTCCTGAAGGCGCTGACTCTCACTGGGATACAGTTCCTGAAGGTGCTCACTCTCACTGGGATACAGTTCCTGAAGGTGCTGACTCTCACTGGGGGATAGTTCCTGAAGGTGCTGACTCTCACTAGGGGACAGTTCCTACAGGTGCTGACTCTCACTGGAATACAGTTCCTGAATGTGCTGATTCTCAGTGGGATACAGATCCTGAAGGTGCTGACTCTCACTGGGGTACAGTTCCTGAAGGTGCTGACTCTCAGTGGGATACAGATCCTGAAGGTGCTGACTCTCACTGGGGTACAGTTCCTGAAGGTGCTGACTCTCACTGGGGTACAGTTCCTGAAGGTGCTGACTCTCACTGGGATACAGATCCTGATGGTGCTGACTCTCACTGGGATACAGTTCCTGAAGGTGCTGACTCTCACTGGGATACAGTTCCTGAAGGTGCTGACTCTCACTGGGATACAGATCCTGAAGGTGCTGACTCTCACTGGGATACAGATACTGAAGGTGCTGACTCTCACTGGGATACAGTTCCTGAATGTGCTGATTCTCACTGGTATACAGTTCCTGAAGGTGCTGGCTCTCACTGGGATACAGTTCCTGAAGGTGCTGACTCTCACTGCGATACAGGTCCTGAAGGTGCTGACTCTCACTGGGATACAGTTCCTGAATTTGCTGATTCTCACTGGGATACAGTTCCTGAAGGTGCTGACTCTCACTGCGATACAGTTCCTGAAGGTGCTGACTCTCACTGGGATACAGTTCCTGAATTTGCTGATTCTCACTGGGATACAGTTCCTGAAGGTGCTGATTCTCACTGGGATACAGTTCCTGAAGGTGCTGACTCTCACTGGGATACAGCTCCTGAAGGTGCTGACTCTCACTGGGATACAGTTCCTGAAGGTGCTGATTCTCACTGGCATACAGTTCCGGAAGGTGCTGACTCTCACTGGAATACAGTTCCTGAAGGTGCTGACTCTGCTGGGATACAGCTCCTGAAGGCGCTGACACTCACTGGGATACAGTTCCTGAAAGTGCTGACTCTGCTGGGATACAGTTCCTGATGGTGCTCACTCTCACTGGGATACAGTTCCTGAAGGTGCTGACTCTCACTGGGGGACAGTTCCGGAAGGTGCTGACTCTCACTGGGATACAGTTCGTGAAGGCGCTGACTCTCACTGGGATACAGTTACTGAAGGTGCTGACTCTCACTGGGATACAGTTCGTGAATGTGCTGATTCTCACTCGTATACAGTTCCTGAAGGTGCTGACTCTCACTGGGATACAGTTCCTGAAGGTGCTGACTCTCACTGCGGTACAGTTCCTGAAGGTGCTGACTCTCACTGGGATACAGTTCCTGAAGGTGCTGATTCTCACTGGGATACAGTTCCTGAAGGTGCTGACTCTCACTGGGATACATTTCCTGAAGGCGCTGACTCTCACTGGGATACAGTTCCTGAAGGCGCTGACTCTCACTGGGATACAGTTCCTGAAGGTGCTCACTCTCACTGGGATACAGTTCCTGAAGGTGCTGATTCTCACTGGGATACAGTTCCTGAAGGTGCTGACTCTCACTGGGATACAGTTCCTGAAGGTGCTGACTCTCACTGGGATACAGTTCCTGAAGGTGCTGACTCTCACTGGGATACAGTTCCTGAAGGTGCTGACTCTCACTGGGATACAATTCCTGAAGGTGCTGATTCTCACTGGGATACAGTTCCGGAAGGTGCTCACTCTCACTGGGATACAGTTCCTGAAGGTGCTGACTCTCACTGGGATACAGTTCCTGAAGGTGCTGATTCTCACGCGTATACAGTTCCTGAAGGTGCTGACACTCACTGGGATACAGTTCCTGAAGGTGCTGACTCTCACTGCGGTACAGTTCCTGAAGGTGCTGACTCTCACTGGGATACAGTTCCTGAAGGTGCTGATTCTCACTGGGATACAGTTCCTGAAGGTGCTGACTCTCACTGGGATACATTTCCTGAAGGCGCTGACTCTCACTGGGATACAGTTCCTGAAGGCGCTGACTCTCACTGGGATACAGTTCCTGAAGGTGCTCACTCTCACTGGGATACAGTTCCTGAAGGTGCTGATTCTCACTGGGATACAGTTCCTGAAGGTGCTGACTCTCACTGGGATACAATTCCTGAAGGTGCTGATTCTCACTGGGATACAGTTCCGGAAGGTGCTCACTCTCACTGGGATACAGTTCCTGAAGGTGCTGACTCTCACTGGGATACAGTTCCTGAAGGTGCTGACTCTCACTGGGATACAGTTCGTGAAGGCGCTGACTCTCACTGGGATACAGTTCCTGAAGGTGCTGACTCTCACTGGGATACAGCTCCTGAAGGTGCTGACTCTCACTGGGATACAGTTCCTGAAGGTGCTGATTCTCACTGGCATACAGTTCCGGAAGGTGCTGACCCTCACTGGGATACAGTTCCTGAAGGTGCTGACTCTGCTGGGATACAGCTCCTGAAGTCGCTGACACTCACTGGGATACAGTTCCTGAAAGTGCTGACTCTGCTGGGATACAGTTCCTGAAGGTGCTCACTCTCACTGGGATACAGATCCTGAAGGTGCTGACTCTCACTGGGGGACAGTTCCAAAAGGTGCTGACTCTCACTGGGATACAGTTCCTGAAGGTGCTGACTCTGCTGGGATACAGTTCCTGAAGGCGCTGACTCTCACTGGGATACAGTTCCTGAAAGTGCTCACTCTCACTGGGATACAGTTCCTGAAGGTGCTGACTCTCACTGGGGGACAGTTCCTGAAGGTGCTGACTCTCACTGGGATACAGTTCCTGAAGGTGCTGACTCTCACTGGGATACAGATCCTGAAGGTGCTGACTCTCACTGGGATACATTTCCTGAAGGCGCTGACTCTCACTGGGATACAGTTCCTGAAGGCGCTGACTCTCACTGGGATACAGTTCCTGAAGGTGCTCACTCTCACTGGTATACAGTTCCTGAAGGTGCTGATTCTCACTGGGATACAGTTCCTGAAGGTGCTGACTCTCACTGGGATACAATTCCTGAAGGTGCTGATTCTCACTGGGATACAGTTCCGGAAGGTGCTCACTCTCACTGGGATACAGTTCCTGAAGGTGCTGACTCTCACTGGGATACAGTTCCTGAAGGTGCTGACTCTCACTGGGATACAGTTCGTGAAGGCGCTGACTCTCACTGGGATACAGTTCCTGAAGGTGCTGACTCTCACTGGGATACAGTTCCTGAAGGTGCTGACTCTCACTGGGATACAGTTCCTGAAGGTGCTGACTCTCACTGGGATACAGCTCCTGAAGGTGCTGACTCTCACTGGGATACAGTTCCTGAAGGTGCTGATTCTCACTGGCATTCAGTTCCGGAAGGTTCTGACCCTCACTGGGATACAGTTCCTGAAGGTGCTGACTCTCACTGGGATACAGCTCCTGAAGGTGCTGACTCTCACTGGGATACAGTTCCTGAAGGTGCTGATTCTCACTGGCATTCAGTTCCGGAAGGTTCTGACCCTCACTGGGATACAGTTCCTGAAGGTGCTGACTCTGCTGGGATACAGCTCCTGAAGGCGCTGACAGTCACTGGGATACAGTTCCTGAAAGTGCTGACTCTGCTGGGATACAGTTCCTGAAGGTGCTCACTCTCACTGGGATACAGATCCTGAAGGTGCTGACTCTCACTGGGGGACAGTTCCTAAAGGTGCTGACTCTCACTGGGATACAGTTCCTGAAGGTGCTGACTCTGCTGGGATACAGTTCCTGAAGGCGCTGACTCTCACTGGGATACAGTTCCTGAAGGTGCTCACTCTCACTGGGATACAGTTCCTGAAGGTGCTGACTCTCACTGGGGGACAGTTCCTGAAGGTGCTGACTCTCACTGGGATACAGTTCCTGAAGGTGCTGATTCTCACTGGGATACAGTTCCTGAAGGTGCTGACTGTCACTGGGATACAATTCCTGAAGGTGCTGATTCTCACTGGGATACAGTTCCGGAAGTTGCTGACTCTCACTGGGATACAGTTCCTGAAGGTGCTGACTCTCACTGGGATACAGTTCCTGAAGGCGCTGACTCTCACTGGGATACAGTTCCTGAAGGTGCTCACTCTCACTGGGATGCAGTTCCTGAAGGTGCTGACTCTCACTGGGATACAGTTCCTGAAGGTGCTGATTCTCACTGGGATACAGTTCCGGAAGGTGCTGACTCTCACTGGGATACAGTTCCTGAAGGTGCTGACTCTGCTGGGATACAGCTCCTGAAGGCGCTGACTCTCACTGGGATACAGTTCCTGAAAGTGCTGACTCTGCTGGGATACAGTTCCTGAAGGCGCTGACTCTCACTGGGAGACAGTTCCTGAAGGTGCTCACTCTCACTGGGATACAGTTCCTGAAGGTGCTGACTCTCACTGGGGGACAGTTCCTAAAGGTGCTGACTCTCACTGGGATACAGTTCCTGAAGGCGCTGACTCTCACTGGGATACAGTTCCTGAAGGTGCTCACTCTCACTGGGGGATAGTTCCTGAAGGTGCTGACTCTCACTGGGGGACAGTTCCTAAAGGTGCTGACTCTCACTGGGATACAGTTCCTGAAGGTGCTGACTCTCACTGGGATACAGTTCCTGAAGGTGCTGACTCTCACTGGGGTACAGTTCCTGAAGGTGCTGACTCTCAGTGGCATACAGATCCTGAAGGTGCTGACTCTCACTGGGGTACAGTTCCTGAAGGTGCTGACTCTCACTGGGATACAGTTCCTGAAGGTGCTGACTCTCACTGGGATACAGATCCTGAAGGTGCTGACTCTCACTGGGATCCAGATACTGAAGGTGCTGACTCTCACTGGGATACAGTTCCTGAATGTGCTGATTCTCACTGGTATACAGTTCCTGAAGGTGCTGACTCTCACTGGGATACAGTTCCTGAAGGTGCTGATTCTCACTGGGATACAGTTCCTGAAGGTGCTGACTCTCACTGGGATACAATTCCTGAAGGTGCAGATTCTCACTGGGATACAGTTCCGGAAGGTACTGACTCTCACTGGGATACAGTTCCTGAAGGTGCTGACTCTCACTGGGATACAGTTCCTGAAGGCGCTGACTCTCACTGGGATACAGTTCCTGAAGGTGCTGACTCTCACTGGGATACAGTTCGTGAAGTCGCTGACTCTCACTGGGATCCAGTTCCTGAAGGTGCTGACTCTCACTGGGATACAGTTCCTGAATGTGCTGATTCTCACTCGTATACAGTTCCTGAAGGTGCTGACTCTCACTGGGATACAGTTCCTGAAGGTGCTGACTCTCACTGCGGTACAGTTCCTGAAGGTGCTGACTCTCACTGGGATACAGTTCCTGAAGGTGCTTATTCTCACTGGGATACAGTTCCTGAAGGTGCTGACTCTCACTGGGATACATTTCCTGAAGGCGCTGACTCTCACTGGGATACAGTTCCTGAAGGCGCTGACTCTCACTGGGATACAGTTCCTGAAGCTGCTCACTCTCACTGGGATACAGTTCCTGAAGGTGCTGATTCTCACTGGGATACAGTTCCTGAAGGTGCTGACTCTCACTGGGATACAATTCCTGAAGGTGCTGATTCTCACTGGGATACAGTTCCGGATGGTGCTCACTCTCACTGGGATACAGTTCCTGAAGGTGCTGACTCTCACTGGGATACAGTTCCTGAAGGTGCTGACTCTCACTGGGATACAGTTCGTGAAGGCGCTGACTCTCACTGGGATACAGTTCCTGAAGGTGCTGACTCTCACTGGGATACAGCTCCTGAAGGTGCTGACTCTCACTGGGATACAGTTCCTGAAGGTGCTGATTCTCACTGGCATACAGTTCCGGAAGGTGCTGAACCTCACTGGGATACAGTTCCTGAAGGTGCTGACTCTGCTGGGATACAGCTCCTGAAGGCGCTGACACTCACTGGGATACAGTTCCTGAAAGTGCTGACTCTGCTGGGATACAGTTCCTGAAGGTGCTCACTCTCACTGGGATACAGATCCTGAAGGTGCTGACTCTCACTGGGGGACAGTTCCTAAAGGTGCTGACTCTCACTGGGATACAGTTCCTGAAGGTGCTGACTCTGCTGGGATACAGTTCCTGAAGGCGCTGACTCTCACTGGGATACAATTCCTGAAGGTGCTGATTCTCACTGGGATACAGTTCCGGAAGTTGCTGACTCTCACTGGGATACAGTTCCTGAAGGTGCTGACTCTCACTGGGATACAGTTCCTGAAGGCGCTGACTCTCACTGGGATACAGTTCCTGAAGGTGCTCACTCTCACTGGGATACAGTTCCTGAAGGTGCTGACTCTCACTGGGATACAGTTCCTGAAGGTGCTGATTCTCCCTGGGATACAGTTCCGGAAGGTGCTGACCCTCACTGGGATACAGTTCCTGAAGGTGCTGACTCTGCTGGGATACAGCTCCTGAAGGCGCTGACTCTCACTGGGATACAGTTCCTGAAAGTGCTGACTCTGCTGGGATACAGTTCCTGAAGGCGCTGACTCTCACTGGGAGACAGTTCCTGAAGGTGCTCACTCTCACTGGGATACAGTTCCTGAAGGTGCTGACTATCACTGGGGGACAGTTCCTAAAGGTGCTGACTCTCACTGGGATACAGTTCCTGAAGGCGCTGACTCTCACTGGGATACAGTTCCTGAAGGTGCTCACTCTCACTGGGATACAGTTCCTGAAGGTGCTGACTCTCACTGGGGGATAGTTCCTGAAGGTGCTGACTCTCACTAGGGGACAGTTCCTACAGGTGCTGACTCTCACTGGAATACAGTTCCTGAATGTGCTGATTCTCAGTGGGATACAGATCCTGAAGGTGCTGACTCTCACTGGGGTACAGTTCCTGAAGGTGCTGACTCTCAGTGGGATACAGATCCTGAAGGTGCTGACTCTCACTGGGGTACAGTTCCTGAAGGTGCTGACTCTCACTGGGGTACAGTTCCTGAAGGTGCTGACTCTCACTGGGATACAGATCCTGATGGTGCTGACTCTCACTGGGATACAGTTCCTGAAGGTGCTGACTCTCACTGGGATACAGTTCCTGAAGGTGCTGACTCTCACTGGGATACAGATCCTGAAGGTGCTGACTCTCACTGGGATACAGATACTGAAGGTGCTGACTCTCACTGGGATACAGTTCCTGAATGTGCTGATTCTCACTGGTATACAGTTCCTGAAGGTGCTGACTCTCACTGGGATACAGTTCCTGAAGGTGCTGACTCTCACTGCGATACAGTTCCTGAAGGTGCTGACTCTCACTGGGATACAGTTCCTGAATTTGCTGATTCTCACTGGGATACAGTTCCTGAAGGTGCTGACTCTCACTGCGATACAGTTCCTGAAGGTGCTGACTCTCACTGGGATACAGTTCCTGAATTTGCTGATTCTCACTGGGATACAGTTCCTGAAGGTGCTGATTCTCACTGGGATACAGTTCCTGAAGGTGCTGACTCTCACTGGGATACAGCTCCTGAAGGTGCTAACTCTCACTGGGATACAGTTCCTGAAGGTGCTGATTCTCACTGGCATACAGTTCCGGAAGGTGCTGACTCTCACTGGGATACAGTTCCTGAAGGTGCTGACTCTGCTGGGATACAGCTCCTGAAGGCGCTGACACTCACTGGGATACAGTTCCTGAAAGTGCTGACTCTGCTGGGATACAGTTCCTGATGGTGCTCACTCTCACTGGGATACAGTTCCTGAAGGTGCTGACTCTCACTGGGGGACAGTTCCGGAAGGTGCTGACTCTCACTGGGATACAGTTCGTGAAGGCGCTGACTCTCACTGGGATACAGTTACTGAAGGTGCTGACTCTCACTGGGATACAGTTCGTGAATGTGCTGATTCTCACTCGTATACAGTTCCTGAAGGTGCTGACTCTCACTGGGATACAGTTCCTGAAGGTGCTCACTCTCACTGGGATACAGTTCCTGAAGGTGCTGATTCTCACTGGGATACAGTTCCTGAAGGTGCTGACTCTCACTGGGATACAGTTCCTGAAGGTGCTGACTCTCACTGGGATACAGTTCCTGAAGGTGCTGACTCTCACTGGGATACAATTCCTGAAGGTGCTGATTCTCACTGGGATACAGTTCCGGAAGGTGCTCACTCTCACTGGGATACAGTTCCTGAAGGTGCTGACTCTCACTGGGATACAGTTCCTGAAGGTGCTGATTCTCACGCGTATACAGTTCCTGAAGGTGCTGACACTCACTGGGATACAGTTCCTGAAGGTGCTGACTCTCACTGCGGTACAGTTCCTGAAGGTGCTGACTCTCACTGGGATACAGTTCCTGAAGGTGCTGATTCTCACTGGGATACAGTTCCTGAAGGTGCTGACTCTCACTGGGATACATTTCCTGAAGGCGCTGACTCTCACTGGGATACAGTTCCTGAAGGCGCTGACTCTCACTGGGATACAGTTCCTGAAGGTGCTCACTCTCACTGGGATACAGTTCCTGAAGGTGCTGATTCTCACTGGGATACAGTTCCTGAAGGTGCTGACTCTCACTGGGATACAATTCCTGAAGGTGCTGATTCTCACTGGGATACAGTTCCGGAAGGTGCTCACTCTCACTGGGATACAGTTCCTGAAGGTGCTGACTCTCACTGGGATACAGTTCCTGAAGGTGCTGACTCTCACTGGGATACAGTTCGTGAAGGCGCTGACTCTCACTGGGATACAGTTCCTGAAGGTGCTGACTCTCACTGGGATACAGCTCCTGAAGGTGCTGACTCTCACTGGGATACAGTTCCTGAAGGTGCTGATTCTCACTGGCATACAGTTCCGGAAGGTGCTGACCCTCACTGGGATACAGTTCCTGAAGGTGCTGACTCTGCTGGGATACAGCTCCTGAAGTCGCTGACACTCACTGGGATACAGTTCCTGAAAGTGCTGACTCTGCTGGGATACAGTTCCTGAAGGTGCTCACTCTCACTGGGATACAGATCCTGAAGGTGCTGACTCTCACTGGGGGACAGTTCCAAAAGGTGCTGACTCTCACTGGGATACAGTTCCTGAAGGTGCTGACTCTGCTGGGATACAGTTCCTGAAGGCGCTGACTCTCACTGGGATACAGTTCCTGAAGGTGCTCACTCTCACTGGGATACAGTTCCTGAAGGTGCTGACTCTCACTGGGGGACAGTTCCTGAAGGTGCTGACTCTCACTGGGATACAGTTCCTGAAGGTGCTGACTCTCACTGGGATACAGATCCTGAAGGTGCTGACTCTCACTGGGATACATTTCCTGAAGGCGCTGACTCTCACTGGGATACAGTTCCTGAAGGCGCTGACTCTCACTGGGATACAGTTCCTGAAGGTGCTCACTCTCACTGGTATACAGTTCCTGAAGGTGCTGATTCTCACTGGGATACAGTTCCTGAAGGTGCTGACTCTCACTGGGATACAATTCCTGAAGGTGCTGATTCTCACTGGGATACAGTTCCGGAAGGTGCTCACTCTCACTGGGATACAGTTCCTGAAGGTGCTGACTCTCACTGGGATACAGTTCCTGAAGGTGCTGACTCTCACTGGGATACAGTTCGTGAAGGCGCTGACTCTCACTGGGATACAGTTCCTGAAGGTGCTGACTCTCACTGGGATACAGTTCCTGAAGGTGCTGACTCTCACTGGGATACAGTTCCTGAAGGTGCTGACTCTCACTGGGATACAGCTCCTGAAGGTGCTGACTCTCACTGGGATACAGTTCCTGAAGGTGCTGATTCTCACTGGCATTCAGTTCCGGAAGGTTCTGACCCTCACTGGGATACAGTTCCTGAAGGTGCTGACTCTCACTGGGATACAGCTCCTGAAGGTGCTGACTCTCACTGGGATACAGTTCCTGAAGGTGCTGATTCTCACTGGCATTCAGTTCCGGAAGGTTCTGACCCTCACTGGGATACAGTTCCTGAAGGTGCTGACTCTGCTGGGATACAGCTCCTGAAGGCGCTGACAGTCACTGGGATACAGTTCCTGAAAGTGCTGACTCTGCTGGGATACAGTTCCTGAAGGTGCTCACTCTCACTGGGATACAGATCCTGAAGGTGCTGACTCTCACTGGGGGACAGTTCCTAAAGGTGCTGACTCTCACTGGGATACAGTTCCTGAAGGTGCTGACTCTGCTGGGATACAGTTCCTGAAGGCGCTGACTCTCACTGGGATACAGTTCCTGAAGGTGCTCACTCTCACTGGGATACAGTTCCTGAAGGTGCTGACTCTCACTGGGGGACAGTTCCTGAAGGTGCTGACTCTCACTGGGATACAGTTCCTGAAGGTGCTGATTCTCACTGGGATACAGTTCCTGAAGGTGCTGACTGTCACTGGGATACAATTCCTGAAGGTGCTGATTCTCACTGGGATACAGTTCCGGAAGTTGCTGACTCTCACTGGGATACAGTTCCTGAAGGTGCTGACTCTCACTGGGATACAGTTCCTGAAGGCGCTGACTCTCACTGGGATACAGTTCCTGAAGGTGCTCACTCTCACTGGGATGCAGTTCCTGAAGGTGCTGACTCTCACTGGGATACAGTTCCTGAAGGTGCTGATTCTCACTGGGATACAGTTCCGGAAGGTGCTGACTCTCACTGGGATACAGTTCCTGAAGGTGCTGACTCTGCTGGGATACAGCTCCTGAAGGCGCTGACTCTCACTGGGATACAGTTCCTGAAAGTGCTGACTCTGCTGGGATACAGTTCCTGAAGGCGCTGACTCTCACTGGGAGACAGTTCCTGAAGGTGCTCACTCTCACTGGGATACAGTTCCTGAAGGTGCTGACTCTCACTGGGGGACAGTTCCTAAAGGTGCTGACTCTCACTGGGATACAGTTCCTGAAGGCGCTGACTCTCACTGGGATACAGTTCCTGAAGGTGCTCACTCTCACTGGGGGATAGTTCCTGAAGGTGCTGACTCTCACTGGGGGACAGTTCCTAAAGGTGCTGACTCTCACTGGGATACAGTTCCTGAAGGTGCTGACTCTCACTGGGATACAGTTCCTGAAGGTGCTGACTCTCACTGGGGTACAGTTCCTGAAGGTGCTGACTCTCAGTGGCATACAGATCCTGAAGGTGCTGACTCTCACTGGGGTACAGTTCCTGAAGGTGCTGACTCTCACTGGGATACAGTTCCTGAAGGTGCTGACTCTCACTGGGATACAGATCCTGAAGGTGCTGACTCTCACTGGGATACAGATACTGAAGGTGCTGACTCTCACTGGGATACAGTTCCTGAATGTGCTGATTCTCACTGGTATACAGTTCCTGAAGGTGCTGACTCTCACTGGGATACAGTTCCTGAAGGTGCTGACTCTCACTGGGATACAGTTCCTGAATTTGCTGATTCTCACTGGGATACAGTTCCTGAAGGTGCGGACTCTCACTGGGATACAGTTCCTGAAGGTGCTGACTCTCACTGGGATACAGCTCCTGAAGGTGCTGACTCTCACTGGGATACAGTTCCTGAAGGTGCTGATTCTCACTGGCATACAGTTCCGGAAGGTGCTGACTCTCACTGGGATACAGTTCCTGAAGGTGCTGACTCTGCTGGGATACAGCTCCTGAAGGCGCTGACACTCACTGGGATACAGTTCCTGAAAGTGCTGACTCTGCTGGGATACAGTTCCTGAAGGTGCTCACTCTCACTGGGATACAGTTCCTGAAGGTGCTGACTCTCACTGGGGGACAGTTCCTGAAGGTGCTGACTCTCACTGGGATACAGTTCCTGAAGGTGCTGACTCTGCTGGGATACAGTTCCTGAAGGCGCTGACTCTCACTGGGATACAGTTCCTGAAGGTGCTCACTCTCACTGGGATACAGTTCCTGAAGGTGCTGACTCTCACTGGGGGACAGTTCCTGAAGGTGCTGACTCTCACTGGGGGACAGTTCCTAAAGGTGCTGACACTCACTGGGGGACAGTTCCTGAAGGTGCTGACTCTCAGTGGGATACAGATCCTGAAGGTGCTGACTCTCACTGGGGTACAGTTCCTGAAGGTGCTGATTCTCACTGGGATACAGTTCCGGAAGGTGCTCACTCTCACTGGGATACAGTTCCTGAAGGTGCTGACTCTCACTGGGATACAGTTCCTGAAGGTGCTGACTCTCACTGGGATACAGTTCGTGAAGGCGCTGACTCTCACTGGGATACAGTTCCTGAAGGTGCTGACTCTCACTGGGATACAGTTCCTGAAGGTGCTGACTCTCACTGGGATACAGTTCCTGAAGGTGCTGACTCTCACTGGGATACAGCTCCTGAAGGTGCTGACTCTCACTGGGATACAGTTCCTGAAGGTGCTGATTCTCACTGGCATTCAGTTCCGGAAGGTTCTGACCCTCACTGGGATACAGTTCCTGAAGGTGCTGACTCTCACTGGGATACAGCTCCTGAAGGTGCTGACTCTCACTGGGATACAGTTCCTGAAGGTGCTGATTCTCACTGGCATTCAGTTCCGGAAGGTTCTGACCCTCACTGGGATACAGTTCCTGAAGGTGCTGACTCTGCTGGGATACAGCTCCTGAAGGCGCTGACAGTCACTGGGATACAGTTCCTGAAAGTGCTGACTCTGCTGGGATACAGTTCCTGAAGGTGCTCACTCTCACTGGGATACAGATCCTGAAGGTGCTGACTCTCACTGGGGGACAGTTCCTAAAGGTGCTGACTCTCACTGGGATACAGTTCCTGAAGGTGCTGACTCTGCTGGGATACAGTTCCTGAAGGCGCTGACTCTCACTGGGATACAGTTCCTGAAGGTGCTCACTCTCACTGGGATACAGTTCCTGAAGGTGCTGACTCTCACTGGGGGACAGTTCCTGAAGGTGCTGACTCTCACTGGGATACAGTTCCTGAAGGTGCTGATTCTCACTGGGATACAGTTCCTGAAGGTGCTGACTGTCACTGGGATACAATTCCTGAAGGTGCTGATTCTCACTGGGATACAGTTCCGGAAGTTGCTGACTCTCACTGGGATACAGTTCCTGAAGGTGCTGACTCTCACTGGGATACAGTTCCTGAAGGCGCTGACTCTCACTGGGATACAGTTCCTGAAGGTGCTCACTCTCACTGGGATGCAGTTCCTGAAGGTGCTGACTCTCACTGGGATACAGTTCCTGAAGGTGCTGATTCTCACTGGGATACAGTTCCGGAAGGTGCTGACTCTCACTGGGATACAGTTCCTGAAGGTGCTGACTCTGCTGGGATACAGCTCCTGAAGGCGCTGACTCTCACTGGGATACAGTTCCTGAAAGTGCTGACTCTGCTGGGATACAGTTCCTGAAGGCGCTGACTCTCACTGGGAGACAGTTCCTGAAGGTGCTCACTCTCACTGGGATACAGTTCCTGAAGGTGCTGACTCTCACTGGGGGACAGTTCCTAAAGGTGCTGACTCTCACTGGGATACAGTTCCTGAAGGCGCTGACTCTCACTGGGATACAGTTCCTGAAGGTGCTCACTCTCACTGGGGGATAGTTCCTGAAGGTGCTGACTCTCACTGGGGGACAGTTCCTAAAGGTGCTGACTCTCACTGGGATACAGTTCCTGAAGGTGCTGACTCTCACTGGGATACAGTTCCTGAAGGTGCTGACTCTCACTGGGGTACAGTTCCTGAAGGTGCTGACTCTCAGTGGCATACAGATCCTGAAGGTGCTGACTCTCACTGGGGTACAGTTCCTGAAGGTGCTGACTCTCACTGGGATACAGTTCCTGAAGGTGCTGACTCTCACTGGGATACAGATCCTGAAGGTGCTGACTCTCACTGGGATACAGATACTGAAGGTGCTGACTCTCACTGGGATACAGTTCCTGAATGTGCTGATTCTCACTGGTATACAGTTCCTGAAGGTGCTGACTCTCACTGGGATACAGTTCCTGAAGGTGCTGACTCTCACTGGGATACAGTTCCTGAATTTGCTGATTCTCACTGGGATACAGTTCCTGAAGGTGCGGACTCTCACTGGGATACAGTTCCTGAAGGTGCTGACTCTCACTGGGATACAGCTCCTGAAGGTGCTGACTCTCACTGGGATACAGTTCCTGAAGGTGCTGATTCTCACTGGCATACAGTTCCGGAAGGTGCTGACTCTCACTGGGATACAGTTCCTGAAGGTGCTGACTCTGCTGGGATACAGCTCCTGAAGGCGCTGACACTCACTGGGATACAGTTCCTGAAAGTGCTGACTCTGCTGGGATACAGTTCCTGAAGGTGCTCACTCTCACTGGGATACAGTTCCTGAAGGTGCTGACTCTCACTGGGGGACAGTTCCTGAAGGTGCTGACTCTCACTGGGATACAGTTCCTGAAGGTGCTGACTCTGCTGGGATACAGTTCCTGAAGGCGCTGACTCTCACTGGGATACAGTTCCTGAAGGTGCTCACTCTCACTGGGATACAGTTCCTGAAGGTGCTGACTCTCACTGGGGGACAGTTCCTGAAGGTGCTGACTCTCACTGGGGGACAGTTCCTAAAGGTGCTGACACTCACTGGGGGACAGTTCCTGAAGGTGCTGACTCTCAGTGGGATACAGATCCTGAAGGTGCTGACTCTCACTGGGGTACAGTTCCTGAAGGTGCTGACTCTGCTGGGATACAGTTCCTGAAGGCGCTGACTCTCACTGGGATACAGTTCCTGAAGGTGCTCACTCTCACTGGGATACAGTTCCTGAAGGTGCTGACTCTCACTGGGGGACAGTTCCTGAATGTGCTGACTCTCACTGGGGGACAGTTCCTAAAGGTGCTGACTCTCAATGGGGTACAGTTCCTGAAGGTGCTGACTCTCAGTGGGATACAGATCCTGAAGGTGCTGACTCTCACTGGCATACAGTTCCGGAAGGTGCTGACCCTCACTGGGATACAGTTCCTGAAGGTGCTGACTCTGCTGGGATACAGCTCCTGAAGGCGCAGACACTCACTGGGATACAGTTCCTGAAAGTGCTGACTCTGCTGGGATACAGTTCCTGAAGGTGCTCACTCTCACTGGGATACAGATCCTGAAGGTGCTGACTCTCACTGGGGGACAGTTCTTAAAGGTGCTGACTCTCACTGGGATACAGTTCCTGAAGGTGCTGACTCTGCTGGGATACAGTTCCTGAAGGCGCTGACTCTCACTGGGATACAGTTCCTGAAGGTGCTCACTCTCACTGGGATACAGTTCCTGAAGGTGCTGATTCTCACTGGGATACAGTTCCTGAAGGTGCTGACTCTCACTGGGATACAATTCCTGAAGGTGCTGATTCTCACTGGGATACAGTTCCGGAAGTTGCTGACTCTCACTGGGATACAGTTCCTGAAGGCGCTGACTCTCACTGGGATACAGTTCCTGAAGGTGCTCACTCTCACTGGGATTCAGTTCCTGAAGGTGCTGACTCTCACTGGGGGACAGTTCCTAAAGGTGCTGACTCTCACTGGGATACAGTTCCTGAAGGTGCTGACTCTGCTGGGATACAGTTCCTGAAGGCGCTGACTCTCACTGGGATACAGTTCCTGAAGGTGCTGACTCTCACTGGGATACAGTTCCTGAAGGTGCTGACTCTCACTGGGGGACAGTTCCTGAAGGTGCTGACTCTCACTGGGGGACAGTTCCGAAAGGTGCTGACTCTCACTGGGGTACAGTTCCTGAAGGTGCTGACTCTCAGTGGGATACAGATCCTGAAGGTGCTGACTCTAACTGGGGTACAGTTCCTGAAGGTGCTGACTCTCACTGGGGTTCAGTTCCTGAAGGTGCTGACTCTCACTGGGATACAGATCCTGAAGGTGCTGACTCTCACTGGGATACAGTTCCTGAAGGTGCTGACTCCCACTGGGATACAGTTCCTGAAGGTGCTGACTCTCACTGGGGTACAGTTCCTGAAGGTGCTGACTCTCACTGGGGTACAGTTCCTGAAGGTGCTGACTCTCACTGGGATACAGTTCCTGAAGGTGCTGACTCTCACTGGGATACAATTCCTGAAGGTGCTGATTCTCACTGGGATACAGTTCCGGAAGGTACTGACTCTCACTGGGATACAGTTCCTGAAGGTGCTGACTCTCACTGGGATACAGTTCCTGAAGGCGCTGACTCTCACTGGGATACAGTTCCTGAAGGTGCTGACTCTCACTGGGATACAGTTCGTGAAGGCGCTGACTCTCACTGGGATACAGTTCCTGAAGGTGCTGACTCTCACTGGGATACAGTTACTGAAGGTGCTGACTCTCACTGGGATACAGTTCCTGAATGTGCTGATTCTCACTCGTATACAGTTCCTGAAGGTGCTGACTCTCACTGGGATACAGTTCCTGAAGGTGCTGACTCTCACTGCGGTACAGTTCCTGAAGGTGCTGACTCTCACTGGGATACAGTTCCTGAAGGTGCTGATTCTCACTGGGATACAGTTCCTGAAGGTGCTGACTCTCACTGGGATACATTTCCTGAAGGCGCTGACTCTCACTGGGATACAGTTTCTGAAGGCGCTGACTCTCACTGGGATACAGTTCCTGAAGGTGCTCACTCTCACTGGGATACAGTTCCTGAAGGTGCTGATTCTCACTGGGATACAGTTCCTGAAGGTGCTGACTCTCACTGGGATACAATTCCTGAAGGTGCTGATTCTCACTGGGATACAGTTCCGGAAGGTGCTCACTCTCACTGGGATACAGTTCCTGAAGGTGCTGACTCTCACTGGGATACAGTTCCTGAAGGTGCTGACTCTCACTGGGATACAGTTCGTGAAGGCGCTGACTCTCACTGGGATACAATTCCTGAAGGTGCTGACTCTCACTGGGATACAGCTCCTGAAGGTGCTGACTCTCACTGGGATACAGTTCCTGAAGGTGCTGATTCTCACTGGCATACAGTTCCGGAAGGTGCTGACCCTCACTGGGATACAGTTCCTGAAGGTGCTGACTCTGCTGGGGTACAGCTCCTGAAGGCGCTGACACTCACTGGGATACAGTTCCTGAAAGTGCTGACTCTGCTGGGATACAGTTCCTGATGGTGCTCACTCTCACTGGGATACAGATCCTGAAGGTGCTGACTCTCACTGGGGGACAGTTCCAAAAGGTGCTGACTCTCACTGGGATACCGTTCCTGAAGGTGCTGACTCTGCTGGGATACAGTTCCTGAAGGCGCTGACTCTCACTGGGATACAGTTCCTGAAGGAGCTCACTCTCACTGGGATACAGTTCCTGAAGGTGCTGACTCTCACTGGGGGACAGTTCCTGAAGGTGCTGACTCTCACTGGGATACAGTTCCTGAAGGTGCTGATTCTCACTGGGATACAGTTCCTGAAGGTGCTGACTCTCACTGGGATACAATTCCTGAAGGTGCTGATTCTCACTGGGATACAGTTCCGGAGGTTGCTGACTCTCACTGGGATACAGTTTCTGAAGGCGCTGACTCTCACTGGGATACAGTTCCTGAAGGTGCTCACTCTCACTGGGATTCAGTTCCTGAAGGTGCTGACTCTCACTGGGGGACAGTTCCTAAAGGTGCTGACTCTCACTGGGATACAGTTCCTGAAGGTGCTGACTCTGCTGGGATACAGTTCCTGAAGGCGCTGACTCTCACTGGGATACAGTTCCTGAAGGTGCTGACTCTCACTGGGATACAGTTCCTGAAGGTGCTGACTCTCACTGGGGGACAGTTCCTGAAGGTGCTGACTCTCACTGGGGGACAGTTCCGAAAGGTGCTGACTCTCACTGGGGTACAGTTCCTGAAGGTTCTGACTCTCAGTGGGATACAGATCCTGAAGGTGCTGACTCTAACTGGGGTACAGTTCCTGAAGGTGCTGACTCTCACTGGGGTTCAGTTCCTGAAGGTGCTGACTCTCACTGGGATACAGATCCTGAAGGTGCTGACTCTCACTGGGATACAGTTCCTGAAGGTGCTGACTCCCACTGGGATACAGTTCCTGAAGGTGCTGACTCTCACTGGGGTACAGTTCCTGAAGGTGCTGACTCTCACTGGGGTACAGTTCCTGAAGGTGCTGACTCTCACTGGGATACAGTTCCTGAAGGTGCTGACTCTCACTGGGATACAATTCCTGAAGGTGCTGATTCTCACTGGGATACAGTTCCGGAAGGTACTGACTCTCACTGGGGGACAGTTCCTAAAGGTGCTGACTCTCACTGGGATACAGTTCCTGAAGGTGCTGACTCTGCTGGGATACAGTTCCTGAAGGCGCTGACTCTCACTGGGATACAGTTCCTGAAGGTGCTGACTCTCACTGGGATACAGTTCCTGAAGGTGCTGACTCTCACTGGGGGACAGTTCCTGAAGGTGCTGACTCTCACTGGGGGACAGTTCCGAAAGGTGCTGACTCTCACTGGGGTACAGTTCCTGAAGGTGCTGACTCTCAGTGGGATACAGATCCTGAAGGTGCTGACTCTAACTGGGGTACAGTTCCTGAAGGTGCTGACTCTCACTGGGGTTCAGTTCCTGAAGGTGCTGACTCTCACTGGGATACAGATCCTGAAGGTGCTGACTCTCACTGGGATACAGTTCCTGAAGGTGCTGACTCCCACTGGGATACAGTTCCTGAAGGTGCTGACTCTCACTGGGGTACAGTTCCTGAAGGTGCTGACTCTCACTGGGGTACAGTTCCTGAAGGTGCTGACTCTCACTGGGATACAGTTCCTGAAGGTGCTGACTCTCACTGGGATACAATTCCTGAAGGTGCTGATTCTCACTGGGATACAGTTCCGGAAGGTACTGACTCTCACTGGGATACAGTTCCTGAAGGTGCTGACTCTCACTGGGATACAGTTCCTGAAGGCGCTGACTCTCACTGGGATACAGTTCCTGAAGGTGCTGACTCTCACTGGGATACAGTTCGTGAAGTCGCTGACTCTCACTGGGATACAGTTCCTGAAGGTGCTGACTCTCACTGGGATACAGTTACTGAAGGTGCTGACTCTCACTGGGATACAGTTCCTGAATGTGCTGATTCTCACTCGTATACAGTTCCTGAAGGTGCTGACACTCACTGGGATACAGTTCCTGAAGGTGCTGACTCTCACTGCGGTACAGTTCCTGAAGGTGCTGACTCTCACTGGGATACAGTTCCTGAAGGTGCTGATTCTCACTGGGATACAGTTCCTGAAGGTGCTGACTCTCACTGGGATACATTTCCTGAAGGCGCTGACTCTCACTGGGATACAGTTCCTGAAGGCGCTGACTCTCACTGGGATACAGTTCCTGAAGGTGCTCACTCTCACTGGGATACAGTTCCTGAAGGTGCTGATTCTCACTGGGATACAGTTCCTGAAGGTGCTGACTCTCACTGGGATACAATTCCTGAAGGTGCTGATTCTCACTGGGATACAGTTCCGGAAGGTGCTCACTCTCACTGGGATACAGTTCCTGAAGGTGCTGACTCTCACTGGGATACAGTTCCTGAAGGTGCTGACTCTCACTGGGATACAGTTCGTGAAGGCGCTGACTCTCACTGGGATACAGTTCCTGAAGGTGCTGACTCTCACTGGGATACAGCTCCTGAAGGTGCTGACTCTCACTGGGATACAGTTCCTGAAGGTGCTGATTCTCACTGGCATACAGTTCCGGAAGGTGCTGACCCTCACTGGGATACAGTTCCTGAAGGTGCTGACTCTGCTGGGATACAGCTCCTGAAGTCGCTGACACTCACTGGGATACAGTTCCTGAAAGTGCTGACTCTGCTGGGATACAGTTCCTGAAGGTGCTCACTCTCACTGGGATACAGATCCTGAAGGTGCTGACTCTCACTGGGGGACAGTTCCTAAAGGTGCTGACTCTCACTGGGATACAGTTCCTGAAGGTGCTGACTCTGCTGGGATACAGTTCCTGAAGGCGCTGACTCTCACTGGGATACAGTTCCTGAAGGTGCTCACTCTCACTGGGATACAGTTGCTGAAGGTGCTGACTCTCACTGGGGGACAGTTCCTGAAGGTGCTGACTCTCACTGGGATACAGTTCCTGAAGGTGCTGATTCTCACTGGGATACAGTTCCTGAAGGTGCTGACTCTCACTGGGATACAATTCCTGAAGGTGCTGATTCTCACTGGGATACAGTTCCGGAAGTTGCTGACTCTCACTGGGATACAGTTCCTGAAGGTGCTGACTCTCACTGGGATACAGTTCCTGAAGGCGCTGACTCTCACTGGGATACAGTTCCTGAAGGCGCTCACTCTCACTGGGATACAGTTCCTGAAGGTGCTGACTCTCACTGGGATACAGTTCCTGATGGTGCTGATTCTCCCTGGGATACAGTTCCGGAAGGTGCTGACTCTCACTGGGATACAGTTCCTGAAGGTGCTGAGTCTGCTGGGATACAGCTCCTGAAGGCGCTGACTCTCACTGGGATACAGTTCCTGAAAGTGCTGACTCTGCTGGGATACAGTTCCTGAAGGCGCTGACTCTCACTGGGAGACAGTTCCTGAAGGTGCTCACTCTCACTGGGATACAGTTCCTGAAGGTGCTGACTCTCACTGGGGGACAGTTCCTAAAGGTGCTGACTCTCACTGGGATACAATTCCTGAAGGCGCTGACTCTCACTGGGATACAGTTCCTGAAGGTGCTCACTCTCACTGGGATACAGTTCCGGAAGTTGCTGACTCTCACTGGGATACAGTTCCTGAAGGCGCTGACTCTCACTGGGATACAGTTCCTGAAGGCGCTGACTCTCACTGGGATACAGTTCCTGAAGGCGCTGACTCTCACTGGGATACAGTTCCTGAAGGTGCTCACTCTCACTGGGATCCAGTTCCTGAAGGTGCTGACTCTCACTGGGGTACAGTTCCTAAAGGTGCTGACTCTCACTGGGATACAGTTCCTGAAGGTGCTGACTCTGCTGGGATACAGTTCCTGAAGGCGCTGACTCTCACTGGGATACAGTTCCTGAAGGTGCTGACTCTCACTGGGATACAGTTCCTGAAGGTGCTGACTCTCACTGGGATACAGTTCCTGAAGGTGCTGACTCTCACTGGGGGACAGTTCCTGAAGGTGCTGACTCTCACTGGGGGACAGTTCCGAAAGGTGCTGACTCTCACTGGGGTACAGTTCCTGAAGGTGCTGACTCTCAGTGGGATACAGATCCTGAAGGTGCTGACTCTAACTGGGGTACAGTTCCTGAAGGTGCTGACTCTCACTGGGGTTCAGTTCCTGAAGGTGCTGACTCTCACTGGGATACAGATCCTGAAGGTGCTGACTCTCACTGGGATACAGTTCCTGAAGGTGCTGACTCCCACTGGGATACAGTCCCTGAAGGTGCTGACTCTCACTGGGGTACAGTTCCTGAAGGTGCTGACTCTCACTGGGGTACAGTTCCTGAAGGTGCTGACTCTCACTGGGATACAGTTCCTGAATGTGCTGACTCTCACTGGGATACAGATCCTGATGGTGCTGACTCTCACTGGGGTACAGTTCCTGAAGGTGCTGATTCTCACTGGGATACAGTTCCTGAAGGTGCTGACTCTCACTGGGATACAGTTCCTGAAGGCGCTGACTCTCACTGGGATATAGTTCCTGAAGGTGCTGACACTCACTGGGATACAGTTCCTGAAGGCGCTGACTCTCACTGGGATACAGTTCCTGAAGGCGCTGACTCTCACTGGGATACAGTTCCTGAAGGTGCTGACTCTCACTGGGATACAGTTCCTGAAGGTGCTGATTCTCACTGGGATACAGTTCCTGAAGGTGCTGACTCTCACTGGGATACAATTCCTGAAGGTGCTGATTCTCACTGGGATACAGTTCCGGAAGGTACTGACTCTCACTGGGATACAGTTCCTGAAGGTGCTGACTCTCACTGGGATACAGTTCCTGAAGGCGCTGACTCTCACTGGGATACAGTTCCTGAAGGTGCTGACTCTCACTGGGATACAGTTCGTGAAGGCGCTGACTCTCACTGGGATACAGTTCCTGAAGGTGCTGACTCTCACTGGAATACAGTTACTGAAGGTGCTGACTCTCACTGGGATACAGTTCCTGAATGTGCTGATTCCCACTCGTATACAGTTTCTGAAGGTGCTGACTCTCACTGGGATCCAGTTCCTGAAGGTGCTGACTCTCACTGCGGTACAGTTCCTGAAGGTGCTGACTCTCACTGGGATACAGTTCCTGAAGGTGCTGATTCTCACTGGGATACAGTTCCTGAAGGTGCTGACTCTCACTGGGATACATTTCCTGAAGGCGCTGACTCTCACTGGGATACAGTTCCTGAAGGCGCTGACTCTCACTGGGATACAGTTCCTGAAGGTGCTCACTCTCACTGGGATACAGTTCCTGAAGGTGCTGATTCTCACTGGGATACAGTTCCGGAAGGTGCTGACTCTCACTGGGATACAATTCCTGAAGGTGCTGATTCTCACTGGGATACAGTTCCGGAAGGTGCTCACTCTCACTGGGATACAGTTCCTGAAGGTGCTGACTCTCACTGGGATACAGTTCCTGAAGGTGCTGACTCTCACTGGGATACAGTTCGTGAAGGCGCTGACTCTCACTGGGATACAGTTCCTGAAGGTGCTGACTCTCACTGGGATACAGCTCCTGAAGGTGCTGACTCTCACTGGGATACAGTTCCTGAAGGTGCTGATTCTCACTGGCATACAGTTCCGGAAGGTGCTGACCCTCACTGGGATACAGGTCCTGAAGGTGCTGACTCTGCTGGGATACAGCTCCTGATGGCGCTGACACTCACTGGGATACAGTTCCTGAAAGTGCTGACTCTGCTGGGATACAGTTCCTGAAGGTGCTCACTCTCACTGGGATACAGTTCCTGAAGGTGCTGACTCTCACTGGGATACAGTTCCTGAAGGTGCTGACGCTCACTGGGATACAGTTCCTGAAGGTGCTGACTCTCACTGGGGGACAGTTCCTGAAGGTGCTGACTCTCACTGGGGGACAGTTCCGAAAGGTACTGACTCTCACTGGGGTACAGTTCCTGAAGGTGCTGACTCTCAGTGGGATACAGATCCTGAAGGTGCTGACTCTAACTGGGGTACAGTTCCTGAAGGTGCTGACTCTCACTGGGGTTCAGTTCCTGAAGGTGCTGACTCTCACTGGGATACAGATCCTGAAGGTGCTGACTCTCACTGGGATACAGTTCCTGAAGGTGCTGACTCCCACTGGGATACAGTTCCTGAAGGTGCTGACTCTCACTGGGGTACAGTTCCTGAAGGTGCTGTCTCTCACTGGGGTACAGTTCCTGAAGGTGCTGACTCTCACTGGGATACAGTTCCTGAAGGTGCTGACTCTCACTGGGGGACAGTTCCTAAAGGTGCTGACTCTCACTGGGGTACAGTTCCTGAAGGTGCTGATTCTCACTGGGATACAGTTCCTGAAGGTGCTGACTCTCACTGGGATACAGTTCCTGAAGGCGCTGACTCTCACTGGGATACAGTTCCTGAAGGTGCTGACTCTCACTGGGATACAGTTCCTGAAGGCGCTGGCTCTCACTGGGATACAGTTCCTGAAGGCGCTGACTCTCACTGGGATACAGTTCCTGAAGGTGCTGACTCTCACTGGGATACAGTTCCTGAAGGTGCTGATTCTCACTGGGATACAGTTCCTGAAGGTGCTGACTCTCACTGGGATACAATTCCTGAAGGTGCTGATTCTCACTGGGATACAGTTCCGGAAGGTACTGACTCTCACTGGGATACAGTTCCTGAAGGTGCTGACTCTCACTGGGATACAGTTCCTGAAGGCGCTGACTCTCACTGGGATACAGTTCCTGAAGGTGCTGACTCTCACTGGGATACAGTTCGTGAAGTCGCTGACTCTCACTGGGATACAGTTCCTGAAGGTGCTGATTCTCACTGGCATACAGTTCCGGAAGGTGCTGACTCTCACTGGGATACAGTTCCTGAAGGTGCTGACTCTGCTGGGATACAGCTCCTGAAGGCGCTGACACTCACTGGGATACAGTTCCTGAAAGTGCTGACTCTGCTGGGATACAGTTCCTGATGGTGCTCACTCTCACTGGGATACAGTTCCTGAAGGTGCTGACTCTCACTGGGGGACAGTTCCGGAAGGTGCTGACTCTCACTGGGATACAGTTCGTGAAGGCGCTGACTCTCACTGGGATACAGTTACTGAAGGTGCTGACTCTCACTGGGATACAGTTCCTGAATGTGCTGATTCTCACTCGTATACAGTTCCTGAAGGTGCTGACTCTCACTGGGATACAGTTCCTGAAGGTGCTGACTCTCACTGCGGTACAGTTCCTGAAGGTGCTGACTCTCACTGGGATACAGTTCCTGAAGGTGCTGATTCTCACTGGGATACAGTTCCTGAAGGTGCTGACTCTCACTGGGATACATTTCCTGAAGGCGCTGACTCTCACTGGGATACAGTTCCTGAAGGCGCTGACTCTCACTGGGATACAGTTCCTGAAGGTGCTCACTCTCACTGGGATACAGTTCCTGAAGGTGCTGATTCTCACTGGGATACAGTTCCTGAAGGTGCTGACTCTCACTGGGATACAGTTCCTGAAGGTGCTGACTCTCACTGGGATACAGTTCCTGAAGGTGCTGACTCTCACTGGGATACAGTTCCTGAAGGTGCTGACTCTCACTGGGATACAATTCCTGAAGGTGCTGATTCTCACTGGGATACAGTTCCGGAAGGTGCTCACTCTCACTGGGATACAGTTCCTGAAGGTGCTGACTCTCACTGGGATACAGTTCCTGAAGGTGCTGACTCTCACTGGGATACAGTTCGTGAAGGCGCTGACTCTCACTGGGATACAGCTCCTGAAGGTGCTGACTCTCACTGGGATACAGTTCCTGAAGGTGCTGATTCTCACTGGCATACAGTTCCGGAAGGTGCTGACCCTCACTGGGATACAGTTCCTGAAGGTGCTGACTCTGCTAGGATACAGCTACTGAAGGCGCTGACACTCACTGGGATACAGTTCCTGAAAGTGCTGACTCTGCTGGGATACAGTTCCTGAAGGTGCTCAGGTGCTCACTCTCACTGGGATACAGATCCAGAAGGTGCTGACTCTCACTGGGGGACAGTTCCTAAAGGTGCTGACTCTCACTGGGATACAGTTCCTGAAGGTGCTGACTCTGCTGGGATACAGTTCCTGAAGGCGCTGACTCTCACTGGGATACAGTTCCTGAAGGTGCTCACTCTCACTGGGATACAGTTCCTGAAGGTGCTGACTCTCACTGGGGGACAGTTCCTGAAGGTGCTGACTCTCACTGGGATACTGTTCCTGAATGTGCTGATTCTCACTGGGATACAGTTCCTGAAGGTGCTGACTCTCACTGGGATACAATTCCTGCAGGTGCTGATTCTCACTGGGATACAGTTCCGGAAGTTGCTGACTTTCACTGGGATACAGTTCCTGAAGGTGCTGACTCTCACTGGGATACAGTTCCTGAAGGCGCTGACTCTCACTGGGATACAGTTCCTGAAGGTGCTCACTCTCACTGGGATACAGTTCCTGAAGGTGCTGACTCTCACTGGGATACAGTTCCTGAAGGTGCTGATTCTCACTGGGATACAGTTCCGGAAGGTGCTGACTCTCACTGGGATACAGTTCCTGAAGGTGCTGACTCTGCTGGGATACAGCTCCTGAAGGCGCTGACTCTCACTGGGATACAGTTCCTGAAAGTGCTGACTCTGCTGGGATACAGTTCCTGAAGGCGCTGACTCTCACTGGGAGACAGTCCCTGAAGGTGCTCACTCTCACTGGGATACAGTTCCTGAAGGTGCTGACTCTCACTGGGGGACAGTTCCTAAAGGTGCTGACTCTCACTGGGATACAGTTCCTGAAGGCGCTGACTCTCACTGGGATACAGTTCCTGAAGGTGCTCACTCTCACTGGGGGATAGTTCCTGAACGTGCTGACTCTCACTAGGGGACAGTTCCTAAAGGTGCTGACTCTCACTGGGGTACAGTTCCTGAAGGTGCTGACTCTCAGTGGGATACAGATCCTGAAGGTGCTGACTCTCACTGGGGTACAGTTCCTGAAGGTGCTGACTCTCACTGGGGTACAGTTCCTGAAGGTGCTGACTCTCACTGGGATACAGATCCTGATGGTGCTGACTCTCACTGGGATACAGTTCCTGAAGGTGCTGACTCTCACTGGGATACAGTTCCTGAAGGTGCTGACTCTCACTGGGATACAGATGCTGAAGGTGCTGACTCTCCCTGGGATACAGATACTGCAGGTGCTGACTCTCACTGGGATACAGTTCCTGAAGGTGCTGACTCTCACTGCGATACAGTTCCAGAAGGTGCTGACTCTCACTGGGATACAGTTCCTGAATTTGCTGATTCTCACTGGGATACAGTTCCTGAAGGTGCTGACCCTCACTGGGATACAGTTCCTGAAGGTGCTGACTCTCACTGGGATACAGTTCGTGAAGGCGCTGCCTCTCACTGGGGGACAGTTCCTGAAGGTGCTGACTCTGCTGGGATACAGCTGCTGAAGGTGCTGACACTGCTGGGATACAGTTCCTGAAGGTGCTCACTCTCACTGGGATACAGTTCATGAAGGTGCTGACTCTCACTGGGGGACAGTTCCTGAAGGTGCTGACTCTCACTGGGGGACAGTTCCTAAAGGTGCTGACACTCACTGGGGTACAGTTCCTGAAGGTGCTGACTCTCACTGGGATACAGATCCTGAAGGTGCTGACTCTCACTGGGGTACAGTTCCTGAAGGTGCTGACTCTGCTGGGATACAGTTCCTGAAGGCGCTGACTCTCACTGGGATACAGTTCCTGAAGGTGCTCACTCTCACTGGGATACAGTTCCTGAAGGTGCTGACTCTCACTGGGGGACAGTTCCTGAATGTGCTGACTCTCACTGGGGGACAGTTCCTAAAGGTGCTGACTCTCAGTGGGATACAGATCCTGAAGGTGCTGACGCTCACTGGCATACAGTTCCGGAAGGTGCTGACCCTCACTGGGATACAGTTCCTGAAGGTGCTGACTCTGCTGGGATACAGCTCCTGAAGGCGCTGACACTCACTGGGATACAGTTCCTGAAAGTACTGACTCTGCTGGGATACAGTTCCTGAAGGTGCTCACTCTCACTGGGATACAGATCCTGAAGGTGCTGACTCTCAATGGGGGACAGTTCTTAAAGGTGCTGACTCTCACTGGGATACAGTTCCTGAAGGTGCTGACTCTGCTGGGATACAGTTCCTGAAGGCGCTGACTCTCACTGGGATACAGTTCCTGAAGGTGCTCACTCTCACTGGGATACAGTTCCTGAAGGTGCTGATTCTCACTGGGATACTGTTCCTGAAGGTGCTGACTCTCACTGGGATACAATTCCTGAAGGTGCTGATTCTCACTGGGATACAGTTCCGGAAGTTGCTGACTCTCACTGGGATACAGTTCCTGAAGGTGCTGACTCTCACTGGGATACAGTTCCTGAAGGTGCTCACTCTCACTGGGATACAGTCCCTGAAGGTGCTGACTCTCACTGGGATACAGTTCCTGAAGGTGCTGATTCTCACTGGGATACAGTTCCGGAAGGTGCTGACTCTCACTGGGATACAATTCCTGAAGGTGCTGACTCTGCTGTTATACAGCTCCTGAAGGCGCTGACTCTCACTGGGATACAGTTCCTGAAAGTGCTGACTCTGCTGGGATACAGTTCCTGAAGGCGCTGACTCTCACTGGGAGACAGTTCCTGAAGGTGCTCACTCTCACTGGGATACAGTTCCTGAAGGTGCTGACTCTCACTGGGATACAGTTCCTGAAGGCGCTGACTCTCACTGGGATACAGTTCCTGAAGGTGCTCAATCTCACTGGGATACAGTTCCTGAAGGTGCTGACTCTCACTGGGGGATAGTTCCTGAAGGTGCTGACTCTCACTGGGATACAGTTTCTGAAGGTGCTGACTCTCACTGGGATACAGTTCCTAAAGGTGCTGACTCTCACTGGGATACAGTTCCTGAAGGCGCTGACTCTCACTGGGAGACAGTTCCTGAAGGTGCTCACTCTCACTGGGATACAGTTCCTGAAGGTGCTGACTCTCACTGGGATACAGTTCCTGAAGGTGCGGACTCTCACTAGGGGACAGTTCCTAAAGGTGCTGACTCTCACTGGGATACAGTTCCTGAAGGTGCTCACTCTCACTGGGATACAGTTCCTGAAGGTGCTGACTCTCACTGGGATACAGTTCCTGAAGGTGCTGACTCTCACTGGGATACAGTTCCTGAAGGTGCTCACTCTCACTGGGATACAGTTCCTGAAGGTGCTGACTCTCACTGGGATACAGTTCCTGAAGGTGCTGACTCTCACTGGGATACAGTTCCTGAAGGTGCTCACTCTCACTGGGATACAGTTCCTGAAGGTGCTGACTCTCACTGGGATACAGTTCCTGAAGGCGCTGACTCTCACTGGGATACAGTTCCTGAAGGTGCTCACTCTCACTGGGGGATAGTTCCTGAAGGTGCTCACTCTCACTGGGATACAGTTCCTGAAGGCGCTGACTCTCACTGGGGGATAGTTCCTAAAGGTGCTGACTCTCACTGGGGTACAGTTCCTGAAGGTGCTGACTCTCACTGGGATACAGATCCTGATGGTGCTGACTCTCACTGGGATACAGATCCTGATGGTGCTGACTCTCACTGGGATACAGTTCCTGAAGGTGCTGACTCTCACTGGGATAAAGTTCCTGAAGGTGCTGACTCTCACTGGGATACAGATCCTGAAGGTGCTGACTGTCACTGGGATACAGATACTGAAGGTGCTGACTCTCACTGGGATACAGTTCCTGAATGTGCTGATTCTCACTGGCATACAGTTCCTGAAGGTGCTGACTCTCACTGGGATACAGTTCCTGAAGGTGCTGACTCTCACTGCGATACAGTTCCTGAAGGTGCTGACTCTCACTGGGATACAGTTCCTGAATTTGCTGATTCTCACTGGGATACAGTTCCTGAAGGTGCTGACTCTCACTGGGATACAGTTCCTGAAGGTGCTGACTCTCACTGGGATACAGTTCGTGAAGGCGCTGCCTCTCACTGGGATACAGTTCCTGAAGGTGCTGACTCTCACTGGGATACAGCTCCTGAAGGTGCTGACTCTCACTGGGATACAGTTCCTGAAGGTGCTGATTCTCACTGGCATACAGTTCCGGAAGGTGCTGACTCTCACTGGGATACAGTTCCTGAAGGTGCTGACTCTGCTGGGATACAGCTCCTCAAGGCGCTGACACTCACTGGGATACAGTTCCTGAAAGTGCTGACTCTGCTGGGATACAGTTCCTGAAGGTGCTCACTCTCACTGGGATACAGTTCCTGAAGGTGCTGACTCTCACTGGGGGACAGTTCCGGAAGGTGCTGACTCTCACTGGGATACAGTTCCTGAAGGTGCTGACTCTGCTGGGATACAGTTCCTGAAGGCGCTGACTCTCACTGGGATACAGTTCCTGAAGGTGCTCACTCTCACTGGGATACAGTTCCTGAAGGTGCTGACTCTCACTGGGGGACAGTTCCTGAAGGTGCTGACTCTCACTGGGGGACAGTTCCTAAAGGTGCTGACACTCACTGGGGTACAGTTCCTGAAGGTGCTGACTCTCAGTGGGATACAGATCCTGAAGGTGCTGACTCTCACTGGGGTACAGTTCCTGAAGGTGCTGACTCTGCTGGGATACAGTTCCTGAAGGCGCTGACTCTCACTGGGATACAGTTCCTGAAGGTGCTCACTCTCACTGGGATACAGTTCCTGAAGGTGCTGACTCTCACTGGGGGACAGTTCCTGAATGTGCTGACTCTCACTGGGGGACAGTTCCTGAAGGTGCTGACTCTCACTGGGGTACAGTTCCTGAAGGTGCTGACTCTCAGTGGGATACAGATCCTGAAGTTGCTGACTCTCACTGGGGTACAGTTCCTGAAGGTGCTGACTCTCACTGGGGAACAGTTCCTGAAGGTGCTGACTCTCACTGGGATACAGATCCTGAAGGTGCTGACTCTCACTGGGATACAGTTCCTGAAGTTGCTGACTCTCACTGGGATACAGATCCTGAAGGTGCTGACTCTCACTGGGGTACAGTTCCTGAAGGTGCTGACTCACACTGGGGTACAGTTCCTGAAGGTGCTGACTCTCACTGGGATACAGTTCCTGAACGTGCTGACTCTCACTGGGGGACAGTTCCTAAAGGTGCTGACTCTCACTGGGGTACAGTTCCTGAAGGTGCTGACTCTCACTGGGATACAGATCCTGAAGGTGCTGACTCTCACTGGGATACAGTTCCTGAAGGCGCTGACTCTCACTGGGATACAGTTCCTGAAGGTGCTGACTCTCATTGGGATACAGTTCCTGAAGGTGCTGACTCTCACTGGGATACAGTTCCTGAAGGTGCTGACTCTCACTGGGATACAGTTCCTGAAGGTGCTGACTCTCACTGGGATACAGGTCCTGAAGGTGCTGACTCTCACTGGGACACTGTTCCTGAAGGTGCTGACTCTCACTGGGATACAGTTACTGAAGGTGCTGACTCTCACTGGGATACAGTTCCTGAATGTGCTGATTCTCACTGGTATACAGTTCCTGAAGGTGCTGTCTCTCACTGGGATACAGTTCCTGAAGGTGCTGACTCTCACTGCGATACAGTTCCTGAAGGTGCTGACTCTCACTGGGATACAGTTCCTGAAGGTGCTGATTCTCACTGGGATACTGTTCCTGAAGGTGCTGACTCTCACTGGGACACAGTTCCTGAATGTGCTGATTCTCACTGGTATCCAGTTCCTGAAGGTGCGGTCTCTCACTGGGATACAGTTCCTGAAGGTGCTGACTCTCACTGCGATACAGTTCCTGAAGGTGCTGACTCTCACTGGGATACAGTTCCTGAAGGTGCTGATTCTCACTGGGATACAGTTCCTGAAGGTGCTCACTCTCACTGGGATACAGTTCCTGAAGGCGCTGACTCTCACTGGGATACAGTTCCTGAAGGTGCTGACACTGCTGGGATACAGTTCCTGAAGGCGCTGACTCTCACTGGGATACAGTTCCTGAAGGTGCTCACTCTCACTGGGATACAGTTCCTGAAGGTGCTGACTCTCACTGTGGGACAGTTCCTAAAGGTGCTGACGCTCACTGGGGTACAGTTCCTGAAGGTGCTGACTCTCAGTGGGATTCAGATCTTGAAGGTGCTGACTCTCAGTGGGATACAGATCCTGAAGGTGCTGACTCTCACTGGGGTACAGTTCCTGAAGGTGCTGACTCTCACTGGGGTACAGTTCCTGAAGGTGCTGACTCTCACTGGGATACAGATCCTGAAGGTGCTGACTCTCACTGGGATACAGTTCCTGAAGGTGCTCTCACTGGGATACAGTTCCTGAAGGTGCTGACTCTCACTGGGGGACAGTTCCTAAAGGTGCTGACTCTCACTGGGGTTCAGTTCCTGAAGGTGCTGACTCTCACTGGGATACAGATCCTGAAGGTGCTGACTCTCACTGGGATACAGTTACTGAAGGTGCTGACTCTCACTGGGATACAGTTCCTGAATGTGCTGATTCTCACTCGTATACAGTTCCTGAAGGTGCTGACTCTCACTGGGATACAGTTCCTGAAGGTGCTGACTCTCACTGCGGTACAGTTCCTGAAGGTGCTGACTCTCACTGGGATACAGTTCCTGAAGGTGCTGATTCTCACTGGGATACAGTTCCTGAAGGTGCTGACTCTCACTGGGATACATTTCCTGAAGGCGCTGACTCTCACTGGGATACAGTTCCTGAAGGCGCTGACTCTCACTGGGATACAGTTCCTGAAGGTGCTCACTCTCACTGGGATACAGTTCCTGAAGGTGCTGATTCTCACTGGGACACAGTTCCTGAAGGTGCTGACTCTCACTGGGATACAATTCCTGAAGGTGCTGATTCTCACTGGGATACAGTTCGTGAAGGCGCTGACTCTCACTGGGATACAGTTCCTGAAGGTGCTGACTCTCACTGGGATACAGCTCCTGAAGGTGCTGACTCTCACTGGGATACAGTTCCTGAAGGTGCTGATTCTCACTGGCATACAGTTCCGGGAAGTGCTGACCCTCACTGGGATACAGTTCCTGAAGGTGCTGACTCTGCTGGGAGACAGCTCCTGAAGGCGCTGACACTCACTGGGATACAGTTCCTGAAAGTGCTGACTCTGCTGAGATACAGTTCCTGAAGGTGCTCACTCTCACTGGGATACTGTTCCTGAATGTGCTGACTCTCACTGGGGGACAGTTCCTAAAGGTGCTGACTCTCACTGGGATACAGTTCCTGAAGGTGCTGACTCTGCTGGGATACAGTTCCTGAAGGCACTGACTCTCACTGGGATACAGTTCCTGAAGGTGCTCACTCTCACTGGGATACAGTTCCTGAAGGTGCTGACTCTCACTGGGGGACAGTTCCTGAATGTGCTGACTCTCACTGGGATACAGTTCCTGAAGGTGCTGATTCTCACTGGGATACAGTTCCGGAAGTTGCTGACTCTCACTGGGATACAGTTCCTGAAGGTGCTGACTCTCACTGGGATACAGTTCCTGAAGGCGCTGACTCTCACTGGGATACAGTTCCTGAAGGTGCTCACTCTCACTGGGATACAGTTCCTGAAGGTGCTGACTCTCACTGGGATACAGTTCCTGAAGGTGCTGATTCTCACTGGGATACAGTTCCGGAAGGTGCTGACTCTCACTGGGATACAGTTCCTGAAGGTGCTGACTCTGCTGGGATACAGCTCCTGAAGGCGCTGACTCTCACTGGGATACAGTTCCTGAAAGTGCTGACTCTGCTGGGATACAGTTCCTGAAGGCGCTGACTCTCACTGGGATACAGTTCCTGAAGGTGCTGACTCTCACTGGGAGACAGTTCCTGAAGGTGCTCACTCTCACTGGGATACAGTTCCTGAAGTTGCTGACTCTCACTGGGGGACAGTTCCTAAAGGTGCTGACTCTCACTGGTATACAGTTCCTGAAGGCGCTGACTCTCACTGGGATACAGTTCCTGAAGGTGCTCACTCTCACTGGGATACAGTTCCTGAAGGTGCTGACTCTCACTGGGGGATAGTTCCTGAAGGTGCTGACTCTCACTAGGGGACAGTTCCTAAAGGTGCTGACTCTCAGTGGGATACAGATCCTGAAGGTGCTCACTCTCACTGGGATACAGTTCCTGAAGGTGCTGACTCTCACTGGGGGACAGTTCCTGAAGGTGCTGACTCTCACTGGGGGACAGTTCCTAAAGGTGCTGACACTCACTGGGGTACAGTTCCTGAAGGTGCTGACTCTCAGTGGGATACAGATCCTGAAGGTGCTGACTCTCACTGGGGTACAGTTCCTGAAGGTGCTGACTCTGCTGGGATACAGATCCTGAAGGCGCTGACTCTCACTGGGATACAGTTCCTGAAGGTGCTCACTCTCACTGGGATACAGTTCCTGAAGGTGCTGACTCTCACTGGGGGACAGTTCCTGAATGTGCTGACTCTCACTGGGGGACAGTTCCTAAAGGTGCTGACTGTCACTGGGGTACAGTTCCTGAAGGTGCTGACTTTCAGTGGGATACAGATCCTGAAGGTGCTGACTCTCACTGGGGTACAGTTCCTGAAGGTGCTGACTCTCACTGGGGTACAGTTCCTGAAGGTGCTGACTCTCACTGGGATACAGATCCTGAAGGTGCTGACTCTCACTGGGATACAGTTCCTGAAGGTGCTGACTCTCACTGGGATACAGATCCTGAAGGTGCTGACTCTCACTGGGGTACAGTTCCTGAAGGTGCTGACTCTCATTGGGTACAGATCCTGAAGGTGCTGACTCTCACTGGGATACAGTTCCTGAAGGTGCTGACTCTCACTGGGATACAGATCCTGAAGGTGCTGACTCTCACTGGGGTACAGTTCCTGAAGGTGCTGACTCACACTGGGGTACAGTTCCTGAAGGTGCTGACTCTCACTGCGATACAGTTCCTGAACGTGCTGACTCTCACTGGGGGACAGTTCCTAAAGGTGCTGACTCTCACTGGGGTACAGTTCCTGAAGGTGCTGACTCTCACTGGGATACAGATCCTGAAGGTGCTGACTCTCACTGGGATACAGTTCCTGAAGGCGCTGACTCTCACTGGGATACAGTTCCTGAAGGTGCTGACTCTCACTGGGATACAGTTCCTGACGGTGCTGACTCTCACTGGGATACAGTTCCTGAAGGCGCTGACTCTCACTGGGAAACAGTTCCTGAAGGCGCTGACTCTCACTGGGATACAGTTCCTGAAGGTGCTGACTCTCACTGGGATACAGTTCCTGAAGGTGCTGACTCTCACTGGGATACAGTTCCTGAAGGTGCTGACTCTCACTGGGATACAGTTCCTGAAGGTGCTGACTCTCACTGGGATACAGTTCCTGAAGGTGCTGACTCTCACTGGGATACAGGTCCTGAAGGTGCTGACTCTCACTGGGACACTGTTCCTGAAGGTGCTGACTCTCACTGGGATACAGTTATTGAAGGTGCTGACTCTCACTGGGATACAGTTCCTGAATGTGCTGATTCTCACTGGTATACAGTTCCTGAAGGTGCTGTCTCTCACTGGGATACAGTTCCTGAATGTGCTGACTCTCACTGGGATACAGTTCCTGAAGGTGCTGATTCTCACTGGGATACAGTTCCTGAAGGTGCTGACTCTCACTGGGATACAGTTCCTGAAGGCGCTGACTCTCACTGGGATACAGTTCCTGAAGGCGCTGACTCTCACTGGGATACAGTTCCTGAAGGTGCTGACTCTCACTGGGATACAGATCCTGAAGGTGCTGACTCTCACTGGGATACAGTTACTGAAGGTGATGACTCTCACTGGGATACAGTTCCTGAATGTGCTGATTCTCAGTGGTATACAGTTCCTGAAGGTGCGGTCTCTCACTGGGATACAGTTCCTGAAGGCTGACTCTCACTGCGATACAGTTCCTGAAGGTGCTGACTCTCAGTGGGATACAGTTCCTGAAGGTGCTGATTCTCACTGGGATACAGTTCCTGAAGGTGCTGACTCTCACTGGGATACAGTTCCTGAAGGCGCTGACTCTCACTGGGATACAGTTCCTGAAGGTGCTGACTCTGCTGGGATACAGTTCCTGAAGGCGCTGACTCTCACTGGGATACAGTTCCTGAAGGTGCTCACTCTCACTGGGATACAGTTCCTGAAGGTGCTGACTCTCACTGTGGGACAGTTCCTAAAGGTGCTGACGCTCACTGGGGTACAGTTCCTGAAGGTGCTGACTCTCAGTGGGATTCAGATCTTGAAGGTGCTGACTCTCAGTGGGATACAGATCCTGAAGGTGCTGACTCTCACTGGGATACAGTTCCTGAAGGTGCTGACTCTCACTGGGATACAGTTCCTGAAGGCGCTGACTCTCACTGGGAAACAGTTCCTGAAGGCGCTGACTCTCACTGGGATACAGTTCCTGAAGGTGCTGACTCTCACTGGGATACAGTTCCTGAAGGTGCTGACTCTCACTGGGATACAGTTCCTGAAGGTGCTGACTCTCACTGGGATACAGTTCCTGAAGGTGCTGACTCTCACTGGGATACAGTTCCTGAAGGTGCTGACTCTCACTGGGATACAGGTCCTGAAGGTGCTGACTCTCACTGGGACACTGTTCCTGAAGGTGCTGACTCTCACTGGGATACAGTTATTGAAGGTGCTGACTCTCACTGGGATACAGTTCCTGAATGTGCTGATTCTCACTGGTATACAGTTCCTGAAGGTGCTGTCTCTCACTGGGATACAGTTCCTGAATGTGCTGACTCTCACTGGGATACAGTTCCTGAAGGTGCTGATTCTCACTGGGATACAGTTCCTGAAGGTGCTGACTCTCACTGGGATACAGTTCCTGAAGGCGCTGACTCTCACTGGGATACAGTTCCTGAAGGCGCTGACTCTCACTGGGATACAGTTCCTGAAGGTGCTGACTCTCACTGGGATACAGATCCTGAAGGTGCTGACTCTCACTGGGATACAGTTACTGAAGGTGCTGACTCTCACTGGGATACAGTTCCTGAATGTGCTGATTCTCAGTGGTATACAGTTCCTGAAGGTGCGGTCTCTCACTGGGATACAGTTCCTGAAGGCTGACTCTCACTGCGATACAGTTCCTGAAGGTGCTGACTCTCAGTGGGATACAGTTCCTGAAGGTGCTGATTCTCACTGGGATACAGTTCCTGAAGGTGCTGACTCTCACTGGGATACAGTTCCTGAAGGCGCTGACTCTCACTGGGATACAGTTCCTGAAGGTGCTGACTCTGCTGGGATACAGTTCCTGAAGGCGCTGACTCTCACTGGGATACAGTTCCTGAAGGTGCTCACTCTCACTGGGATACAGTTCCTGAAGGTGCTGACTCTCACTGTGGGACAGTTCCTAAAGGTGCTGACGCTCACTGGGGTACAGTTCCTGAAGGTGCTGACTCTCAGTGGGATTCAGATCTTGAAGGTGCTGACTCTCAGTGGGATACAGATCCTGAAGGTGCTGACTCTCACTGGGGTACAGTTCCTGAAGGTGCTGACTCTCACTGGGGTACAGTTCCTGAAGGTGCTGACTCTCACTGGGATACAGATCCTGAAGGTGCTGACTCTCACTGGGATACAGTTCCTGAAGGTGCTCTCACTGGGATACAGTTCCTGAAGGTGCTGACTCTCACTGGGGGACAGTTCCTAAAGGTGCTGACTCTCACTGGGGTACAGTTCCTGAAGGTGCTGACTCTCACTGGGATACAGATCCTGAAAGTGCTGACTCTCACTGGGATACAGTTACTGAAGGTGCTGACTCTCACTGGGATACAGTTCCTGAATGTGCTGATTCTCACTCGTATACAGTTCCTGAAGGTGCTGACTCTCACTGGGATACAGTTCCTGAAGGTGCTGACTCTCACTGCGGTACAGTTCCTGAAGGTGCTGACTCTCACTGGGATACAGTTCCTGAAGGTGCTGATTCTCACTGGGATACAGTTCCTGAAGGTGCTGACTCTCACTGGGATACATTTCCTGAAGGCGCTGACTCTCACTGGGATACAGTTCCTGAAGGCGCTGACTCTCACTGGGATACAGTTCCTGAAGGTGCTCACTCTCACTGGGATACAGTTCCTGAAGGTGCTGATTCTCACTGGGATACAGTTCCTGAAGGTGCTGACTCTCACTGGGATACAATTCCTGAAGGTGCTGATTCTCACTGGGATACAGTTCCGGAAGGTGCTCACTCTCACTGGGATACAATTCCTGAAAGTGCTGACTCTCACTGGGATACAGTTCCTGAAGGTGCTGACTCTCACTGGGATACAGTTCGTGAAGGCGCTGACTCTCACTGGGATACAGTTCCTGAAGGTGCTGACTCTCACTGGGATACAGCTCCTGAAGGTGCTGACTCTCACTGGGATACAGTTCCTGAAGGTGCTGATTCTCACTGGCATACAGTTCCGGAAGGTGCTGACCCTCACTGGGATACAGTTCCTGAAGGTGCTGACTCTGCTGGGATACAGCTCCTGAAGGCGCTGACACTCACTGGGATACAGTTCCTGAAAGTCCTGACTCTGCTGAGATACAGTTCCTGAAGGTGCTCACTCTCACTGGGATACAGTTCCTGAAGGTGCTGACTCTCACTGGGGGACAGTTCCTAAAGGTGCTGACTCTCACTGGGATACAGTTCCTGAAGGTGCTGACTCTGCTGGGATACAGTTCCTGAAGGCGCTGACTCTCACTGGGATACAGTTCCTGAAGGTGCTCACTCTCACTGGGGTACAGTTCCTGAAGGTGCTGACTCTCAGTGGGATACAGATCCTGAAGGTGCTGACTCTCACTGGGGTACAGTTCCTGAAGGTGCTGACTCTGCTGGGATACTGTTCCTGAAGGCGCTGACTCTCACTGGGATGCAGTTCCTGAAGGTGCTCACTCTCACTGGGGTACAGTTCCTGAAGGTGCTGACTCTCACTGGGGGACAGTTCCTGAAGGTGCTGACTCTCAGTGGGATACAGATCCTGAAGGTGCTGACTCTCACTGGGGTACAGTTCCTGAAGGTGCTGACTCTCACTGGGGTACAGTTCCTGAAGGTGCTGACTCTCACTGGGATACAGATCCTGAAGGTGCTGACTCTCACTGGGATACAGTTCCTGAAGGTGCTGACTCTCACTGGGATACAGATCCTGAAGGTGCTGACTCTCACTGGGGTACAGTTCCTGAAGGTGCTGACTCACACTGGGGTACAGTTCCTGAAGGTGCTGACTCTCACTGGGATACAGTTCCTGAAGGTGCTGACTCTCACTGGGGGACAGTTCCTAAAGGTGCTGACTCTCACTGGGGTACAGTTCCTGAAGGTGCTGACTCTCACTGGGATACAGATCCTGAAGGTGCTGACTCTCACTGGGATACAGTTCCTGAAGGCGCTGACTCTCACTGGGATACAGTTCCTGAAGGTGCTGACTCTCACTGGGATACAGTTCCTGAAGGTGCTGACTCTCACTGGGATACAGTTCCTGAAGGCGCTGACTCTCACTGGGAAACAGTTCCTGAAGGCGCTGACTCTCACTGGGATACAGTTCCTGAAGGTGCTGACTCTCACTGGGATACAGTTCCTGAAGGTGCTGACTCTCACTGGGATACAGTTCCTGAAGGTGCTGACTCTCACTGGGGAACAGTTCCTGAAGGTGCTGACTCTCACTGGGGTACAGTTCCTGAAGGTGCTGACTCTCACTGGGATACAGATCCTGAAGGTGCTGACTCTCACTGGGATACAGTTCCTGAAGGTGCTCTCACTGGGATACAGTTCCTGAAGGTGCTGACTCTCACTGGGGGACAGTTCCTAAAGGTGCTGACTCTCACTGGGGTACAGTTCCTGAAGGTGCTGACTCTCACTGGGATACAGATCCTGAAGGTGCTAACTCTCACTGGGATACAGTTCCTGAAGGTGCTCTCACTGGGATACAGTTCCTGAAGGTGCTGACTCTCACTGGGGGACAGTTCCTAAAGGTGCTGACTCTCACTGGGGTACAGTTCCTGAAGGTGCTGACTCTCACTGGGATACAGATCCTGAAGGTGCTGACTCTCACTGGGATACAGTTACTGAAGGTGCTGACTCTCACTGGGATACAGTTCCTGAATGTGCTGATTCTCACTCGTATACAGTTCCTGAAGGTGCTGACTCTCACTGGGATACAGTTCCTGAAGATGCTGACTCTCACTGCGGTACAGTTCCTGAAGGTGCTGACTCTCACTGGGATACAGTTCCTGAAGGTGCTGATTCTCACTGGGATACAGTTCCTGAAGGTGCTGACTCTCACTGGGATACATTTCCTGAAGGCGCTGACTCTCACTGGGATACAGTTCCTGAAGGCGCTGACTCTCACTGGGATACAGTTCCTGAAGGTGCTCACTCGCACTGGGATACAGTTCCTGAAGGTGCTGATTCTCACTGGGATACAGTTCCTGAAGGTGCTGACTCTCACTGGGATTCAATTCCTGAAGGTGCTGATTCTCACTGGGATACAGTTCCGGAAGGTGCTCACTCTCACTGGGATACAGTTCCTGAAGGTGCTGACTCTCACTGGGATACAGTTCCTGAAGGTGCTGACTCTCACTGGGATACAGTTCGTGAAGGCGCTAACTCTCACTGGGATACAGTTCCTGAAGGTGCTGACTCTCACTGGGATACAGCTCCTGAAGGTGCTGACTCTCACTGGGATACAGTTCCTGAAGGTGCTGATTCTCACTGGCATACAGTTCCGGAAGGTGCTGACCCTCACTGGGATACAGTTCCTGAAGGTGCTGCCTCTGCTGGGATACAGCTCCTGAAGGCGCTGACACTCACTGGGATACAGTTCCTGAAAGTCCTGACTCTGATGAGATACAGTTCCTGAAGGTGCTCACTCTCACTGGGATACAGTTCCTGAAGGTGCTGACTCTCACTGGGGGACAGTTCCTAAAGGTGCTGACTCTCACTGGGATACAGTTCCTGAAGGTGCTGACTCTGCTGGGATACAGTTCCTGAAGGCGCTGACTCTCACTGGGATACAGTTCCTGAAGGTGCTCACTCTCACTGGGATACAGTTCCTGAAGGTGCTGATTCTCACTGGGATACAGTTCCGGAAGGTGCTCACTCTCACTGGGGTACAGTTCCTGAAGGTGCTGACTCTCAGTGGGATACAGATCCTGAAGGTGCTGACTCTCACTGGGGTACAGTTCCTGAAGGTGCTGACTCTGCTGGGATACAGTTCCTGAAGGCGCTGACTCTCACTGGGGGACAGTTCCTGAATGTGCTGACTCTCAGTGGGATACAGTTCCTGAAGGTGCTGACTCTCACTGGGGTACAGTTCCTGAAGGTGCTGACTCTCAGTGGGATACAGATCCTGAAGGTGCTGACTCTCACTGGGGTACAGTTCCTGAAGGTGCTGACACTCAGTGGGATACAGATCCTGAAGGTGCTGACTCTCAGTGGGATACAGATCCTGAAGGTGCTGACTCTCACTGAGGTACAGTTCCTGAAGGTGCTGACTCTCACTGGGGTACAGTTCCGAAAGGTGCTGACTCTCACTGGGGGACAGTTCCTAAAGGTGCTGACTCTCACTGGGGTACAGTTCCTGAAGGTGCTGACTCTCAGTGGGATACAGATCCTGAAGGTGCTGACTCTCACTGGGATAGAGTTCCTGAAGGTGCTGACTCTCACTGGGGGACAGTTCCTGAATGTGCTGACTCTCTCTGGGGGACAGTTCCTAAAGGTGCTGACTCTCACTGGGGTACAGTTCCTGAAGGTGCTGACTCTCAGTGGGATACAGATCCTGAAGGTGCTGACTCTCACTGGGGTACAGTTCCTGAAGGTGCTGACTCTCACTGGGGTACAGTTCCTGAAGGTGCTGACTCTCACTGGGATACAGATCCTGAAGGTGCAGACTCTCACTGGGATACAGTTCCTGAAGGTGCTGACTCTCACTGGGATACAGATCCTGAAGGTGCTGACTCTCACTGGGGTACAGTTCCTGAAGGTGCTGACTCACACTGGAGTACAGTTCCTGAAGGTGCTGACTCTCACTGGGATACAGTTCCTGAAGGTGCTGACTCTCACTGGGGGACAGTTCCTCAAGGTGCTGACTCTCACTGGGGTACAGTTCCTGAAGGTGCTGACTCTCACTGGGATACAGATCCTGAAGGTGCTGACTCTCACTGGGATACAGTTCCTGAAGGCGCTGACTCTCACTGGGATACAGTTCCTGAAGGTGCTGACTCTCACTGGGATACAGTTCCTGAAGGTGCTGACTCTCACTGGGATACAGTTCCTGAAGGCGCTGACTCACACTGGGAAACAGTTCCTGAAGGCGCTGACTCTCACTGGGATACAGTTCCTGAAGGTGCTGACTCTCACTGGGATACAGTTCCTGAAGGTGCTGACTCTCACTGGGATACAGTTCCTGAAGGTGCTGACTCTCACTGGGATACAGTTCCTGAAGGTGCTGACTCTCACTGGGATACAGTTCCTGAAGGTGCTGACTCTCACTGGGATACAGATCCTGAAGGTGCTGACTCTCACTGGGATACAGTTACTGAAGGTGCTGACTCTCACTGGGATACAGTTCGTGAAGGCGCTAACTCTCACTGGGATACAGTTCCTGAAGGTGCTGACTCTCACTGGGATACAGCTCCTGAAGGTGCTGACTCTCACTGGGATACAGTTCCTGAAGGTGCTGATTCTCACTGGCATACAGTTCCGGAAGGTGCTGACCCTCACTGGGATACAGTTCCTGAAGGTGCTGCCTCTGCTGGGATACAGCTCCTGAAGGCGCTGACACTCACTGGGATACAGTTCCTGAAAGTCCTGACTCTGATGAGATACAGTTCCTGAAGGTGCTCACTCTCACTGGGATACAGTTCCTGAAGGTGCTGACTCTCACTGGGGGACAGTTCCTAAAGGTGCTGACTCTCACTGGGATACAGTTCCTGAAGGTGCTGACTCTGCTGGGATACAGTTCCTGAAGGCGCTGACTCTCACTGGGATACAGTTCCTGAAGGTGCTCACTCTCACTGGGATACAGTTCCTGAAGGTGCTGATTCTCACTGGGATACAGTTCCGGAAGGTGCTCACTCTCACTGGGGTACAGTTCCTGAAGGTGCTGACTCTCAGTGGGATACAGATCCTGAAGGTGCTGACTCTCACTGGGGTACAGTTCCTGAAGGTGCTGACTCTGCTGGGATACAGTTCCTGAAGGCGCTGACTCTCACTGGGGGACAGTTCCTGAATGTGCTGACTCTCAGTGGGATACAGTTCCTGAAGGTGCTGACTCTCACTGGGGTACAGTTCCTGAAGGTGCTGACTCTCAGTGGGATACAGATCCTGAAGGTGCTGACTCTCACTGGGGTACAGTTCCTGAAGGTGCTGACACTCAGTGGGATACAGATCCTGAAGGTGCTGACTCTCAGTGGGATACAGATCCTGAAGGTGCTGACTCTCACTGAGGTACAGTTCCTGAAGGTGCTGACTCTCACTGGGGTACAGTTCCGAAAGGTGCTGACTCTCACTGGGGGACAGTTCCTAAAGGTGCTGACTCTCACTGGGGTACAGTTCCTGAAGGTGCTGACTCTCAGTGGGATACAGATCCTGAAGGTGCTGACTCTCACTGGGATAGAGTTCCTGAAGGTGCTGACTCTCACTGGGGGACAGTTCCTGAATGTGCTGACTCTCTCTGGGGGACAGTTCCTAAAGGTGCTGACTCTCACTGGGGTACAGTTCCTGAAGGTGCTGACTCTCAGTGGGATACAGATCCTGAAGGTGCTGACTCTCACTGGGGTACAGTTCCTGAAGGTGCTGACTCTCACTGGGGTACAGTTCCTGAAGGTGCTGACTCTCACTGGGATACAGATCCTGAAGGTGCAGACTCTCACTGGGATACAGTTCCTGAAGGTGCTGACTCTCACTGGGATACAGATCCTGAAGGTGCTGACTCTCACTGGGGTACAGTTCCTGAAGGTGCTGACTCACACTGGAGTACAGTTCCTGAAGGTGCTGACTCTCACTGGGATACAGTTCCTGAAGGTGCTGACTCTCACTGGGGGACAGTTCCTCAAGGTGCTGACTCTCACTGGGGTACAGTTCCTGAAGGTGCTGACTCTCACTGGGATACAGATCCTGAAGGTGCTGACTCTCACTGGGATACAGTTCCTGAAGGCGCTGACTCTCACTGGGATACAGTTCCTGAAGGTGCTGACTCTCACTGGGATACAGTTCCTGAAGGTGCTGACTCTCACTGGGATACAGTTCCTGAAGGCGCTGACTCACACTGGGAAACAGTTCCTGAAGGCGCTGACTCTCACTGGGATACAGTTCCTGAAGGTGCTGACTCTCACTGGGATACAGTTCCTGAAGGTGCTGACTCTCACTGGGATACAGTTCCTGAAGGTGCTGACTCTCACTGGGATACAGTTCCTGAAGGTGCTGACTCTCACTGGGATACAGTTCCTGAAGGTGCTGACTCTCACTGGGATACAGATCCTGAAGGTGCTGACTCTCACTGGGATACAGTTACTGAAGGTGCTGACTCTCACTGGGATACAGTTCCTGAATGTGCTGATTCTCACTCGTTTCCAGTTCCTGAAGGTGCTGACTCTCACTGGGATACAGTTCCTGAAGGTGCTGACTCTCACTGCGGTACAGTTCCTGAAGGTGCTGACTCTCACTGGGATACAGTTCCTGAAGGTGCTGATTCTCACTGGGATACAGTTCCTGAAGGTGCTGACTCTCACTGGGATACATTTCCTGAAGGCGCTGACTCTCACTGGGATACAGTTCCTGAAGGCGCTGACTCTCACTGGGATACAGTTCCTGAAGGTGCTCACTCTCACTGGGATACAGTTCCTGAAGGTGCTGATTCTCACTGGGATACAGTTCCTGAAGGTGCTGACTCTCACTGGGATACAATTCCTGAAGGTGCTGATTCTCACTGGGATACAGTTCCGGAAGGTGCTCACTATCACTGGGATACAGTTCCTGAAGGTGCTGACTCTCACTGGGATACAGTTCCTGAAGGTGCTGACTCTCACTGGGATACAGTTCGTGAAGGCGCTGACTCTCACTGGGATACAGTTCCTGAAGGTGCTGACTCTCACTGGGATACAGTTCCTGAAGGTGCTGACTCTCACTGGGATACAGATCCTGAAGGTGCTGACTCTCACTGGGGTACAGTTCCTGAAGGTGCTGACTCACACTGGAGTACAGTTCCTGAAGGTGCTGACTCTCACTGGGATACAGTTCCTGAAGGTGCTGACTCTCACTGGGGGACAGTTCCTCAAGGTGCTGACTCTCACTGGGGTACAGTTCCTGAAGGTGCTGACTCTCACTGGGATACAGATCCTGAAGGTGCTGACTCTCACTGGGATACAGTTCCTGAAGGCGCTGACTCTCACTGGGATACAGTTCCTGAAGGTGCTGACTCTCACTGCGGTACAGTTCCTGAAGGTGCTGACTCTCACTGGGATACAGTTCCTGAAGGTGCTGATTCTCACTGGGATACAGTTCCTGAAGGTGCTGACTCTCACTGGGATACATTTCCTGAAGGCGCTGACTCTCACTGGGATACAGTTCCTGAAGGCGCTGACTCTCACTGGGATACAGTTCCTGAAGGTGCTCACTCTCACTGGGATACAGTTCCTGAAGGTGCTGATTCTCACTGGGATACAGTTCCTGAAGGTGCTGACTCTCACTGGGATACAATTCCTGAAGGTGCTGATTCTCACTGGGATACAGTTCCGGAAGGTGCTCACTATCACTGGGATACAGTTCCTGAAGGTGCTGACTCTCACTGGGATACAGTTCCTGAAGGTGCTGACTCTCACTGGGATACAGTTCGTGAAGGCGCTGACTCTCACTGGGATACAGTTCCTGAAGGTGCTGACTCTCACTGGGATACAGTTCCTGAAGGTGCTGACTCTCACTGGGATACAGATCCTGAAGGTGCTGACTCTCACTGGGGTACAGTTCCTGAAGGTGCTGACTCACACTGGAGTACAGTTCCTGAAGGTGCTGACTCTCACTGGGATACAGTTCCTGAAGGTGCTGACTCTCACTGGGGGACAGTTCCTCAAGGTGCTGACTCTCACTGGGGTACAGTTCCTGAAGGTGCTGACTCTCACTGGGATACAGATCCTGAAGGTGCTGACTCTCACTGGGATACAGTTCCTGAAGGCGCTGACTCTCACTGGGATACAGTTCCTGAAGGTGCTGACTCTCACTGGGATACAGTTCCTGAAGGTGCTGACTCTCACTGGGATACAGTTCCTGAAGGCGCTGACTCACACTGGGAAACAGTTCCTGAAGGCGCTGACTCTCACTGGGATACAGTTCCTGAATGTGCTGACTCTCACTGGGATACAGTTCCTGAAGGTGCTGACTCTCACTGGGATACAGTTCCTGAAGGTGCTGACTCTCACTGGGATACAGTTCCTGAAGGTGCTGACTCTCACTGGGATACAGTTCCTGAAGGTGCTGACTCTCACTGGGATACAGGTCCTGAAGGTGCTGACTCTCACTGGGACACTGTTCCTGAAGGTGCTGACTCTCACTGGGATACAGTTACTGAAGGTGCTGACTCTCACTGGGATACAGTTCCTGAATGTGCTGATTCTCACTGGTATACAGTTCCTGAAGGTGCTGTCTCTCACTGGGATACAGTTCCTGAAGGTGCTGACTCTAACTGCGATACAGTTCCTGAAGGTGCTGACTCTCACTGGGATACAGTTCCTGAAGGTGCTGATTCTCACTGGGATACAGTTCCTGAAGGTGCTGACTCTCACTGGGATACAGTTCCTGAAGGCGCTGACTCTCACTGGGATACAGTTCCTGAAGGCGCTGACTCTCACTGGGATACAGTTCCTGAAGGTGCTGACTCTCACTGGGATACAGATCCTGAAGGTGCTGACACTCACTGGGATACAGTTACTGAAGGTGCTGACTCTCACTGGGATACAGTTCCTGAATGTGCTGATTCTCACTGGGATCCAGTTCCTGAAGGTGCGGTCTCTCACTGGGATACAGTTCCTGAAGGTGCTGACTCTCACTGCGATACAGTTCCTGAAGGTGCTGACTCTCACTGGGATACAGTTCCTGAAGGTGCTGATTCTCACTGGGATACAGTTCCTGAAGGTGCTGACTCTCACTGGGATACAGTTCCTGAAGGCGCTGACTCTCACTGGGATACAGTTCCTGAAGGTGCTGACTCTGCTGGGATACAGTTCCTGACGGCGCTGACTCTCACTGGGATACAGTTCCTGAAGGTGCTCACTCTCACTGGGATACAGTTCCTAAAGGTGCTGACGCTCACTGGGGTACAGTTCCTGAAGGTGCTGACTCTCAGTGGGATTCAGGTCTTGAAGGTGCTGACTCTCAGTGGGATACAGATCCTGAAGGTGCTGACTCTCACTGGGGTACAGTTCCTGAAGGTGCTGACTCTCACTGGGGTACAATTCCTGAAGGTGCTGACTCTCACTGGGGTACAGTTCCTGAAGGTGCTGACTCTCACTGGGATACAGATCCTGAAGGTGCTGACTCTCACTGGGATACAGTTCCTGAAGGTGGTCTCACTGGGATACAGTTCCTGAAGGTGCTGACTCTCACTAGGGGACAGTTCCTAAAGGTGCTGACTCTCACTGGGGTACAGTTCCTGAAGGTGCTGACTCTCACTGGGATACAGATCCTGAAGGTGCTGACTCTCACTGGGATACAGTTACTGAAGGTGCTGACTCTCACTGGGATACAGTTCCTGAATGTGCTGATTCTCACTCGTTTCCAGTTCCTGAAGGTGCTGACTCTCACTGGGATACAGTTCCTGAAGGTGCTGACTCTCACTGCGGTACAGTTCCTGAAGGTGCTGACTCTCACTGGGATACAGTTCCTGAAGGTGCTGATTCTCACTGGGATACAGTTCCTGAAGGTGCTGACTCTCACTGGGATACATTTCCTGAAGGCGCTGACTCTCACTGGGATACAGTTCCTGAAGGCGCTGACTCTCACTGGGGGACAGTTCCTCAAGGTGCTGACTCTCACTGGGGTACAGTTCCTGAAGGTGCTGACTCTCACTGGGATACAGATCCTGAAGGTGCTGACTCTCACTGGGATACAGTTCCTGAAGGCGCTGACTCTCACTGGGATACAGTTCCTGAAGGTGCTGACTCTCACTGGGATACAGTTCCTGAAGGTGCTGACTCTCACTGGGATACAGTTCCTGAAGGCGCTGACTCACACTGGGAAACAGTTCCTGAAGGCGCTGACTCTCACTGGGATACAGTTCCTGAAGGTGCTGACTCTCACTGGGATACAGTTCCTGAAGGTGCTGACTCTCACTGGGATACAGTTCCTGAAGGTGCTGACTCTCACTGGGATACAGTTCCTGAAGGTGCTGACTCTCACTGGGATACAGTTCCTGAAGGTGCTGACTCTCACTGGGATACAGGTCCTGAAGGTGCTGACTCTCACTGGGACACTGTTCCTGAAGGTGCTGACTCTCACTGGGATACAGTTACTGAAGGTGCTGACTCTCACTGGGATACAGTTCCTGAATGTGCTGATTCTCACTGGTATACAGTTCCTGATGGTGCTGTCTCTCACTGGGATACAGTTCCTGAAGGTGCTGACTCTAACTGCGATACAGTTCCTGAAGGTGCTGACTCTCACTGGGATACAGTTCCTGAAGGTGCTGATTCTCACTGGGATACAGTTCCTGAAGGTGCTGACTCTCACTGGGATACAGTTCCTGAAGGCGCTGACTCTCACTGGGATACAGTTCCTGAAGGCGCTGACTCTCACTGGGATACAGTTCCTGAAGGTGCTGACTCTCACTGGGATACAGATCCTGAAGGTGCTGACTCTCACTGGGATACAGTTACTGAAGGTGCTGACTCTCACTGGGATACAGTTCCTGAATGTGCTGATTCTCACTGGGATCCAGTTCCTGAAGGTGCGGTCTCTCACTGGGATACAGTTCCTGAAGGTGCTGACTCTCACTGCGATACAGTTCCTGAAGGTGCTGACTCTCACTGGGATACAGTTCCTGAAGGTGCTGATTCTCACTGGGATACAGTTCCTGAAGGTGCTGACTCTCACTGGGATACAGTTCCTGAAGGCGCTGACTCTCACTGGGATACAGTTCCTGAAGGTGCTGACTCTGCTGGGATACAGTTCCTGACGGCGCTGACTCTCACTGGGATACAGTTCCTGAAGGTGCTCACTCTCACTGGGATACAGTTCCTAAAGGTGCTGACGCTCACTGGGGTACAGTTCCTGAAGGTGCTGACTCTCAGTGGGATTCAGGTCTTGAAGGTGCTGACTCTCAGTGGGATACAGATCCTGAAGGTGCTGACTCTCACTGGGGTACAGTTCCTGAAGGTGCTGACTCTCACTGGGGTACAATTCCTGAAGGTGCTGACTCTCACTGGGGTACAGTTCCTGAAGGTGCTGACTCTCACTGGGATACAGATCCTGAAGGTGCTGACTCTCACTGGGATACAGTTCCTGAAGGTGGTCTCACTGGGATACAGTTCCTGAAGGTGCTGACTCTCACTAGGGGACAGTTCCTAAAGGTGCTGACTCTCACTGGGGTACAGTTCCTGAAGGTGCTGACTCTCACTGGGATACAGATCCTGAAGGTGCTGACTCTCACTGGGATACAGTTACTGAAGGTGCTGACTCTCACTGGGATACAGTTCCTGAATGTGCTGATTCTCACTCGTTTCCAGTTCCTGAAGGTGCTGACTCTCACTGGGATACAGTTCCTGAAGGTGCTGACTCTCACTGCGGTACAGTTCCTGAAGGTGCTGACTCTCACTGGGATACAGTTCCTGAAGGTGCTGATTCTCACTGGGATACAGTTCCTGAAGGTGCTGACTCTCACTGGGATACATTTCCTGAAGGCGCTGACTCTCACTGGGATACAGTTCCTGAAGGCGCTGACTCTCACTGGGATACAGTTCCTGAAGGTGCTCACTCTCACTGGGATACAGTTCCTGAAGGTGCTGATTCTCACTGGGATACAGTTCCTGAAGGTGCTGACTCTCACTGGGATACAATTCCTGAAGGTGCTGATTCTCACTGGGATACAGTTCCGGAAGGTGCTCACTATCACTGGGATACAGTTCCTGAAGGTGCTGACTCTCACTGGGATACAGTTCCTGAAGGTGCTGACTCTCACTGGGATACAGTTCGTGAAGGCGCTGACTCTCACTGGGATACAGTTCCTGAAGGTGCTGACTCTCACTGGGATACAGTTCCTGAAGGTGCTGACTCTCACTGGGATACAGATCCTGAAGGTGCTGACTCTCACTGGGGTACAGTTCCTGAAGGTGCTGACTCACACTGGAGTACAGTTCCTGAAGGTGCTGACTCTCACTGGGATACAGTTCCTGAAGGTGCTGACTCTCACTGGGGGACAGTTCCTCAAGGTGCTGACTCTCACTGGGGTACAGTTCCTGAAGGTGCTGACTCTCACTGGGATACAGATCCTGAAGGTGCTGACTCTCACTGGGATACAGTTCCTGAAGGCGCTGACTCTCACTGGGATACAGTTCCTGAAGGTGCTGACTCTCACTGGGATACAGTTCCTGAAGGTGCTGACTCTCACTGGGATACAGTTCCTGAAGGCGCTGACTCACACTGGGAAACAGTTCCTGAAGGCGCTGACTCTCACTGGGATACAGTTCCTGAAGGTGCTGACTCTCACTGGGATACAGTTCCTGAAGGTGCTGACTCTCACTGGGATACAGTTCCTGAAGGTGCTGACTCTCACTGGGATACAGTTCCTGAAGGTGCTGACTCTCACTGGGATACAGTTCCTGAAGGTGCTGACTCTCACTGGGATACAGTTCCTGAAGGCGCTGACTCTCACTGGGATACAGTTCCTGAAGGTGCTCACTCTCACTGGGATACAGTTCCTGAAGGTGCTGATTCTCACTGGGATACAGTTCCTGAAGGTGCTGACTCTCACTGGGATACAATTCCTGAAGGTGCTGATTCTCACTGGGATACAGTTCCGGAAGGTGCTCACTATCACTGGGATACAGTTCCTGAAGGTGCTGACTCTCACTGGGATACAGTTCCTGAAGGTGCTGACTCTCACTGGGATACAGTTCGTGAAGGCGCTGACTCTCACTGGGATACAGTTCCTGAAGGTGCTGACTCTCACTGGGATACAGTTCCTGAAGGTGCTGACTCTCACTGGGATACAGATCCTGAAGGTGCTGACTCTCACTGGGGTACAGTTCCTGAAGGTGCTGACTCTCACTGGAGTACAGTTCCTGAAGGTGCTGACTCTCACTGGGATACAGTTCCTGAAGGTGCTGACTCTCACTGGGGGACAGTTCCTCAAGGTGCTGACTCTCACTGGGGTACAGTTCCTGAAGGTGCTGACTCTCACTGGGATACAGATCCTGAAGGTGCTGACTCTCACTGGGATACAGTTCCTGAAGGCGCTGACTCTCACTGGGATACAGTTCCTGAAGGTGCTGACTCTCACTGGGATACAGTTCCTGAAGGTGCTGACTCTCACTGGGATACAGTTCCTGAAGGCGCTGACTCACACTGGGAAACAGTTCCTGAAGGCGCTGACTCTCACTGGGATACAGTTCCTGAAGGTGCTGACTCTCACTGGGATACAGTTCCTGAAGGTGCTGACTCTCACTGGGATACAGTTCCTGAAGGTGCTGACTCTCACTGGGATACAGTTCCTGAAGGTGCTGACTCTCACTGGGATACAGTTCCTGAAGGTGCTGACTCTCACTGGGATACAGGTCCTGAAGGTGCTGACTCTCACTGGGACACTGTTCCTGAAGGTGCTGACTCTCACTGGGATACAGTTACTGAAGGTGCTGACTCTCACTGGGATACAGTTCCTGAATGTGCTGATTCTCACTGGTATACAGTTCCTGAAGGTGCTGTCTCTCACTGGGATACAGTTCCTGAAGGTGCTGACTCTAACTGCGATACAGTTCCTGAAGGTGCTGACTCTCACTGGGATACAGTTCCTGAAGGTGCTGATTCTCACTGGGATACAGTTCCTGAAGGTGCTGACTCTCACTGGGATACAGTTCCTGAAGGCGCTGACTCTCACTGGGATACAGTTCCTGAAGGCGCTGACTCTCACTGGGATACAGTTCCTGAAGGTGCTGACTCTCACTGGGATACAGATCCTGAAGGTGCTGACTCTCACTGGGATACAGTTACTGAAGGTGCTGACTCTCACTGGGATACAGTTCCTGAATGTGCTGATTCTCACTGGGATCCAGTTCCTGAAGGTGCGGTCTCTCACTGGGATACAGTTCCTGAAGGTGCTGACTCTCACTGCGATACAGTTCCTGAAGGTGCTGACTCTCACTGGGATACAGTTCCTGAAGGTGCTGATTCTCACTGGGATACAGTTCCTGAAGGTGCTGACTCTCACTGGGATACAGTTCCTGAAGGCGCTGACTCTCACTGGGATACAGTTCCTGAAGGTGCTGACTCTGCTGGGATACAGTTCCTGACGGCGCTGACTCTCACTGGGATACAGTTCCTGAAGGTGCTCACTCTCACTGGGATACAGTTCCTAAAGGTGCTGACGCTCACTGGGGTACAGTTCCTGAAGGTGCTGACTCTCAGTGGGATTCAGGTCTTGAAGGTGCTGACTCTCAGTGGGATACAGATCCTGAAGGTGCTGACTCTCACTGGGGTACAGTTCCTGAAGGTGCTGACTCTCACTGGGGTACAATTCCTGAAGGTGCTGACTCTCACTGGGGTACAGTTCCTGAAGGTGCTGACTCTCACTGGGATACAGATCCTGAAGGTGCTGACTCTCACTGGGATACAGTTCCTGAAGGTGGTCTCACTGGGATACAGTTCCTGAAGGTGCTGACTCTCACTAGGGGACAGTTCCTAAAGGTGCTGACTCTCACTGGGGTACAGTTCCTGAAGGTGCTGACTCTCACTGGGATACAGATCCTGAAGGTGCTGACTCTCACTGGGATACAGTTACTGAAGGTGCTGACTCTCACTGGGATACAGTTCCTGAATGTGCTGATTCTCACTCGTTTCCAGTTCCTGAAGGTGCTGACTCTCACTGGGATACAGTTCCTGAAGGTGCTGACTCTCACTGCGGTACAGTTCCTGAAGGTGCTGACTCTCACTGGGATACAGTTCCTGAAGGTGCTGATTCTCACTGGGATACAGTTCCTGAAGGTGCTGACTCTCACTGGGATACATTTCCTGAAGGCGCTGACTCTCACTGGGATACAGTTCCTGAAGGCGCTGACTCTCACTGGGATACAGTTCCTGAAGGTGCTCACTCTCACTGGGATACAGTTCCTGAAGGTGCTGATTCTCACTGGGATACAGTTCCTGAAGGTGCTGACTCTCACTGGGATACAATTCCTGAAGGTGCTGATTCTCACTGGGATACAGTTCCGGAAGGTGCTCACTATCACTGGGATACAGTTCCTGAAGGTGCTGACTCTCACTGGGATACAGTTCCTGAAGGTGCTGACTCTCACTGGGATACAGTTCGTGAAGGCGCTGACTCTCACTGGGATACAGTTCCTGAAGGTGCTGACTCTCACTGGGATACAGTTCCTGAAGGTGCTGACTCTCACTGGGATACAGATCCTGAAGGTGCTGACTCTCACTGGGGTACAGTTCCTGAAGGTGCTGACTCACACTGGAGTACAGTTCCTGAAGGTGCTGACTCTCACTGGGATACAGTTCCTGAAGGTGCTGACTCTCACTGGGGGACAGTTCCTCAAGGTGCTGACTCTCACTGGGGTACAGTTCCTGAAGGTGCTGACTCTCACTGGGATACAGATCCTGAAGGTGCTGACTCTCACTGGGATACAGTTCCTGAAGGCGCTGATTCTCACTGGGATACAGTTCCTGAAGGTGCTGACTCTCACTGGGATACAGTTCCTGAAGGTGCTGACTCTCACTGGGATACAGTTCCTGAAGGCGCTGACTCACACTGGGAAACAGTTCCTGAAGGCGCTGACTCTCACTGGGATACAGTTCCTGAAGGTGCTGACTCTCACTGGGATACAGTTCCTGAAGGTGCTGACTCTCACTGGGATACAGTTCCTGAAGGTGCTGACTCTCACTGGGATACAGTTCCTGAAGGTGCTGACTCTCACTGGGATACAGTTCCTGAAGGTGCTGACTCTCACTGGGATACAGGTCCTGAAGGTGCTGACTCTCACTGGGACACTGTTCCTGAAGGTGCTGACTCTCACTGGGATACAGTTACTGAAGGTGCTGACTCTCACTGGGATACAGTTCCTGAATGTGCTGATTCTCACTGGTATACAGTTCCTGAAGGTGCTGTCTCTCACTGGGATACAGTTCCTGAAGGTGCTGACTCTAACTGCGATACAGTTCCTGAAGGTGCTGACTCTCACTGGGATACAGTTCCTGAAGGTGCTGATTCTCACTGGGATACAGTTCCTGAAGGTGCTGACTCTCACTGGGATACAGTTCCTGAAGGCGCTGACTCTCACTGGGATACAGTTCCTGAAGGCGCTGACTCTCACTGGGATACAGTTCCTGAAGGTGCTGACTCTCACTGGGATACAGATCCTGAAGGTGCTGACTCTCACTGGGATACAGTTACTGAAGGTGCTGACTCTCACTGGGATACAGTTCCTGAATGTGCTGATTCTCACTGGGATCCAGTTCCTGAAGGTGCGGTCTCTCACTGGGATACAGTTCCTGAAGGTGCTGACTCTCACTGCGATACAGTTCCTGAAGGTGCTGACTCTCACTGGGATACAGTTCCTGAAGGTGCTGATTCTCACTGGGATACAGTTCCTGAAGGTGCTGACTCTCACTGGGATACAGTTCCTGAAGGCGCTGACTCTCACTGGGATACAGTTCCTGAAGGTGCTGACTCTGCTGGGATACAGTTCCTGACGGCGCTGACTCTCACTGGGATACAGTTCCTGAAGGTGCTCACTCTCACTGGGATACAGTTCCTAAAGGTGCTGACGCTCACTGGGGTACAGTTCCTGAAGGTGCTGACTCTCAGTGGGATTCAGGTCTTGAAGGTGCTGACTCTCAGTGGGATACAGATCCTGAAGGTGCTGACTCTCACTGGGGTACAGTTCCTGAAGGTGCTGACTCTCACTGGGGTACAATTCCTGAAGGTGCTGACTCTCACTGGGGTACAGTTCCTGAAGGTGCTGACTCTCACTGGGATACAGATCCTGAAGGTGCTGACTCTCACTGGGATACAGTTCCTGAAGGTGGTCTCACTGGGATACAGTTCCTGAAGGTGCTGACTCTCACTAGGGGACAGTTCCTAAAGGTGCTGACTCTCACTGGGGTACAGTTCCTGAAGGTGCTGACTCTCACTGGGATACAGATCCTGAAGGTGCTGACTCTCACTGGGATACAGTTACTGAAGGTGCTGACTCTCACTGGGATACAGTTCCTGAATGTGCTGATTCTCACTCGTATACAGTTCCTGAAGGTGCTGACTCTCACTGGGATACAGTTCCTGAAGGTGCTGACTCTCACTGCGGTACAGTTCCTGAAGGTGCTGACTCTCACTGGGATACAGTTCCTGAAGGTGCTGATTCTCACTGGGATACAGTTCCTGAAGGTGCTGACTCTCACTGGGATACATTTCCTGAAGGCGCTGACTCTCACTGGGATACAGTTCCTGAAGGCGCTGACTCTCACTGGGATACAGTTCCTGAAGGTGCTCACTCTCACTGGGATACAGTTCCTGAAGGTGCTGATTCTCACTGGGATACAGTTCCTGAAGGTGCTGACTCTCACTGGGATACAATTCCTGAAGGTGCTGATTCTCACTGGGATACAGTTCCGGAAGGTGCTCACTATCACTGGGATACAGTTCCTGAAGGTGCTGACTCTCACTGGGATACAGTTCCTGAAGGTGCTGACTCTCACTGGGATACAGTTCGTGAAGGCGCTGACTCTCACTGGGATACAGTTCCTGAAGGTGCTGACTCTCACTGGGATACAGCTCCTGAAGGTGCTGACTCTCACTGGGATACAGTTCCTGAAGGTGCTGATTGTCACTGGCAGACAGTTCCGGAAGGTGCTGACCCTAACTGGGATACAGTTCCTGAAGGTGCTGACTCTGCTGGGATACAGCTCCTGAAGGCGCTGACACTCACTGGGATACAGTTCCTGAAAGTCCTGACTCTGCTGAGATACAGTTCCTGAAGGTGCTCACTCTCACTGGGATACAGTTCCTCAAGGTGCTGACTCTCACTGGGGTACAGTTCCTGAAGGTGCTGACTCTCACTGGGATACAGATCCTGAAGGTGCTGACTCTCACTGGGATACAGTTCCTGAAGGCGCTGACTCTCACTGGGATACAGTTCCTGAAGGTGCTGACTCTCACTGGGATACAGTTCCTGAAGGTGCTGGCTCTCACTGGGATACAGTTCCTGAAGGCGCTGACTCACACTGGGAAACAGTTCCTGAAGGCGCTGACTCTCACTGGGATACAGTTCCTGAAGGTGCTGACTCTCACTGGGATACAGTTCCTGAAGGTGCTGACTCTCACTGGGATACAGTTCCTGAAGGTGCTGACTCTCACTGGGATACAGTTCCTGAAGGTGCTGACTCTCACTGGGATACAGTTCCTGAAGGTGCTGACTCTCACTGGGATACAGGTCCTGAAGGTGCTGACTCTCACTGGGACACTGTTCCTGAAGGTGCTGACTCTCACTGGGATACAGTTACTGAAGGTGCTGACTCTCACTGGGATACAGTTCCTGAATGTGCTGATTCTCACTGGTATACAGTTCCTGAAGGTGCTGTCTCTCACTGGGATACAGTTCCTGAAGGTGCTGACTCTCACTGGGATACAGTTCCTGAAGGTGCTGATTCTCACTGGGATACAGTTCCTGAAGGTGCTGACTCTCACTGGGATACAGTTCCTGAAGGCGCTGACTCTCACTGGGATACAGTTCCTGAAGGCGCTGACTCTCACTGGGATACAGTTCCTGAAGGTGCTGACTCTCACTGGGATACAGATCCTGAAGGTGCTGACTCTCACTGGGATACAGTTACTGAAGGTGCTGACTCTCACTGGGATACAGTTCCTGAATGTGCTGATTCTCACTGGGATCCAGTTCCTGAAGGTGCGGTCTCTCACTGGGATACAGTTCCTGAAGGTGCTGACTCTCACTGCGATACAGTTCCTGAAGGTGCTGACTCTCACTGGGATACAGTTCCTGAAGGTGCTGATTCTCACTGGGATACAGTTCCTGAAGGTGCTGACTCTCACTGGGATACAGTTCCTGAAGGCGCTGACTCTCACTGGGATACAGTTCCTGAAGGTGCTGACTCTGCTGGGATACAGTTCCTGACGGCGCTGACTCTCACTGGGATACAGTTCCTGAAGGTGCTCACTCTCACTGGGATACAGTTCCTAAAGGTGCTGACGCTCACTGGGGTACAGTTCCTGAAGGTGCTGACTCTCAGTGGGATTCAGGTCTTGAAGGTGCTGACTCTCAGTGGGATACAGATCCTGAAGGTGCTGACTCTCACTGGGGTACAGTTCCCGAAGGTGCTGACTCTCACTGGGGTACAGTTCCTGAAGGTGCTGACTCTCACTGGGGTACAGTTCCTGAAGGTGCTGAGTCTCACTGGGATACAGATCCTGAAGGTGCTGACTCTCACTGGGATACAGTTCCTGAAGGTGCTCTCACTGGGATACAGTTCCTGAAGGTGCTGACTCTCACTAGGGGACAGTTCCTAAAGGTGCTGACTCTCACTGGGGTACAGTTCCTGAAGGTGCTGACTCTCACTGGGATACAGATCCTGAAGGTGCTGACTCTCACTGGGATACAGTTACTGAAGGTGCTGACTCTCACTGGGATACAGTTCCTGAATGTGCTGATTCTCACTCGTTTCCAGTTCCTGAAGGTGCTGACTCTCACTGGGATACAGTTCCTGAAGGTGCTGACTCTCACTGCGGTACAGTTCCTGAAGGTGCTGACTCTCACTGGGATACAGTTCCTGAAGGTGCTGATTCTCACTGGGATACAGTTCCTGAAGATGCTGACTCTCACTGGGATACATTTCCTGAAGGCGCTGACTCTCACTGGGATACAGTTCCTGAAGGCGCTGACTCTCACTGGGATACAGTTCCTGAAGGTGCTCACTCTCACTGGGATACAGTTCCTGAAGGTGCTGATTCTCACTGGGATACAGTTCCTGAAGGTGCTGACTCTCACTGGGATACAATTCCTGAAGGTGCTGATTCTCACTGGGATACAGTTCCGGAAGGTGCTCACTATCACTGGGATACAGTTCCTGAAGGTGCTGACTCTCACTGGGATACAGTTCCTGAAGGTGCTGACTCTCACTGGGATACAGTTCGTGAAGGCGCTGACTCTCACTGGGATACAGTTCCTGAAGGTGCTGACTCTCACTGGGATACAGCTCCTGAAGGTGCTGACTCTCACTGGGATACAGTTCCTGAAGGTGCTGATTGTCACTGGCATACAGTTCCGGAAGGTGCTGACCCTCACAGGGATACAGTTCCTGAAGGTGCTGTCTCTGCTGGGATACAGCTCCTGAAGGCGCTGACACTCACTGGGATACAGTTCCTGAAAGTCCTGACTCTGCTGAGATACAGTTCCTGATGGTGCTCACTCTCACTGGGATACAGTTCCTCAAGGTGCTGACTCTCACTGGGGTACAGTTCCTGAAGGTGCTGACTCTCACTGGGATACAGATCCTGAAGGTGCTGACTCTCACTGGGATACAGTTCCTGAAGGCGCTGACTCTCACTGGGATACAGTTCCTGAAGGTGCTGACTCTCACTGGGATACAGTTCCTGAAGGTGCTGACTCTCACTGGGATACAGTTCCTGAAGGCGCTGACTCACACTGGGAAACAGTTCCTGAAGGCGCTGACTCTCACTGGGATACAGTTCCTGAAGGTGCTGACTCTCACTGGGATACAGTTCCTGAAGGTGCTGACTCTCACTGGGATACAGTTCCTGAAGGTGCTGACTCTCACTGGGATACAGTTCCTGAAGGTGCTGACTCTCACTGGGATACAGTTCCTGAAGGTGCTGACTCTCACTGGGATACAGGTCCTGAAGGTGCTGACTCTCACTGGGACACTGTTCCTGAAGGTGCTGACTCTCACTGGGATACAGTTACTGAAGGTGCTGACTCTCACTGGGATACAGTTCCTGAATGTGCTGATTCTCACTGGTATACAGTTCCTGAAGGTGCTGTCTCTCACTGGGACACAGTTCCTGAAGGTGCTGACTCTAACTGCGATACAGTTCCTGAAGGTGCTGACTCTCACTGGGATACAGTTCCTGAAGGTGCTGATTCTCAGTGGGATACAGTTCCTGAAGGTGCTGACTCTCACTGGGATACAGTTCCTGAAGGCGCTGACTCTCACTGGGATACAGTTCCTGAAGGCGCTGACTCTCACTGGGATACAGTTCCTGAAGGTGCTGACTCTCACTGGGATACAGATCCTGAAGGTGCTGACTCTCACTGGGATACAGTTACTGAAGGTGCTGACTCTCACTGGGATACAGATCCTGAATGTGCTGATTCTCACTGGGATACAGTTCCTGAAGGTGCGGTCTCTCACTGGGATACAGTTCCTGAAGGTGCTGACTCTCACTGCGATACAGTTCCTGAAGGTGCTGACTCTCACTGGGATACAGTTCCTGAAGGTGCTGATTCTCACTGGGATACAGTTCCTGAAGGTGCTGACTCTCACTGGGATACAGTTCCTGAAGGCGCTGACTCTCACTGGGATACAGTTCCTGAAGGTGCTGACTCTGCTGGGATACAGTTCCTGACGGCGCTGACTCTCACTGGGATACAGTTCCTGAAGGTGCTCACTCTCACTGGGATACAGTTCCTAAAGGTGCTGACGCTCACTGGGGTACAGTTCCTGAAGGTGCTGACTCTCAGTGGGATTCAGGTCTTGAAGGTGCTGACTCTCAGTGGGATACAGATCCTGAAGGTGCTGACTCTCACTGGGGTACAGTTCCTGAAGGTGCTGACTCTCACTGGGGTACAGTTCCTGAAGGTGCTGACTCTCACTGGGGTACAGTTCCTGAAGGTGCTGACTCTCACTGGGATACAGATCCTGAAGGTGCTGACTCTCACTGGGATACAGTTCCTGAAGGTGCTCTCACTGGGATACAGTTCCTGAAGGTGCTGACTCTCACTAGGGGACAGTTCCTAAAGGTGCTGACTCTCACTGGGGTACAGTTCCTGAAGGTGCTGACTCTCACTGGGATACAGATCCTGAAGGTGCTGACTCTCACTGGGATACAGTTACTGAAGGTGCTGACTCTCACTGGGATACAGTTCCTGAATGTGCTGATTCTCACTCGTTTCCAGTTCCTGAAGGTGCTGACTCTCACTGGGATACAGTTCCTGAAGGTGCTGACTCTCACTGCGGTACAGTTCCTGAAGGTGCTGACTCTCACTGGGATACAGTTCCTGAAGGTGCTGATTCTCACTGGGATACAGTTCCTGAAGGTGCTGACTCTCACTGGGATACATTTCCTGAAGGCGCTGACTCTCACTGGGATACAGTTCCTGAAGGCGCTGACTCTCACTGGGATACAGTTCCTGAAGGTGCTCACTCTCACTGGGATACAGTTCCTGAAGGTGCTGATTCTCACTGGGATACAGTTCCTGAAGGTGCTGACTCTCACTGGGATACAATTCCTGAAGGTGCTGATTCTCACTGGGATACAGTTCCGGAAGGTGCTCACTATCACTGGGATACAGTTCCTGAAGGTGCTGACTCTCACTGGGATACAGTTCCTGAAGGTGCTGACTCTCACTGGGATACAGTTCGTGAAGGCGCTGACTCTCACTGGGATACAGTTCCTGAAGGTGCTGACTCTCACTGGGAAACAGCTCCTGAAGGTGCTGACTCTCACTGGGATACAGTTCCTGAAGGTGCTGATTCTCACTGGCATACAGTTCCGGAAGGTGCTGACCCTCACTGGGATACAGTTCCTGAAGGTGCTGACTCTGCTGGGATACAGCTCCTGAAGGCGCTGACACTCACTGGGATACAGTTCCTGAAAGTCCTGACTCTGCTGAGATACAGTTCCTGAAGGTGCTCACTCTCACTGGGATACAGTTCCTGAAGGTGCTGACTCTCACTGGGGGACAGTTCCTAAAGGTGCTGACTCTCACTGGGATACAGTTCCTGAAGGTGCTGACTCTGCTGGGTTACAGTTCCTGAAGGCGCTGACTCTCACTGGGATACAGTTCCTGAAGGTGCTCACTCTCACTGGGATACAGTTCCTGAAGGTGCTGACTCTCACTGGGGGCCAGTTCCTGAAGGTGCTGACTCTCACTGGGATACAGTTCCGGAAGGTGCTCACTCTCACTGGGATACAGTTCCTGAAGGTGCTCACTCTCACTGGGATACAGTTCCTGAAGGTGCTGACTCTCACTGGGATACAGTTCGTGAAGGCGCTGACTCTCACTGGGATACAGTTCCTGAAGGTGCTGATTCTCACTGGCACACAGTTCCGGAAGGTGCTGACCCTCACTGGGATACAGTTCCTGAAGGTGCTGACTCTGCTGGGATACAGCTCCTGAAGGCGCTGACACTCACTGGGATACAGTTCCTGAAAGTGCTGACTCTGCTGAGATACAGTTCCTGAAGGTGCTGACTCTCACTGGGATACAGCTCCTGAAGGTGCTGACTCTCACTGGGATACAGTTCCTGAAGGTGCTGATTCTCACTGGCACACAGTTCCGGAAGGTGCTGACCCTCACTGGGATACAGTTCCTGAAGGTGCTGACTCTGCTGGGATACAGCTCCTGAAGGCGCTGACACTCACTGGGATACAGTTCCTGGAAGTGCTGACTCTGCTGAGATACAGTTCCTGAAGGTGCTCACTCTCACTGGGATACAGTTCCTGAAGGTGCTGACTCTCACTGGGGGACAGTTCCTAAAGGTGCTGACTCTCACTGGGATACAGTTCCTGAAGGTGCTGACTCTGCTGGGATACAGTTCCTGAAGGCGCTGACTCTCACTGGCATACAGTTCCTGAAGGTGCTCACTCTCACTGGGATACAGTTCCTGAAGGTGCTGACTGTCACTGGGGGACAGTTCCTGAAGGTGCTGACTCTCACTGGGATACAGTTCCTGAAGGTGCTGATTCTCACTGGGATACAGTTCCTGAAGGTGCTGACTGTCACTGGGATACAATTCCTGAAGGTGCTGATTCTCACTGGGATACAGTTCCGGAAGTTGCTGACTCTCACTGGGATACAGTTCCTGAAGGTGCTGACTCTCACTGGGATACAGTTCCTGAAGGCGCTGACTCTCACTGGGATACAGTTCCTGAAGGTGCTCACTCTCACTGGGATACAGTTCCTGAAGGTGCTGACTTTCACTGGGATACAGTTCCTGAAGGTGCTGATTCTCACTGGGATACAGTTCCGGAAGGTGCTGACTCTCACTGGGATACAGTTCCTGAAGGTGCTGACTCTGCTGGGATACAGCTCCTGAAGGCGCTGATTCTAACTGGGATACAGTTCCTGAAAGTGCTGACTCTGCTGGGATACAGTACCTGAAGGCGCTGACTCTCACTGGGAGACAGTTCCTGAAGGTGCTCACTCTCACTGGGATACAGTTCCTGAAGTTGCTGACTCTCACTGGGGGACAGTTCCTAAAGGTGCTGACTCTCACTGGGATACAGTTCCTGAAGGCGCTGACTCTCACTGGGATACAGTTCCTGAAGGTGCTCACTCTCACTGGGATACAGTTCCTGAAGGTGCTGACTCTCACTGGGGGATTGTTCCTGAAGGTGCTGACTCTCACTAGGGGACAGTTCCTAAAGGTACTGACTCTCACTGGGGTACAGTTCCTGAAGGTGCTGACTCTCAGTGGGATACAGATCCTGAAGGTGCTGACTCTCACTGGGGTACAGTTCCTGAAGGTGCTGACTCTCACTGGGGTACAGTTCCTGAAGGTGCTGACTCTCACTGGGATACAGTTCCTGAAGGTGCTGACTCTCACTGGGATACAGTTCCTGAAGGTGCTGACTCTCACTGGGATACAGTTACTGAAGGTGCTGACTCTCACTGGGATACCGTTCCTGAATGTGCTGATTCTCACTGGTATACAGTTCCTGAAGGTGCTGACTCTCACTGGGATACAGTTCCTGAATTTGCTGATTCTCACTGGTATACAGATCCTGAAGGTGCTGTCTCTCACTGGGATACAGTTCCTGAAGGTGCTGACTCTCACTGCGATACAGTTCCTGAAGGTGCTGACTCTCACTGGGATACAGTTCCTGAATTTGCTGATTCTCACTGGTATACAGTTCGTGAAGGCGCTGCCTCTCACTGGGATACAGTTCCTGAATTTGCTGATTCTCACTGGGATACAGTTCCTGAAGGCGCTGACTCTCACTGGGTACAGTTCCTGAAGGTGCTGACTCTCACTGGGATACAGCTCCTGAAGGTGCTGACTCTCACTGGGATACAGTTCCTGAAGGTGCTGACTCTCACTGGGATACAGTTCCTGAAGGTGCTGACTCTCACTGGGATACAGTTCCTGAAGGTGCTGATTCTCACTGGGATACAGTTCCGGAAGGTGCTGACTCTCACTGGGATACAGTTCCTGAAGGTGCTGACTCTGCTGGGATACAGCTCCTGAAGGCGCTGACACTCACTGGGATACAGTTCCTGAAAGTGCTGACTCTGCTGGGATACAGTTCCTGAAGGTGCTCACTCTCACTGGGATACAGTTCCTGAAGGTGCTGACTCTCACTGGGGGACAGTTCCGGAAGGTGCTGACTCTCACTGGGATACAGTTCCTGAACGTGCTGACTCTGCTGGGATACAGTTCCTGAAGGCGCTGACTCTCACTGGGATAAAGTTCCTGAAGGTGCTCACTCTCACTGGGATACAGTTCCTGAAGGTGCTGACTCTCACTGGGGGACAGTTCCTGAAGGTGCTGACTCTCACTGGGGGACAGTTCCTAAATGTGCTGACACTCACTGGGGTACAGTTCCTGAAGGTGCTGACTCTCAGTGGGATACAGATCCTGAAGGTGCTGACTCTCACTGGGGTACAGTTCCTGAAGGTGCTGACTCTAACTGCGATACAGTTCCTGAAGGTGCTGACTCTCACTGGGATACAGTTCCTGAAGGTGCTGATTCTCACTGGGATACAGTTCCTGAAGGTGCTGACTCTCACTGGGATACAGTTCCTGAAGGCGCTGACTCTCACTGGGATACAGTTCCTGAAGGCGCTGACTCTCACTGGGATACAGTTCCTGAAGGTGCTGACTCTCACTGGGATACAGATCCTGAAGGTGCTGACTCTCACTGGGATACAGTTACTGAAGGTGCTGACTCTCACTGGGATACAGTTCCTGAATGTGCTGATTCTCACTGGGATCCAGTTCCTGAAGGTGCGGTCTCTCACTGGGATACAGTTCCTGAAGGTGCTGACTCTCACTGCGATACAGTTCCTGAAGGTGCTGACTCTCACTGGGATACAGTTCCTGAAGGTGCTGATTCTCACTGGGATACAGTTCCTGAAGGTGCTGACTCTCACTGGGATACAGTTCCTGAAGGCGCTGACTCTCACTGGGATACAGTTCCTGAAGGTGCTGACTCTGCTGGGATACAGTTCCTGACGGCGCTGACTCTCACTGGGATACAGTTCCTGAAGGTGCTCACTCTCACTGGGATACAGTTCCTAAAGGTGCTGACGCTCACTGGGGTACAGTTCCTGAAGGTGCTGACTCTCAGTGGGATTCAGGTCTTGAAGGTGCTGACTCTCAGTGGGATACAGATCCTGAAGGTGCTGACTCTCACTGGGGTACAGTTCCTGAAGGTGCTGACTCTCACTGGGGTACAATTCCTGAAGGTGCTGACTCTCACTGGGGTACAGTTCCTGAAGGTGCTGACTCTCACTGGGATACAGATCCTGAAGGTGCTGACTCTCACTGGGATACAGTTCCTGAAGGTGGTCTCACTGGGATACAGTTCCTGAAGGTGCTGACTCTCACTAGGGGACAGTTCCTAAAGGTGCTGACTCTCACTGGGGTACAGTTCCTGAAGGTGCTGACTCTCACTGGGATACAGATCCTGAAGGTGCTGACTCTCACTGGGATACAGTTACTGAAGGTGCTGACTCTCACTGGGATACAGTTCCTGAATGTGCTGATTCTCACTCGTATACAGTTCCTGAAGGTGCTGACTCTCACTGGGATACAGTTCCTGAAGGTGCTGACTCTCACTGCGGTACAGTTCCTGAAGGTGCTGACTCTCACTGGGATACAGTTCCTGAAGGTGCTGATTCTCACTGGGATACAGTTCCTGAAGGTGCTGACTCTCACTGGGATACATTTCCTGAAGGCGCTGACTCTCACTGGGATACAGTTCCTGAAGGCGCTGACTCTCACTGGGATACAGTTCCTGAAGGTGCTCACTCTCACTGGGATACAGTTCCTGAAGGTGCTGATTCTCACTGGGATACAGTTCCTGAAGGTGCTGACTCTCACTGGGATACAATTCCTGAAGGTGCTGATTCTCACTGGGATACAGTTCCGGAAGGTGCTCACTATCACTGGGATACAGTTCCTGAAGGTGCTGACTCTCACTGGGATACAGTTCCTGAAGGTGCTGACTCTCACTGGGATACAGTTCGTGAAGGCGCTGACTCTCACTGGGATACAGTTCCTGAAGGTGCTGACTCTCACTGGGATACAGCTCCTGAAGGTGCTGACTCTCACTGGGATACAGTTCCTGAAGGTGCTGATTGTCACTGGCAGACAGTTCCGGAAGGTGCTGACCCTAACTGGGATACAGTTCCTGAAGGTGCTGACTCTGCTGGGATACAGCTCCTGAAGGCGCTGACACTCACTGGGATACAGTTCCTGAAAGTCCTGACTCTGCTGAGATACAGTTCCTGAAGGTGCTCACTCTCACTGGGATACAGTTCCTCAAGGTGCTGACTCTCACTGGGGTACAGTTCCTGAAGGTGCTGACTCTCACTGGGATACAGATCCTGAAGGTGCTGACTCTCACTGGGATACAGTTCCTGAAGGCGCTGACTCTCACTGGGATACAGTTCCTGAAGGTGCTGACTCTCACTGGGATACAGTTCCTGAAGGTGCTGACTCTCACTGGGATACAGTTCCTGAAGGCGCTGACTCACACTGGGAAACAGTTCCTGAAGGCGCTGACTCTCACTGGGATACAGTTCCTGAAGGTGCTGACTCTCACTGGGATACAGTTCCTGAAGGTGCTGACTCTCACTGGGATACAGTTCCTGAAGGTGCTGACTCTCACTGGGATACAGTTCCTGAAGGTGCTGACTCTCACTGGGATACAGTTCCTGAAGGTGCTGACTCTCACTGGGATACAGGTCCTGAAGGTGCTGACTCTCACTGGGACACTGTTCCTGAAGGTGCTGACTCTCACTGGGATACAGTTACTGAAGGTGCTGACTCTCACTGGGATACAGTTCCTGAATGTGCTGATTCTCACTGGTATACAGTTCCTGAAGGTGCTGTCTCTCACTGGGATACAGTTCCTGAATGTGCTGATTCTCACTGGTATACAGTTCCTGAAGGTGCTGTCTCTCACTGGGATACAGTTCCTGAAGGTGCTGACTCTCACTGGGATACAGTTCCTGAAGGTGCTGATTCTCACTGGGATACAGTTCCTGAAGGTGCTGACTCTCACTGGGATACAGTTCCTGAAGGCGCTGACTCTCACTGGGATACAGTTCCTGAAGGCGCTGACTCTCACTGGGATACAGTTCCTGAAGGTGCTGACTCTCACTGGGATACAGATCCTGAAGGTGCTGACTCTCACTGGGATACAGTTACTGAAGGTGCTGACTCTCACTGGGATACAGTTCCTGAATGTGCTGATTCTCACTGGGATCCAGTTCCTGAAGGTGCGGTCTCTCACTGGGATACAGTTCCTGAAGGTGCTGACTCTCACTGCGATACAGTTCCTGAAGGTGCTGACTCTCACTGGGATACAGTTCCTGAAGGTGCTGATTCTCACTGGGATACAGTTCCTGAAGGTGCTGACTCTCACTGGGATACAGTTCCTGAAGGCGCTGACTCTCACTGGGATACAGTTCCTGAAGGTGCTGACTCTGCTGGGATACAGTTCCTGACGGCGCTGACTCTCACTGGGATACAGTTCCTGAAGGTGCTCACTCTCACTGGGATACAGTTCCTAAAGGTGCTGACGCTCACTGGGGTACAGTTCCTGAAGGTGCTGACTCTCAGTGGGATTCAGGTCTTGAAGGTGCTGACTCTCAGTGGGATACAGATCCTGAAGGTGCTCACTCTCACTGGGGTACAGTTCCTGAAGGTGCTGACTCTCACTGGGGTACAGTTCCTGAAGGTGCTGACTCTCACTGGGGTACAGTTCCTGAAGGTGCTGACTCTCACTGGGATACAGATCCTGAAGGTGCTGACTCTCACTGGGATACAGTTCCTGAAGGTGCTCTCACTGGGATACAGTTCCTGAAGGTGCTGACTCTCACTAGGGGACAGTTCCTAAAGGTGCTGACTCTCACTGGGGTACAGATCCTGAAGGTGCTGACTCTCACTGGGATACAGATCCTGAAGGTGCTGACTCTCACTGGGATACAGTTACTGAAGGTGCTGACTCTCACTGGGATACAGTTCCTGAATGTGCTGATTCTCACTCGTTTCCAGTTCCTGAAGGTGCTGACTCTCACTGGGATACAGTTCCTGAAGGTGCTGACTCTCACTGCGGTACAGTTCCTGAAGGTGCTGACTCTCACTGGGATACAGTTCCTGAAGGTGCTGATTCTCACTGGGATACAGTTCCTGAAGGTGCTGACTCTCACTGGGATACATTTCCTGAAGGCGCTGACTCTCACTGGGATACAGTTCCTGAAGGCGCTGACTCTCACTGGGATACAGTTCCTGAAGGTGCTCACTCTCACTGGGATACAGTTCCTGAAGGTGCTGATTCTCACTGGGATACAGTTCCTGAAGGTGCTGACTCTCACTGGGATACAATTCCTGAAGGTGCTGATTCTCACTGGGATACAGTTCCGGAAGGTGCTCACTATCACTGGGATACAGTTCCTGAAGGTGCTGACTCTCACTGGGATACAGTTCCTGAAGGTGCTGACTCTCACTGGGATACAGTTCGTGAAGGCGCTGACTCTCACTGGGATACAGTTCCTGAAGGTGCTGACTCTCACTGGGATACAGCTCCTGAAGGTGCTGACTCTCACTGGGATACAGTTCCTGAAGGTGCTGATTGTCACTGGCATACAGTTCCGGAAGGTGCTGACCCTCACAGGGATACAGTTCCTGAAGGTGCTGTCTCTGCTGGGATACAGCTCCTGAAGGCGCTGACACTCACTGGGATACAGTTCCTGAAAGTCCTGACTCTGCTGAGATACAGTTCCTGATGGTGCTCACTCTCACTGGGATACAGTTCCTCAAGGTGCTGACTCTCACTGGGGTACAGTTCCTGAAGGTGCTGACTCTCACTGGGATACAGATCCTGAAGGTGCTGACTCTCACTGGGATACAGTTCCTGAAGGCGCTGACTCTCACTGGGATACAGTTCCTGAAGGTGCTGACTCTCACTGGGATACAGTTCCTGAAGGTGCTGACTCTCACTGGGATACAGTTCCTGAAGGCGCTGACTCACACTGGGAAACAGTTCCTGAAGGCGCTGACTCTCACTGGGATACAGTTCCTGAAGGTGCTGACTCTCACTGGGATACAGTTCCTGAAGGTGCTGACTCTCACTGGGATACAGTTCCTGAAGGTGCTGACTCTCACTGGGATACAGTTCCTGAAGGTGCTGACTCTCACTGGGATACAGTTCCTGAAGGTGCTGACTCTCACTGGGATACAGGTCCTGAAGGTGCTGACTCTCACTGGGACACTGTTCCTGAAGGTGCTGACTCTCACTGGGATACAGTTACTGAAGGTGCTGACTCTCACTGGGATACAGTTCCTGAATGTGCTGATTCTCACTGGTATACAGTTCCTGAAGGTGCTGTCTCTCACTGGGACACAGTTCCTGAAGGTGCTGACTCTAACTGCGATACAGTTCCTGAAGGTGCTGACTCTCACTGGGATACAGTTCCTGAAGGTGCTGATTCTCAGTGGGATACAGTTCCTGAAGGTGCTGACTCTCACTGGGATACAGTTCCTGAAGGCGCTGACTCTCACTGGGATACAGTTCCTGAAGGCGCTGACTCTCACTGGGATACAGTTCCTGAAGGTGCTGACTCTCACTGGGATACAGATCCTGAAGGTGCTGACTCTCACTGGGATACAGTTACTGAAGGTGCTGACTCTCACTGGGATACAGTTCCTGAATGTGCTGATTCTCACTGGGATACAGTTCCTGAAGGTGCGGTCTCTCACTGGGATACAGTTCCTGAAGGTGCTGACTCTCACTGCGATACAGTTCCTGAAGGTGCTGACTCTCAGTGGGATACAGTTCCTGAAGGTGCTGATTCTCACTGGGATACAGTTCCTGAAGGTGCTGACTCTCACTGGGATACAGTTCCTGAAGGCGCTGACTCTCACTGGGATACAGTTCCTGAAGGTGCTGACTCTGCTGGGATACAGTTCCTGACGGCGCTGACTCTCACTGGGATACAGTTCCTGAAGGTGCTCACTCTCACTGGGATACAGTTCCTAAAGGTGCTGACGCTCACTGGGGTACAGTTCCTGAAGGTGCTGACTCTCAGTGGGATTCAGGTCTTGAAGGTGCTGACTCTCAGTGGGATACAGATCCTGAAGGTGCTGACTCTCACTGGGGTACAGTTCCTGAAGGTGCTGACTCTCACTGGGGTACAGTTCCTGAAGGTGCTGACTCTCACTGGGGTACAGTTCCTGAAGGTGCTGACTCTCACTGGGATACAGATCCTGAAGGTGCTGACTCTCACTGGGATACAGTTCCTGAAGGTGCTCTCACTGGGATACAGTTCCTGAAGGTGCTGACTCTCACTAGGGGACAGTTCCTAAAGGTGCTGACTCTCACTGGGGTACAGTTCCTGAAGGTGCTGACTCTCACTGGGATACAGATCCTGAAGGTGCTGACTCTCACTGGGATACAGTTACTGAAGGTGCTGACTCTCACTGGGATACAGTTCCTGAATGTGCTGATTCTCACTCGTTTCCAGTTCCTGAAGGTGCTGACTCTCACTGGGATACAGTTCCTGAAGGTGCTGACTCTCACTGCGGTACAGTTCCTGAAGGTGCTGACTCTCACTGGGATACAGTTCCTGAAGGTGCTGATTCTCACTGGGATACAGTTACTGAAGGTGCTGACTCTCACTGGGATACAGTTCCTGAATGTGCTGATTCTCACTCGTTTCCAGTTCCTGAAGGTGCTGACTCTCACTGGGATACAGTTCCTGAAGGTGCTGACTCTCACTGCGGTACAGTTCCTGAAGGTGCTGACTCTCACTGCGGTACAGTTCCTGAAGGTGCTGACTCTCACTGGGATACAGTTCCTGAAGGTGCTGATTCTCACTGGGATACAGTTCCTGAAGGTGCTGACTCTCACTGGGATACATTTCCTGAAGGCGCTGACTCTCACTGGGATACAGTTCCTGAAGGCGCTGACTCTCACTGGGATACAGTTCCTGAAGGTGCTCACTCTCACTGGGATACAGTTCCTGAAGGTGCTGATTCTCACTGGGATACAGTTCCTGAAGGTGCTGACTCTCACTGGGATACAATTCCTGAAGGTGCTGATTCTCACTGGGATACAGTTCCGGAAGGTGCTCACTATCACTGGGATACAGTTCCTGAAGGTGCTGACTCTCACTGGGATACAGTTCCTGAAGGTGCTGACTCTCACTGGGATACAGTTCGTGAAGGCGCTGACTCTCACTGGGATACAGTTCCTGAAGGTGCTGACTCTCACTGGGAAACAGCTCCTGAAGGTGCTGACTCTCACTGGGATACAGTTCCTGAAGGTGCTGATTCTCACTGGCATACAGTTCCGGAAGGTGCTGACCCTCACTGGGATACAGTTCCTGAAGGTGCTGACTCTGCTGGGATACAGCTCCTGAAGGCGCTGACACTCACTGGGATACAGTTCCTGAAAGTCCTGACTCTGCTGAGATACAGTTCCTGAAGGTGCTCACTCTCACTGGGATACAGTTCCTGAAGGTGCTGACTCTCACTGGGGGACAGTTCCTAAAGGTGCTGACTCTCACTGGGATACAGTTCCTGAAGGTGCTGACTCTGCTGGGTTACAGTTCCTGAAGGCGCTGACTCTCACTGGGATACAGTTCCTGAAGGTGCTCACTCTCACTGGGATACAGTTCCTGAAGGTGCTGACTCTCACTGGGGGCCAGTTCCTGAAGGTGCTGACTCTCACTGGGATACAGTTCCGGAAGGTGCTCACTCTCACTGGGATACAGTTCCTGAAGGTGCTCACTCTCACTGGGATACAGTTCCTGAAGGTGCTGACTCTCACTGGGATACAGTTCGTGAAGGCGCTGACTCTCACTGGGATACAGTTCCTGAAGGTGCTGATTCTCACTGGCACACAGTTCCGGAAGGTGCTGACCCTCACTGGGATACAGTTCCTGAAGGTGCTGACTCTGCTGGGATACAGCTCCTGAAGGCGCTGACACTCACTGGGATACAGTTCCTGAAAGTGCTGACTCTGCTGAGATACAGTTCCTGAAGGTGCTGACTCTCACTGGGATACAGCTCCTGAAGGTGCTGACTCTCACTGGGATACAGTTCCTGAAGGTGCTGATTCTCACTGGCACACAGTTCCGGAAGGTGCTGACCCTCACTGGGATACAGTTCCTGAAGGTGCTGACTCTGCTGGGATACAGCTCCTGAAGGCGCTGACACTCACTGGGATACAGTTCCTGGAAGTGCTGACTCTGCTGAGATACAGTTCCTGAAGGTGCTCACTCTCACTGGGATACAGTTCCTGAAGGTGCTGACTCTCACTGGGGGACAGTTCCTAAAGGTGCTGACTCTCACTGGGATACAGTTCCTGAAGGTGCTGACTCTGCTGGGATACAGTTCCTGAAGGCGCTGACTCTCACTGGGATACAGTTCCTGAAGGTGCTGACTCTCACTGGGATACAGTTCCTGAAGGTGCTGACTCTCACTGGGATACAGTTCCTGAAGGCGCTGACTCACACTGGGAAACAGTTCCTGAAGGCGCTGACTCTCACTGGGATACAGTTCCTGAAGGTGCTGACTCTCACTGGGATACAGTTCCTGAAGGTGCTGACTCTCACTGGGATACAGTTCCTGAAGGTGCTGACTCTCACTGGGATACAGTTCCTGAAGGTGCTGACTCTCACTGGGATACAGTTCCTGAAGGTGCTGACTCTCACTGGGATACAGGTCCTGAAGGTGCTGACTCTCACTGGGACACTGTTCCTGAAGGTGCTGACTCTCACTGGGATACAGTTACTGAAGGTGCTGACTCTCACTGGGATACAGTTCCTGAATGTGCTGATTCTCACTGGTATACAGTTCCTGAAGGTGCTGTCTCTCACTGGGATACAGTTCCTGAAGGTGCTGACTCTCACTGGGATACAGTTCCTGAAGGTGCTGATTCTCACTGGGATACAGTTCCTGAAGGTGCTGACTCTCACTGGGATACAGTTCCTGAAGGCGCTGACTCTCACTGGGATACAGTTCCTGAAGGCGCTGACTCTCACTGGGATACAGTTCCTGAAGGTGCTGACTCTCACTGGGATACAGATCCTGAAGGTGCTGACTCTCACTGGGATACAGTTACTGAAGGTGCTGACTCTCACTGGGATACAGTTCCTGAATGTGCTGATTCTCACTGGGATCCAGTTCCTGAAGGTGCGGTCTCTCACTGGGATACAGTTCCTGAAGGTGCTGACTCTCACTGCGATACAGTTCCTGAAGGTGCTGACTCTCACTGGGATACAGTTCCTGAAGGTGCTGATTCTCACTGGGATACAGTTCCTGAAGGTGCTGACTCTCACTGGGATACAGTTCCTGAAGGCGCTGACTCTCACTGGGATACAGTTCCTGAAGGTGCTGACTCTGCTGGGATACAGTTCCTGACGGCGCTGACTCTCACTGGGATACAGTTCCTGAAGGTGCTCACTCTCACTGGGATACAGTTCCTAAAGGTGCTGACGCTCACTGGGGTACAGTTCCTGAAGGTGCTGACTCTCAGTGGGATTCAGGTCTTGAAGGTGCTGACTCTCAGTGGGATACAGATCCTGAAGGTGCTGACTCTCACTGGGGTACAGTTCCTGAAGGTGCTGACTCTCACTGGGGTACAGTTCCTGAAGGTGCTGACTCTCACTGGGGTACAGTTCCTGAAGGTGCTGACTCTCACTGGGATACAGATCCTGAAGGTGCTGACTCTCACTGGGATACAGTTCCTGAAGGTGCTCTCACTGGGATACAGTTCCTGAAGGTGCTGACTCTCACTAGGGGACAGTTCCTAAAGGTGCTGACTCTCACTGGGGTACAGTTCCTGAAGGTGCTGACTCTCACTGGGATACAGATCCTGAAGGTGCTGACTCTCACTGGGATACAGTTACTGAAGGTGCTGACTCTCACTGGGATACAGTTCCTGAATGTGCTGATTCTCACTCGTTTCCAGTTCCTGAAGGTGCTGACTCTCACTGGGATACAGTTCCTGAAGGTGCTGACTCTCACTGCGGTACAGTTCCTGAAGGTGCTGACTCTCACTGGGATACAGTTCCTGAAGGTGCTGATTCTCACTGGGATACAGTTCCTGAAGGTGCTGACTCTCACTGGGATACATTTCCTGAAGGCGCTGACTCTCACTGGGATACAGTTCCTGAAGGCGCTGACTCTCACTGGGATACAGTTCCTGAAGGTGCTCACTCTCACTGGGATACAGTTCCTGAAGGTGCTGATTCTCACTGGGATACAGTTCCTGAAGGTGCTGACTCTCACTGGGATACAATTCCTGAAGGTGCTGATTCTCACTGGGATACAGTTCCGGAAGGTGCTCACTATCACTGGGATACAGTTCCTGAAGGTGCTGACTCTCACTGGGATACAGTTCCTGAAGGTGCTGACTCTCACTGGGATACAGTTCGTGAAGGCGCTGACTCTCACTGGGATACAGTTCCTGAAGGTGCTGACTCTCACTGGGATACAGCTCCTGAAGGTGCTGACTCTCACTGGGATACAGTTCCTGAAGGTGCTGATTGTCACTGGCATACAGTTCCGGAAGGTGCTGACCCTCACAGGGATACAGTTCCTGAAGGTGCTGTCTCTGCTGGGATACAGCTCCTGAAGGCGCTGACACTCACTGGGATACAGTTCCTGAAAGTCCTGACTCTGCTGAGATACAGTTCCTGATGGTGCTCACTCTCACTGGGATACAGTTCCTCAAGGTGCTGACTCTCACTGGGGTACAGTTCCTGAAGGTGCTGACTCTCACTGGGATACAGATCCTGAAGGTGCTGACTCTCACTGGGATACAGTTCCTGAAGGCGCTGACTCTCACTGGGATACAGTTCCTGAAGGTGCTGACTCTCACTGGGATACAGTTCCTGAAGGTGCTGACTCTCACTGGGATACAGTTCCTGAAGGCGCTGACTCACACTGGGAAACAGTTCCTGAAGGCGCTGACTCTCACTGGGATACAGTTCCTGAAGGTGCTGACTCTCACTGGGATACAGTTCCTGAAGGTGCTGACTCTCACTGGGATACAGTTCCTGAAGGTGCTGACTCTCACTGGGATACAGTTCCTGAAGGTGCTGACTCTCACTGGGATACAGTTCCTGAAGGTGCTGACTCTCACTGGGATACAGGTCCTGAAGGTGCTGACTCTCACTGGGACACTGTTCCTGAAGGTGCTGACTCTCACTGGGATACAGTTACTGAAGGTGCTGACTCTCACTGGGATACAGTTCCTGAATGTGCTGATTCTCACTGGTATACAGTTCCTGAAGGTGCTGTCTCTCACTGGGACACAGTTCCTGAAGGTGCTGACTCTAACTGCGATACAGTTCCTGAAGGTGCTGACTCTCACTGGGATACAGTTCCTGAAGGTGCTGATTCTCAGTGGGATACAGTTCCTGAAGGTGCTGACTCTCACTGGGATACAGTTCCTGAAGGCGCTGACTCTCACTGGGATACAGTTCCTGAAGGCGCTGACTCTCACTGGGATACAGTTCCTGAAGGTGCTGACTCTCACTGGGATACAGATCCTGAAGGTGCTGACTCTCACTGGGATACAGTTACTGAAGGTGCTGACTCTCACTGGGATACAGTTCCTGAATGTGCTGATTCTCACTGGGATACAGATCCTGAAGGTGCGGTCTCTCACTGGGATACAGTTCCTGAAGGTGCTGACTCTCACTGCGATACAGTTCCTGAAGGTGCTGACTCTCACTGGGATACAGTTCCTGAAGGTGCTGATTCTCACTGGGATACAGTTCCTGAAGGTGCTGACTCTCACTGAGATACAGTTCCTGAAGGCGCTGACTCTCACTGGGATACAGTTCCTGAAGGTGCTGACTCTGCTGGGATACAGTTCCTGACGGCGCTGACTCTCACTGGGATACAGTTCCTGAAGGTGCTCACTCTCACTGGGATACAGTTCCTAAAGGTGCTGACGCTCACTGGGGTACAGTTCCTGAAGGTGCTGACTCTCAGTGGGATTCAGGTCTTGAAGGTGCTGACTCTCAGTGGGATACAGATCCTGAAGGTGCTGACTCTCACTGGGGTACAGTTCCTGAAGGTGCTGACTCTCACTGGGGTACAGTTCCTGAAGGTGCTGACTCTCACTGGGGTACAGTTCCTGAAGGTGCTGACTCTCACTGGGATACAGATCCTGAAGGTGCTGACTCTCACTGGGATACAGTTCCTGAAGGTGCTCTCACTGGGATACAGTTCCTGAAGGTGCTGACTCTCACTAGGGGACAGTTCCTAAAGGTGCTGACTCTCACTGGGGTACAGTTCCTGAAGGTGCTGACTCTCACTGGGATACAGATCCTGAAGGTGCTGACTCTCACTGGGATACAGTTACTGAAGGTGCTGACTCTCACTGGGATACAGTTCCTGAATGTGCTGATTCTCACTCGTTTCCAGTTCCTGAAGGTGCTGACTCTCACTGGGATACAGTTCCTGAAGGTGCTGACTCTCACTGCGGTACAGTTCCTGAAGGTGCTGACTCTCACTGGGATACAGTTCCTGAAGGTGCTGATTCTCACTGGGATACAGTTACTGAAGGTGCTGACTCTCACTGGGATACAGTTCCTGAATGTGCTGATTCTCACTCGTTTCCAGTTCCTGAAGGTGCTGACTCTCACTGGGATACAGTTCCTGAAGGTGCTGACTCTCACTGCGGTACAGTTCCTGAAGGTGCTGACTCTCACTGCGGTACAGTTCCTGAAGGTGCTGACTCTCACTGGGATACAGTTCCTGAAGGTGCTGATTCTCACTGGGATACAGTTCCTGAAGGTGCTGACTCTCACTGGGATACATTTCCTGAAGGCGCTGACTCTCACTGGGATACAGTTCCTGAAGGCGCTGACTCTCACTGGGATACAGTTCCTGAAGGTGCTCACTCTCACTGGGATACAGTTCCTGAAGGTGCTGATTCTCACTGGGATACAGTTCCTGAAGGTGCTGACTCTCACTGGGATACAATTCCTGAAGGTGCTGATTCTCACTGGGATACAGTTCCGGAAGGTGCTCACTATCACTGGGATACAGTTCCTGAAGGTGCTGACTCTCACTGGGATACAGTTCCTGAAGGTGCTGACTCTCACTGGGATACAGTTCGTGAAGGCGCTGACTCTCACTGGGATACAGTTCCTGAAGGTGCTGACTCTCACTGGGAAACAGCTCCTGAAGGTGCTGACTCTCACTGGGATACAGTTCCTGAAGGTGCTGATTCTCACTGGCATACAGTTCCGGAAGGTGCTGACCCTCACTGGGATACAGTTCCTGAAGGTGCTGACTCTGCTGGGATACAGCTCCTGAAGGCGCTGACACTCACTGGGATACAGTTCCTGAAAGTCCTGACTCTGCTGAGATACAGTTCCTGAAGGTGCTCACTCTCACTGGGATACAGTTCCTGAAGGTGCTGACTCTCACAGGGGGACAGTTCCTAAAGGTGCTGACTCTCACTGGGATACAGTTCCTGAAGGTGCTGACTCTGCTGGGTTACAGTTCCTGAAGGCGCTGACTCTCACTGGGATACAGTTCCTGAAGGTGCTCACTCTCACTGGGATACAGTTCCTGAAGGTGCTGACTCTCACTGGGGGCCAGTTCCTGAAGGTGCTGACTCTCACTGGGATACAGTTCCGGAAGGTGCTCACTCTCACTGGGATACAGTTCCTGAAGGTGCTCACTCTCACTGGGATACAGTTCCTGAAGGTGCTGACTCTCACTGGGATACAGTTCGTGAAGGCGCTGACTCTCACTGGGATACAGTTCCTGAAGGTGCTGATTCTCACTGGCACACAGTTCCGGAAGGTGCTGACCCTCACTGGGATACAGTTCCTGAAGGTGCTGACTCTGCTGGGATACAGCTCCTGAAGGCGCTGACACTCACTGGGATACAGTTCCTGAAAGTGCTGACTCTGCTGAGATACAGTTCCTGAAGGTGCTGACTCTCACTGGGATACAGCTCCTGAAGGTGCTGACTCTCACTGGGATACAGTTCCTGAAGGTGCTGATTCTCACTGGCACACAGTTCCGGAAGGTGCTGACCCTCACTGGGATACAGTTCCTGAAGGTGCTGACTCTGCTGGGATACAGCTCCTGAAGGCGCTGACACTCACTGGGATACAGTTCCTGGAAGTGCTGACTCTGCTGAGATACAGTTCCTGAAGGTGCTCACTCTCACTGGGATACAGTTCCTGAAGGTGCTGACTCTCACTGGGGGACAGTTCCTAAAGGTGCTGACTCTCACTGGGATACAGTTCCTGAAGGTGCTGACTCTGCTGGGATACAGTTCCTGAAGGCGCTGACTCTCACTGGGATACAGTTCCTGAAGGTGCTCACTCTCACTGGGATACAGTTCCTGAAGGTGCTGACTGTCACTGGGGGACAGTTCCTGAAGGTGCTGACTCTCACTGGGATACAGTTCCTGAAGGTGCTGATTCTCACTGGGATACAGTTCCTGAAGGTGCTGACTGTCACTGGGATACAATTCCTGAAGGTGCTGATTCTCACTGGGATACAGTTCCGGAAGTTGCTGACTCTCACTGGGATACAGTTCCTGAAGGTGCTGACTCTCACTGGGATACAGTTCCTGAAGGCGCTGACTCTCACTGGGATACAGTTCCTGAAGGTGCTCACTCTCACTGGGATACAGTTCCTGAAGGTGCTGACTTTCACTGGGATACAGTTCCTGAAGGTGCTGATTCTCACTGGGATACAGTTCCGGAAGGTGCTGACTCTCACTGGGATACAGTTCCTGAAGGTGCTGACTCTGCTGGGATACAGCTCCTGAAGGCGCTGATTCTAACTGGGATACAGTTCCTGAAAGTGCTGACTCTGCTGGGATACAGTACCTGAAGGCGCTGACTCTCACTGGGAAACAGTTCCTGAAGGTGCTCACTCTCACTGGGATACAGTTCCTGAAGTTGCTGACTCGCACTGGGGGACAGTTCCTAAAGGTGCTGACTCTCACTGGGATACAGTTCCTGAAGGCGCTGACTCTCACTGGGATACAGTTCCTGAAGGTGCTCACTCTCACTGGGATACAGTTCCTGAAGGTGCTGACTCTCACTGGGGGATTGTTCCTGAAGGTGCTGACTCTCACTAGGGGACAGTTCCTAAAGGTACTGACTCTCACTGGGGTACAGTTCCTGAAGGTGCTGACTCTCAGTGGGATACAGATCCTGAAGGTGCTGACTCTCACTGGGGTACAGTTCCTGAAGGTGCTGACTCTCACTGGGGTACAGTTCCTGAAGGTGCTGACTCTCACTGGGATACAGTTCCTGAAGGTGCTGACTCTCACTGGGATACAGTTCCTGAAGGTGCTGACTCTCACTGGGATACAGTTACTGAAGGTGCTGACTCTCACTGGGATACCGTTCCTGAATGTGCTGATTCTCACTGGTATACAGTTCCTGAAGGTGCTGACTCTCACTGGGATACAGTTCCTGAATTTGCTGATTCTCACTGGTATACAGATCCTGAAGGTGCTGTCTCTCACTGGGATACAGTTCCTGAAGGTGCTGACTCTCACTGCGATACAGTTCCTGAAGGTGCTGACTCTCACTGGGATACAGTTCCTGAATTTGCTGATTCTCACTGGGATACAGTTCGTGAAGGCGCTGCCTCTCACTGGGATACAGTTCCTGAATTTGCTGATTCTCACTGGGATACAGTTCCTGAAGGCGCTGACTCTCACTGGGTACAGTTCCTGAAGGTGCTGACTCTCACTGGGATACAGCTCCTGAAGGTGCTGACTCTCACTGGGATACAGTTCCTGAAGGTGCTGACTCTCACTGGGATACAGTTCCTGAAGGTGCTGACTCTCACTGGGATACAGTTCCTGAAGGTGCTGATTCTCACTGGGATACAGTTCCGGAAGGTGCTGACTCTCACTGGGATACAGTTCCTGAAGGTGCTGACTCTGCTGGGATACAGCTCCTGAAGGCGCTGACACTCACTGGGATACAGTTCCTGAAAGTGCTGACTCTGCTGGGATACAGTTCCTGAAGGTGCTCACTCTCACTGGGATACAGTTCCTGAAGGTGCTGACTCTCACTGGGGGACAGTTCCGGAAGGTGCTGACTCTCACTGGGATACAGTTCCTGAACGTGCTGACTCTGCTGGGATACAGTTCCTGAAGGCGCTGACTCTCACTGGGATAAAGTTCCTGAAGGTGCTCACTCTCACTGGGATACAGTTCCTGAAGGTGCTGACTCTCACTGGGGGACAGTTCCTGAAGGTGCTGACTCTCACTGGGGGACAGTTCCTAAATGTGCTGACACTCACTGGGGTACAGTTCCTGAAGGTGCTGACTCTCAGTGGGATACAGATCCTGAAGGTGCTGACTCTCACTGGGGTACAGTTCCTGAAGGTGCTGACTCTGCTGGGATACAGTTTCTGAAGGCGCGGACTCTCACTGGGATACAGTTCCTGAAGGTGCTCACTCTCACTGGGGTACAGTTCCTGAAGGTGCTGACTCTCACTGGGGGACAGTTCCTGAATGTGCTGACTCTCACTGGGGGACAGTTCCTAAAGGTGCTGACTCTCACTGGGGTACAGTTCCTGAAGGTGCTGACTCTCAGTGGGATACAGATCCTGAAGGTGCTGACTCTCACTGGGGTACAGTTCCTGAAGGTGCTGACTCTCACTGGGATACAGATCCTGAAGGTGCTGACTCTCACTGGGGTACAGTTCCTGAAGGTGCTGACTCACACTGGGGTACAGTTCCTGAAGGTGCTGGCTCTCACTGGGATACAGTTCCTGAAGGTGCTGACTCTCACTGGGGGACAGTTCCTGAAGGTGCTGACTCTCACTGGGATACAGTTCCTGAAGGTGCTGACTCTCACTGGGATACAGTTCCTGAAGGTGCTGACTCTCACTGGGATACAGTTCCGGAAGGTGCTGACTCTCACTGGGACACAGTTCCTGAAGGTGCTGACTCTCACTGGGATACAGTTACTGAAAGTGCTGACTCTCACTGGGATACAGTTCCTGAATGTGCTGATTCTCACTGGTATACAGTTCCTGAAGGTGCTGTCTCTCACTGGGATACAGTTCCTGAAGGTGCTGACTCTCACTGCGATACAGTTCCTGAAGGTGCTGACTCTCACTGGGATACAGTTCCTGAAGGTGCTGATTCTCACTGGGATACAGTTCCTGAAGGTGCTGACTCTCACTGGGATACAGTTCCTGAAGGCGCTGACTCTCACTGGGATACAGTTCCTGAAGGCGCTGACTCTCACTGGGATACAGTTCCTGAAGGTGCTGACTCTCACTGGGATACAGATCCTGAAGGTGCTGACTCTCACTGGGATACAGTTCCTGAAGGTGCTGACTCTCACTGGGATACAGTTCCTGAAGGTGCTGACTCTGCTGGGATACAGCTCCTGAAGGCGCTGACTCTCACTGGGATACAGTTCCTGAAAGTGCTGACTCTGCTGGGATACAGTACCTGAAGGCGCTGACTCTCACTGGGAGACAGTTCCTGAAGGTGCTCACTCTCACTGGGATACAGTTCCTGAAGTTGCTGACTCTCACTAGGGGACAGTTCCTAAAGGTGCTGACTCTCACTGGGATACAGTTCCTGAAGGCGCTGACTCCCACTGGGATACAGTTCCTGAAGGTGCTCACTCTCACTGGGATACAGTTCCTGAAGGTGCTGACTCTCACTGGGGGATAGTTCCTGTAGGTGCTGATTCTCACTTGGATACAGTTCCGGAAGGTGCTGACTCTCACTGGGATACAGTTCCTGAAGGTGCTGACTCTCACTGGGATACAGTTCCTGAAGGCGCTGACTCTCACTGGGATACAGTTCCTGACGGTGCTCACTCTCACTGGGATACAGTTCCTGAAGGTGCTGACTCTCAATGGGATACAGTTCCTGAAGGTGCTGATTCTCACTGGGATACAGTTCCGGAAGGTGCTGACTCTCACTGGGATACAGTTCCTGAAGGTGCTGACTCTGCTGGGATACAGCTCCTGAAGGCGCTGACTCTCACTGGGATACAGTTCCTGAAAGTGCTGACTCTGCTGGGATACAGTTCCTGAAGGCGCTGACTCTCACTGGGATACAGATCCTGAAGGTGCTCACTCTCACTGGGATTCAGTTCCTGAAGGTGCTGACTCTCACTGGGGGACAGTTCCTAAAGGTGCTGACTCTCACTGGGATACAGTTCCTGAAGGTGCTGACTCTGCTGGGATACAGTTCCTGAAGGCGCTGACTCTCACTGGGATACAGTTCCTGAAGGTGCTGACTCTCAATGGGAGACAGTTCCTGATGGTGCTGACTCTCACTGGGGGACAGTTCCTGAAGGTGCTGACTCTCACTGGGGGACAGTTCCGAAAGGTGCTGACTCTCACTGGGGTACAGTTCCTGAAGGTGCTGACTCTCAGTGGGATACAGATCCTGAAGGTGCTGACTCTCACTGGGATACAGTTCCTGAAGGTGCTGACTCTCACTGGGATACAGATCCTGAAGGTGCTGACTCTCACTGGGGTACAGTTCCTGAAGGTGCTGACTCACACTGGGGTACAGTTCCTGAAGGTGCTGACTCTCACTGGGATACAGTTCCTGAAGATGCTGACTCTCACTGGGGGACAGTTCCTAAAGGTGCTGACTCTCACTGGGGTACAGTTCCTGAAGGTGCTGACTCTCACTGGGATACAGATCCTGAAGGTGCTGACTCTCACTGGGATACAGTTCCTGAAGGCGCTGACTCTCACTGGGATACAGTTCCTGAAGGTGCTGACTGTCACTGGGATACAGTTCCTGAAGGTGCTGACTCTCACTGGGATACAGTTCCTGAAGGCGCTGACTCTCACTGGGAAACAGTTCCTGAAGGCGCTGACTCTCACTGGGATACAGTTCCTGAAGGTGCTGACTCTCACTGGGATACAGTTCCTGAAGGTGCTGACTCTCACTGGGATACAGTTCCTGAAGGTGCTGACTCTCACTGGGATACAGTTCCTGAAGGTGCTGACTCTCACTGGGATACAGTTCCTGAAGGTGCTGACTCTCACTGGGATACAGGTCCTGAAGGTGCTGACTCTCACTGGGACACAGTTCCTGAAGGTGCTGACTCTCACTGGGATACAGTTACTGAAGGTGCTGACTCTCAATGGGATACAGTTCCTGAATGTGCTGAATCTCACTGGTATACAGTTCCTGAAGGTGCTGACTCTCACTGGGATACAGTTCCTGAAGGTGCTGACTCTCACTGCGATACAGTTCCTGAAGGTGCTGACTCTCACTGGGATACAGTTCCTGAAGGTGCTGATTCTCACTGGGATACAGTTCCTGAAGGTGCTGACTCTCACTGGGATACAGTTCCAGAAGGCGCTGACTCTCACTGGGATACAGTTCCTGAAGGCGCTGACTCTCACTGGGATACAGTTCCTGAAGGTGCTGACTCTCACTGGGATACAGATCCTGAAGGTGCTGACTCTCACTGGGATACAGTTACTGAAGGTGCTGACTCTCACTGGGATACAGTTCCTGAATGTGCTGATTCTCACTGGTGTACAGTTCCTGAAGGTGCGGTCTCTCACTGGGATACAGTTCCTGAAGGTGCTGACTCTCACTGCGATACAGTTCCTGAAGGTGCTGACTCTCACTGGGATACAGTTCCTGAAGGTGCTGATTCTCACTGGGATACAGTTCCTGAAGGTGCTGACTCTCACTGGGATACAGTTCCTGAAGGCGCTGACTCTCACTGGGATACAGTTCCTGAAGGCGCTGACTCTCACTGGGATACAGTTCCAGAAGTTGCTGACTCTCACTGGGATGCAGTTCCTGAAGGTGCTGATTCTCACTGGGATACAGTTCCTGAAGGTGCTGATTCTCACTGGGATACAGTTCCTGAAGGTGCTGACTCTCACTGTGATACAATTCCTGAAGGTGCTGATTCTCACTTGGATACAGTTCCTGAAGGTGCTGACTCTCACTGGGATACAGTTCCTGAAGGTGCTGACTCTCACTGCGATACAGTTCCTGAAGGCGCTGACTCTCACTGGGATACAGTTCCTGAAAGTGCTGACTCTGCTGGGATACAGTTCCTGAAGGCGCTGACACTCACTGGGATACAGTTCCTGAAGGTGCTCACTCTCACTGGGATTCAGTTCCTGAAGGTGCTGACTCTCACTGGGGGACAGTTCCTAAAGGTGCTGACTCTCACTGGGATACAGTTCCTGAAGGTGCTGACTCTGCTGGGATACAGTTCCTGAAGGCGCTGACTCTCACTGGGATACAGTTCCTGAAGGTGCTGACTCTCACTGGGATACAGTTCCTGAAGGTGTTGACTCTCACTGGGGGGCAGTTCCTGAAGGTGCTGACTCTCACTGGGGGACAGTTCCGAAAGGTGCTGACTCTCACTGGGGTACAGATCCTGAAGGTGCTGACTCTCACTGGGGGACAGTTCCTAAAGGTGCAGACTCTCACTGGGGTACAGTTCCTGAAGGTGCTGATTCTCACTGGGATACAGTTCCTGAAGGTGCTGACTCTCACTGGGATACAGTTCCTGAAGACGCTGACTCTCACTGGGATACAGTTCCTGAAGGTGCTGACTCTCACTGGGATACAGTTCCTGAAGGTGCTGACTCTCACTGGGATACAGTTCCTGAAGGCGCTGACTCTCACTGGGATACAGTTCCTGAAGGTGCTGACTCTCACTGGGATACAGTTCCTGAAGGTGCTGATTCTCACTGGGATACAGTTCCTGAAGGTGCTGACTCTCACTGGGATACAATTCCTGAAGGTGCTGATTCTCACTGGGATACAGCTCCTGAAGGCGCTGACTCTCACTGGGATACAGTTCCTGAAAGTGCTGACTCTGCTGGGATACAGTTCCTGAAGGCGCTGACTCTCACTGGGATACAGATCCTGAAGGTGCTCACTCTCACTGGGATTCAGTTCCTGAAGGTGCTGACTCTCACTGGGGGACAGTTCCTAAAGGTGCTGACTCTCACTGGGATACAGTTCCTGAAGGTGCTGACTCTGCTGGGATACAGTTCCTGAAGGCGCTGACTCTCACTGGGATACAGTTCCTGAAGGTGCTGACTCTCAATGGGAGACAGTTCCTGATGGTGCTGACTCTCACTGGGGGACAGTTCCTGAAGGTGCTGACTCTCACTGGGGGACAGTTCCGAAAGGTGCTGACTCTCACTGGGGTACAGTTCCTGAAGGTGCTGACTCTCAGTGGGATACAGATCCTGAAGGTGCTGACTCTCACTGGGATACAGTTCCTGAAGGTGCTGACTCTCACTGGGATACAGATCCTGAAGGTGCTGACTCTCACTGGGGTACAGTTCCTGAAGGTGCTGACTCACACTGGGGTACAGTTCCTGAAGGTGCTGACTCTCACTGGGATACAGTTCCTGAAGGTGCTGACTCTCACTGGGGGACAGTTCCTAAAGGTGCTGACTCTCACTGGGGTACAGTTCCTGAAGGTGCTGACTCTCACTGGGATACAGATCCTGAAGGTGCTGACTCTCACTGGGATACAGTTCCTGAAGGCGCTGACTCTCACTGGGATACAGTTCCTGAAGGTGCTGACTGTCACTGGGATACAGTTCCTGAAGGTGCTGACTCTCACTGGGATACAGTTCCTGAAGGCGCTGACTCTCACTGGGAAACAGTTCCTGAAGGCGCTGACTCTCACTGGGATACAGTTCCTGAAGGTGCTGACTCTCACTGGGATACAGTTCCTGAAGGTGCTGACTCTCACTGGGATACAGTTCCTGAAGGTGCTGACTCTCACTGGGATACAGTTCCTGAAGGTGCAGACTCTCACTGGGATACAGTTCCTGAAGGTGCTGACTCTCACTGGGATACAGGTCCTGAAGGTGCTGACTCTCACTGGGACACAGTTCCTGAAGGTGCTGACTCTCACTGGGATACAGTTACTGAAGGTGCTGACTCTCAATGGGATACAGTTCCTGAATGTGCTGATTCTCACTGGTATACAGTTCCTGAAGGTGCTGACTCTCACTGGGATACAGTTCCTGAAGGTGCTGACTCTCACTGCGATACAGTTCCTGAAGGTGCTGACTCTCACTGGGATACAGTTCCTGAAGGTGCTGATTCTCACTGGGATACAGTTCCTGAAGGTGCTGACTCTCACTGGGATACAGTTCCAGAAGGCGCTGAATCTCACTGGGATACAGTTCCTGAAGGCGCTGACTCTCACTGGGATACAGTTCCTGAAGGTGCTGACTCTCACTGGGATACAGATCCTGAAGGTGCTGACTCTCACTGGGATACAGTTACTGAAGGTGCTGACTCTCACTGGGATACAGTTCCTGAATGTGCTGATTCTCACTGGTGTACAGTTCCTGAAGGTGCGGTCTCTCACTGGGATACAGTTCCTGAAGGTGCTGACTCTCACTGCGATACAGTTCCTGAAGGTGCTGACTCTCACTGGGATACAGTTCCTGAAGGTGCTGATTCTCACTGGGATACAGTTCCTGAAGGTGCTGACTCTCACTGGGATACAGTTCCTGAAGGCGCTGACTCTCACTGGGATACAGTTCCTGAAGGCGCTGACTCTCACTGGGATACAGTTCCAGAAGTTGCTGACTCTCACTGGGATACAGTTCCTGAAGGTGCTGACTCTCACTGGGATACAGTTCCTGAAGGCGCTGAATCTCACTGGGATACAGTTCCTGAAGGTGCTGATTCTCACTGGGATACAGTTCCTGAAGGTGCTGATTCTCACTGGGATACAGTTCCTGAAGGTGCTGACTCTCACTGTGATACAATTCCTGAAGGTGCTGATTCTCACTTGGATACAGTTCCTGAAGGTGCTGACTCTCACTGGGATACAGTTCCTGAAGGTGCTGACTCTCACTGCGATACAGTTCCTGAAGGCGCTGACTCTCACTGGGATACAGTCCCTGAAGGTGCTCACTCTCACTGGGATACAGTTCCTGAAGGTGCTGACTCTGCTGGGATCCAGCTCCTGAAGGCGCTGACTCTCACTGGGATACAGTTCCTGAAAGTGCTGACTCTGCTGGGATACAGTTCCTGAAGGCGCTGACACTCACTGGGATACAGTTCCTGAAGGTGCTCACTCTCACTGGGATTCAGTTCCTGAAGGTGCTGACTCTCACTGGGGGACAGTTCCTAAAGGTGCTGACTCTCACTGGGATACAGTTCCTGAAGGTGCTGACTCTGCTGGGATACAGTTCCTGAAGGCGCTGACTCTCACTGGGATACAGTTCCTGAAGGTGCTGACTCTCACTGGGATACAGTTCCTGAAGGTGTTGACTCTCACTGGGGGACAGTTCCTGAAGGTGCTGACTCTCACTGGGGGACAGTTCCGAAAGGTGCTGACTCTCACTGGGGTACAGTTCCTGAAGGTGCTGACTCTCACTGGGGGACAGTTCCTAAAGGTGCAGACTCTCACTCGGGTACAGTTCCTGAAGGTGCTGATTCTCACTGGGATACAGTTCCTGAAGGTGCTGACTCTCACTGGGATACAGTTCCTGAAGGCGCTGAATCTCACTGGGATACAGTTCCTGAAGGTGCTGACTCTCACTGGGATACAGTTCCTGAAGGTGCTGACTCTCACTGGGATACAGTTCCTGAAGGCGCTGACTCTCACTGGGATACAGTTCCTGAAGGTGCTGACTCTCACTGGGATACAGTTCCTGAAGGTGCTGATTCTCACTGGGATACAGTTCCTGAAGGTGCTGACTCTCACTGGGATACAATTCCTGAAGGTGCTGATTCTCACTGGGATACAGCTCCTGAAGGCGCTGACTCTCACTGGGATACAGTTCCTGAAAGTGCTGACTCTGCTGGGATACAGTTCCTGAAGGCGCTGACTCTCACTGGGATACAGATCCTGAAGGTGCTCACTCTCACTGGGATTCAGTTCCTGAAGGTGCTGACTCTCACTGGGGGACAATTCCTAAAGGTGCTGACTCTCACTGGGATACAGTTCCTGAAGGTGCTGACTCTGCTGGGATACAGTTCCTGAAGGCGCTGACTCTCACTGGGATACAGTTCCTGAAGGTGCTGACTCTCAATGGGAGACAGTTCCTGAAGGTGCTCACTCTCACTGGGATACAGTTCCTGAAGGTGCTGACTCTCACTGGGGGACAGTTCCTAAAGGTGCTGACTCCCACTGGGATACAGTTCCTGAAGGTGCTGACTCTGCTGGGATACAGTTCCTGAAGGCGCTGACTCTCACTGGGGTACAGTTCCTGAAGGTGCTGACTCTCACTGGGGTACAGTTCCTGAAGGTGCAGACTCTCACTGGGATACAGATCCTGAAGGTGCTGATTCTCACTGGGATACAGTTCCTGAAGGTGCTGACTCTCACTGGGATACAGTTCCTGAAGGTGCTGACTCTCACTGGGGTACAGTTCCTGAAGGTGCTGACTCTCACTGGGGTACAGTTCCTGAAGGTGATGACTCTCACTGGGATACAGTTCCTGAAGACGCTGACTCTCACTGGGATACAGTTCCTGAAGATGCTGACTCTCACTGGGATACAGTTCCTGAAGGTGCTGATTCTCACTGGGATACAGTTCCTGAAGGTGCTGACTCTCACTGGGATACAATTCCTGAAGGTGCTGATTCTCACTGGGATACAGTTCCGGAAGGTGCTGACTCTCACTGGGATACAGTTCCTGAAGGTGCTGACTCTCACTGGGATACAGTTCCTGAAGGCGCTGACTCTCACTGGGATACAGTTCCTGAAGGTGTTCACTCTCACTGGGATACAGTTCCTGAAGGTGCAGACTCTCACTGGGATACAGTTCCTGAAGGTGCTGATTCTCACTGGGATACAGTTCCGGAAGGGGCTGACTCTCACTGGGATACAGTTCCTGAAGGTGCTGACTCTGCTGGGATACAGCTCCTGAAGGCGCTGACTCTCCCTGGGATACAGTTCCTGAAAGTGCTGACTCTGCAGGGATACAGTTCCTGAAGGCGCTGACTCTCACTGGGATACAGTTCCTGAAGGTGCTCACTCTCACTGGGGGACGGTTCCTAAAGGTGCTGACTCTCACTGGGATACAGTTCCTGAAGGTGCTGACTCTGCTGGGATACAGTTCCTGAAGGTGCTGACTCTCACTGGGATACAGTTCCTTTAGGTGCTGACTCTCACTGCGATACAGTTCCTGAAGGTGCTGACTCTCACTGGGATACAGTTCCTGAATTTGCTGATTCTCACTGGGATACAGTTCCTGAAGGTGCTGACTCTCACTGGGATACAGTTCCTGAAGGCGCTGACTCTCACTGGGATACAGTTCCTGAAGGCGCTGACTCTCACTGGGATACAGTTCCTGAAGGTGCTGACTCTCACTGGGATACAGTTCCTGAAGGTGCTGATTCTCACTGGGATACAGTTCCTGAAGGTGCTGACTCTCACTGGGATACAATTCCTGAATTTGCTGATTCTCACTGGGAGACAGTTCCGGAAGGTGCTGACTCTCACTGGGATACAGTTCCTGAAGTTGCTGACTCTCACTGGGATACAGTTCCTGAAGGCGCTGACTCTCACTGGGGTACAGTTCCTGAAGGTGCTGACTCTCACTGGGATTCAGTTCCTGAAGGTGCTGGCTCTCACTGGGATACAGTTCCTGAAGGTGCTGATTCTCACTGGCATACAGTTCCGGAAGGTGCTGACTCTCACTGGGATACAGTTCCTGAAGGTGCTGACTCTGCTGGGATACAGCTCCTGAAGGCGCTGACTCTCACTGGGATACAGTTCCTGAAAGTGCTGACTCTGCTGGGATACAGTTCCTGAAGGCGCTGACTCTCACTGGGATACAGTTCCTGAAGGTGCTCACTCTCACTGGGATACAGTTCCTGAAGGTGCTGACTCTCAGTGGGATACAGATCCTGAAGGTGCTGACTCTCACTGGGGTACAGTTCCTGAAGGTGCTGACTCTCACTGGGGTTCAGTTCCTGAAGGTGCTGACTCTCACTGGGATACAGATCCTGAAGGTGCTGACTCTCACTGGGATACAGTTCCTGAAGGTGCTGACTCTCACTGGGGTACAGTTTCTGAAGGTGCTGACTCTCACTGGGATACAGATCCTGAAGGTGCTGACTCTCACTGGGATACAGTTACTGAAGGTGCTGACTCTCACTGGGATACAGTTCCTGAATGTGCTGATTCTCACTGGTATACAGTTCCTGAAGGTGCTGACTCTCACTGGGATACAGTTCCTGAAGGTGCTGACTCTCACTGCGATACAGTTCCTGAAGGTGCTGACTCTCACTGGGATACAGTTCCTGAATTTGCTGATTCTCACTGGGATACTGTTCCTGAAGGTGCTGACTCTCACTGGGATACAGTTCCTGAAGGCGCTGACTCTCACTGGGATACAGTTCCTGAAGGCGCTGACTCTCACTGGGATACAGTTCCTGATGGTGCTGACTCTCACTGGGATACAGTTCCTGACGGTGCAGATTCTCACTGGGATACAGTTCCAGAAGGTGCTGACTCTCACAGGGATACAATTCCTGAATTTGCTGATTCTCACTGGGATACAGTTCCGGAAGGTGCTGACTCTCACTGGGATACAGTTCCTGAAGATGCTGACTCTCACTGGGATACAGTTCCTGATGGCGCTGACTCTCACTGGGATACAGTTCCTGAAGGTGCTGACTCTCACTGGGATACAGTTCCTGAAGGTGCTGACTCTCACTGGTATACAGTTCCTGAATGTGCTGATTCTCACTGGCATACAGTTCCGGAAGGTGCTGACTCTCACTGGGATACAGTTCCTGAAGGTGCTGACTCTGCTGGGATACAGCTGCTGAAGGCGCTGACACTCACTGGGAAACAGTTCCTGAAAGTGCTGACTCTGCTGGGATACAGTTCCTGAAGGTGCTGATTCTCACTGGGATACAGTTCCTGAAGGTGCTGACTCTCACTGGGATACAATTCCTGAAAGTTCTGATTCTCACTGGGATACAGTTCCGGAAGTTGCTGACTCTCACTGGGATACAGTTCCTGAAGGTGCTGACTCTCACTGGGATACAGTTCCTGAAGGCGCTGACTCTCACTGGGATACAGTTCCTGAAGGTGCTCACTCTCACTGGGATACAGTTCCTGAAGGTGCTGGCTCTCACTGGGATACAGTTCCTGATGGTGCTGATTCTCACTGGCATACAGTTCCGGAAGGTGCTGACTCTCACTGGGATACAGTTCCTGAAGGTGCTGACTCTGCTGGGATACAGCTCCTGAAGGCGCTGACTCTCACTGGGATACAGTTCCTGAAAGTGCTGACTCTGCTGGGATACAGTTCCTGAAGGCGCTGACTCTCACTGGGATACAGTTCCTGAAGGTGCTCACTCTCACTGGGATACAGTTCCTGAAGGTGCTGACTCTCAGTGGGATACAGATCCTGAAGGTGCTGACTCTCACTGGGGTACAGTTCCTGAAGGTGCTGACTCTCACTGGGGTTCAGTTCCTGATGGTGCTGACTCTCACTGGGATACAGATCCTGAAGGTGCTCACTCTCACTGGGATATATTTCCTGAAGGTGCTGACTCTCACTGGGGTACAGTTTCTGAAGGTGCTGACTCTCACTGGGATACAGATCCTGAAGGTGCTGACTCTCACTGGGATACAGTTACTGAATTTGCTGACTCTCACTGGGATACAGTTCCTGAATGTGCTGATTCTCACTGGTATCCAGTTCCTGAAGGTGCTGACTCTCACTGGGATACAGTTCCTGAAGGTGCTGACTCTCACTGCGATACAGTTCCTGAAGGTGCTGACTCTCACTGGGATACAGTTCCTGAATTTGCTGATTCTCACTGGGATACAGTTCCTGAAGGTGCTGACTCTCACTGGGATACAGTTCCTGAAGGCGCTGACTCTCACTGGGATACAGTTCCTGAAGGCGCTGACTCTCACTGGGATACAGTTCCTGAAGGTGCTGACTCTCACTGGGATACAGTTCCTGAAGGTGCAGATTCTCACTGGGATACAGTTCCTGAAGGTGCTGACTCTCACTGGGATACAATTCCTGAATTTGCTGATTCTCACTGGGATACAGTTCCGGAAGGTGCTGACTCTCACTGGGATACAATTCCTGAAGATGCTGACTCTCACTGGGATACAGTTCCTGAAGGCGCTGACTCTCACTGGGATACAGTTCCTGAAGGTGCTGACTCTCACTGGGATACAGTTCCTGAAGGTGCTGACTCTCACTGGGATACAGTTCCTGAAGGTGCTGATTCTCACTGGCATACAGTTCCGGAAGGTGCTGACTCTCACTGGGATACAGTTCCTGAAGGTGCTGACTCTGCTGGGATACAGCTCCTGAAGGCGCTGACACATACTGGGAAACAGTTCCTGAAAGTGCTGACTCTGCTGGGATACAGTTCCTGAAGGTGCTGACTCTCACTGGGATACAGTTCCTGAAGGTGCTAACTCTCACTGGGGGACAGTTCCTAAAGGTGCTGACTCTCACTGGGATACAGTTCCTGAAGGTGCTGACTCTGCTGGGATACAGTTCCTGAAGGCGCTGACTCTCACTGGGATACAGTTCCTGAAGGTGCACACTCTCACTGGGATACAGTTCCTGAAGGTGCTGACGCTCACTGGGGTACAGTTCCTGAAGGTGCTGACTCTCAGTGGGATTCAGATCTTGAAGGTGCTGACTCTCAGTGGGATACAGATCCTGAAGGTGCGGACTCTCACTGGGGTACAGTTCCTGAAGGTGCTGACTCTCACTGGGGTACAGTTCCTGAAGGTGCTGACTCTCACTGGGATACAGATCCTGAAGGTGCTGACTCTCACTGGGATACAGTTCCTGAAGGTGCTCTCACTGGGATACAGTTCCTGAAGGTGCTGACTCTCACTGGGGGACAGTTCCTAAAGGTGCTGACTCTCACTGGGGTACAGTTCCTGAAGGTGCTGACTCTCACTGGGATACAGATCCTGAAGGTGCTGACTCTCACTGGGATACAGTTACTGAAGGTGCTGACTCTCACTGGGATACAGTTCCTGAATGTGCTGATTCTCACTCGTATACAGTTCCTGAAGGTGCTGACTCTCACTGGGATACAGTTCCTGAAGGTGCTGACTCTCACTGCGGTACAGTTCCTGAAGGTGCTGACTCTCACTGGGATACAGTTCCTGAAGGTGCTGATTCTCACTGGGATACAGTTCCTGAAGGTGCTGACTCTCACTGGGATATATTTCCTGAAGGCGCTGACTCTCACTGGGATACAGTTCCTGAAGGCGCTGACTCTCACTGGGATACAGTTCCTGAAGGTGCTCACTCTCACTGGGATACAGTTCCTGAAGGTGCTGATTCTCACTGGGATACAGTTCCTGAAGGTGCTGACTCTCACTGGGATACAATTCCTGAAGGTGCTGATTCTCACTGGGATACAGTTCCGGAAGGTGCTCACTCTCACTGGGATACTGTTCCTGAAGGTGCTGACTCTCACTGGGATACAGTTCGTGAAGGCGCTGACTCTCACTGGGATACAGTTCCTGAAGGTGCTGACTCTCACTGGGATACAGCTCCTGAAGGTGCTGACTCTCACTGGGATACAGTTCCTGAAGGTGCTGATTCTCACTGGCATACTGTTCCGGAAGGTGCTGACCCTCACTGGGATACAGTTCCTGAAGGTGCTGACTCTGCTGGGATACAGCTCCTGAAGGCGCTGACTCTCACTGGGATACAGATCCTGAAGGTGCTGACTCTCACTGGGATACAGTTACTGAAGGTGCTGACTCTCACTGGGATACAGTTCCTGAATGTGCTGATTCTCACTGGTATACAGTTCCTGAAGGTGCTGACTCTCACTGGGATACAGTTCCTGAAGGTGCTGACTCTCACTGCGATACAGTTCCTGAAGGTGCTGACTCTCACTGGGATACAGTTCCTGAATTTGCTGATTCTCACTGGGATACAGTTCCTGAAGGTGCTGACTCTCACTGGGATACAGTTCCTGAAGGTGCTGACTCTCACTGGGATACAGTTCGTGAAGGCGCTGACTCTCACTGGGATACAGCTCCTGAAGGTGCTGACTCTCACTGGGATACAGCTCCTGAAGGTGCTGACTCTCACTGGGATACAGTTCCTGATGGTGCTGATTCTCACTGGCATACAGTTCCGGAAGGTGCTGACTCTCACTGGGATACTGTTCCTGAAGGTGCTGACTCTGCTGGGATACAGCTCCTGAAGGCGCTAACACTCACTGGGATACAGTTCCTGAAAGTGCTGACTCTGCTGGGATACAGTTCCTGAAGGTGCTCACTCTCACTGGGATACAGTTCCTGAAGGTGCTGACTCTCACTGGGGGACAGTTCCGGAAGGTGCTGACTCTCACTGGGATACAGTTCCTGAAGGTGCTGACTCTGCTGGGATACAGTTCCTGAAGGCGCTGACTCACACTGGGATACAGTTCCTGAAGGTGCTCACTCTCACTGAGATACAGTTCCTGAAGGTGCTGACTCTCACTGGGGGACAGTTCCTGAAGGTGCTGACTCTCACTGGGGGACAGTTCCTAAAGGTGCTGACACTCACTGGGGTACAGTTCCTGAAGGTGCTGACTCTCAGTCGGATACAGATCCTGAAGGTGCTCACTCTCACTGGGATACAGATCCTGAAGGTGCTGACTCTCACTGGGATACAGTTCCTGAAGGTGCTGACACTCACTGGGATACAGATCCTGAAGGTGCTGACTCTCACTGGGGTACAGTTCCTGAAGGTGCTGACTCACACTGGGGTACAGTTCCTGAAGGTGCTGACTCTCACTGGGATACAGCTCCTGAAGGTGCTGACTCTCACTGGGATACAGTTCCTGAAGTTGCTGATTCTCACTGGGATACAGTTCCTGAAGGTGCTGACTCTCACTGGGATACAGTTCCTGAATGCGCTGACTCTCACTGGGATACAGTTCCTGAAGGCGCTGACTCTCACTGGGATACGGTTCCTGAAGGTGCTGACTCTCACTGGGATACAGTTCCTGAAGGTGCTGATTCTCACTGGGATCCAGTTCCTGAAGGTGCTGACTCTCACTGGGATACAATTCCTGAAGGTGCTGATTCTCACTGGGATACAGTTCCGGACGATGCTGACTCTCACTGGGATACAGTTCCTGACGGTGCTGACTCTCACTGGGATACTGTTCCTGAAGGCGCTGACTCTCACTGGGATACAGTTCCTGAAGGTGCTCACTCTCACTGGGATACAGTTCCTGAAGGTGCTGACTCTCACTGGGATACAGTTCCTGAAGGTGCTGATTCTCACTGGGATACAGTTCCGGAAGGTGCTGACTCTCACTGGGATACAGTTCCTGAAGGTGCTGACTCTGCTGGGATACAGCTCCTGAAGGCGCTGACTCTCACTGGGATACAGTTCCTGAAAGTGCTGACTCTGCTGGGATACAGTTCCTGAAGGCGATGACTCTCACTGGGAGACATTTCCTGAAGGTGCTCACTCTCACTGGGATACAGTTCCTGTAGGTGCTGACTCTCACTGGGGGACAGTTCCTCAAGGTGCTGACTCTCACTGGGATACAGTTCCTGAAGGTGCTGACTCTGCTGGGATACAGTTCCTGAAGGCGCTGACTCTCACTGGGATACAGTTCCTGAAGGTGCTCACTCTCACTGGGATACAGTTCCTGAAGGTGCTGACTCTCACTGGGGGACAGTTCCTCAAGGTGCTGACTCTCACTGGGGGACAGTTCCTAAAGGTGCTGACTCTCACTGGGGTACAGTTCCTGAAGGTGCTGACTCTCAGTGGGATACAGATCCCGAAGGTGCTGACTCTCACTGGGGTACAGTTCCTGAAGGTGCTGACTCTCACTGGGGTACAGTTCCTGAAGGTGCTGACTCTCACTGGGATACAGATCCTGAAGGTGCTGACTCTCACTGGGATACAGTTACTGAAGGTGCTGACTCTCACTGGGATACAGTTCCTGAATGTGCTGATTCTCACTCGTATACAGTTCCTGAAGGTGCTGACTCTCACTGGGATACAGTTCCTGAAGGTGCTGACTCTCACTGCGGTACAGTTCCTGAAGGTGCTGACTCTCACTGGGATACAGTTCCTGAAGGTGCTGATTCTCACTGGGATACAGTTCCTGAAGGTGCTGACTCTCACTGGGATATATTTCCTGAAGGCGCTGACTCTCACTGGGATACAGTTCCTGAAGGCGCTGACTCTCACTGGGATACAGTTCCTGAAGGTGCTCACTCTCACTGGGATACAGTTCCTGAAGGTGCTGATTCTCACTGGGATACAGTTCCTGAAGGTGCTGACTCTCACTGGGATACAATTCCTGAAGGTGCTGATTCTCACTGGGATACAGTTCCGGAAGGTGCTCACTCTCACTGGGATACTGTTCCTGAAGGTGCTGACTCTCACTGGGATACAGTTCGTGAAGGCGCTGACTCTCACTGGGATACAGTTCCTGAAGGTGCTGACTCTCACTGGGATACAGCTCCTGAAGGTGCTGACTCTCACTGGGATACAGTTCCTGAAGGTGCTGATTCTCACTGGCATACAGTTCCGGAAGGTGCTGACCCTCACTGGGATACAGTTCCTGAAGGTGCTGACTCTGCTGGGATACAGCTCCTGAAGGCGCTGACTCTCACTGGGATACAGATCCTGAAGGTGCTGACTCTCACTGGGATACAGTTACTGAAGGTGCTGACTCTCACTGGGATACAGTTCCTGAATGTGCTGATTCTCACTGGTATACAGTTCCTGAAGGTGCTGACTCTCACTGGGATACAGTTCCTGAAGGTGCTGACTCTCACTGCGATACAGTTCCTGAAGGTGCTGACTCTCACTGGGATACAGTTCCTGAATTTGCTGATTCTCACTGGGATACAGTTCCTGAAGGTGCTGACTCTCACTGGGATACAGTTCCTGAAGGTGCTGACTCTCACTGGGATACAGTTCGTGAAGGCGCTGACTCTCACTGGGATACAGCTCCTGAAGGGGCTGACTCTCACTGGGATACAGCTCCTGAAGGTGCTGACTCTCACTGGGATACAGTTCCTGATGGTGCTGATTCTCACTGGCATACAGTTCCGGAAGGTGCTGACTCTCACTGGGATACTGTTCCTGAAGGTGCTGACTCTGCTGGGATACAGCTCCTGAAGGCGCTAACACTCACTGGGATACAGTTCCTGAAAGTGCTGACTCTGCTGGGATACAGTTCCTGAAGGTGCTCACTCTCACTGGGATACAGTTCCTGAAGGTGCTGACTCTCACTGGGGGACAGTTCCGGAAGGTGCTGACTCTCACTGGGATACAGTTCCTGAAGGTGCTGACTCTGCTGGGATACAGTTCCTGAAGGCGCTGACTCACACTGGGATACAGTTCCTGAAGGTGCTCACTCTCACTGAGATACAGTTCCTGAAGGTGCTGACTCTCACTGGGGGACAGTTCCTGAAGGTGCTGACTCTCACTGGGGGACAGTTCCTAAAGGTGCTGACACTCACTGGGGTACAGTTCCTGAAGGTGCTGACTCTCAGTCGGATACAGATCCTGAAGGTGCTCACTCTCACTGGGATACAGATCCTGAAGGTGCTGACTCTCACTGGGATACAGTTCCTGAAGGTGCTGACACTCACTGGGATACAGATCCTGAAGGTGCTGACTCTCACTGGGGTACAGTTCCTGAAGGTGCTGACTCACACTGGGGTACAGTTCCTGAAGGTGCTGACTCTCACTGCGATACAGTTCCTGAAGGTGCTGACTCTCACTGGGATACAGTTCCTGAAGTTGCTGATTCTCACTGGGATACAGTTCCTGAAGGTGCTGACTCTCACTGGGATACAGTTCCTGAATGCGCTGACTCTCACTGGGATACAGTTCCTGAAGGCGCTGACTCTCACTGGGATACGGTTCCTGAAGGTGCTGACTCTCACTGGGATACAGTTCCTGAAGGTGCTGATTCTCACTGGGATCCAGTTCCTGAAGGTGCTGACTCTCACTGGGATACAATTCCTGAAGGTGCTGATTCTCACTGGGATACAGTTCCGGACGATGCTGACTCTCACTGGGATACAGTTCCTGACGGTGCTGACTCTCACTGGGATACAGTTCCTGAAGGCGCTGACTCTCACTGGGATACAGTTCCTGAAGGTGCTCACTCTCACTGGGATACAGTTCCTGAAGGTGCTGACTCTCACTGGGATACAGTTCCTGAAGGTGCTGATTCTCACTGGGATACAGTTCCGGAAGGTGCTGACTCTCACTGGGATACAGTTCCTGAAGGTGCTGACTCTGCTGGGATACAGCTCCTGAAGGCGCTGACTCTCACTGGGATACAGTTCCTGAAAGTGCTGACTCTGCTGGGATACAGTTCCTGAAGGCGATGACTCTCACTGGGAGACAGTTCCTGAAGGTGCTCACTCTCACTGGGATACAGTTCCTGTAGGTGCTGACTCTCACTGGGGGACAGTTCCTCAAGGTGCTGACTCTCACTGGGATACAGTTCCTGAAGGTGCTGACTCTGCTGGGATACAGTTCCTGAAGGCGCTGACTCTCACTGGGATACAGTTCCTGAAGGTGCTCACTCTCACTGGGATACAGTTCCTGAAGGTGCTGACTCTCACTGGGGGAAAGTTCCTCAAGGTGCTGACTCTCACTGGGGGACAGTTCCTAAAGGTGCTGACTCTCACTGGGGTACAGTTCCTGAAGGTGCTGACTCTCAGTGGGATACAGATCCTGAAGGTGCTGACTCTCACTGGGGTACAGTTCCTGAAGGTGCTGACTCTCACTGGGATACAGTTCCTGAAGGTGCTGACACTCACTGGGATACAGATCCTGAAGGTGCTGACTCTCACTGGGGTACAGTTCCTGAAGGTGCTGACTCACACTGGGGTACAGTTCCTGAAGGTGCTGACTCTCACTGCGATACAGTTCCTGAAGGTGCTGACTCTCACTGGGATGCAGTTCCTGAAGGTGCTGATTCTCACTGGGATACAGTTCCTGAAGGTGCTGACTCTCACTGGGATACAGTTCCTGAATGCGCTGACTCTCACTGGGATACAGTTCCTGAAGGCGCTGACTCTCACTGGGATACGGTTCCTGAAGGTGCTGACTCTCACTGGGATACAGTTCCTGAAGGTGCTGACTCTCACTGGGATACAGTTCCTGAAGGCGCTGACTCTCACTGGGATACAGTTCCTGAAGGCGCTGACTCTCACTGGGATACAGTTCCTGATGGTGCTGACTCTCACTGGGATACAGTTCCTGACGGTGCTGATTCTCACTGGGATACAGTTCCAGAAGGTGCTGACTCTCACTGGGATACAATTCCTGAATTTGCTGATTCTCACTGGGATACAGTTCGGGAAGGTGCTGACTCTCACTGGGATACAGTTCCTGAAGATGCTGACTCTCACTGGGATGCAGTTCCTGATGGCGCTGACTCTCACTGGGATACAGTTCCTGAAGGTGCTGACTCTCACTGGGATACAGTTCCTGAAGGTGCTGACTCTCACTGGGATACAGTTCCTGAAGGTGCTGACTCTGCTGGGATACAGCTGCTGAAGGCGCTGACACTCACTGGGAAACAGTTCCTGAAAGTGCTGACTCTGCTGGGATACAGTTCCTGAAGGTGCTGATTCTCACTGGGATACAGTTCCTGAAGGTGCTGACTCTCACTGGGATACAATTCCTGAAAGTTCTGATTCTCACTGGGATACAGTTCCGGAAGTTGCTGACTCTCACTGGGATACAGTTCCTGAAGGTGCTGACTCTCACTGGGATACAGTTCCTGAAGGCGCTGACTCTCACTGGGATACAGTTCCTGAAGGTGCTCACTCTCACTGGGATACAGTTCCTGAAGGTGCTGGCTCTCACTGGGATACAGTTCCTGATGGTGCTGATTCTCACTGGCATACAGTTCCGGAAGGTGCTGACTCTCACTGGGATACAGTTCCTGAAGGTGCTGACTCTGCTGGGATACAGCTCCTGAAGGCGCTGACTCTCACTGGGATACAGTTCCTGAAGGTGCTCACTCTCACTGGGATACAGTTCCTGAAGGTGCTGACTCTCAGTGGGATACAGATCCTGAAGGTGCTGACTCTCACTGGGGTACAGTTCCTGAAGGTGCTGACTCTCACTGGGGTTCAGTTCCTGAAGGTGCTGACTCTCACTGGGATACAGATCCTGAAGGTGCTCACTCTCACTGGGATATATTTCCTGAAGGTGCTGACTCTCACTGGGGTACAGTTTCTGAAGGTGCTGACTCTCACTGGGATACAGATCCTGAAGGTGCTGACTCTCACTGGGATACAGTTACTGAATTTGCTGACTCTCACTGGGATACAGTTCCTGAATGTGCTGATTCTCACTGGTATCCAGTTCCTGAAGGTGCTGACTCTGACTGGGATACAGTTCCTGAAGGTGCTGACTCTCACTGCGATACAGTTCCTGAAGGTGCTGACTCTCACTGGGATACAGTTCCTGAATTTGCTGATTCTCACTGGGATACAGTTCCTGAAGGTGCTGACTCTCACTGGGATACAGTTCCTGAAGGCGCTGACTCTCACTGGGATACACTTCCTGAAGGCGCTGACTCTCACTGGGATACAGTTCCTGAAGGTGCTGACTCTCACTGGGATACAGTTCCTGAAGGTGCAGATTCTCACTGGGATACAGTTCCTGAAGGTGCTGACTCTCACTGGGATACAATTCCTGAATTTGCTGATTCTCACTGGGATACAGTTCCGGAAGGTGCTGACTCTCACTGGGATACAGTTCCTGAAGATGCTGACTCTCACTGGGATACAGTTCCTGAAGGCGCTGACTCTCACTGGGATACAGTTCCTGAAGGTGCTGACTCTCACTGGGATACAGTTCCTGAAGGTGCTGACTCTCACTGGGATACAGTTCCTGAAGGTGCTGATTCTCACTGGCATACAGTTCCGGAAGGTGCTGACTCTCACTGGGATACAGTTCCTGAAGGTGCTGACTCTGCTGGGATACAGCTCCTGAAGGCGCTGACACATACTGGGAAACAGTTCCTGAAAGTGCTGACTCTGCTGGGATACAGTTCCTGAAGGTGCTCACTCTCACTGGGATACAGTTCCTGAAGGTGCTAACTCTCACTGGGGGACAGTTCCTAAAGGTGCTGACTCTCACTGGGATACAGTTCCTGAAGGTGCTGACTCTGCTGGGATACAGTTCCTGAAGGCGCTGACTCTCACTGGGATACAGTTCCTGAAGGTGCACACTCTCACTGGGATACAGTTCCTGAAGGTGCTGACGCTCACTGGGGTACAGTTCCTGAAGGTGCTGACTCTCAGTGGGATTCAGATCTTGAAGGTGCTGACTCTCAGTGGGATACAGATCCTGAAGGTGCGGACTCTCACTGGGGTACAGTTCCTGAAGGTGCTGACTCTCACTGGGGTACAGTTCCTGAAGGTGCTGACTCTCACTGGGATACAGATCCTGAAGGTGCTGACTCTCACTGGGATACAGTTCCTGAAGGTGCTCTCACTGGGATACAGTTCCTGAAGGTGCTGACTCTCACTGGGATACAGTTCCTGAATGTGCTGATTCTCACTCGTATACAGTTCCTGAAGGTGCTGACTCTCACTGGGATACAGTTCCTGAAGGTGCTGACTCTCACTGCGGTACAGTTCCTGAAGGTGCTGACTCTCACTGGGATACAGTTCCTGAAGGTGCTGATTCTCACTGGGATACAGTTCCTGAAGGTGCTGACTCTCACTGGGATATATTTCCTGAAGGCGCTGACTCTCACTGGGATACAGTTCCTGAAGGCGCTGACTCTCACTGGGATACAGTTCCTGAAGGTGCTCACTCTCACTGGGATACAGTTCCTGAAGGTGCTGATTCTCACTGGGATACAGTTCCTGAAGGTGCTGACTCTCACTGGGATACAATTCCTGAAGGTGCTGATTCTCACTGGGATACAGTTCCGGAAGGTGCTCACTCTCACTGGGATACTGTTCCTGAAGGTGCTGACTCTCACTGGGATACAGTTCGTGAAGGCGCTGACTCTCACTGGGATACAGTTCCTGAAGGTGCTGACTCTCACTGGGATACAGCTCCTGAAGGTGCTGACTCTCACTGGGATACAGTTCCTGAAGGTGCTGATTCTCACTGGCATACAGTTCCGGAAGGTGCTGACCCTCACTGGGATACAGTTCCTGAAGGTGCTGACTCTGCTGGGATACAGCTCCGGAAGGCGCTGACTCTCACTGGGATACAGATCCTGAAGGTGCTGACTCTCACTGGGATACAGTTACTGAAGGTGCTGACTCTCACTGGGATACAGTTCCTGAATGTGCTGATTCTCACTGGTATACAGTTCCTGAAGGTGCTGACTCTCACTGGGATACAGTTCCTGAAGGTGCTGACTCTCACTGCGATACAGTTCCTGAAGGTGCTGACTCTCACTGGGATACAGTTCCTGAATTTGCTGATTCTCACTGGGATACAGTTCCTGAAGGTGCTGACTCTCACTGGGATACAGTTCCTGAAAGTGCTGACTCTCACTGGGATACAGTTCGTGAAGGCGCTGACTCTCACTGGGATACAGCTCCTGAAGGTGCTGACTCTCACTGGGATACAGCTCCTGAAGGTGCTGACTCTCACTGGGATACAGTTCCTGATGGTGCTGATTCTCACTGGCATACAGTTCCGGAAGGTGCTGACTCTCACTGGGATACTGTTCCTGAAGGTGCTGACTCTGCTGGGATACAGCTCCTGAAGGCGCTAACACTCACTGGGATACAGTTCCTGAAAGTGCTGACTCTGCTGGGATACAGTTCCTGAAGGTGCTCACTCTCACTGGGATACAGTTCCTGAAGGTGCTGACTCTCACTGGGGGACAGTTCCGGAAGGTGCTGACTCTCACTGGGATACAGTTCCTGAAGGTGCTGACTCTGCTGGGATACAGTTCCTGAAGGCGCTGACTCACACTGGGATACAGTTCCTGAAGGTGCTCACTCTCACTGAGATACAGTTCCTGAAGGTGCTGACTCTCACTGGGGGACAGTTCCTGAAGGTGCTGACTCTCACTGGGGGACAGTTCCTAAAGGTGCTGACACTCACTGGGGTACAGTTCCTGAAGGTGCTGACTCTCAGTCGGATACAGATCCTGAAGGTGCTGACTCTCACTGGGGTACAGTTCCTGAAGGTGCTGACTCTGCTGGGATACAGTTCCTGAAGGCGCTGACTCTCACTGGGATACAGTTCCTGAAGGTGCTCACTCTCACTGGGATACAGTTCCTGAAGGTGCTGACTCTCACTGGGGGACAGTTCCTGAATGTGCTGACTCTCACTGGGGGACAGTTCCTAAAGGTGCTGACTCTCACTGGGGTACAGTTCCTGAAGGTGCTGACTCTCAGTGGGATACAGATCCTGAAGGTGCTCACTCTCACTGGGGTACAGTTCCTGAAGGTGCTGACTCTCACTGGGGTACAGTTCCTGAAGGTGCTGACTCTCACTGGGATACAGATCCTGAAGGTGCTGACTCTCACTGGGATACAGTTCCTGAAGGTGCTGACACTCACTGGGATACAGATCCTGAAGGTGCTGACTCTCACTGGGGTACAGTTCCTGAAGGTGCTGACTCACACAGGGGTACAGTTCCTGAAGGTGCTGACTCTCACTGCGATACAGTTCCTGAAGGTGCTGACTCTCACTGGGATACAGTTCCTGAAGGTGCTGATTCTCACTGGGATACAGTTCCGGAAGGTGCTGACTCTCACTGGGATACAGTTCCTGAATGCGCTGACTCTCACTGGGATACAGTTCCTGAAGGCGCTGACTCTCACTGGGATACGGTTCCTGAAGGTGCTGACTCTCACTGGGATACAGTTCCTGAAGGTGCTGATTCTCACTGGGATCCAGTTCCTGAAGGTGCTGACTCTCACTGGGATACAATTCCTGAAGGTGCTGATTCTCACTGGGATACAGTTCCGGACGATGCTGACTCTCACTGGGATACAGTTCCTGACGGTGCTGACTCTCACTGGGATACAGTTCCTGAAGGCGCTGACTCTCACTGGGATACAGTTCCTGAAGGTGCTCACTCTCACTGGGATACAGTTCCTGAAGGTGCTGACTCTCACTGGGATACAGTTCCTGAAGGTGCTGATTCTCACTGGGATACAGTTCCGGAAGGTGCTGACTCTCACTGGGATACAGTTCCTGAAGGTGCTGACACTGCTGGGATACAGCTCCTGAAGGCGCTGACTCTCACTGGGATACAGTTCCTGAAAGTGCTGACTCTGCTGGGATACAGTTCCTGAAGGCGATGACTCTCACTGGGAGACAGTTCCTGAAGGTGCTCACTCTCACTGGGATACAGTTCCTGTAGGTGCTGACTCTCACTGGGGGACAGTTCCTAAAGGTGCTGACTCTCACTGGGATACAGTTCCTGAAGGTGCTGACTCTGCTGGGATACAGTTCCTGAAGGCGCTGACTCTCACTGGGATACAGTTCCTGAAGGTGCTCACTCTCACTGGGATACAGTTCCTGAAGGTGCTGACTCTCACTGGGGGACAGTTCCTCAAGGTGCTGACTCTCACTGGGGGACAGTTCCTAAAGGTGCTGACTCTCACTGGGGTACAGTTCCTGAAGGTGCTGACTCTCAGTGGGATACAGATCCTGAAGGTGCTGACTCTCACTGGGGTACAGTTCCTGAAGGTGCTGACTCTCACTGGGATACAGTTCCTGAAGGTGCTGACACTCACTGGGATACAGATCCTGAAGGTGCTGACTCTCACTGGGGTACAGTTCCTGAAGGTGCTGACTCACACTGGGGTACAGTTCCTGAAGGTGCTGACTCTCACTGCGATACAGTTCCTGAAGGTGCTGACTCTCACTGGGATGCAGTTCCTGAAGGTGCTGATTCTCACTGGGATACAGTTCCTGAATGCGCTGACTCTCACTGGGATACAGTTCCTGAAGGCGCTGACTCTCACTGGGATACGGTTCCTGAAGGTGCTGACTCTCACTGGGATACAGTTCCTGAAGGTGCTGATTCTCACTGGGATACAGTTCCTGAAGGTGCTGACTCTCACTGGGATACAATTCCTGAAGGTGCTGATTCTCACTGGGATACAGTTCCGGACGATGCTGACTCTCACTGGGATACAGTTCCTGAAGGTGCTGACTCTCACTGGGATACAGTTCCTGAAGGTGCTGACTCTCACTGGGATACAGTTCCTGAAGGTGCTCACTCTCACTGGGATACAGTTCCTGAAGGTGCTGACTCTCACTGGGATACAGTTCCTGAAGGTGCTGATTCTCACTGGGATTGAGTTCCGGAAGGTGCTGACTCTCACTGGGATACAGTTCCTGAAGGTGCTGACTCTGCTGCGATTCAGCTCCTGAAGGCGCTGACTCTCACTGGGATACAGTTCCTGAAAGTGCTGACTCTGCTGGGATACAGTTCCTGAAGGCGCTGACTCTCACTGGGAGACAGTTCCTGAAGGTGCTCACTCTCACTGGGATACAGTTCCTGTAGGTGCTGACTCTCACTGGGGGACAGTTCCTAAAGGTGCTGACTCTCACTGGGATACAGTTCCTGAAGGTGCTGACTCTGCTGGGATACAGTTCCTGAAGGCGCTGACTCTCACTGGGATACAGTTCCTGAAGGTGCTCACTCTCACTGGGATACAGTTCCTGAAGGTGCTGACTCTCACTGGGGGACAGTTCCTCAAGGTGCTGACTCTCACTGGGGGACAGTTCCTAAAGGTGCTGACTCTCACTGGGGTACAGTTCCTGAAGGTGCTGACTCTCAGTGGGATACAGATCCTGAAGGTGCTGACTCTCACTGGGGTACAGTTCCTGAAGGTGCTGACTCTCACTGGGGTACAGTTCCTGAAGGTGCTGACTCTCACTGGGATACAGATCCTGAAGGTGCTGACTCTCACTGGATACTGTTCCTGAAGGTGCTGACTCTCACTGGGATACAGTTCCAGAAGGTGCTGACTCTCACTGGGGTACAGTTCCTGAAGGTGCTGACTCTCACTGGGGTACAGTTCCTGAAGGTGCTGACTCTCACTGGGATACAGTTCCTGAAGGTGCTGACTCTCACTGGGGGACAGTTCCTAAAGGTGCTGACTCTCACTGGGGTACAGTTCCTGAAGGTGCTGACTCTCACTGGGATACAGATCCTGAAGGTGGTGACTCTCACTGGGATACAATTCATGAAGGTGCTGACTCTCACTGGGGTACAGTTCCTGAAGGTGCTGACTCTCACTGGGGTACAGTTCCTGAAGATGCTGACCTTCACTGGGATACAGTTCCTGAAGGTGCTGACTCTCACTGAGATTCAGTTCCTGAAGGTGCTGACGCTCACTGGGGTGCACTTCCTGAAGATGCTGACTCTCACTGGGGTCCAGTTCCTGACGGTGCTGACTCTCACTGGGGTTCAGTTCCTTAAAGTGTGGGCAATCCCTGGTGCACTGATCCGAGTCCCTGTTGTTTAAGTCTGATCCTGCACTGCAATTTTAGCAGAATATTTAACCATGTGCATCACTGCCTATCCTTGTTAACCAGATCCTATCACAGTAAAATAGGATGTTTTCCAGATACACATTTACAGGGATGCAGAGCCATAAACTCGTTCAGAAAATTTACACACTTATAGATGAGGGACACGATTAATCTGAGAGTTGGGATGAGTTAGAGTACGAGAGCAGAAACCCCAAATTATGTTAACCCCGACCAGACACCTCTTGAAAATCAGTTAGCAAATGCCCAGTATTACGTGCTTGTAGACTTCAACAGTCCTAGAGCTTTTCAAGACCTCTGGAGAGAGAGACAGAGAGACAACTGTTCTCTGACAACCTGAAACAGCGGGCTCCAGGGAGAGAGAGAGAAGGACAGAAAGTCACCTCTTGCTCCTTTCAGGACCATGCAGAAACTGACTGACCTTCCCTGGAAGCTCAGCTCCACTCATTAACACACAACTGTCTCTGTCAATCAGCCTCATCAAAACCCTACTCTGAAACCACAGGGCAAAAGCCAAAATGAACAAAAACACATAGACTCTGATTAAAACAAACACATCCCTGTTGAAAATCAAGCATTAGCCTGCAAAGAGACACAGATAGGATGCAAAGCTGGGCTGAAAAATGGCAGATGGAGTTTAACCCTGATAAATATGAGGTGATTCATTTTGGCAGGACAAATTTAAATGTGGATTACAGGGTCAAAGGTAGGGTTCTGAAGACTGTGGAGGAACAGAGAGATCTTGGGGTCCATATCCACAGATCTCTAAAGGTTGCCACTCAAGTGGATAGAGCTGTGAAGAAGGCCTGTAGTGTGTTAGCTTTTATTAACAGGGGGTTGGAGTTTAAGAGCTGTAGGGTTATGCTGCAACAGGACCTTGGTGAGACCACATTTGGAATATTGTGTGCAGTTCTGGTCACCTCAGTATAAGAAGGATGTGGAAGCACTGGAAAGAGTGCAAAGGAGATTTACCAGGATGCTGCCTGGTTGGGAGGGTAGGTCTAATGAGGAAAGGTTGAGGGAGCTCGGGCTGTTCTCTCTGGAGCGGAGGAGGTTGCGGGGAGACTTAATGGAGGTTTATAAAATGATGAAGGGGATAGATAGAGTGAACGTTCAAAGACCATTTCCTCGGGTGGATGGAGCTATTACAAGGGGGCATAACTATAGGGTTCATGGTGGGAGATATAGGAAAGATGTCCGAGGTAGGTTCTTTACTCAGAGAGTGGTTGGGGTGTGGAATGGACTGCCTGCAGTGATTGTGGAGTCAGACACTTTAGGAATATTTAAGCGGTTATTGGATAGGCACATGGAGCACACCAGGATGATAGGGAGTGGGATAGCTTGATCTTAGATAAAGCTCGGCACAACATCGTGGTCCGAAGGGCCTGTTCTGTGCTGTACTGTTCTATGTTCTATGTTCATTCTCTGCATGTGAACCGCCTGGTGCCGACAAATCAGCGCCATGTAAATCAAAGCTGAATTTTAAACATGCTCTTTACAAGAAACATGATAAAAATGCATTTCTTAATGACACAGTATCATCTCCTTATTTGAGGAAGGATGTGGGGGCATTGGAGGCAGTTCTCATGATGTTCACCAGATTGATTCCGGGGATGAAAGGGTTGGCGTTTGAGGAGAGATTGAACAGTTTGGACTTGTACTCGCTGGGGTTTAGAAGGATGAGAGGGGATCTGATCGAGGGATATGAAACTTTAAAAGGAATTGATGAAGTAAATGTAGACCAAACGTTTCCTCTTGTGGGGCAATCTGGAACAAGAGGTCACAGGTATAAATTCAGAGGCAGTAGATTTAAAACTGAGATGAGGAGGAACTACTTCTCGCAGAGGGTGGTGAATTTGTGGAACTCGCTGCCTCATAGAGCCGTGAAATCTGCATCATTGAATGGTTTCAAGAAGGAGATGGATATATTTCTGATTAAAAAAAGGGATAAGGGGATATGGGGAACAGGTGGGGAAGTGGATTTGAGACCAGGGAGAGATCAGTCGTGATCTGATTGAACCGCAGAGCAGACTCAAAGGGCTGAATTTGCCTATTCCTGATCCTAGTCCCTCTGTTCCTATGACAGATTAAATAAATTGGGCTGGGAATCATGGTGGACTGACAGCTGAGTGCCTCTGGCTCCGGTGCAGTCTGTACAGCGACACTTTCCAGATGTCCTCACCTCTCAGTATTGTGGTCGGAGAATCCAAGCCTACGAACCCCACACCAGATCAACTGGCTCTTCAACTATCTCACAGTTGGGCAACAGCAAAATATTTGAATCATTACGCTATGGTTCTTCGGACTATTTGCATTTTCTGAGCGAATATGCACTGTAATCACACTGGGAGCAGAATAAAAGAGACAGAGCCATGATGAGACAAACATCGATCGCTCGAACGAAACAAGAAGTCATGTATTTCCAGCAACTGAGTGTGATCCTCGTCTTGCTCGGAGGTAAGTGATCAACTGGAGACTTCAGGGATGTGCTGGTGGAGTGGGGGTAATAGCAAACCAAGCAACACCCACAAACTGGGCACAATTCAGAGCAGATTAGTTGCCAATGACATAGTAGTTAGAGGGAAATGTGAATACTTGGCCTGGGAGTGTTTGATGGGGACAGTGTAGAAGGAGCTTTACTCTGTTTCTAACCCCGTGCTATACCTGTCCTGGGAGAGTTTGATGGGAACTGTGTAGAGAGAGCTTTACTCTGTATCTAACCCCGTGCTGTACCTGTCCTGGGAGTGTTTGATGGAGACAGTGTAGAGGGAGCTTTACTCTCTATCTAACCCCGTGCTATACCTGTCCTGGGAGAGTTTGATGGGAACTGTGTAGAGAGAGCTTTACTCTGTATCTAACCCCGTGCTGTACCTGTCCTGGGAGTGTTTGATGGAGACAGTGTAGAGGGAGCTTTACTCTGTATCTAACCCCGTGCTGTACCTGTCCTGGGAGTGTTTGATGGGGACAGTGTAGAGGGAGCTTTACTCTGTATCTAACCCCGTGCTGTACCTGTCCTGGGAGAGTTTGATGGGAACTGTGTAGAGAGAGCTTTACTCTGTATCTAACCCCGTGCTGTACCTGTCCTGGGAGTGTTTGATGGAGACAGTGTAGAGGGAGCTTTACTCTGTATCTAACCCCGTGCTGTACCTGTCCTGGGAGTGTTTGATGGGGACAGTGTAGAGGGAGCTTTACTCTCTATCTAACCCCGTGCTGTACCTGTCCTGGGAGTGTTTGATGGGGACAGTGTAGAGGGAGCTTTATTCTGTATCTAACCCCGTGCTGTACCTGTCCTGGGAGTGTTTGATGGGGACAGTGTAGAGGGAGCTTTACCCTGTATCTAACCCCGTGCTGTACCTGTCCTGGGAGTGTTTGATGGGGACAGTGTAGAGGAAGCTTTACTCTGTATCTAACCCCGTGCTGTACCTGTCCTGGGAGTGTTTGATGGGACAGTGTAGAGGGAGCTTTACTCTGTATCTAACCCCGTGCTGTACCTGTCCTGGGAGTGTTTGATGGGGACAGTGTAGAGGGAGCTTTACCCTGTATCTAACCCCGTGCTGTACCTGTCCTGGGAGTGTTTGATGGGGACAGTGTAGAGGGAGCTTTACTCTGTATCTAACCCCGTGCTGTACCTGTCCTGGGAGTGTTTGATGGAGACAGTGTAGAGGGAGCTTTACTCTGTATCTAACCCCGTGCTGTACCTGTCCTGGGAGTGTTTGATGGGGACAGTGTAGAGGGAGCTTTACTCTGTATCTAACCCCGTGCTGTACCTGTCCTGGGAGTGTTTGATGGGGACAGTGTAGAGGGAGCTTTACCCTGTATCTAACCCCGTGCTGTACCTGTCCTGGGAGTGTTTGATGGGGACAGTGTAGAGGGAGCTTTACTCTGTATCTAACCCCGTGCTGTACCTGTCCTGGGAGTGTTTGATGGAGTAAGAAGTTTAACAACACCAGGTTAAAGTCCAACAGGTTTATTTGGTAGCAAAAGCCACACAAGCTTTCGAGGCTCTAAGCCCCTTCTTCAGGTGAGTGGGAATTCTGTTCACAAACAGAATTTATAAAGACACAGACTCAATTTACATGAATAATGGTTGGAATGCGAATACTTACAACTAATCCAGTCTTTAAGAAACAAAACAATGGGAGTGGAGAGAGCATCTAACGCCGTGCTGTACCTGTCCTGGGAGTGTTTGATGGGGACAGTGTAGAGGGAGCTTTACTCTGTATCTAACCCCGTGCTGTACCTGTCCTGCGAGTGTTTGATGGGGACAGTGTAGAGGGAGCTTTACTCTGTATCTAACCCCGTGCTGTACCTGTCCTGGGAGTGTTTGATGGAGACAGTGTAGAGAGAGCTTTACTCTGTATCTAACCCCGTGCTGTACCTGTCCTGGGAGTGTTTGATGGGGACAGTGTAGAGAGAGCTTTACTCTGTATCTAACCCCGTGCTGTACCTGCCCTGGGAGTGTTTGATGGGGACAGTGTAGAGAGAGCTTTACTCTGTATCTAACCCCGTGCTGTACCTGTCCTGGGAGTGTTTGATGGGGACAGTGTAGAGGGAGCTTTACTCTGTATCTAACCCCGTGCTGTACCTGTCCTGGGAGTGTTTGATGGAGACAGCGTAGAGGGAGCTTTACTCTGTATCTAACCCCGTGCTGTACCTGCCCTGGGAGTGTTTCATGGGGACAGTGTTGAGAGAGCTTTACTCTGTATCTAACCCCGTGCTGTACCTGTCCTGGGAGTGTTTGATGGAGACAGTGTAGAGGGAGCTTTACTCTGTATCTAACCCCGTGCTGTACCTGTCCTGGGAGTGTTTGATGGAGACAGCGTAGAGGGAGCTTTACTCTGTATCTAACCCCGTGCAGTACCTGCCCTGGGAGTGTTTGATGGGGACAGTGTTGAGAGAGCTTTACTCTGTATCTAACCCCGTGCTGTACCTGTCCTGGGAGTGTTTGATGGAGACAGTGTAGAGGGAGCTTTACTCTGTATCTAACCCCGTGCTGTACCTGTCCTGGGAGTGTTTGATGGAGACAGTGTAGAGGGAGCTTTACTCTGGATCTAACCCCGTGCTGTACCTGTCCTGGGAGTGTTTGTTGGGGACAGTGTAGAGGGAGCTTTACTCTGTATCTAACCCCGTGCTGTACCTGTCCTGGGAGTGTTTGATGGGGACAGTGTAGAGGGACCTTTACCCTGTATCTAACCCCGTGCTGTACTTGTCCTGGAATTGTTTGATGGGGGGGCAGTGTAGAGAGAGCTTTAGTCTGTATCCAACCCTGTGCTGTACCTGTCCTGGGAGTACTTGATGGAGACAGTGTAGAGGGAGCTTTACTCTGTATCTAACCCCATGCAGTACCTTTCCTGGGAGTGTTTGATGGGACAGTGTAGAGGGAGTCTTACTCTGTATCTAACCCCATGCTGCACCTGTCCAAGGGGAGTTTGATGGAGACAGTGTAGAGGGAGGTTTACTCTGTATCTAACCCCGTGCTGTACGTGTCCTCGGAGTGTTTGATGGGGACAGTGTAGAGAGAGCTTTACTCTGTCTCTAACCCCGTGCTGCACCTGTCCTGGGAGTGTTTGATGGGGACAGTGGAGAGGGAGGTTTAAAGTCTATCTAACCCCGTGCTGTACCTGTCCTGGGAGTGTTTGATGGGGGACAGTGTAGAGGGAGTTTTACTCTGTATCTAACCCCGTGCTGTACCTGTCCTGGGAGTGTTTGATGGGGACAGTGTAGAGGGAGCTTTACTCTGTATCTAACCCCGTGCTGTACCTGTCCTGGGAGTGTTTGATGGGGGACAGTGTAGAGGGAGCTTTACTCTGTATCTAACCCCGTGCTCTACCTGCCCCTGGTGTGTTTTATAGGATGGATTTAATGCCTCTCACAGCTTAGACTCCACATTTCTCTTGATGTGTCCCTCAGACTCAGTCACATCACCGAGGCATTGAATCTATTCAATAGACAGTTCACATTGACTCTCGGACACAGTGTCTGTTGATGTCAAAGGATGGGGCAATTTGATGGTCAGGTGACTGAAATCTAATTGGAGTTTGAGGAGAAACCTCTTTCCCGGGTGCGGTGGTGAGATTGTGAAACTGTCTGGCGCAGGGAATGGTTGGTGTGAACAGTATTGATGGCTTTAAGGGGAAACTCGGTAAGTACATGAGGGAGAAAGGAATGGAAAGCTTTGGTGATTGGGTTAGATGAAGAGGGATGGGAGGAGCCTGGTGGTGGGACAGAGACAGCCATGGAATGCAGGGCCGAATGGCCTGTTTCTGGGACGCAATTTCCAGTGAATTCACAATAATTCTGCAGGTTTTCCAATCCGCGTTTTGTTAAATTGTCTTCCTGCTCGCTCTGATTCCGGGCTGTCTGATACAATGATTTATTCTGTTGTCCTCTTGTAGCAATGCGGATCCCTGCACAGAGTATCAGTCGTGGCAGGTGGTCCAAGCACAGGTTCCATCGCGTTGTTCAATGCGCCAATCCAACTGTCTCCAACCTGGTCTACTATGGCTCTGGCTGTTCCTGTGTTTGCGGAAGGACTGATAACCAGCCAGTGGGTGAATTTGACAGGTAAAATGAGTGCATTTCGGTGTAAAAAACACTCCCCGTGAAGCCAAGATGTGGATGTTTGCGCTGATTGAGAAACAGCAATGTTTTGCTCTGCGGCAAAGCAGAGAGAAGACATTCTTTATAAAGACAGAACTTGCTTCTCTGTAATCCTTATCACAGCCTCCAGGCGGAGTAACTGCTTCCCAGTCGATTTAATACTTTTAAAGTGTGATCACTGTGGTAAGGTCGAATAAAGTCAATTTGTACACAGCAAGATCCCACAACAGCTGTAATATTGTGACCAGTTTTATCTGCTTTAGTGGTGTGGATGGAGGGATAAATATAACTTGTGCGGCTTGTCACTGTTATCCTGTGTTCCAGTTCAAGGCCAGAAGCAAAATCCCTCAGTCATTGTGATAAAACACTGTTAGCTTATTACCTGTACATGTGACATGTCTGGACACGTCCCTGCCGGAGACTCCTCCCCCCCCCCCCGACCCCACTGGTCCAGGTATAAAGGCAACTGCTCCCCACCCCCCTTCCTCAGTCTGGACCAGTTCATCGGCATGGGTGTGCTCCAAGTCTTTTGCGAATAAAAGCCTATTTGTTCTTGCATACAAACTAGTGTTTGCTCGATTGATGGTGCATCAGTCATTTTGTATAAATGGGCCGTCAACTGTTCAGTCATTTATTAGAGTTCCTGGGGGTAATTTATAGAAATCATAGAAACCCTACAGTGCAGAAGGAGGCCATTCGGCCCATCGAGTCTGCACCGACCACAATCCCACCCAGGCCCTACCCCCACATATTTACCCGCTAATCCCTCTAACCTACGCATCTCAGGGGCAATTTTAACCTGGCCAATCAACCTAACCCGCACATCTTTGGACTGTGGGAGGAAACCGGAGCACCCGGAGGAAACCCACGCAAACACGAGGAGAATGTGCAAACTCCACACAGACAGTGACCCGAGCCGGGAATCGAACCCGGGACCCTGGAGCTGTGAAGCAGCAGTGCTAACCACTGTGCTACCGTGCAGGAGTTATTGGGTGTTATAGGAGTTATAGGAGTTATTGGGTGTAATATATAGGAGTTACTCGGGGCATTTATAGGGGTTACCGGGGTAAAGTATAGGGGTTACTGGTTATAACTTATATGCGTTACCGAGAGTAGATTACAGGAATTACTGTGACTAATTTATAGGGGTTTTTGTTGCAACTTATGTGGGTTACTGGGGATAATTTATAGGAGTTACTGAGGGCAATTTATAGCGGGTTACTCGGGCTATTTTTCTCCGAAGCTGCTCCATCATGAGGTACTGACTCCAGGAGCAGTTTGATTCCGGGTTTCCCCGGAACCCTGTTGGCAATTCCCGGTGAGAAATATTGACCTCCGCTTCAAGGTCAGTAAATATGAGGGGAGCGGCGATCTGGTGCTTGGTGATCGCCATTCCGTGAAAGATATGATCCTTTAAAGTAAAATTCTGTCACATATTCTTAAACCACAGCAATGATCTTATTCCCTCATTTACTTGGAATGTGTTCCCTGGGGATTAATCTTTCATTCCTGAAAGCTCCAGGACAATTCTTCAGAGTTTCCAACCCTGTCTGAGGCTGAGTTGGAATCATTAAAGCCCTGACTGAGTTTCAACCTCCTCATGAAAAATTTACATCTGAAATGGTATCTCCTGTTTGTGAACCCACTCAGGTGCTGCCAAGTGCGCACTGACTGTTACGGAGAAGTGAAGAAAATGGGATGTTACAGTCCAATGATACAGTACTATATACAGTGTGAAAATGAAATCCCCAAGTGTGGTAAGCAAAATACCAAACAAAATCTATTTTGACCTTAGGAAGTTCCACTGACTCTCTGCCCACTCCCTTCCCTGAACAGGCCAACATCAGCCCAGACATCTGAAGACACGGCCACCAATGGTGAACCGGTTGAAATTGTGAATGCTTGAGAGACCAGAATTAACATAGGCTAAGATTCCCTTTTCCACAGGCTAAATCATGTTCATTCATATACAAAGACACCCAGATCCCTCTGTAATGCAGCATTGTACAGCCTACAGCGTCCAGCATTCTGTCTTCCCCATGTTTAAATGGAGGCAATACATCATTCTGAGCCAAGATCATTTCTCACTGCTGTACTGATCTCGTCTGTTATGAATAGATCCACCCCACTTAGAAGTAAGAGCGGTTTACAGCATGGAAACAGAAACTGCGGCCCAATTTGTCCATGCTGCCTAGTTTTTACCACTAAGCTCGTCCCAATTGCCCTTATTTGGCCCATATCCCTCTATACTCATCTTACCCGTGTAACTGTCAAAATGCTTTTTAAAGGACAAAATTGTACCTGCCTCAACTACGACCTCTGGCAGCTCTTTCCAGACACTCTCCACCATCTGAGTGAAACGAATTGCCCCTCTGGACCCTTTTGTATCTCTACCCTTTCACCTTAATCCTATGCCCTCTAGTTTTAGATTCCCCTAAATTTGAAAAAGATCTTTACTCTCTACCTCATCTACGCTCCTCATTATTTAATAGAGCTCTCTATAAGATCACCCCTACACTCTCCTACACTCCAGGGAAAAAGTCTATCCACCTCTGCATATAACACAAACCATCAAGTCCCTGTTGCATCCTAATAAAACTTCTCTGCACTTTTTCTAGTTTAATAATATCCTGTCTATAATAGGGTGAGCAGAACTGTACACAGTATTCCAAGTGTGGCCGAACCAATATCTTGTACAACTTCAACAAGACGTCCCAACTTCTCTATTCAATGTTTGGATCAATGAAACCAAGCATGCCGAAAGGCGTCTTCACCACTCTGTCAATCTGTACTCCACTTTTAAGGAACTATGAACTTGTGTTCCTAGATCTCTTTGCTCCATAACTCTCCCAACGCCCTAACATTAACTGAGTCAGTCCTGCCCCGATTCGATCTTCCAAAATGCAGCAGCACATATTTATCTAAATTAAACTCCATCTGCCATTCGTCAGCCCACTGGCCCAATTGATCAAGATCTCATTGAAATCCGAGATAATCTTCCTCACTGTCCACTATGCCACCAGTCTTGGTGTCATCTGCAAACTTACTAACCATGCCCCATAAATTCTCATCCAAATCATTACTATAAATAACAAATGACAGGGGACGCAGCACCGATTCCTGAGGCACACCACTGGTCACAGGCCTCCAGTATGAAAAACAGCCCTCTACAACCACCTTCTATCATCTTCTAGCATCAAGACAATTTTGTATCCAATACTTCATCCCTACGCTTCTGGAATGTCAAATGCCTTTGAACAATCAGTTCCCAGACTCAGTCACTTTGCAAACAGACCTCTGTAATAGTGAACATCTCATACCCATTTAATTCCATTTGCTCTGTCAATTCAGCCATGTTGTGATGAGGCTGCATGCATTCAGAGATTTGAATATTGTGTTTTTACCATTTGACAGTATTTGCTAGTGCATACTAATTCTTTTTCTATTATTTCAAAGGGCGGCACGGTAGCACAGTGGTTAGTACTGCTGCTTCACAGCTCCAGGGTCCCGGGTTCGATTCCCGGCTCGGGTCACTGTCTGTGTGGAGTTTGCACATTCTCCTCGTGTCTGCGTGGGTTTCCTCCGGGTGCTCCGGTTTCCTCCCACAGTCCAAAGATGTGCGGGTTAGGTTGATTGGCCAGGTTAAAAAAATTGCCCCTGAGAGTCCTGGGATGTGTAGGTTAGTGGGATTAGCGGATAAATATGTGGGGGTGGGGGTAGGGCCTGGGTGGGATTGTGGTCGGTGCAGACTCGATGGGCCGAATGGCCTCCTTCTGCACTGTAGGGCTTCTATGATTCTTCTTCTATGATTCTATGTGGGTGTCACTGGCAATGCCAGCATTTCTTGCCCAGCCTGGAACTGAGTGGCTTATGAGATCATTTCAGAACGGGAAGTGAGAGTCAAACACATTGCTGCAGGTTAGGATTAACGTGTAGGTCAGACAGGGTAAAGAGGCAGATTTCCCTCCCTAACAGACATTACTGAACCTAATGGGATTTTGCTGCCTGAAATATTGCTTTGTCCTTTCTGATTAACTCTTTAAATCTCCCCTCACATTGAACTTCTCACCCACTCTGTAATTTAACGTCTGCTCTACAGCCATGCGTATGTGAGTCACCAGGACACAGCTCCCAGCAGTGTTCAATGAAACCCATCCCAATGGTCCAGCTCTCTCTTTCCTCAGCACTGATAGCAGTGTTCCATGAATCAAGACCCTTTGCTCCCACAACAAACTTTGAGCCACGCACTCAACTCCCTGATCTTATTACCTGATGTCAATTTGCCTGTGGCTCAGATGGTCAACCAAAGATTGTTACCTTTGTGGTTCTGCTTTTTAATTGAGCCCCTAGCTTCTCATACCGTCTTCTCGGAACCTCTTAGTCCTTTCGTGGTAGCCACGTTTATAACAACTTCTAGGGGAAAATTCAATTCTTTTTAACCCTGGCTGCGTGCTGACACCACTGCTTTTGGCACTTACATTCTCCTGACTGCTGAGAACACTATCTATCCCTCTAACAACACTGTCCCCTGCTACAATTCCATTACTTTACATGCCATCCACTTGAATTCCCCCTGCACTCAAGTGCAGTGGTCAGTTTGCTCATTTTCTCTGCAACCCCTCCTCTCGTCCACACAGGGGCACAAGAACCTCCAATCTCTCAGACAAGTGCAAGGTGATGAGAGCCTTCCATTACTATCATCTGGATCCTCCTATCTGCCTCATTGTCACATACCCTCTGTCCCTGATCAGCGTCCAAAAGAGGTACCTAATTAAGTACCTTGGCTAAGGGGTGTGACAAAGTGTCCAGGGAACATTATCCGTCCTTGATGCACTGCCCTGTCCACAACCCGGAGTGCAGCTCATTCACTCTGAGCTGTAGACACTTACTGTCGACGTGGTTGCTGTGGATCAGACATCACCTGCCTTGCAGTGTCTTCTGTTTAACTAATTCGAGTTTCACGTTTAGAAACATCACTCAGTGATACTTCACAAATCCCCAGATTCCAGGTGGAGAACATTCGTGGTGATACCGAGGCTGAAGAGTGTCTCTCATTATGTTTCCCACAGAAATCACCATGTTCGGAACCCATCACAATGTTAGGGCCTCCGAACGCATTAAAGGAATGGACCCCACATCACTAGAGACTTGACAGCATTGGGGAATTTCACAATATTAGGGAGCCCCTGACAATATTAAGGACAGAATACACAGCAGACAACTACGAACCACACCTTCCTCACCCACACAAGAAGACTCCCCATTGCTTCAGAGCACACATACCCCAACCCCCTCCGTCCCAAATATTAGATTAAAAATTAATGGCCATCAGGAACTTGAGGACAGCCACTCACACAATAGTAAGGACATTCTACAATGTTAGGTGCCCCGTTTATTCGGAAGCAGCAAGAATATTATTGAGCCCCCAGGCATTGTGAATCACCCGGAACATTAAGGAAATAAGACCAATACAGATTTATAAAACGCTGCGTTATCAAATTTTTATCCCCACCCAATACATTAATGTGAACATGGTTGTGTGTCTCTCTGAGTGTAAGTGGGTGTTTTACACTGTGAAGACATGTTTGATCTTTTATTTTTCAGTTCCTTCCATGTCCTTTGGGGATGATTGTGATGAGAAGTTGTGTAACTGTGATGTGGAAGCTGCCCTGTGCCTCAGGAAGCATTCCCACAATTACAACAAAGAGTTTCTGCAATATGACCAAACCCCTGTGTGATACTGTCACATAGATCCAGCTTGCAATGAAGCGGTGGTGATGTGACTGAGAGTCACACTGACAAACGTCTCTCCAATAGAATATTCCGGGTGTGATTGATGGGATTTCTCTCTCGCTGTCTCACTGATTTCTAATTCCACACCAAGTGTCTCTGATATCTAAGCTTGGTTGCTGATTTACCTTTAATTCCTGTAATATGTTCCATATAGTTCTGGTGAAATAAAAGACACTGATTGAAGCATTCAATGCTGGGAGTGGGAGTGTTTATTCATTATTGATACAGGGGACATGTCCAATTAATTGCTGTGTACACATTGTGATCTTTCACAGCCAGTATGGGATCTTGCTGCTCTCTTTGTACTTTGTGGAGCCACACTGACACCTGCTGGTGTAACAGCAGCAGCAGCCGTCACATCTCTGCGCCCAGACCAAAAACAGGAAATACTGGAAAATCTCAGCAGGTCTGACAGCAGCTGTGGAGAGAGAATAGAGCCAACGTTTCCAGTCTTGGTGACCCTTCGTCAGAGCGGACCCATTCCCCATTTCCCTTTGTTTCCCCGAGAGACCAAAAATTTGACCATCTCAGCCTCACCATCAATGGCTACAGGAGTGATATCCAACAATGTCAGGGTGGTTACCTCCTCCCCTGTTGGGCACCCTGCTGAAGGGCAGCGTGTCGGTTTACCCCCTGTTGAGGGCCATTTCTGGGCCCTTTCCAAACTCTTGCAGAGACAGGACTGTTTGCGGGTCAGGTGGCTGAGATTCGATTGGAGGACCAAGACATCTTCCACGTGATGTCATCCTCCCAACTCAGGCATGTCAACATGGCAGCCTGATCTGAGAGAGCTTGCTGTTTCCAGGAACTGTTTAGAAGTTGAAGTGTTTAGAAATTGCCCTTTGCTGTTTGTCCATGAGTTCATTGAAGATGAGGTTGCAGTGAAATAAAGCACAGTGAGGAAGCCTCTTTGCTGCTCTCACGGATGGGAACATGCAATGCTGGCAGTGGGAATGTTTGTGAATTACTGATAAATCGGCCTGGGCTCCGATTATCAGGAGCCCGGGGGAGGTGAACAACACTGTGGCCATTTCGATTCACTAAACAAGTAAAAAACAAAGCGGTTGTTATTTACACCGTTTAAAATCATTATTGACACAAACTGGGAACAGGCAGAGCCGGTGAAGTCTTCAATCTCAATTTGTTACCCTGAAATGACATGGCTAATTCCACAGCACATACCTTCAATTCTCGCAGGCACCCATGTCCAGACACACACACCCAACCAGACATACACACACAGACACACACACCCAACCAGACATACACACACAGACACACACACCCAACCAGACATACACACACACACACACACACACAGACATACACACACCCAACCAGACATACACACACAGACACACACACCCAACCAGACATACACACACACACAGACATACACACACCCAACCAGACATACACACACACACACACAGACACACACCCAACCAGACATACACACACACACACACACAGACACACACCCAACCAGACATACACACACAAAGAGACATACACGCACACACACACACCCACTTACACACAGTGCTGACAGGCAGTGCACACACGTAGGCAAACACACTCGCACACTTACATTCAGTGCACACACACAGGGACACAGACAGGCACTCAGATGCGCACCCAAACAGACATCTGTATCTGTGGGCCAGTGAGAATCAGCATCTCCTCAAACTGCTGACAGTTTCTCAGTTCAGCTCCACACATCACAACATTCCCAATATCAGCGCATCTTGTTCCCGTGCGCTACAGCTTCAGGTTGTCCATGAACCTGTGTTCCTACAGATGGCGATATTGTCTCAAATCCGCATCGTCAACGGGCTGATTCTCACTGGGATACAGTTCCTGAAGGTGCTGACTCTCACTGGGATACAGTTCCTGAAGGTGCTGACTCTCACTGGGATACAGTTCCTGAAGGTGTTGACTCTCACTGGGGGATGTTCCTGAAGGTACTGACTCTCACTGGGATAAAGTTCCTGACGGTGCTGACTCTCACTGGGATACAGTTCCTGAAGGTGCTGACTCTCACTGGGATACAGTTCCTGAAGGTGCTGACTCTCACTGGGGTACAGTTCCTGAAGGTGCTGACTCTCACTGGGGTACAGTTCCTGAAGGTGCTGACTCTCACTGGGGTTCAGTTCCTTAAAGTGTGGGCAATCCCTGGTGCACTCATCTGAATCCCTGTTGTTTAAGTGTGATCCTGCACTGCAATTTTAGCAGAATATTTAACCATGTGCATCACTACCTATCCTTGTTAACCAGATCCTATCACAGTAAAATAGGATGTTTTCCAGATACACATTTACAGGGATGCAGAGCCATAAACTCGTTCAGAAAATTTACACACTTATAGATGAGGGACACCATTAATCTGCGAGTTGGGATGAGTTAGGGTACGAGAGCAGAAACCCCAAATTATGTTAAACCCGACCAGACACCTCTTGAAAATCAGTTAGCAAATGCCCAGTATTACGTGCTTGTAGACTTCAACAGTCCTAGAGCTTTTCAAGACCTCTGGAGAGAGAGACAGAGAGAGACAGAGAGAGACAGCTGTGTTCTGACAACCTGAAACAGCGGGTTCCAGGGAGAGAGAGAGAGGGACAGAAAGTCACCTCTTGCTCCTTTCAGGACCGTGCAGAAACTGACTGATTTTCCCTGGAAGCTCAGCTCCACTCGTTAACACATGATTGTCTCTGTCAATCAGCCTCATCAAAACCCTACTCTGAAACCACAGGGCAAAAGCCAAAATGAACAAAAATGCACAGACTCTGATTAAAACAAACACATCCCTGTTGAAAATCAAGCATTAGCCTGCAAAGAGACACAGATAGGATGCAAAGCTGGGCTGAAAAATGGCAGATGGAGTTTAACCCTGATAAATGTGAGGTGATTCATTTTGGTAGGACAAATTTAAACGTGGATTACAGGGTCAAAGGTAGGGTTCTGAAGACTGTGGAGGAACAGAGAGATCTTGGGGTCCATATCCGCAGATCTCTGAAGGTTGCCACTCAAGTGGATAGAGCTGTGAAGAAGGCCTGTAGTGTGTTAGCTTTTATTAACAGGGGGTTGGAGTTTAAGAGCTGTAGGGTTATGCTGCAACTGTACAGGGCCTTGGTGAGACCACATTTGGAATATTGTGTGCAGTTCTGGTCACCTCAGTATAAGAAGGATGTGGAAGCACTGGAAAGAGTGCAAAGGAGATTTACCAGGATGCTGCCTGGTTTGGAGGGTAGGTCTTATGAGGAAAGGTTGAGGGAGCTAGGGCTGTTCTCTCTGGAGTGGAGGAGGTTGAGGGGAGACTTAATGGAGGTTTATAAAATGATGAAGGGGATAGATAGAGTGAACGTTCAAAGACCATTTCCTCGGGAGGATGGAGCTATTACAAGGGGGCATAACTATAGGGTTCATGGTGGGAGATATAGGAAAGATGTACGAGGTAGGTTCTTTACTCAGAGAGTGGTTGGGGTGTGGAATGGACTGCCTGCAGTGATAGTGGAGACAGACACTTTAGGAATATTTAAGCGGTTATTGGATAGGCACATAGAGCACACCAGGATGATAGGGAGTGGGATAGCTTGATCTTAGATAAAGCTCGGCACAACATCGTGGTCCGAAGGGCCTGTTCTGTGCTGTACTGTTCTATGTTCTATGTTCATTCTCTGCATGTGAACCGCCTGGTGCCGACAAATCAGCGCCATGTAAATCAAAGCTGAATTTTAAACATGCTCTTTACAAGAAACATGATAAAAATGCATTTCTTAATGACACAGTATCATCTCCTTATTTGAGGAAGGATGTGGGGGCATTGGAGGCAGTTCTCATGAAGTTCACCAGATTGATTCCGGGGATGAAAGGGTTGGCGTTTGAGGAGAGATTGAACAGTTTGGACTTGTACTCGCTGGGGTTTAGAAGGATGAGAGTGGATCTGATCGAGGGATATGAAACTTTAAAAGGAATTGATGAAGTAAATGTAGACCAAACGTTTCCTCTTGTGGGGCAATCTGGAACAAGAGGTCACAGGTATAAATTCAGAGGCACTAGATTTAAAACTGAGATGAGGAGGAACTACTTCTCGCAGAGGGTGGTGAATTTGTGGAACTCGCTGCCCCATAGTGCCGTGAAATCTGCATCATTGAATGGTTTCAAGAAGGAGATGGACATATTTCTGATTTTAAAAAGGGATAAGGGGATATGGGGAACAGGTGGGGAGGTGGATTTGAGACCAGGGAGAGATCAGCCGTGATCTGATTGAACCGCAGAGCAGACTCAAAGGGCTGAATTTGCCTATTCCTGATCCTAGTCCCTCTGTTCCTATGACAGATTAAATAAATTGGGCTGGGAATCATGGTGGACTGACAGCTGAGTGCCTCTGGCTCCGGTGCAGTCTGTACAGCGACACTTTCCAGATGTCCTCACCTCTCAGTATTGTGGTCGGAGAATCCAAGCCTACGAACCCCACACCAGATCAACTGGCTCTTCAACTATCTCACAGTTGGGCAACAGCAAGATATTTGAATCATTGCGCTATGGTTCTTCGGACTATTTGCATTTTCTGAGCGAATATGCACTGTAATCACACTGGGAGCAGAATAAAAGAGACAGAGCCATGATGAGACAAACATCGATCGCTCGAACGAAACAAGAAGTCATGTATTTCCAGCAACTGAGTGTGATCCTCATCTTGCTCGGAGGTAAGTGATCAACTGGAGACTTCAGGGATGTGCTGGTGGAGTGGGGGTAATAGCAAACGAAGCAACACCCACAAACTGGGCACAATTCAGAGCAGGTTAGTTGCCAATGACATAGTAGTTAGAGGGAAATGTGAATACTTGGCCTGGGAGTGTTTGATGGGGACAGTGTAGAGGGAGCTTTACTCTGTATCTAACCCCGTGCTGTCCCTGTCCTGGGAGTGTTTGATGGAGACAGTGTAGAGGGAGATTTACTCTGTATCTAACCCCATGCTGTACCTGCCTGGGAACGTTTAATGCGGCCAGTGTAGAGGGAGCTTTACTCTGTATCTAACCCCGTGCTGTACCTGTCCTGGGAGTGTTTGATGGGGACAGTGTAGAGAGAGCTTTACTCTGTATCTAACCCCGTGCTGTAACTTTCTTGGGAGTGTTTGATGGTGGCAGTGTGGAGGGAACCTTACTCTGTATCTAACCCCGTGCTGTACCTGTCCTTGGGAATGTTTGATGGGGAAATTGTAGAGGGAGGTTTATGCTGTATCTAACCCTGTGCAGTATCTGTCCTGGGAGTGTTTTATAGGGACAATGTAGAGAGAGCTTTACCCAATGTCAAGCCCCATGCAGTACCTGTCCTGTGAGCGTTTGATGGGGACAGTGTAGAGGGAGCTTTACTCTGTATCTAACCCCGTGCTGTACCTGTCCTGGGAGTGTTTGATGGGGACAGTGTAGAGGGAGCTTTACTCTGTATCTAACCCCGTGCTGTCCCTGTCCAAGGGGAGTTTGATGGAGACAGTGTAGAGGGAGGTTTCAACTCTATCTAACCCTGTGTTGTACCTGTTCTGGGAGTGTTTGATTGGGACAGTGTAGAGGGAGCTTTACCCTTTATCTAACCCTGTGCTGTACCTGACCTGGGAGTGTTTGATGGGAACAGCATAGAGGGAGATTTACACTGTACCTAAGCCTGTGCTGTACTTTTCCTGGGAGTGTTTGATGGAGACAGTGTAGAGGGAGCTTTACTCTGTATCTAACCCCGTGCTGTCCCTGACCTGGAAGTGTTTGATGGGGACAGTGTAGCGGGAGATTTACTTTGTATCTAACCCCGTGCTGTACCTGTCCTGGGAGTGTTTGTTGGGACGGTGTAGAGGGAGCTTTACTCTGTATCTAACCCTGTGCTGTACCTGTCCTGGGAGTATTTGATGGGGATCAGTGTAGAGGGAGCTTGACTCTGTATCTAACCCCAGGCTGTACCTGTCCTGGGAGTGTTTGATGGGGGACAGTGTAGAGGGAGCTTGACTCTGTATCTAACCCCGTGCTGTACCTGTCCTGGGAGTGTTTGATGGGGACAGTGTAGAGGGAGCTTTACTCTGTATCTAACCCCGTGCTGTACCTGTCCTGGGAGTATTTGATGGGGATCAGTGTAGAGGGAGCTTGACTCTGTATCTAACCCCAGGCTGTACCTGTCCTGGGAGTATTTGATGGGGATCAGTGTAGAGGGAGCTTGACTCTGTATCTAACCCCATGCTGTACCTGTCCTGGGAGTGTTTGATGGGGTCAGTGTAGAGGGAGCTTTACTCTGTATCTCACCCTGTGCTGTCCCTGTCCTGGGAGTGTTTGATGGGGTCAGTGTAGAGGGAGCTTTACTCTGTATCTAACCCCGTGCTGTACCTGTCCTGGGAGTGTTTGATGGGAACAGTGTAGAGGGAGCTTTACTCTGTATCTAACACCGTGCTGTACCTGTCCTGGGAGTGTTTGATGGGGACAGTATAGAGGGAGCTTTACTCTGTATCTAACCCCATGCTGTACCTGCCCTGGGAGTGTTTTATAGGATGGATTTAATGCCTCTCACAGCTTAGACTCCACATTTCTCTTGATGTGTCCCTCAGACTCAGTCACATAACCGAGGCATTGAATCTATTCAATAGACAGTTCACATTGACCCTCGGACCCAGTGTCTGTTGATGCCAAAGGATGGGGCAATTTGATGGTCAGGTGACTGAAATCTAATTGGAGTTTGAGGAGAAACCTCTTTCCCGGGTGCGGTGGTGAGATTGTGAAACTGTCTGGCGCAGGGAATGGTTGGTGTGAATATTACTGATGGCTTTAAGGGGAAACTCGGTAAGTACATGAGGGAGAAAGGAATGGAAAGTTTTGGTGATTGGGTTAGATGAAGAGGGATGGGAGGAGCCTGGTGTGGGACAGACGCAGCCATGGAATGCAGGGCCGAATGGCCTGTTTCTGGGACGCAATTTCCAGTGAATTCACAATAATTCTGCAGGTTTTCCAATCCGCGTTTTGTTAAATTGTCTTCCTGCTCGCTCTGATTCCGGGCTGTCTGATACAATGATTTATTCCGTTGTCCCCTTGTAGCAATGCGGATCCCTGCACAGAGAGTCAGTCGTGACAGTTGGTCCAGGCACAGGTTCCATCGCGCTATTCAATGCGCCAATCCAACTGTCTCCAACCTGGTCTACTATGGCTCTGTCTGTTCCTGTTTGTGCGGAAGGACTGATAACCAGCCAGTGGGTGAATTTGACAGGTAAAATGAGTGCATTTTGGTGTAAGAAACACTCTCCGTGAAGCCAAGATGTGGATGTTTGCTCTGTTTGAGAAACAGCAATGTTTTGTTCTGGGGCAAAGCAGAGAGAAGACATTCTTTATAAAGACAGAACTTGATTCTCTGTAATCCTTATCACAGCCTCCAGGCGGAGTAACTGCTTCCCAGTCGATTTAATACTTGTGCGGCTTGTCACTGTTATCCTGTGTTCCAGTTCAGGATGTGGAGATGCTGGCGTTGGACTGGGGTAATCACAGTAAGAAGTTTAACAACACCAGGTTAAAGTCCAACAGGTTTATTTGGTAGCAAAAGCCACACAAGCTTTCGGAGCCTTAAGCTCCTTCTTCAGGTGAGTGGGAATTCTGTTCACAAACAGGGCATATAAAGACACAAACTCAATTTACATGAATAATGGTTGGAATGCGAATACTTACAGCTAATCAAGTCTTCAAGATATAAACAAGTTAAAGAGATGTGTATTGTATCGAAGCTGTCCTGTCTGGAGACAATACACATCTCTTTAACCTGTCTTAATGCTCTCTCCACTCACATTGTTTGTACCTTTACGACTTGATTAGTTGTAAGTATTCGCAGTCCAACCATTATTCTGTAAATTGAGTTTGTGTCTTTATATGCCCTGTTTGTGAACAGAATTCCCACTCACCTGAAGAAGGAGCTTAAGGCTCCGAAAGCTTGTGTGGCTTTTGCTACCAAATAAACCTGTTGGACTCTAACCTGGTGTTGTTAAACGTCTTGCTCAGTAATTTACAAACATTCCCACTGCCAGCATTGCATGCTCCCATCAGTGAGAGCAGCAAAGAGGCTTCCTCACTGTGCTTTATTTCACTGCAACCTCATCTTCAATGAACTCATGGACAAACAGCAAAGGGCAATTTCTAAACACTTCAACTTCTAAACAGTTCCTGGAAACAGCAAGCTCTCTCAGATCAGGCTGCCATGTTGACATGCCTGAGTTGGGAGGATGACATCACGTGGAAGATGTCTTGGTCCTCCAATCGAATCTCAGCCACCTGACCTGCAAACAGCCCCGTCTCTGCAAGAGTTTGGAAAAGGCCCAGAAATGGCCCTCAACAGGGGGTAAACTGACAAGCTGCCCTTCAGCAGGGTGCCCAACAGGGGAGGAGGTAACCACCCTGACATTGTTGGATATTGCTCCTGTATCCATTGATGGTGAAGCTGAGAGGGGCAGATTTTTGGGCTCTCGGAGAAACAAGGGAAATGGGGAATGGGTCCGCTCTGACGAAGGGTCATCCAGACTGGAAACGTTGGCTCTATTCTCTCTCCACAGCTGCTGTCAGACCTGCTGAGATTTTCCATCATTTCCTGTTTTTGTTCTGGGCGCAGAGATGTGACGGCTGCTGCTGCTGTTACACCAGCAGGTGTCAGTGTGGCTCCACAAAGTACAAAGAGAGCAGCAAGATCCCATACTGGCTGTGAAAGATCACAATGTGTACACAGCAATTAATTGGACATGTCCCCTGTATCAATAATGAATAAACACTCCCACTCCCAGCATTGAATGCTTCAATCAGTGCCTTTTATTTCACCAGAACTATATGGAACATATTACAGGAATTAAAGGTAAATCAGCAACCAAGCTTAGATATCAGAGACACTTGGTGTGGAATTAGAAATCAGTGAGACAGCGAGAGAGAAATCCCATCAATCACACCCGGAATATTCTATTGGAGAGACGTTTGTCAGTGTGACTCTCAGTCACATCACCACCGCTTCATTGCAAGCTGGATCTATGTGACAGTATCACACAGGGGTTTGGTCATATTGCAGAAACTCTTTGTTGTAATTGTGGGAATGCTTCCTGAGGCACAGGGCAGCTTCCACATCACAGTTACACAACTTCTCATCACAATCATCCCCAAAGGACATGGAAGGAACTGAAAAATAAAAGATCAAACATGTCTTCACAGTGTAAAACACCCACTTACACTCAGAGAGACACACAACCATGTTCACATTAATGTATTGGGTGGGGATAAAAATTTGATAACGCAGCATTTTTAGAATCTTTATTGGTCTTATTTCCTTAATGTTCCGGGTGATTTCCAATGCCTGGGGGCTCAATCATATTCCTGCTGCTTCCGAACGCCTAACATCGTAGAATATCCCTAATATTGTGTGAGTGGCTGTCCTCAAGTTCCTGATGGTCATTAATTTTTAATCTAATATTTGGGACGGAGGGGGTTGGGGTATGTGTGCTCTGAAGCAATGGGGAGTCTTCTTGTGTGGGTGAGGAAGGTGTGGTTCGTAGTTGTCTGCTGTGTATTCTGTCCTTAATATTGTCGGGGGTTCCCTAATATTGTGAAATTCCCCAATGCTGTCAAGTCTCTAGTGATGTGGGGTCCATTCCTTTAATGCGTTCGGAGGCCCTAACATTGTGATGGGTTCCGAACATGGTGATTTCTGTGGGAAACATAATGAGAGACACTCTTCAGCCTCGGTATCACCACGAATGTTCTCCACCTGGAATCTGGGGATTTGTGAAGTATCACTGAGTGATGTTTCTAAACGTGAAACTCGAATTAGTTAAACAGAAGACACTGCAAGGTAGGTGATATCTGATTCACAGCAACCACATCTACAGTAAGTGTCTACAACTCAGAGTGAATGAGCTGCACTCCGGGTTGTGGACAGGGCAGTGCATCAAGGACGGATAATGTTCCCTGGACACTTTGTCACACCCCTTAGCCAAGGTACTTAATTAGGTACCTCTTTTGGACGCTGATCAGGGACAGAGGGTATGTTACAATCAGGCAGATAGGAGGATCCAGACGGTAGTAAAGGAAGACGCTCACCCTTTGCACTTGTCTGAGAGATTGGAGGTTCTTGCGCCCCTGTGTGGACGAGAGCAGGGACTGCAGAGAGGATGAGCAAACTGACTACTGCAAATGGGTACAGGGGGCAATCAAGTGGATGGCATGTAAAGTAATGTAATTGTAGCAGGGGACAGTGTTGTTAGAGGGATAGACAGTGTTCTCAGCAGTGAGGAGAATGTAAGTGCCAAAAGCAGTGGTGTCAGCACGCGGCCAGGGTTAAAAAGAATTGAATTTTTCCCCTAGAAGTTGTTATATTCGTGGCTACCAACTATACAGAAAGGACTGAGAGGTTCTGAGAAGACGGTATGAGAAGCTAGGGGCTCAATTAAAAAGCAGAACCACAAAGGTAACAATCTTTGGTTGATCATCTGAGCCACAGGCAAATTGACATCAGGTAATAAGATCAGGGAGTTGAGTGTGTGGCTCAAAGTTTGTTGTGGGAGCAAAGGGTCTTGATTCATGGAACACTGCTATCAGTGCTGAGGAAAGAGAGAGCTGGACCATTGGGATGGGTTTCATTGAACACTGCTGGGAGCTGTGTCCTGGTGACTCACATACGCATGGCTGTAGAGCAGAAGTTAAATTACAGAATGGGTGAGAAGTTCAATGTGAGGGGAGATTTAAAGAGTTAATCAGAAAGGACAAAGCAATATTTCAGGCAGCAAAACCCCATTTGGTTCAGTAATGTCTGTTAGGGAGGAAAATCTGCCTCTTTACCCTGTCTGACCTACATGTGAATCTAAATGTACAGCAATGTGTTTGACTCTCACTTCCCGTTCTGAAATGATCTCGTAAGCCAATCAGTTCCAGGCTGGGCAAGAAATGCTGGCATTGCCAGTGACACCCACATCCCATTGAAAGAATAGAAAAAACATCAGTGTGCACTAGCAAATACTGTCAAATGGTAAAAACACAATATTCAAATCTCTGAATGCATGCAGCCTCATCACAACATGGCTGAATTGACAGAGCAAATGGAAATAAATGGGTATGAGATGTTCACGATTACAGAGGTCTGTTTGCAAAGTGACTGAGTCTGAGAAGTGATTGTTGGGAAGGGTGTGTTAATAACAGACGAGATCAGTACAGCAGTGAGAAATGATCTTGGCTCAGAACGATGTAATGTCTCTATTTAAACATGGAGCAAGACAGAATGCAGGACGCTGTAGGCCGTACAATGCTGCAGTACCCAGAGGGATCTCAGTGTCCTTGTACATGAATGAACAAGATTTACTCTGCGGAAAAGGGAATGTTAGCCTATGTTAAAGGGGTCTCTAATTCTGGTTTCTTGAGCATCATCAATTCTAATCACTCCACCATTGGTGCCTGTGTCTGGAGGTATCTGGGCCCCAAACTCTGGAATTCCCTCCCTCCACCTTTATGCCTCGATTGAGATATTCCTTGAGACATCTTTGAGCAAAGCTTTTGGTCACCTGAACCCACTTTGGATGTTTCATTACTCTAAAGGCACCAGATAAACATAAGTTGTTGTTGTACATTGCTGATGTTGGCCTGTTCAGGGGAGGGAGCAGATTGAGAGTCAGTGGAACTTCCTAAGGTCAAAATAGGTGTTGTTTGGTGTTTTACTTACCACACTTGGGGATCTCATTTTCACAGTTGACATCGTACCATGTCCCTTGAATGAAACATCCCACTTTCTCCACTTCACCACAACAGTCGTTGTGAACTTGGCAGAATCTGAGCGGGTTCACAAACAGGAGATACCATTTCAGATGTAAATTGTCCATAAAGAAGCTGAAACTCAGTCAGTATTTAATGTTTCCAGCCCAGCCTCAGGCAGGGTTAGCAACTCTGGAGAATTCATAGAATCATAGAATCCCGACAGTACAGAAAGAGGCCATCCAGTCTGCATCAACAATTGCACCTTATACCACGTCTAAATTCTTTCGACAACAGCAATCTAAAGGCACTCAGTCAACTCTTTACACAAACAGCACTGGACACTATGCATCCAGAGCAAGGTCTTTAATTACTTGTGCACAAGGAGAACGCCCCTCCGCCCAACACAGGATGACCAGAGCAGTTCTGAGGTTACAGAGAAACAGCTCAGCAGTTAGTCAATAACAGCAAATCAGGAACAAGAGATTTTTCACATCTTTCATTGACATACATATTTGCCAATTAAATCCCAGCTTTTTGCCCTTTCGATGAAAATTGGGGCGGCACGGTAGCACAGTGGTTAGCACTGCTGCTTCACAGCTCCAGGGACCTGGGTTCGATTCCCGGCTTGGGTCACTGTCTGTGTGGAGTTTGCACGTTCTCCTCGTGTCTGCATGGGTTTCCTCTGGGTGCTCCGGTTTCCTCCCACAGAGCAAAGATGTGCAGGTTAGGTTGATTGGCCATGCTAAAAATTGCCTGTTAGTGTCCTGAGTAGGTTAGAGGGATTAGTGGGTAAATATGTAGAGATATGGGGGTAGGGCCTGGGTGGGATTGTGGTCGGTGCAGACTCGATGGGCCAAATGGCCTCTTTCTGTACTGTAGGGTTTCTATGTTTCTATGACTTCTGCTAATCCTTCATTTGCATAGCATATCCCCATATCTCGCCTTTGGTATTTATTGTGGAAAAGATCTGGTCTTGCTCACCCTCTGGTGAAGGCCAAAAAAGGAAAATGCTATGAGGCCTATGAAAAAATAGCAGAGATTGACTCCTTTTGAAGGATTGATCCCCACGGTTATAAGGCCCTGATCCCTTGGAATAGATGCCGTCAGAAGGCTCGACGGTAATGAGACCATTGAGGGTGAGGTTGTATGACCGCTGGCAATCACACTCACCCTTGGAGTAGTGGAGTTCGGCCTGGGAGGTGGGAGCCAGAGCAATGCATGAGGGGTTGTTAGTCATGCAATCCCAAAAGGATGTCATGGGACTAGACAGATCGTGGAAGTGACACCGAGCTTCCCGGTAGTCATAATCAGCAAGGTAAATACAGGAGCTCAATGGAAGACCACCCACCCAAATGTCCCCACGGGTATAGTTCCTCCTAACACACAGCCATGCCGGCACTTTAATGGCCACAGGGGTAGGCTGTTGCCTCCAGGTAGGTGCCCATTGGATGAGGATCACTATGGCTTCTGCAGACCACTCAAGGTTTGAAGGGAGAGCACAAAAAAATGCATTCCTAATGAGGCAGGGGGTGGCAGGGAGGTGAGTACGGATCCAACGTTGGGTCTGGTTGCCCTGTGAAGCGACGGCCTGCATCCTTCGAATCATGGAATTGCTAATCCACGCCTCTGCAAAGGGCAGTACAACCAAGGACAATAAAAAAAATCCACATTTCAAACAGTATCAAGTCATTGTTTAAGTTTCTTCTTCTGAGGGTGCCCACTTGACATGGGTCGCGTGTATCCACAAAGGTTTCCCTTCCACCTTCACGGTTGTGTGAGTTGTCAGCAGGACACGGTAAGGTCCCTCCCACTGAGGTTCCAGGCTTTCTTTGGAAGGTCTTTAAGAAGACTAAGTCTCCTGGTTGGTAGATATGGCAGCCCACAGTGGTGACTTGCTTCTGAGCTTCAACGACCTGGGAATGCAAAACTTTAAGAGAGATGGTTAGAGCTATGCAATAGTCCATCATTCCTTCATCCATGGAGTGGACATTCATCTGTTTAATAGTGAGGGGTGGGGAGATGGGTAAGCGCATGGGACGTCCCATTACAATCGCATAAGTTATCAAAGAGGTGCTATGATTGGGATGGGAGCGCATGACCATGAGGGCCAGGGGTAGGGCTCCAGGCCATTTCAAGCCTATTTCCTCACACAATTTGACCAGCTTATTCTTTAGTATCCCGTTTTGCCTCTCAACTGCACCAGTAGACTGGGGATTGTAGGGGCAGGAAAGGTGTTGTCGGCATTGTAACACTTTCAATAATTCCTGTTTCACTTTCCCCATAAAGGGCTATTGTCACTAGATAATGTCTCGGGAATCCCGAATCGAGGAACATATTAACGTAACTGCAACTTAGCTACAGTAACAGCGTCATTCTTTCTAGTTGGGCATGCTTCTACCCACCGCGAAAATAACATACAATAACAAGCACAGAGCAAAACCCCATACATTTGGGAATTTGTATAAGGTCCATTTGTAGCTGCACAAAAGGGCCCCACGGTTGTGGGCTTGCTGCTGCTGCAGCCACTGGCGATGTCTTTCCAGGGTTTTGGCAATGGCAGAATAAGCATCGAGCAGCAACATTTCCTGCCATGGTGGAAAATCCTGGTGCGAACCATGACTGCTGCACTATCCTGATCATACCCCCTTTTGTCCGCATGGGCAAACTCATATAACATGCGGGCAAGCCAGGGCAGGAGTGCTATAGTAGGATCTCACCCTATGGGATTGGGTGGGTATGGCCTGGGAGAACCCACTTTACTCATGGATATAAAAAGTTAAAGGGCTTATCATAGTCTAGTAGCACTAATACAGTAGCAGAGGCTACAGTGGCCTCTGAGTCACAGAGGACATTGTCAGGGGCCGAGGGGAGGGCAAGGTCCTGGAGGGGATGGCTGATTCCAACATAGTTGGGAATCCATGTGTTGTGGGAAATGTACCACTGAGTCAGGCTTGAAGGTTTCAAGAATACAGTTTTATTTTAACGAAGCCTTGTGGAGAAAAGGCACTAACAAGCAGCAAACCTTCTCTCAATGAAACAATAGGAGCGGTCCATCTTTATACCCTTTACACAATAGATGGACCGGACATGTAGCCATTATCACATTGTTGTAATCAAGTAGGTGATCGATCGTTAACACATCGTTATAGACAAATACAGACATAAGCATGTTAACATCGCATTGTTCTATGAATGGATACATTTCCTACGTCAGTGACCATCAATGGTTTTAGTTTCGGTCTATTCATATAATAATTTACAGTAATTGGTTTTCCTGCAGTTATGTATTCCCAATCCCACCTGTAGCTAATCTCTTTACCCAACCCTATTGTCCTTATCCTAAAGAGTGCCTCAAGCCCTGGCTGGCTTCCTGCAGGATTTGATTCCTGCATGTTTAACTTTGAATAGCTGTCTGTCCTTTATGTTTTAATCTCAGGTGTCTGTCTGTACTAAAAGTCAGTGCCTGTTTAATGTCTCTTTCCCAGGTGACTGCTTATGTGCCAGGCAGTTATTATTTTTTAAGTGTACTCATCTGTATATTTTTTCCCACTTCACATGCATATACCTATATCTGTATTTGATAGAATCTGTGTAGCAGTAGGAAGCCACTCTGAACTTTTGACACAACCTAATAAGCATTATGGTAGCTGAAGTTAGTTCCAATTAACACCATGCAGCTTTTGCTGTGGATCCTGGATGATCTCAAGAAGGTTTGGCTATCAGGGTCAACCCTTAGTATGCTAATTGCAGTAGCTTATTTTAACACTTAAAAAAGATATAACTCAATCTACTTGTTATGTGACACAATTTGGCGCCATCTATAATTTCAACAGCAACAAGACTGTTGCAAAATACCCGAATAAATCCCAAGATTCAATGAAATTAGTTTATGGCAACAGTGTAAAATGGGTGATCACAGTTCACCACCAGTTACATCTCTCTCCTGACTGTCTGAGAGCGATGTAAGATAAGCAGTAAATCCAAAATCGCTCATTTTAAGCAAATGGCAAAAGTCAATTTGTTCCCAATCTTCCAACATTGAGCATCAAAAGGGGAAAAAAAATGGCTGTCCAAAATATTTGTACTTATCATGTTATCACATTTGTATGGAGTTCCTCGCGTTAGTTCACTGTATTTATTATTTATGCACATCAAATTTTCTTTTAATTTTGGTGTCTTCCATTTAATTGATTTTATACTTTCAAAACTAATTTATTACTCTGATCATTTATTTTTTGTATTTATGTTTGATATTTAAGATTGGAATACAGTTATGATTCCCATAGGGATCGGAATAGCCAAATTACTGATCAACCCCCTCCCACCAAAATGAATAAATTACTGGATAAGATTGTTTGCCTCGCCCTCTTATTATTGCCCATTCTGGCTGTGTTTTCAACCAGCCATGTGTCGTCGGTTTTGGACATTGAGTGAAAAGAAAGGGCTGATATTATAGCTTTTATAGCTTCAGGATGCCTCAAACGACTTTATTGCTCGCGTTTCTCCTGTTATGATGCAGGGACTACTTTCTTGACATTTTATACAGATAGGGGCGGCGCGGTAGCACAGTGGTTAGCACTGCTGCTTCACAGGAACCTGGGTTCGATTCCCGGCTTGGGTCACTGTCTGTGTGGAGTTTGCACATTCTCCTCGTGTCTGCGTGGGTTTTCTCCGGGTGCTCTGGTTTCCTCCCACAGTCCAAAGATGTGCGGGTTAGGTTGATTGGCCGTGCTAAAATTTCCCCTTAGTGTCCTGGGATGCGTAGATTAGAGGGATTAGCGGGTAAAATATGTAGGGATATGGGGGTAGGGCCTGGGTGGGATTGTGGTCGGTGCAGACTCGATGGGCCGAATGGCCTCTTTCTGTACTGTAGGGTTTCTATGATTCTATGAAAAGCATAAATTTAAGATTCCTCCTGAAAGATTCATACCTTAGATGATCCCTGATTTGATCACAGCGATGCCAAACTAGTAGTAAATGAGTTTAACATTCATATAAATCAGTGTTCAGAAGAGACAGTTCACAATTATCACAGGAGAAGGTTTTCTCCCTCTAAAAATTTACAATAAGGTCAGGATTGAATTTAAACCTACCTATCACCAGTTCCATTGCCAAATACGTATGTCTTAAAAATATTATATTCTATGCTAAAGAGAACAGTGAACATAGTGTTGTCCCAGCAGGGTTGGCACCAGTGTGTTAAGGATTACATAGAAGGCAGTTGATCAGATTGTAAATACAACCCTCAAAACGCTAGGCAAGTGAAAATTGCAATCGATGAATCGTAAGGAAGGATGTGCTGGCCTTGGAAAGGCTCCAGAGGAAGTTCACAAGAATGATCCCTGGAATGAAGAGCTTGTCGCATGAGGAACGGGTGAGGACTCTGGGTCTGTACTCAAAGAACAAAGAACAAAGAACAAAGAACAATACAGCACAGGAACAGGCCCTTCGGCCCTCCAAGCCCGCGCCGCTCCCCGGTCCAGGATTGAATCCTGAATCCAGGATCCCCGCCCAATTTTCCAGCCTATCTACATACCAATATCCTATCCACCGAGCTGTCCCTCACAGCTACGATGCTTTGTTCATCACAACCTATTAACTCACCCCCACCCCCCCATTCCAGACCATGTGATCTCCAGGGAGAGGCGAAAACCCAGAGTGAAAACCCCAGGGCCAATATGGGGAAAAAAAATCTGGGAAATTCCTCTCCGACCCCCTGAGGCGATCGAAACGAGTCCAGGAGATCACACTGGCCCTGATCGGAAAATGCTTCCCAACCCTATTCATTTTCACTTCCACGAACACGAACACCATATGAATTCCCTGCCCCCGAGACAGGTTCCCAACTATCCGCAGTCTCGCTCTGTACTGGCACCAGCAAGATGATCATAGAATGAAGCCTTGAAACGAGAAACAAGGAACAATTAGCCCGCGCCACTCCCTGGTCCAAACTAGACCACTCTTTTGTATCCCTCCATTCCCACTCCGTTCATATAGCTGTCTAGATAAGTCTTAAACGTTCCCAGTGTGTCCGCCTCCACCACCTTGCCCGGCAACACATTCCAGGCCCCCACGACCCTCTGTGTAAAATATGTCCTTCTGATATCTGTGTTAAACCTCCCCCCCTTCACCTTGAACCTATGACCCCTCGTGAACGTCACCACCGACCCGGGGAAAAGCTTCCCACCGTTCACCCTATCTATGCCTTTCATAATTTTATACACCTCTATTAAGTCTCCCCTCATCCTCCGTCTTTCCAAGGAGAACAACCCCAGTTTCCCCAATCTCTCCTCATAACCAAGCCCCTCCATACCAGGCAACATCCTGGTAAACCTCCTCTGTACTCTCTCCAAAGCCTCCACGTCCTTCTGGTAGTGTGGCGACCAGAACTGGACGCAGTATTCCAAATGCGGCCGAACCAACGTTCTATACATCTGCAACATCAGACCCCAACTCTTATACTCTATGCCCCGTCCTATAAAGGCAAGCATGCCATATGCCTTCTTCACCACCTTCTCCACCTGTGACGTCACCTTCAAAGATCTGTGGACTTGCACACCCAGGTCCCTCTGCGTCTCTACACCCTTTATGGTTCTTCCATTTATCGTGTAGCTCCTCCCTACATTATTCCCACCAAAATGCATCACTTCTCATTGGAGTTTAGAAGGATGAGGGGTGATCTTATTGAAACTTACAGGTTACTGCGAGGCCTGGAAAGCATGGATGTGGAGAGGATGTTTCCACTAGTGGGATAAGTTAGAACCAGAGGGCACAACCTCAGGCTAAAGGGACGATCCTTTAAAACAGAGATGAGGAGGAATTTCTTCAGCCAGAGAGTGGTGAATCTGTGGAACTCTTTGCCACAGGAGGCTGTGGAGGCCGGGTCATTGAGTGTCTTTAAAACAGAGATAGATAGGTTCTCTATTAATAAGGGGGTCAAGGGTTATGGGGAGAATGGGGATGAGAAAAATATCAGCCATGATTGAATGGCAGAGCAGACTCAATGGGCCGAGTGGCCTAATTCTGCTCCTATGTCTTATGGTCTTATGGTATCACCATCCCCAAAATGACTGCAGATTTTTTTCACTGTAATCGTTAAATCATGGTCTTTTCTGTAACAGTAGTTATAAACATGTGTTCACACGAGATATTGACACATGAAAAAGATAAAATTACATGCATCAAATGCAAGAATTAAAGCAATCAGCAAAATAAGTTACCAGCTGTATTAAATTACAATTTCATAAACCCTACAAAATCACTGTTGCGAAAATAAAGACAGACTTCGCTGGCCAGGGACGCTGACGAATGGAAATTACATTCCAAAACAATACTGGGTACTGATAACAACACAGCAAAACTGAAGCCTCACAAGGTCAAGAAAATCAAAACAAACCAAAAACAATCCTATCACAGGAATACCATTGCATAGGATAATTATACAAGTAAATGCCACAATATTTTAAGCAGCAGTCACATATATTGGCACTTATGACTAAATTAAATGCCGGTGCATGGTACAGGGAGTTGTTGGGGGGTGCAGGCGATGGGGCTGGCACGGCCGGAGGCTCTCTGGATACAGTCCCGGGACCAGTGTCCCTGGAGGCCGCAGGTGAAACAGGCACTTGAGTCGCAGCCTCGGCCAGCTGGTTGCCTTATCGCCAGCCCGCGTCCTCCACCCCTGCCCCAACTGGCCAGCGTATAATACATTATCTGTAACTTAACTTCTCGGTTTTGGCTTCTGGTGTTGGAGCTGGCATAGACAGTGCCAGAGGGCTCTAACAAGCTTGGGTGGGTTCTGTCTTCCCTCCCACCCAACATAAGTCACTGTAAATATTTTCTTCAGATCAGGAGGCAACCCCTGTACAAGAATATTTACAAACGCTGACACTCCAGCGTTTTGAGATATACCCAAACAATTCATGAACACCGAGCGAAATTTCTCTACATAAAACATCCTTATCAGGTTCCTGTACCGTGCTATGTATCCTATTTCAGTGTACATTTAGAGTCCGGACTATTAAAAAAACGGCCTAAGAAAAAAAAACTAAGGGAACTAAGGGTGTTCCCTTCGGAGAAGGCTCATGTGTCTTCCCTAATGAATTCCCCATGATCAAAGAGGGGATCTGATCTATCCTGCCGGCTGGAGTGGGACACGGTTACACACAGACAGACAAAGACTGACAAAAAAAACAAAACAGTGAAGACTAATGAAAAAGACTAACAAAGGGTTAAGACACTTAGCGATGCCAGGAGAGGGAGATCATCTGGTCCAGGGTGCCATCATGTGGCAGAAAAGGGTACAATAGCGACAAGATCGGAATCAATTTGGAATTAGGTAATCAATCAAATTGGGACCGCGGTTTTCCGGGGACTCGAACCCCGGAAAAACATGCCGATACAGGGGATCCAACCCCCAACGCTTACGCTGCACCCTCAGGGGACTTGAACCCCTGTTGCATACCCTGGTAATGTTTACACAGTAAGAAGTTTAACAACACCAGGTTAAAGTCCAACAGGTTTATTTGGTAGCAAAAGCCACACAAGCTTTCGGAGCCTTAAGCTCCTTCTTCAGGTGAGTGGGAATTCTGTTCACAAACAGTCAAACAGTCAAACAGTTCACAAACAATCATCGATCGACAGTTCCGACGCGCCACAGCGAAAAACCGCACCTCCTCAGAAGGCAAACACGGGACCCAGTGGACAGAGTACCCTTCGTCGTCCAGTACTTCCCCGGAGCAGAGAAGCTACGGCATCTTCTCCGGAACCTTCAACATGTCATTGATGAAGACAAACATCTCGCCAAGGCCATCCCCACACCCCCACTTCTTGCCTTCAAACAACCGCACAACCTCAAACAGACCATTGTCCGCAGCAAACTACCCAGCCTTCAGGAGAACAGTGACCACGACACCACACAACCCTGCCACAGCAACCTCTGCAAGACGTGCCGGATCATCGACACAGATGCCATCATCTCACGTGAGAACACCATCCACCAGGTACACGGTACATACTCTTGCAACTCAGCCAACGTTGTCTACCTGATACGCTGCAGGGAAGGATGTCCCGAGGCATGGTACATTGGGGAAACCATGCAGACGCTGTGACAACGGATGAATGAACACCGCTCGACAATCACCAGGCAAGACTGTTCTCTTCCTGTTGGGGAGCACTTCAACGGTCATGGGCATTCGGCCTCTGATATTCGGCTAAGCGTTCTTCAAGGCGGCCTTCACGACACACGACGGCGCAGAGTCGCTGAGCAGAAACTGATAGCCAAGTTCCGCACACATGAGGACGGCATCAACCGGGATACTGGGTTCATGTCACACTATCTGTAATCCCCACAGCCTGCCTGGACCTGCAGAGTCTCACTGGCTGTCCTGTCTGGAGACAATACACATCTCTTTAACCTGTCTTAATGCTCTCTCCACACACATTGTTTGTACCTTTAAGACTTGATTAGCTGTAAGTATTCGTATTCCAATCATTATTCAGTAAATTGAGTTTGTGTCTTTATATACCCTGTTTGTGAACAGAATTCCCACTCACCTGAAGAAGGAGCTTAAGGCTCCGAAAGCTTGTGGCTTTTGCTACCAAATAAACCTGTTGGACTTTAACCTGGTGTTGTTAAACTTCTTACTGTGTTTACCCCAGTCATCTCCACATCATGTTTACACAGGACAGTGTGTGCGTTCCCCCGATCAAGATTGCTCAATGCCCAAAACCAGGCAGCCACGCTCTCCGAGCCTTTGGTCAACGAGGCACCACGCTTCCTTCCCATGTAGACACTCGGGGAGTTTGCAATCTCGGCCGAACCTCCAAAAACTGTCAGGGACCCTTCGGTACCTGCAACCTAAGGCACACTTAGTCCACGCTTCATACAAACAGCACTAGACACCATGCACCCAATACAAGGTCTGTAATTAATTAGCAACAAGGAGAGCTCCCCCCCTCCATCGAAATAGCTGCAGTGTTTCTGACATTACAGAAAAACAACTGAGCAGTTATAGTCAATTACAGCAAATCAGGAACAAGCATTTTGTTCACATCTTTCATCGATATACATATTTTGCCAGTTAAATCCTGGCTTTTCGCCTTTTCTCATTCGATTAAAAATTGACTTCTGCTAATCCTTCATTTGCATAGCATATCCCCATATCTCGCCTTTGGCATTTGTTATGGAAAAAATCTGGCTTGTTCGCCCTCCGGTGAAGGTGAAAAAGCAGAATGTGTTGATGCCCAGGCAAAAGAAGGTTAGTCTGAAAGCAGACAAGCTCCCTTGAAGGTTTGCAGCTGATAACATTCTCACAGAGAAGGCATGATTGTTTTTTTAATCGGAGCATTTTAACTTCCACAGCTGATCATCAAATTCAATATCCAAGGGCTTGAAGAGGGGATATTTGTTTTATTGTTTTTGTTGTAACTGAGACAAAAGCCAGAATTTTACCGCTCTGCCCACCATGGGAGCAGAGCGGGCAAGGGGGTGGACCATGGGAAGGTCTGTTGACCTCGGGTGGGATTTTACAGTTTCAGGATGGGCAAGGCTGTAAGATTCTGCCCAAAGTCCCCGAACACTGAGGCGACTTGGAAGGGAACTTTGAGGTGATGGTGTTTCCCCACTGCTGATGTACAGACAGTAACAAATGTAAAGATCAAACTCTTACCTTGACAGTCCTGGTGCAATCATTGAAGCTTTTCTTCAACTGGAGTTGGGTGCTGTTTTGTTGTATGGATTAGGAGTTGAATGGAGGTTTCGGGGATTGTGTAATCCATGCATATGCAGGTTGCCCATTTTGATCCCCTGAGGTCGGCAGCCAGCCATGTGCACAAGCACAGCGGGAAAAGGAAGCAAAGAAGTTCAATAGTGCCAAAGGATAGGTCAGTTAACCTGAAAGAGAGCTCGCAGGACATGGGCTGCGGGACAGGTAGAAGGCCCCAGACCAAAGAGTGGGACAGAATGAAATCCCAAGGGACAAACCCAGGTCAGGGACAAGGCAGGGATCAGCAATAGATCAAGTAAAGTTGAGAGAAAGTAGAAGTAGCTTGAAAATGAGAGAGAATTGTAGGGAGAATATTTGGGCAAAGTGGGTTCAAAAGAAGCCTACAAGATGTGAGAGGGCAGTAGAAGGCTCGCGACACCGTGCTATGGGCTGTAGGGGTAAAGGCACCTTTGGAGCAGTGCTTCACATGGCCAAAGATCTTAATTTGTGATGCATGACTGCACTCAGGGATCCAAAGGAAAGGGGATGAGTTTGAAACCCTGGAGTTGGATCCTTGATGAAGCCATCCGAGTTGAAATGATGTTGGGCAAGACTTCCAAGGTGATAATTTCAAACATAGAGGGTGCGAGTCTTACCAGCCGTTCGTGCCTTGCTCCTGCTGCAGCGAAGTCAGAGAATTTGATGCCCGGCCAAATTTCCGTTCACTGCCGCGGGATGGGAAAATCCCACAGACATGAACTGCCCCAACATTCTGGCCAGAAACTGGAAACCCTCATAGGAAAGACAGACTTTCAGTGAGACGGGTTGACTCAGCATGTTATGAACATCTGGTGGGGAGGGGGGGCTGTTGTTGAGGAATCCATGGAATCTACTTGGTCACATCTATTATTTGGTGTAACATGTGCCGAGTGTGACCACAGTTCACTTGTTACTTCATATGAGTATAACATCGATATTATGAATTGTTATATCTTTACCAATTTGTATGCATTGATTAAAATATAGCTGGGTTGAAGGATAATTTGAATCATTTTCTTGCATACCGTGTGGTATCTGGTGTAATAGAGTTCATGATTCTTGTTAAATAAATGTTTTATTGTTTGTCTTTAAAGTCAATCATTGGATTCTTGGGCAGCACAATGGTTAGCACAGCTGCTTCACAGCGACAGGGTCCCCCGGGGTTCGATTCCCTACTTGGGTCACTGTCTGGCTGGTGCAAGCTTGATGGGCCAAATGGCCTTCTTCTTCACTGTCGGGATTCTATGAATTTGTTCAGTAACTTTCCAATGTGGTTTTTAAAAAAGTCTGGATCAATCAAGGCATCTTTCATTCTGGTGTTTGATCAGTCCAACATTAACAAAAGCTTTTTTTAAATTCATTCGTGGGACATGGGTGCCGCTGGCTGGCCAGCATTTATTGCCCATTCCTAGTTGCTTTGGACACTAAGGGGCAACTTAGCATGGCCAATCCACCTAACCCTGCACATCATTGGACACTAAGGGGCAACTTAGCATGGCCAATCCACCTAACCCTGCACATCATTGGACACTAAGGGGCAACTTAGCATGGCCAATCCACCTAACCCTGCACATCCTTCGGAGCACCCGGAGGAAACCCACGCAGACACAGGGGGAGAACATGCAAACTCCACACAGACAAGGCCAGAATTAAACCTGGGTCCCTGGTGCTGTGAGGCAGCAGTGCTAACCACTGTGCCACCCAAATATCTTCCAAATAAATATTGGGATGACCAAAGTCATTGGTTGGAATATTGAGCCCTCTGCCATTGCCCTCCCTGCTGGTGAGTTTGCTGTGGGAGCGTGTTATCAGGCGTGATGTTAGTGGGTGAGAACGCGGCTGCCTTGCTGCCAGCACCCTGATTAATTCTGTGGATAGCCTGCCTATCCTGCTGACTAACTGAGTTTTTAAGCGGCTAATTAATGGCTACCTAAAAGGCAGCATCCTGCTGCCACTGATGTCGACACAGCGACGGGTATGGGGCCCACCATGCCACATGCGCAACAGGCAGACCTGGTAGGGGCACAAAGACACCCAGTGCCCGATTGAGGGGCCCTTGCATTAGGAGGGGGTGAGTGGGGATTGGTGGTGGGGGACGGGGATGCACTGCACCGCCAAGAGCACCTCTTTCCACCTTCAAACCATCACATTATCCCACTCCACCGCCACCCATCTGCTGCTGAAATCCTCATCTGTTCATTTGTTACCTCCTGACCTGATTATTCCGACTGAAACCATAAAGTTAGGAAGAAAAAGATTAAAAAGTGATGATATTTGGAGTAAGAGGAAGATATTAGAAACACAGAACTCGACTTTTTGCAGATATGGCTGTTTATTGTTAAACTTGTGAACAATTCCAGTAAAAATCACCAATAAAACCTTGTCTCCATATTGAAGTTCATCAGCAGGTATAATAATTTGTGACATAGATAGAAGATGATTTACTGCAATGGCCAGGAGTGAGTATTCTTTTAACTCACTTTCTTCCTGTGCGAGATTTTTACACTCTGTCCATCCAGCTGGTTAATTGTCCAGATATTAAATGAACCGTCACGTCCAGATTTATTCTCGCAGACAGAATGTTACCGTCATTCTGGACACAACCCTCTTCCCAGTCTCTGTATCACTTGTCCAATATTTGAAAGTATTGGTTACATGAGAGCTCAGTTGTAATACACCTCAGAAAGGACACGTCTATCGCTTAGAAACATAGAAACATTGAAAAACTACAGCACAAAACAGGCCCTTCGGCCCCACAAGTTGTGCCGAACATATCCCTACCTTTTAGGCCTACCTATAACCCTCCATCCTATTAAGTCCCATGTACTCACCCAGGAGTCTCTTAAAAGACCCTATTGAGTTTGCCTCCACCACCACTGACGGCAGCCGATTCCACTCGCCCACCACCCTCTGTGTGAAAAACTTCCCCCTAACATCTCCCCTGTACCTACCCCATCACCATTCTAACAGCTGTATTGCAGATTAGAACTTCACCCCTTCTGGGTTTAGTTAATGTTGCAACATCAGCTTTGGCACCTACCAGCTATAACACTGTGGTTACACTGCGTTGGTAACAAAAGTGATTCCAGTACAGAAATTCCCCAGAGGACCCAGATTCCCGACAGTGATTTGTAAACGCAGTGGATCAGTCAGCTAATTGTTAACATTGATCTGTCGATCTTACTGTCTCGTTTTTAATTAGGTTTAAATGTCACATCGTAAGTCAACTGGTAGCCATCGTTGTACGCGTAGAGTTTGTGATCAGCTGGGTTGTAGTTAACATTTTGCAGTTTCTCCATGACTTTATCCATCTTTATTGAAAGCTTACCCTCTTCCCCAGTTCTGGTGTCAAACGTATAGAAAATCTCCTCAGACCGGAGGTCCACGGGCCGAATTGCATACAGCACCCCACAGATCAGAAAGGCATTGGTCACACTCGGTTTGAACAGCCTGGTCACCCATGTCCTTTCCAATGTGAAGGAGGTCACATTAATTTTACTAATAGCAGCGTATCCGACCTTGTCTTCGGGGCTGTAAATGACCCACAGGCCAGACTCGTCTACAGCAAAGTCAATGTCTTGGTATGTAACACCTGTGTAGGAAAACCGGTTGTTGTAAGCGGCGCCTGTAAGTGTTTGGGTCTGTACAGTGTTTGTGTCTATGTTGACTCTGCACATGGACCTGGAATTGTAACAGTTGTAATACATGAAGTTGTTGTACAAAACCATTCCACTGCCCTGCCCAGGATTACGGGTAACTGATTTACTTATTTCATTTGTGTAGAGCAGCAAATCATCGTGTGAAGAATAGAGTCTGTAGTAGTAAAACGTCCGTGCGTTTGTTTCGAGCGGTGCCACCCAGTACACGTCCTTTTTACTGGAGGGTGGAGCTGGATCTTTGCCCCAGCCTCCATATTTATAACTAAACCCTCTGTAGTTCAGCTGTATCACGACGGGGTTGGATACGTTAAGGAGGCCGTTGTGGTCGCAGCTCCCTGTTTGGAAAATAGCAAGCTCGAGTTCAGCATTGGGGATTTATATTTTCAAATTCAACCTTTCCATTTCCAGCAATGCATTGGAGTGATTATCGTGGCGTTATAGTGATTCATGTATAACTCAGATACATTGGGATATATTGTTAAAACATTTCAACTGCATCCACTTTAGATTGTGAAATGATCCTCCCACTTTTTAAATTCTTCACCGATTCTTGTAAATTTATAAATTCCGATTTCCACATTCAGAGTGATGTTAATAGAATGTGGCCGGAATTCTCCCACCCCGCCCCCGCCACTGGAATTCTGGCGGGACCAGGGGGGCCATGTAAAGGTCGACGGAAGTCAGGCGGGAATCTCGGATTTCAGGCGAGGGCGGCCTGGAGAATCCCTGTGTGTTTGTTCGCGAATTACTGATCCAAAGTGACTAACGCCCCTCTCTCTTTATCGGGCAGACTCGTGTTACTCAGTCACCGTTAACGTTGATTAATAACTCACCGTAGTCGATGGAAGCGGGGGTTTGTGAATCCCGCTGCTCCTCACAGTCCTGTAGGCGTTTCCTCAGTGCCGCAATCTCTCTGCGGATTGCCAGCACGTTGTTCTTATCCAGCGACTCCAACTGGTTGACAACTTGTGACATGTTCATAATCTGAAATACACGCGGCGTTTAAAGAGAGTCGTGTTTGGGTTTCACCGGGACAGGGGGAGGCCATTCAGCCCCTCCCTCGAGCATGTTCTGCCATTCAATGAGATCGGAGCTGATCTGTATCATCAGCCTCAATCAGAGCTGACCATGTCCGCTGCGACTCTCACCAATCTTCTACAGATGCACCCATAGAAAGCATCCTTTCCGGATGTATCACAACTTGGTATGGCTCCTGCTCTGACCAAGACCACAAGAAACTACAAAGGGTTCTGAACAAAGCCATTGACTCCATCTACACTTCCCGCTGCCTCGGGAAAGCAGCCAGCATAATTAAGGACCCCACGCAGCCCAGACATTCCACCTTCTTCCATCAGAAATCTGAAAACACGTACCAACTGACTCAAGAACAGCTTCTTCCCTGCTGCCATCAGACTTTTGAATGGACCAACTTATATTAAGCTGATCTTTCTCTACACCCTAGCTATGACTGTAACACTACATTCTGCACCCTCTCCTTTTCCTCTCCCCTATCTACTCTATGAACAGTATGCTTTGTATAGCACGCAAGAAACAATGCTTTTCACTGTATCCCAATACATGTGACAATAATAAATCAAATCAAATATATCCTAACTGCCTTCTACCTGCTTTTGCTGCACAAGTCTTAATACCTTTAGATAATAAAAAGCAATCAGTGTAGGGAGTGAAATTTCCAGTTGGGGTTGGTGGCTTTTTGGGGGAGAGAGTTCCAGATTTATTACCATTTGTGTGAAGTGCTTCCTGACATTATCACCGAACACACAAGGTCTAATGCCCCCTTGTTGTGGGCTTCCTCCACAACATTATAGTCCTGCTCCATTCACCTTATCAATCCCTTTAACCATCTTAAACGCGTCAGTTAGATAACTCCCTCATTTCGATTGAATAGATTGTCCTCAAGCAGGAACATGAATAAGTAGAGAGCGAGAGAGAGGGGTTTGGGAATCCCAGACTCTGGGATCCAGGTGAATGGAAACGTTATTGAGGAGGGAGATAGCTAATAGCTTCAAATTACAGCAACAGAGAGTTCAGAGTCATTTTTAACGCTGGATTACTTTGGGCAGATAGGGATGGACTAAGAACATAAGAAATAGTAGCAGGAGTAGGCCATCTAGCCCCTCGAGCCTGCCCCGCCATTCAATAAGATCATGGCTGATCTGAAGTGGATCAGTTCCACTTACCCGCCTGTTCCCTATAACCCCTAATTCCCTTACCGATCAGGAATCCATCTATCCATGATTTAAACATATTCAACGAGGTAGCCTCCACCACTTCAGTGGGCAGAGAATTCCAGAGATTCACCACCCTCTGAGAGAAGAAGTTCCTCCTCAACTCTGTCCTAAACTGACCCCCCTTTATTTTGAGGCTGTGCTCTCTAGTTCTAGCTTCCTTTCTAAGTGGAAAGAATCTCTCCACCTCTACCCTATCCAGCCCCTTCATTATCTTATAGGTCTCTATAAGATCCCACCTCAGCCTTCTAAATTTCAACGAGTACAAACCCAATCTGCTCAGTCTCTCCTCATAATCAACACCCCTCATCTCTGGTATCAACCTGGTGAACCTTCTCTGCACTCCCTCCAAGGCCAATATATCCTTCCACAAATAAGGGGACCAATACTGCACACAGTATTCCAGCTGCGGCCTCACCAATGCCCTGTACAGATGCAGCAAGACATCTCTGCTTTTATCTTCTATCCCCTGGAGGGATTTTATTTAGTTTATTTATTAGTGTCATAAGTAGGCTTACATTAACACTGCAATGAAGTTACTGTGAAAATCCCCTCGTCGCCACACTCCGGCGCCTGTTCAGGTACACTGAGGGAGAATTTAGCATGGTCAATCCACCTAACCAGCACGTCTTTCGGACTGTGGGAGGAAACTGGAGCACCCGGAGGAAACCCATGCAAACATGGGGAGAACGTGCAAACTCTGCACGGACAGTGACCGAAGCCAGGATTCGAACCCGGGTTCCTGTCGCTGTGAGGCAGCTGTGCTAACCATTGTGCCACCGTGTCGCATGATTGAAATGCATAATGAAGAACCAGTGCTGCTCAGTGAGGACTGGGCGAAAAGGACTTTGGGCAAGATTGGATCCAAGTTGCCAAGTTTCCAATGATGTGGAGATGCTGGCGTTGGACTGGGGTGGGCACAGTAAGAAGTCTCACAACACCAGGTTAAAGTCCAACAGGTTTATTTGGAATCACGAGCTTTTGGAGCGCTGCTCCTTCCTCAGGTGATGAAGCCTTCCGAAAGCTCGTGATTCCAAATAAACAAGTTTCCACTGATTTAGAGTTGGTAGGGAAGGGGAAGCATGGATGAGGGAGGATTGACATAGAGATGATAAAGGTACGGATGAGAGATCAGGAAGAGGTGGGAGTGGAATGTTCGAACTAGGCAGACTTGGGTCATGAAGACGCTGATCTGGAACGATTCTGAAGCTGACAACATCCTGGTCAGAAACAAAAACAGAAAATGGTGGAAAATCTCAGCAGGTCTGACAGCATCTGTGGGGAGAGAGAGTAAAGCCAATGTTTCTAGATGACCCTCCATCAGAGCTCAGAGCAAAGAGAATCAGCAGAGATTTATACTATTGGGGGGAGAGGGGGGGGTGGTGAGGGGATGTGGATTTGGACAAAGGGAATGTGAGTGAGGAACATTCTATCAGATCTGAGAGAGTGCTGCAATCATAACATCATACAGGACTAAGGAAACTATTCCCCCAATCTTTTCTGTGCCTTCTCTTTGAAAGAGCTTTCTAATTAATTCTACTCTAGTGATCTTTTCCCTACAATCCTACTATTCTTACCATTTCAAATGTGTATCCAATTATCACTCTGCTTTCATGTAGTACAGTGAAGATTATAGCAAATCACTGCTTACCCTCCTCATCAACCTCACCCGGCTCTCTTGCAATGCACCTGGAGGCTGATTCTTTTAGCAGTGAGCAATCTGCTATGTGCTGGAGGTTGGAGATGCTATCAATATTTCCAAAGTTTAACTGTGGAAGACTGTTTTAGTTTATTTGTTATTGTCACAAGTGGGCTTACATTAACACTGCAATGAAGTTACTGTGAAAATCTCCCAGTTGCCACACTCCGGCGCCTGTTCGGGTACACTGAGGGAGAATTTAGCACAGCGGCACGGTAGCACAGTGGTTAGCACTGCTGCTTCACAGCTCCAGGGACCCGGGTTCGATTCCCGCCTTGGGTCACTGTCTGTGTGGAGTTTGCACATTCTCCTTGTGTCTGCGTGGGTTTCCTCCGGTTTCCTCCCACAGTCCAAAGATGTGCAGGTTAGGTTGATTGGCCAAGCTAAAATTGCCCTTAGTGTCCTGGGATGCGAAGGTTAGAGGGATTAATGGGGGGATATGGGGGTAGGGCCTGGGTGGGATTGTGGTCGGTGCAGACTCGATGGGCCGAATGGTCTCTTTCTGTGCTGTAGGGATTCTAAGATTCTAAGCCAATGCACATGACCGGCACGTCACTCTGACTGTGGGAGGAAACCGGAGCACCCGGAGGAAACCCACACAGACACAGGGAGAACGTGCAGACTCTGCACAGACAGTGACCCCAGGCCTCGAATCAAACCCAGTCCCTGGCGCTGTACGACAGCAGTGCTAACCACTGTGCCACTGTGCGTTGGAGAGTGTGCAGAAGAGGTTCACCAGAATGCTGCCTGGGTGGCACAGTGGCTCAGTCGTTAGCAGTGCTGCCTCACAGCGCCAGGGGCCTGGGTCCAATTCTGGCCTTAAGTGGCTGTCTGTGAGGAGTTTGCACATTCTCCTGTGTCTGCGTGAATTTCCTCCGGGTGCTCCAGTTTCCTCCCACAGTCCAAAGATGTATAGGTTAGGTGGATTGGCCACGCTAAATTTCCCCTTAGTGTGAGGGGGACTAGCAGGGTAAATACTTGAGGTTACGGAGATAGGGCCTGGGTGGGATTGTTGTCAGTGCAGGCTTGATGGGCCAAATGGCCTTCTTCTATACTGTAGTGATTCTATGATTCGAGGATATGAGCTATGAGGAGAGGCTGGACAAACTAGGGTTGTTTTCTCTGGAGCGGCAGAGGCTGAGGGGAGACCTGATAGAAGTCTATAAAATTCTGAGAGGCACAGATAGGGTTGACAGTCAGAATCGTTTTCCCCCAGAGTGAAATGTCTAATACTAGGGGGCACGCACCTAAGATGAGAGGGGGAAAGTTGAAAGGAGATGTGGAGGGCAAGTTTTTTTTACACAGAGTGGTAGGTGTCTGGAACACGCTGCCGCAATGGTGGAGCAGGCAGATAAGATACGGGGCTTTTAGATAGGAACATGAATATGCAAGGAATGTTCGGCACAACATCTGAGTTAGGTTGATTGGTTGATAAATTGACCTCAGTGTCAGGGGATTAGCAGGGTAAATATGTGGGGTTATGGGAATAGGGCCTGGGTGGGATTGTTGTTGATGCAGACTCGATGGGCTGAATGGCCTCCTGTAGGGATTCTATGAACACCATGGGCCTGTGCTGTACTGTTCCATGTTCTATTAACTGAAGTAAATTAAGGCTCATCCACAACTGGGAATAAGACCCGGATTGGGACAAAGTGGAAGACAGACAGATTGAGAAAGATGGCGGGGAGTTTGTCCCAGGTGAGTCAGTGTTAACTATTAGCTGACCCATGAAGTAACGGATGATGTTGCTGATGTGGAGCCTGCAAAATAGAAGGGATGTGACTGCCAGGGTTAATCTTGGAAATGAAATGAAAAGAAAAACAGCCCAGTGACAATATCACTAGGCCACTACGCAACAGTCATATGGACTATCATTGGTGACTTGGATTACAGCGAGTTTGATGCTGTAACTGTACAGTAACTGGATTCAAGGAAGGGATTGCGAGTTTTAAATTCATAAAAGGAATTCTCACAATCAGAATCACACTTTAGTTCACCGATCATATCAGCAAAGGATCCTGAATTTTTCTAACCCACAGACCACAATCAGTAAGGATAGGCAACAACACCTCCTCCATGATCATCCTCAACGCAGGTGCCCCACAAGGCTGTGTCCTCAGCCCCCTACTATACTCCTTATACACCTATAACTGTGGGGCCAAATTCCCCTCCAATTCAATTTTCGAGTTTGCTGACGACACCAGCGTAGTGGGTTGGATCTCAAACAATGACGAGACAGAATACAGGAATGAGATAGAGAATCTGGTGAACTGGTGCAATGACAATAAACTCTCCCTCAATGTCAACAAAACGAAGGAGGTTGTCATCAATTTCAGGAAGCGTAAAGGAGAACATGCCCCTGTCTACATCAACGGGGACGAAGTAAAAATGGTCGAAAGCTTCAGGCTTTTAGTTGCCCAGATCACCAACAACCTGTCCTGGTCCCCCCCATATAGTTAAGAAAGCCCACCAACGCCTCTACTTTCTCAGAAGACTAAGGAAATTTGGCATGTCAGCTACGACTCTCACCAACATTTACAGATGCACCTATAGAAAGCATTCTTTCTGGTTGTATCACAGCTTGGTATGGCTCCTGCTCTGACCAAGACCGCAAGAAACTACAAAAGGTCCTGAATGTAGCCCAGTCCATCACGCAAACCAGCCTCCCATCCATTGACTCTGTCTACACTTCCCGTTGCCCCAGAGAAGCAGCCAGCATAATTAAGGACCCCACGCACCCCGGACATTCTCTCTTCCACCTTCTTCCATCAGGAAAATGATACAAAAGTTTGAGATCACGCACCAACCCACTCAAGAACAGCTCCTTCCCTGCTGCTGTCAGACTTTTGAATGGACCTACCTCGCATTAAGTTGATCTTTCTCTACACCCTAGCTATGACTGTAACACTACATTCTGCACCCTCTCCTTTCCTTCTCTATGAACGGTATGATTTGTCTGTATAGCGTGCAAGAAACAATACTTTTCACAGTATCCCAATACATGTGACAATAATAAATCAAATCAAACCAAAGGAGAAAATCTAAACATCAAGCTCCCACTTCTGGAAGAATAAACCTTAGACGATCTTTAACAAACATTGTTTTGTTCTAATTCCCAGTGAGTGTTTCCTGTTGAATAAGAATGGTGATGAGATTGACTGAAGTTATCAACAAGTAAGCTGATTGAAACGTTTGATCCCAATAGTGTGCGGAACTGAATTAAAACTATAGCTACAATGATAGTGCTTAATGTTCTTAAGTTTATTTATTAGTGGGCTTACATTAACACTGCAATGAAGTTACTGCGAAAATCCCTGAGTCGCCACACTCCAGCACCTGTTTGGGTACACTGAGGGAGAATTTAACATGGACTGTGGGAGGAAATTGGAGCACCTGGAGGAAACTCACACAGACACAGGGAGAACGTGCAAACTCCAGACAGACAGTGAGCCAAGCCAGGAATCGAACCCGGGTTCCTGGTGCTGTGAGGCAGCAGTGCGAACCACTGTGCTACCGTGCCGCCCCCATCTGACTGGCACAGTATCCGTGTTACTTAACACTGGGATCACAACAGGGTGATTGTACCTGTAACGAACCTGTAATGTTTATTGCCGTTGTGGCTCTTTGTCCCTTTATCCAGACCTCTTGTACATATCCAATACTCATTGCTACAACATCAACTCTAAGCTTTGGAGTTCACTCCCTAAATCTTTCCATTTCTCCTTCTCTCCTTTTTGAATGGCTCCTTCATTCCTGCCTCTCACCTCTCTCCATTTCTCAGCTTGCTATTCAATTTAAATTGATATCTCTCCTGTGATAGCTCCTCTGGGATGGTTCCCTACTTAAATATTATTTACAAGGTCCCAGGTTCAATTCTGGCCTTGGATCACTGTCTGTGCGGAGTCTGCACGTTCTCCCTGTGTCTGGTTGGGTTTCCTCCGGGTGCTCCAGTTTCCTCCCACAGTCCAAAGATGTGCGGGTTAGTTGGATTGGCCGTGCTAAATTGCTCCTTAGCATCAGGGAGATTGGCAGGGTTAATACCTGGCGTTACGGGGTTAGGGCCTGGACGGGATTGTTGTCGGTGCAGGCTTGATGGGCCGAATGGCCTCCTTCTGTACTGTTAGGACTCTATGATTCTGAAGTTTATTTATCAGTGTCACAAGTAGGTTTACATTAACACTGCAATGAAGTTACTGTGAAAATCCCCTAGCTGTATGAAGCAAGTTCGAGGAGCGTTTGAGGACTCTGGGTCTGTACTCGATGGAGTTTAGAAGGCTGAGCGGGGATCTCACTGAAACTTACAGAGTACTGAAAGGCCTGGCTAGAGTGGACATGGGGAAGATGTTTCCATTAGTCGGAGAGACTAGGATCCAAGGGCACAGCCTCAGAGTAAAGTGAGGACCCTTCAAAACCGAGATGAGGAGGAATTTCTTCAACCAGAGGGTGGTGAATCTGTGGAATTCATTGCCACAGAAGGCTGTGGAGGCCTGGTCATTGAGTGTATTTAAGACAGAGATAGATTGGTAAGGGGATCAAAGGATATGGGGAAAGGTGGGAGAATGGGGTTGAGCCATGATTGGTAGAGCAAATTCGATGGGTAGAATGGCTTAATTCTGCTCCTATATCTTACAGTCTATAGTGTAAGTTGCTGTTGTGGTGAATAACTCCCCTCCATTAGGACATTAAATCTCTACAGCCAGTTCCTTTGTGATTGGTCAGAGCCCAAAAGATGTCAAATTCATAACCAACACAGGACAGAAAAACACAATGTTATAAATGGAATGACTGGTGCCTTTCTGACCTCACTATAAAGCCGATCGATCACACTGTTGCTGCCACTGAGTGAAATCTTCAGCTGACTAGTGAGTGACAACATCTCCCGGATCTCCAGTTTCAGCAGCTCAAAGTCGAGCTGGGTGTAGGAGCATCCATTCTCCACCACCTCCACACGTCGGGTCAGATTCAGCAGCTTGCTCGTGTGCACAGAGAGAGTCCTCGTATACTCCTGCACCTGAATGGGGCATCACAGGGAATACACACACAGTTACAGCCATCTCCGCAGTCATTGAAACAACTACACCTCACTACACTGCACAATTGGTAACTCTGTTTGGTGTGATGAGTGCATGCGAACACTTAATACTGAATCATCCACAAGGTTTTTCCTGTTTTGAGTCACTGTCTGTGTGGAGTTTGTATGTTCTCCCTGTGTCTTTGTGTGTTTCCTCCGGGTGCTCTGGTTTCCTCCTACAGTCCAGGTACAGGTTAGGTGGATTGGCCATGCTAAATTGCCCCTCAGTGTCCAAACATGGGTAGGTTCGGTGAATTGGCCATGCTAAATTGCCCCTTAGTGTCCAAAGATGTGTAGGTTCGGTGAATTGGCCATGCTAAATTGCCCTTTAGTGTCCAAAGATGTGTAGGTTAGGTGGATTGGCCATGCTAAATTGCCCCTTAGTGTCCAAAGATGTGCAGGTTAGGTGGATTGGCCATGCTAAATTGCCCTTTAGTGTCCAAAGATGTGTAGGTTAGGTGGATTGGCCATGCTAAATTGCCCCTTAGTGTCCAAAGATGTGCAGGTTAGGTGGATTGGCCAGGCTAAAGTGCCCCTTAGTGTCTGAAGATATATAGGTTAGGTGGATTAACAGGGTAAATATGTGGGGTTACAGGAAATGCCTGGGTAAGAGTTGGTGCTGACTCAATGAACTGAATGGCCTCCTTCTGCACAGAAGGGATTCTATGATTCTGTCTAAAAAAAGTACTTAAATTAAAATTTTCTGTTCTTTCCCTCCCCAACTGCAAGAAAGAACTTAGTGTGGAAAAACATTTTAACATCCATTTTCATTTTAAAATGTACTGAAATGTACCGAAAAATATTCTGTGAAGACATTACATAGAAATTTTCCAGTGTGAATAATTAAACTCATTTTAATTTGCGTATTTCTTGCATCTTAATTAAATCACAGATGAGCTTGACAAACATTATTCATTTCGGATTATGGGATGTACACCTTGGAGAGTTGCACATTGGGAATGCAAGGGTTAATAATCAATCTTCCTTGTATTATGGGCTGACTAACTTTACAAGATAAAGTGGAGGCTGATGGGCTGTTGCGAGAGAAAAACTATTTTGATTCCCATCAATAGACTGTTTAAGGGATTCAGGAATAGATACATCCTGAGGGTGGGGGGTGGAATTCCCCGGCTGTTCACGCCCTGCTACCACTGCCAGCGAAGATGGAGAATTTGGCGCTCAGCCCAATCACCGTTCACTGCAGCGGGACTGGAGAATCCCGCCATCATGAACGGCTGGACAATTCCGCCGCACGAAGTTTTCGCTGTGACGTATCTTTGATGCAGGCAACAGTTCTTCACAGGATAGTGATAGAAACTGTAAGACAATCGCTGTATCGAGTTGTGATAATTATCTGGACTGATTATTAATAAAGTCTGTTCCACCTTTGTGACTATTCAGATTGGAGACACAGAAGGAAGGAGGCTGACGGTGGTCTCAGCAGAATTTGGCAATGTATTAATTCTGGTGAGAAAACTGGCACGAAACTCTCCAGCTTCACTTCTGTTTTCTCTCCAGATCGTGACACTTTTAACATAAATTCTGCACCCCCCCTCCGGGCCCCCCTCGTCCCCTCCCTGACTCTGGAGGCATCTGAGGTCTCTCCCACCTGCCCTACCTCCCCCCCCACCATCCCCATCCATTCCTCCCCAACACCCGCACACCATCCCTGGCATTTACGTCCCCAAAGGCGACACGGTGGCACAGTGATTAGCACTGCCACCTCACAGCGCCAGGGACCCGGGTTCGATTTCTGGTTTGGGTCAATGTCTGTGCGGAGTCTGCCCCGTGTCTGGGTGGGTTTCCTCCGGGTGCTCCGGTTTCCTCCCACGGTCCAAAGATGTGCGGGTTAGGTGGATTGGCCATGCAAAATTGCCCCTTAGTGTCAGGGTAAATACATGGAGTGATGGGGTTAGGGCCTGGGTGGGATTGCAGGCCTGATGGGCCAAATGGCCTCCTTCTGCACTGTAGGGATTCTATAGTCAATAACTCCCTTTTCAATTATCCACAGCATCCCCAACACCCCACCCCAACATTCCCAGCATTCCCAAGCCCCACGTCCTCTGATCATCATCCCTCGCACCCACCCACTCTGTATCCCACCCCCCCTCACCACAAACAGTAGAGTTTCTGCCCATTAGGCTCCCGCTAAGGCCAACCTCCTAGTGTCAACCTGTGGACACTGCCTGGCCATGCTCCTCTCCCCCGGGACCAAAACTTATCTTTGTGCATCTGGAGATTTCCCTTGGCAGGTTAATGCTTGTCCATACCAGTTGTAACCCTGGCTGACATGATTTGGAATATTTAGTGAAGGGTGGGGGGGACAATTTGGTGAGGGGGGTGAGGGGAGGGGTGGATAATTACATTTAAATTCATTATGACGTATTAAAATTAGGCTCTGGTCCATTGTGACGTGAACCTGCTTACATCACCGGCGAGGGGAGGGCGTGGAAAATTAGAAATCACAATCTTGCCAGTGAGATTTGCAATTTCCGGTTTTTGCCGGATTTAGTGCCCACGCCGGTGATCCCGCGCATACGGAGTGCGGGCCCATGATTCCAACCTTCCAGCTGAATGTTGACATCTATGAGTAGCTGCAATGTAAATACCGCATTCATTTCCCCCCTATTAGCGGTTAGCACTGCTGCCTCGCAGGGACCCGGGTTCAATTCTGGCTTCGGGTCACTGTCTGTGTGGAGTCTGCACGTTCTCCCCGTGTCTGTGTGGGTTTCCTCCGGGTGCTCCAGTTTCCTCCCAAAGATGTGCGGGTTAGATTGCTTGGCCATTCTAAATTGTCCCTTAGCATCAGGGTTGGTTAGCAGGGTAAATAAGTGGAGCTACAGGGAATTGGGCCTGGGTGGGATTGCAGTCGGTGCAGACTCGATGGGCCAAATGGCCTCCTTCTGCACGGTAGGGGTTCTATGGTTCTATGCTACACACTCCATCCAAATCACCCACCAATATCCCATTGACAAGTACCCAATACATAATCACTGATCATTATCCCCTATTGACGCACACCCCAGAGAGCTCATCCATTAGTGTCAGCTATTAATATCACAGCACTGCTGCTGTCCGTCAACTAACACTTCACTATTCTCTTAACTCTTCCTCTGTAACAACTAATTTGTTAGTGCCAAGTCAGAAAGTTTGTTAGTAATAAAAGTACCTTGCTGATTTCACGTTGTACGTTGATACTGAGCTCCTGGTACGCCGTTTCCAAATATTCCACTTTTTCCACCGGGAATCTGTTATCAGGCAAGATCACGGAGCAAACACAGACTCCATCGCTGTTAACTGATCCGTTGACATTGTTACCGTTCTGTAGACACAGAAATCAAAATTAGCACAAATTCAATACTTGTGTGAGTTGGTAAACGAGTTCACCTCTTCCCCCAAACTCATAAAACCCCTTCTCCTCTCCCTCCCCCAAATTGTTGACACTCCTTCACCTCTCCCTCCTTCACCCTCTCCCCCAAATAGGAAGCACACCTTCACCCCCTCCCCCAAGATGATAACATAGCTTTGCCCCTCTCCACAATATTTCTGCTACAACTCTCACCAACTTTTACAGATGCACCATGAAAAACATCCTTTCCGGATGTATCACAGCTTGGTATGGGCTCCTGCTCTGACCAAGACCGCAAGAAACTACAAAGGATCATGAACGAAACCCAGTCCATCACTCAAACCAGCCTCCCATCCATTGACTCTGTCTACACTTCCCGCTGCCTTGGAAAAACAGCCAGCATAATTAAGGCCTCCACGCAACCTGGACATTCTCTCTTCCACCTTCGTCCATTGGGGAAAAAAATACCAAAAGTCTGAGGTCATGTACCAACCGACTCAAGAACAGCTTTTTCCCTGCTGTCATCAGACTTTTGAATGGACCTATCTTATATTAAGTTGATCTTTCTCTACTCCCTAGCTATAACTGTAACACTATATTCTGCACCCTCTCCTTTCATAGAACATAGAACATTACAGCGCAGTACAGGCCCTTCGGCCCTCGATGTTGCGCCGACCAGTGGAACCAATCTAAAGCCCATCTAGCCTACACTATTCCAATATCATCCATATGTTTATCCAATAACCATTTGAATGCTCTTCCTATATGAACAGTATGTACTGTCTGTATAGCGCGCAAGAAACAATACTTCTCACTGTATCCTAATACATGTGACGATAATAAATCAAATTAATGATTCATAGATAGGTACAGCTCAGAGGGAGACCATTCAGCCCACCAATTATAATCCTCCCTCAATCCACATTACTTCACCCTTAAAATCGCTGGTAGCAGATTGGCTGCTTGTCGGATCCCACTGCTATCATTCACCTCACCAATATATACAATGCCCGGTTAAATGTCCTGTCCAATTTCAGCCTTATGATGGAATGGCGATCTGCTATTGCCAGTTTTCTGCTTCCCTGGATGGGAAAGTGAGTGTCTTCATGATTTCAGAGCCTCTGTGTTCACAGGAATTTTATAAAACCAGTCAACACAGAAGGAGACTATTCGAGTCATCGCGATCTTTTTAAATAGTCTCTCTCTCTCATTTGTACTTTCCCCACAGGCCCAGCCTTTCCAGGCATTTATCCAATTCCTTTCTGAAAGTCCCTGTTAAATCTGCTCCCACTGCCCTTTCAGGCATCGCACTGCACCCTTAGAGCAACTCCTCACATCAAGTCAAATTCTCATAGAACCATAGAGAAGTTACAGCACAGAAGGAGGCCATTCGGCCCACCTTGCCCATGCCAGCCCAAGGACACCCAGGTGCCCTTTCTAATCCCACCTTCCTGCACCCGGCCCATAGCCCTATAAATTACAGCACTTAAGGTGCAGATCCAGGTACTTTTTAAAGGAGTTTAGAGTCTCTTCCTCCACCACCAACTCAGGCAGTGAATTATAGACACTCACTATCCTCTATGTAAAAACATTCTTCCTCATGTCCCCTCTACACCTTCTGCCACTTATCTTGAATCTATGTCCCCTGGATCTAGAATTCGTACACAGACGCTACGACAACGGATGAATGAACACCGCTCGACAATCACCAGGCAAGACTGTTCTCTTCCTGTGGGGGAGCACTTCAGCAGTCACGGGCATTCAGCCTTGGATCTTCAGGTAAGCGTTCTCCAAGGCGGCCTTCACGACACACGACAGCGCAGAGTCGCTGAGCAGAAACTGATAGCCAAGTTCCGCACACATGAGGACGGCCTAAACCGGGATGTTGGATTTATGTCACATTATCAGTAACCCCCACAGCTTGCGTCCTGGGCTTGTAGAATCTCACTAGCTGTTCTGTCTGGAGACGATACACATCTCTTTAACCTGTGTTGAATGCTCCCTCCACCCACATTATCTGTACCTTTAAGACCTGGCTGGCTGTAGAGATTTGTATTCTAATTAGTATTCTGTAACTTGATTTCTGTCTCTGTGCCCTGTTTGAGAACAGATATCCACTCCATCTGACGAAGGGGCAGCGCTCTGAAAGCTTATGGTATTTGCTACCAAATAAACCTGTTGGACTTTAACCTGGTGTTGTGAGACTTCTTACTAGAATTCTTCACCAAGGGAAACAATTTACTCCTGTCCACTCTATCTCTTCCCCTTTATTTCCACCTGTTTTGTTTTGTGACTTACCTTAAATCCATATCCTTGGTTCACCAGCCCTCCAGACAAGGTGATGGTTTCTCTTTTGTTCACCCTCTCAAATTTGAACACTTCACTCTCATGCACCTATCTGCTTACTCTGCAATGCTGACTGATTGCCAGTCACTAACACTTCATTAACTCACCATTGTCACTGTGTGAGGTTAGTGACCGTTTCATGAGGCTCTGCTGCTGATGTGGATTGCCACGGAATGTGAGCATTCGTCTGAGAGTCGGAGTTCCAGATTACAGACGTATCTGTGATCCACACGCACGATGAACTGGAGGAAGAGGCTCGGACAGTCCCCTCTACACACACCCAATGCTGCAGTTACAGATTCTGTACTTAAAGCCAGGAGTCAGTCTAGACTGAAGCAAGATGTCTATAATATCTGCCCTCTCAGTCAACCCAGACAGTGGAAGCAATCTACTGATCTGATGGGTGGCACAGCGGTTCGCACTACTGCCTCACAGCTCCAGAGACCTGGGTTCAATTCCAGCCTTGGGTGACTGTCTGTGCGGAGTCTGCACGTTCTCCCCATGTCTGCGTGGGTTTCCTCCGGGTGCTCCGATTTCCTCACACTGTCCAAAGCTACACAGGTTGGGTGGATTGGCCATGCTAAGTTGCCCCTTAGTGTCCAAAGATGTGTAGGTTAGGTGGATTGGCCATGCTAAATTGCCCCTTAGTATCCAAAGATGTGTAGGTTAGGTAGATTGACCATGCTAAATTGCCCCTTAGTGTCCAAAGATGTGTAGGTTAAGTGGATTGGCCATGCTAAATTGCCCCTTAGTATCCAAAGATGTGTAGGTTAGGTAGATTGACCATGCTAAATTGCCCCTTAGTGTCCAAAGATGTTAGATGGATTAGCCATGGTAAACGTGTGGGTCATGATGTGGAGATGCTGGCTTTGGACTGGGGTGGGCACAGTAAGAAGTCTCACAACACCAGGCTAAAGTCCAACAGGTTTATTAGGTCGCACAAGCCACATGCTTTCGGAGCGCTGCCCCTTCATCAGGTGAGTGGGAGTTCTGTTCACAAACAGGGCATATAAAGACACAAACTCAATTTGCAAAATAATGGTTGGATGTGGCTTTACAGGGAGGTGGTGGGGCAGAGGACCTGGGTAAGATGCTCTGTCAGAGAGTCAGTGCAGTCTCAATGGGCCAATTGGCCTCTTCTGCACTGTAGGGATTCCATGGTTCTATGATGTGATAAATTAAGAGTTGGCAGGAGAGGTGCATTGATGCGATATCCTAAAGCACAACGTACCACTAACAATAAGCAGCTCCGAGCGAATACAGTTCTTATTTTTCATCAATGGCGACCTGGCCAGCCACACCACCAGTTTGTTGGGTGTACACAGGGGAGGGTGCTGGGTCTGGAAAATTGGGCTTCACCCTGTTCCCACTACTATCAGCATTGAGCACGTTATGGTCAGTTGGGGTAAGGGTCTCTGTACTGTATAGGGGCTCAGACTGAGCATCAAAATAGTGCCTTCAATTCCCCCAAAGACCAATGTTTTCTGATTCACACAAACGGCAAGATAGGGAGTACGGTTTAATTGTGGTGTGGGGTGACTCTGCCTATCGGGACATTAACATTCCACAATGGAAAAGGCTTCCATTTCTATAACTATTCTCAAAACCTCCGGGAACAAAACCTCTTGGAACAATTCTGAGTCAATGAAATACTTTCTTGAAGGGAATGCATCAGCCAATTTTCAACCAGTCAGATCCCACACATGCAACAAGATAAATGTTTTTAATGATGTCGGTTAAAGAACAAAATCTTGGCCAGGGACAGAACTCACCGTTTCTTCTTTGGAATAATCTCAATAGATCTGTTACTTTCGCCTGGGAGAAAGGGCAAAGTCTTGAACTAACATTTCGAATGAGAGAAGGCACCTCCAACAATGCAGCACTCCTCCAGCGCCGCACTAGAGTTTCTGCCTGTAATTACATTCTCAAGCATCCAGAATGGGATTTGAACCCACAACCTTCTACCTCATCGAGCCATTTGACACGGAAAGACCCAAAACAGAAAGATTTCGATGTGATTAAAGTTTATATAAATTCGAAGTGAACTTACCGTTGGCGGGACAGCAGCTGTGATCAACAGAAGAAGCAGCATCTTCATTCTGTTTCTGAGCGCACCTCTAAGTTACATGAGAAGGGCAAAGGGCTTAAATAACCAACTCGCCACAGCCCCTCCCCACATTCAATGACGCATTCTTCCAAGATTAAATCAGTCAAGCAAACCTTTGTGGTAACACCTGTCTAACCCACTGAAATTCAGGTAAATTCACTTATAAAATGGTTGTGCAATTTCAGGAATGGGTGTTGGTCTACACATTTTTTTCTAAGAAATGTCAACTTAAAGCCTTGACTAAACAATGTGCACAGTGTGTTCTGTAATTTTACCAGAGGTTCTTTCCTGCTTTCACTCCTTCTTTGCTGGAGGTGGTTGCGGTGCAGTTCTGGCCAACTTAGGATAGAATAGAATTATAGAATCCTTACAGTACAGAAGGAGGCCATTCGGTTCATTGAGCCTGCACCGACTCGTACCCAGGCTTACCCCATAACCCCATGTATTTACCCCGCTACTACCCCCTAACCTATATATCTTGGGACACGAAGGGCCAATTTCTTTCATGTCCAATCAACCTAACCTTCACATCTAATCGGCACGGTGACACAGTGGTTAGCACTGCTGCCTCACAGCGCCAGGGACCTGGGTTCGATGCCCGGCTTGTGTCACTGTCTGTGCGGAGTCAGTGCGTTCTCCCCGTGTCTGCTTGGGTTTCCTCCGGGTGCTCCAGTTTCCTCCCACAGTCCAAAAGATGTTAGGTGAAGTGGCCATGCTAAAAATTCCCCCTCACTGTACCCGATCAGGCAACGGAGTGTGGCGACTAGGCAATTTTCACAGTAACTTCATTGCAGTGTTAATGTAAGCCTACTTGTGACACTAATAAATAAACTTTAAACTTAGTCTCAATCACGGTGACCATGAAACTACCATCAATAATTGTAAAAACCCACCTGGTGGAAAGGTCGAGAACTTCAAGTTTCTAGGTGTCCAGATCACCAACAACCTGTCCTGGTCCCTCCATGCCAACGCTATAGTTAAGAAAGTCCACCAATGCCTCTACTTTCTCAGGAGGCTAAGGAAATTCGGCCTGTCTGCTATGACTGTCACCAATTTTTACAGATGCATTATAGAACGCATCCTTTCTGGATGTATCTAGTTTGGTATGACTCCTGCTCTGACCAAGAAACTACAAAGGGTTGTGAACGTAGCCCATCACGCAAACCAGCCTTCCATCCATTGACTCCATCTACACTTCCCGCTGCCTCGGCAAAGCAGCCAGCATAAATCAAGGACTCCACGCACCCTGGACATTCTCTCATCCACTTTCATCTGTTGGGGAAACGATACAAAAGTCTGAGGTCACGCACCAACCGACTCAAGAACAGCTTCTTCCCTGCTGCCATCAGACTTTTGAATGGACCGACTTCATATTAAGCTGATCTTTCTCTACACCCTAGTTATGACTGTAACTTGACATTCTGTACCCTCCCCTATGTCGAAACATAGAAACAAGAAGCAGGAGTAGGCCATGGACTGTATGGTGGCACAGCACCGGGGACCCAGGTTCAATTCCGGCCTCGGGTCACCGTCTGTGTGGAGTTTGCACATTCTCCCCGTGTCTGCATGGGTTTCCTCTGGGTGCTCTGGTTTCCTCCCACAGTTCAAAGATGTGTGAGTTAGGTTGATCAGCCATGCTAAATTGATCCTAGTGTCAGGGGATTAGCAGGGTACATATGTGGGGTTATGGGAATAGGGCCTGGGTGGGATTGTGGTTAGTGCAAATTCAATGATTCCATCTTCCCCCCATCCCTTGATCCCTTTAACTCCAAGAATTGCATTTAATTTCTTACTCCATGCACTGTCTGCATAGCGCGCAAGAAACAATACTTTTCATTGTATCCCAATATATGTGACAATAATAAATCAAATCAAATTAAAATTACTGATGCCCTTTAGGGAAGGAAATCTGCCGTCCGTACCTGGTCTGGCCTACACGTAACTCCAGACCCACAGCAATGTGGTTGACTCTCAACTGCCCTCTGAAATATTCACTCCAGGTCCCATTATTGATGGGCGTGGGATAACAAATGCTTTTTAACAGTGACATCCCACTCTCATGAAAGAATGGGCGGCATGGTGGCACAGCCCCAGGGGCCCGGGTTCAATTCTAGCCTTGGACCACTGTCTGTGCGGAGTTTGCACATTCTCCCCGTGTCTGCGTGGGTTTCCTCCGGGTGCTCCGGTTTCCTCCCACAGTCCAAAGATGTGCCGGTTAGGTTGATTGGCCGTGCTAAATTGACCCGAGTGTCAGGGGGATTAGCAGGGTAAATTTGTGGGGTTACGGGAATAGGGCCTGGGTGGGACTGTGGTTAGTGCAGACCCTATGGGCCGAATGGCCTCCTTCTGCACTAAAATTTAAAAAATATTCTCAATGGTTCCAAAAGATCTGGAAATGCGGCAATATGTTGTCGCAAGACTTGAAGAGGAAGTGTGTGGATTGTAAACTGGTGACCTTTGATTAATTTTGGAACAGAACGGGATAACTAAAGGCATCAGGAGAAGAAAAAGCCTTTAGTGCGATCATGGTTTCATTTTCTCGACACGTCCCTAAGGGCTTCACTATCAGTGTAATATATTGATAAATGTGACAGCCATATTGCCGACAGCAAGGTGTGACAGAAAGCAGTGATTTCACTGACTTGGTTTGTGTTTTAATGAGGGATAAATATTTAGCCAGGATATCAGGGGGATTCCCCTTCAAATAGTGTCGACTGCGCCTGTTTCCATCTGGAGAGTGAAGGAAGAACATTGATCAATGATTTCAAAAGAGAATTGGATTGGCATTTGAGGCAAATAAACTAGAAGGGATTCAGGGATAAAGCGGGAGAATGGGACTCTCTGCATTGCTCCTTGGAGGGCTGGTGGTCGCTTCATGGACGGCACGGTGGCACAGTGGTTAGCACTGCTGCCTCACAGCGCCAGGAACCCGGGTTTGATTCACGGCTTGGGGATCGAACCCGGGAGTCTGCATGCTCTCTCCGTGTCTGCGTGGGTTTCCTCCGGGTGCTCCGGTTTCCTCCCACAGTTCAAAAGACGTTCTGGTTAGGTGCTAAATTCTCCCTCAGTGTACCCGAACAGGCGCCGGAGTGTGGCGACTAGGGGAATTTCACAGTAATTTAGTTGCAGTGTTAATGTGAGCTTACTTGTGACACTAATAAATCAAGAGGTGGTTCACCACCACCTTCTCAAGGGGAAATAGGAATGGGGAAAAAATGCTGACATCCTATTAATGAATAAAAACTAAATCAAATCACCATGCCACACTCACTCATTGACAACCTTTGATGATAAAGGCACAAACCTCATACTTACTTCACCTCAACTGCACATACTGAAAATGCACATTTCATTCCCATGCCTCAGTTTTGCTGTCAGCTTCTTAACAATAGAAAGCCACATCACCTCAACAGATTGCACAACGCTCTCTGTCAAACCTCCCCCTCTTGCACATGATCATAGAACCATAAAGGCTGATAAAGGGTGTAGCGTTTGGTGCATTCTGAAACCTGCTGCAAATTTGTGTTCAATGTCAAGGTGCATGGAGGTGGTCCAGCAATTCTTTGCCAAAGGGCTTTGTGCAGAATATGGAACTTATTTAATGCCGAAATGCTGTTGCTACCAGCTCAGACTGCTGCTGGTTTGCAGACCATGTTCCAAACAGTCCAACAATCCGTCCTTCAGTAGATCAGTAAGATTTCTAGTGCGTCATCCCTGGAGCATGGAGCACGAATCTGTCGCTGTTTGTCAGTGTTGTACCTTGTTTGATAACACTCCTGTGAAGTGCCTTGGGACAGCTCATTGCCTTAAAGGCGCTAGATAAATATAAGCTGTTTGTTGTTGTCAGCCAGCCAACCCAGAAGGCCACTGCTGCCCATGACAAGATGATTCATCAGAAGCCTAATCTTCTAGGCCCAGAACTGCTCCATTTCGCCTTCTAAAGTCATCTGCAGTCAACCCAGCAGCCTTCCACCAGCCGTGCTGCAGCCACTGGGGTAGCACCATTAGGACAGGCAAAGGTACTTGGAAGACAAAACCTGAAGCAATGCATAAGGGTGATTAGTTTTGAAATGCATTACAGCAAGATTGAATTTCTAATTTTTTTTGTGATGGCTTTTAATTTTGCATTGCGGTAAAGAGAACCAGGTAATGGCCAGTGACAGAGGGAAGGTAAGGAGTGTGAGACTGTTTGGGGAATTGATGCTGAGGTTACAGTTATCATTCTTGAATTAGCTGTTACGTAGAGTCCAGTAAGAGTTTAACAACACCAGGTTAAAGTCCAACAGGTTTATTTGGTAGCAAATACCATAAGCTTTCGGAGCACTGCTCCTTCGTCAGATGGAGTGACGAAGGAGCAGCGCTCCGAAAGCTTATGGTATTCGCTACCAAATAAACCTGTTGGACTTTAACTGGTGTTGTTAAAACTCTTACTGTGTTTACCCCAGTCCAGCGCCGGCGTCTCCACATGTAGAGTCCAGGCAGGAGAGGACAGTGTGTGTCAACCCACCTTTCACCTCTGTTTCTTCCTCCTTATCTTCCTCCTTCTCCCACTCCTTAACTTCTTACATCAGGATTTAAGGGAAAGGAGCAGAAGTCGGCCATTCAGTCCCTAGAGCCTACGCTGCCATTCACTAAGGTAATGGCTGATGTCCCTGTGGCCTTAACTCCCCTTTCCTGCCTGCCTCCCATAACCCCTGACTCCCACGTCAATTAAAAATCTTTCTCGTTCAGCCTTGGTTGTATTCGAAGACCCAGCCTCCGCAGCCATCTATGGAAGAGAATTCCAAAGGCTAACAACCCGCTAACAACAATCTTAAACGGGAGATCCTGGGATGGGTAAGATGCTTTGTGGGAGAATCGGTGCAGACTCAATGGGCCGAATGGCCTCCTTCTGCACTGTAGGGATTCCATGATAGTCACTGGTAAGACGAATTTAAATGTGGATTACAGGGTCAAAGGTAGGGTTCTGAAGACTGTGGAGGAACAGAGAGATCTTGGGGTCCATATCCACAGATCTCTGAAGGTTGCCACTCAAGTGGATAGAGCTGTGAAGAAGGCCTATAGTGTGTTAGCTTTTATTAACAGGGGGTTGGAGTTTAAGAGCCGTGGGGTTATGCTGCAACTGTACAGGACCTTGGTGAGACTGCATTTGGAATATTGTGTGCAGTTCTGGTCACCTCACTATAAGAAGGATGTGGAAGCGCTGGAAAGAGTGCAGAGGAGATTTACCAGGATGCTGCCTGGTTTGGAGGGTAGGTCTTATGAGGAAAGGTTGAGGGAGCTAGGGTTGTTTTCACTGGAGCGGAGGAGGCTGAGGGGAGACTTAATAGAGGTTTATAAAATGATGAAGGGGATAGATAGAGTGAACGTTCAAAGATTATTTCCTCGGGTGGATGGAGCTATTACAAGGGGGCATAACTATAGGGTTCGTGGTGGGAGATATAGGAAGGATGTCCGAGGTAGGTTCTTTACTCAGAGAGTGGTTGGGGTGTGGAATGGACTGCCTGCAGTGATAGTGGAGTCAGACACTTTAGGAACATTTAAGCGGGTATTAGATAGGCACATGGAGCACACCAGGATGATAGGGAGTGGGATAGCTTGATCTTGATTTCAGATAAAGCTCAGCACAACATCGTGGTCCGAAGGGCCTGTTCAGTGCTGTACTGTTCTATGTTCTATGTTCTACGTGCTAACTGCATGTTGAGTGAAATCCCTTTCAGTACCTGACAGAGTTCACATGCGGTGAACCCAAAGGAGTGTGCGCCATAGGGGAGCCTGCAATCCACGCAAACCCTTGTACTTCCTGTGTTTGTGGGTCTTTAACGAGAGGAAGTTAGTTATTTATTTTTTGTACAGGAGGCCTCAGTGACCTCCCTTTCAAAATAATAGTTTGGAACCTTTGAGATGTTGCAAATATGCCCAGGGGCATCCTGGAAGGAGCCAGGTCTATCAAAGATTCTTATCAGAGTTGAAGGTGACTGTGGCTCCACTCCCTTGAGGACAGATCTTGTCACATCACTCCCTGTCAACTTTCAAAACTTTAAACAACTGCAGAAAGTCTTGTAGAATTGCAGCAACAGCCAGAAGAAATCAATCAGCAACTAAACTACAAATAGATTTTCTCTGAATGGTATTGGTGGGATTTCCACGCTGTTGAATGCATATCCAGTTGTGGGAGGTTAAGAGAAGACATAGGCTGAGTGTCGAGCTCCCAAATGGCAGATCTGGTGTTAAATCGGCACTGCTCTCACTGATCAATGTCACCGTCTGCCTGCTCTGCATGTTACTTTACCAGAAAATGGGTGCCCAATTTCCACCCGCAAGAAACTACAAAAGGTTGCGAACGTAGCCCAGACCATCACACAAACCAGCCTCACATCCGTCGATTCCACCCACACTTCCATCTGTCTCAGAAAAGCAGCCAGCATAATCGAGCACCCCACGGGCCCCGGACATTCTCTCTTCCACCTTCTTCTGTCAGGAAAAAGTCTGAAAACACGTACCAACCGAGTCAGGGCGGCACGGTGGCACAGTGGTTCGCACTGCTGCCTCACAGTGCCAGGGACCCAGGTTCAATTCCCAGCTTGAGTCGGTATATGTGTGGAGTCTGCACGTTCTCCCCGTGTCTGGGTGGGTTTGCTCCGGTTTCCTCCCGCAGTCCGAAAGACGTGCTGGTTCGGTACGTTGGCCATGCTGAATTCTCCGTCAGTGTACCCGAACAGGCGCCAGAGTGTGGCGACTAGGGGAATTTCACAGTCATTTAGTTGCAGTGTTAATGTGAGCTTACTTGTGACACTAATAAATCAAGAGGTGGTTCACCACCACCTTCTCAAGGGGAAATAGGAATGAGCAACAAATGCTGACATTCTATTAATGAATAAAAACTAAATCAAATCACCGTGCCACCCTCACTCATTGACAACCTTTGATGATAACGGCACAAACCTCATACTTACTTCACCTCAACTGCACATACTGAAAATGCACATTTCATTCCCATGCCTCAGTTTTGCTGTCAGCTTCTTAACAATAGAAAGCCACATCACCTCAACAGATTGCACAACGCTCTCTGTCAAACCTCCCCCTCTTGCACATGATCATAGAACCATAAAGGCTGATAAAGGGTGTAGCGTTTGGTGCATTCTGAAACCTGCTGCAAATTTGTGTTCAATGTCAAGGTGCATGGAGGTGGTCCAGCAATTCTTTGCCAAAGGGTTTTGTGCAGAATATGGAACTTATTTAATGCCTAAGTGCTGTTGCTACCAGCTCAGACTGCTGCTGGTTTGCAGACCATGTTCCAAACAGTCCAACAATCCGTCCTTCAGTAGATCAGTGAGATTTCTAGTGCATCATCCCTGGAGCATGGAGCACGAATCTGTCGCTGTTTGTCAGTGTTGTACCTTGTCTGATAACACTCCTGTGAAGTGCCTTGGGACAGCTCATTGCCTTAAAGGCGCTAGATAAATATAAGCTGTTTGTTGTTGTCAGCCAGCCAACCCAGAAGGCCACTGCTGCTCATGACAAGATGATTCATCAGAAGCCTAATCTTCTAGGCCCGCAACTGCTCCATTTCGCCTTCTAAAGTCATCTGCAGTCAACCCAGCAGCCTTCCACCAGCCGTGCTGCAGCCACTGGGGTAGCAGCATTAGGACAGGCAAAGGTACTTGGAAGACAAAACCTGAAGCAATGCGTAAGGATGATTAGTTTTGAAATGCATTACAGCAAGATTGAATTTCTAATTTTTTTTGTGATGGCTTTTAATTTTGCATTGCGGTAAAGAGAACCAGGTAATGGCCAGTGACAGAGGGAAGGTAAGGAGTGTGAGACTGTTTGGGGAATTGATGCTGAGGTTACAGTTATCATTCTTGAATTAGCTGTTACGTAGAGTCCAGTAAGAGTTTAACAACACCAGGTTAAAGTCCAACAGGTTTATTTGGTAGCAAATACCATAAGCTTTCGGAGCACTGCTCCTTCGTCAGATGGAGTGACGAAGGAGCAGCGCTCCGAAAGCTTATGGTATTCGCTACCAAATAAACCTGTTGGACTTTAACCTGGTGTTGTTAAAACTCTTACTGTGTTTACCCCAGTCCAGCGCCGGCGTCTCCACATGTAGAGTCCAGGCAGGAGAGGACAGTGTGTGTCAACCCACCTTTCACCTCTGTTTCTTCCTCCTTATCTTCCTCCTTCTCCCACTCCTTAACTTCTTACATCAGGATTTAAGGGAAAGGAGCAGAAGTCGGCCATTCAGTCCCTAGAGCCTACGCTGCCATTCACTAAGGTAATGGCTGATGTCCCTGTGGCCTTAACTCCCCTTTCCTGCCTGCCTCCCATAACCCCTGACTCCCACGTCAATTAAAAATCTTTCTCGTTCAGCCTTGGTTGTATTCGAAGACCCAGCCTCCGCAGCCATCTATGGAAGAGAATTCCAAAGGCTAACAACCCGCTCACAACAATCCTAAACGGGAGATCCTGGGACCGGTAAGATGCTTTGTGGGAGAATCGGTGCAGACTCAATGGGCCGAATGGCCTCCTTCTGCACTGTAGGGATTCCATGATAGTCACTGGTAAGACGAATTTAAATGTGGATTACAGGGTCAAAGGTAGGGTTCTGAAGACTGTGGAGGAACAGAGAGATCTTGGGGTCCATATCCACAGATCTCTGAAGGTTGCCACTCAAGTGGATAGAGCTGTGAAGAAGGCCTATAGTGTGTTAGCTTTTATTAACAGGGGGTTGGAGTTTAAGAGCCGTGGGGTTATGCTGCAACTGTACAGGACCTTGGTGAGACTGCATTTGGAATATTGTGTGCAGTTCTGGTCACCTCACTATAAGAAGGATGTGGAAGCGCTGGAAAGAGTGCAGAGGAGATTTACCAGGATGCTGCCTGGTTTGGAGGGTAGGTCTTATGAGGAAAGGTTGAGGGAGCTAGGGTTGTTCTCACTGGAGCGGAGGAGGCTGAGGGGAGACTTAATAGAGGTTTATAAAATGATGAAGGGGATAGATAGAGTGAACGTTCAAAGATTATTTCCTCGGGTGGATGGAGCTATTACAAGGGGACTTAACTATAGGGTTCGTGGTGGGAGATATAGGAAGGATGTCCGAGGTAGGTTCTTTACTCAGAGAGTGGTTGGGGTGTGGAATGGACTGCCTGCAGTGATAGTGGAGTCAGACACTTTAGGAACATTTAAGCGGGTATTAGATAGGCACATGGAGCACACCAGGATGATAGGGAGTGGGATAGCTTGATCTTGGTTTCAGATAAAGCTCAGCACAACATCGTGGGCCGAAGGGCCTGTTCAGTGCTGTACTGTTCTATGTTCTATGTTCTACGTGCTAACTGCATGTTGAGTGAAATCCCTTTCAGTACCTGACAGAGTTCACATGCGGTGAACCCAAAGGAGTGTGCGCCATAGAGGAGCCTGCAATCCATGCAAACCCTTGTACTTCCTGTGTTTGTGGGTCTTTAACGAGAGGAAGTTAGTTATTTATTTTTTGTACAGGAGGCCTCAGTGACCTCCCTTTCAAAATAATAGTTTGGAACCTTTGAGATGTTGCAAATACGCCCAGGGGCATCCTGGAAGGAGCCAGGTCTATCAAAGATTCTTATCAGAGTTGAAGGTGACTGTGGCTCCACTCCCTTGAGGACAGATCTTGTCACATCACTCCCTGTCAACTTTCAAAACTTTAAACAACTGCAGAAAGTCTTGTAGAATTGCAGCAACAGCCAGAAGAAATCAATCAGCAACTAAACTACAAATAGATTTTCTCTAAATGGTATTGGTGGGATTTCCACGTTGTTGAATGCATATCCAGTTGTGGGAGGTTAAGAGAAGACATAGGCTGAGTGTCGAGCTCCCAAATGGCAGATCTGGTGTTAAATCGGCACTGCTCTCACTGATCAATGTCACCGTCTGCCTGCTCTGCATGTTACTTTACCAGAAAATGGGTGCCCAATTTCCACCCGCAAGAAACTACAAAAGGTTGCGAACGTAGCCCAGACCATCACACAAACCAGCCTCACATCCGTCGATTCCAACCACACTTCCATCTGTCTCAGAAAAGCATGCCAGCATAATCGAGCACCCCACGGACCCCGGACATTCTCTCTTCCACCTTCTTCTGTCAGGAAAAAGTCTGAAAACACGTACCAACCGAGTCAGGGCGGCACGGTGGCACAGTGGATCGCACTGCTGCCTCACAGCGCCAGGGACCCAGGTTCGATTCCCAGCTTGAGTCGGTATATGTGTGGAGTCTGCACGTCCTCCCCGTGTCTGGGTGGGATTCCTCTGGGTTCTCCGGTTTCCTCCCGCAGTCCGAAAGACGTGCTGGTTAGGGTGCATTGGCCGTGCTGAATTCTCTGTCCGTGTACCCGAACAGGCGCCAGAGTGTGGCGACTCGGGGATTTTCACAGTAACTTCATTGCAGTGTTAATGTAAGCCAACTTGTGACACTAATAAATAACTTAAATTTTTAAAAATCTCGAGATAAGGCATTGGCAGTGCCTATCCTGGAGAGCTGAGACAGCAGATGTTTTACAGAGTGTGTCCTCACGAGATAATGGCCGGTCTCGGGCCGGGAATCTGGGCCCAGCCAGTGGCAGGCAACATCGCGGGCAGGAGTGAAAATTTGAAGAATGCCGCTTTCCAAATATTCCCACCCTTCCCACGACGATGGCTGGATTGAATAATACTGGCCCATTGTTATTTTGTAGCCCTTCGCCCAGACTCTCTTAGTGTCCAGTTTCTCAGGCGGATGAGTTCCCTGTCCTCCCCACGACCCTGAGTTAGCTCTCAGGTGGTATCTGGGTTCCGAATGTCGCTGGTTCCATCCCAGTGAAGCATGTGGACTACCTGCTTTGCCATCATTTTGCCCGCTATCCAATTTCAGAGTCCAAATCTCCTCAAGGAAGCTGTGGGGAGGCGATGGCCTAGTGGCAATGTCACTAGACTATTAATCCAGAAACTCAGCTAATGTTCTGGGGACCCGGGTTCGAATCCTGCCATGGCAGGTGGTGGAATTTGAATTTAATTTTTAAAAATCTGAAATTAAGAATCTACTGATGACCACGAAACCATTGTCGATTGTCGGAAAAACACATCTGGTTCACCAATGCACTTTAGGGAAGGAAATCTGCCATCCTTACCCGGTCTGGCCTACATGTGACTCCAGAGCTACAGCAATGTGGTTGACTCCCAACTGCCCTCGAAGGGCAACTAGGGATGGGCAACGAATTCTGGCCCAGTCAGCGACACCCATGTCCCCCGAATGAATTTTTTAAAAACGAACATTTTTGAACACAAAGGCTGTTGTGATGTGCATTGACTGCAGTTTGGGATGTCCAGCCCACTGACCCTGTACCCCATGCACTGAGCGCAGAGACTCTTGTTCTAAACTGTTGAATGGGTTGACCTTGCAATGATCTGGTGAGGTCAGCTGCCTGGGCTACCGGTAATTATAGTATCTACGGAACAGAGACCCACAGGTCATTCAGCAGTCTTGATCTTAAACCCCGTCCCACAAGCTTTAAGTGTAGAAGAATGTCTTTGTAGTTTATTTGTCTCTGCGACTGGGTTAGAAACACTTGATGAAGGAGCAATGCTCTCACCAATCCATTTGCACTCAGATTTCAACACAGCCTGTAAAGAGGAAATAAAACACAGTAAAAAGAGTTACTCTCTCCCCCAGCCTATCCCTGTAATCAATCCTTCATATTCACCTTGCCAATCCACCTAACCTGCACATCTTTGGACCAAGGGAGGAAACCGGAGCACCCGGAGGAAACCCATGCAGACATGGGGAGAATGCGCACAGACAGTCACCCAAGCCGGGAATCAAAGCAGGGTCCCTGGAGCTGTGAGAAAGCAGTGCTAACCACTGTGCCACCGAGCCATCCACATCTACCTGACATCTGTCATAATCACACTTTATTTTCTTCACTTTGCTCTCTAGCTATTGAAGTATAAGTGGGTAAATGTGAACTTCTTCACTTTGGTAAGAAAAAATACAAAAGCAGTGCATTATTTAAATGGAGAAAGACTGCAGAACTTGATGGTACAGAGGGATCTGGATGTCCTGGTACATGATTCACATGAAGTTAGTATGCAGATACATGTGATTAGGAAGGCAAGTGGAATGCTGATATTTATTGCAAGAGGAATAGAGTATAAAAGTTTTACTGCAGCTGTACAGGGCCTTGTTGAGAAGCACATCTGGAGTATGGTGTACAGTTTTGGTCTCCTCTTTTGAAACAAATATATTACTTTAGAAGCGGAAGGTTTAATGGATTCATTCCTGGATGAAGGGCTTATCCTATGAAGAAAGGCATTTTTTATTCACTCCTGGGACATGGGCGTCGCTGGCTGGGCCAGCATTTATTGCCCATTAATAGTTGCCCTTGGAGGGCAGTTGAGAGTCAACCACATTGCTGTGTCTATGGAGTCACATGTAGGCCAGATCGGGTAAGGACGGCAGATTTCCTTTCCTAAAGGACATTAGTGAACGAGATGGGTTTTTCCGACAATGGTTTCATGGTCATTAGTAGAGTCTTAATTCCAGATTTTTTTTTTGAAATCAAATTCCACCATTTGCCGTGGCAGTCTGGGTCTATACCATTTGGAGTTCAGAAGACAAGAGGTGATCTTAGAAATCATAGAAACCCTACAGTGCAGAAAGAGGCCATTTGGCCCATCGAGTCTGCACCGACCACAATCCCACCCAGGCCCTAACCCCATATCCCTACATATTTACCCGCTAATCCCTCTAACCTATGCATCTCAGGACACTAAGTGGCAATTTTATTTAGCATGGCCAATCAACCTAACCCGCACATCTTTGGACTGTGGGAGGAAACCGGAGCACCCGGAGGAAACCCACGCAGACACGAGGAGAATGTGCAAACTCCGCACAGACAGTGACCCAAGTCGGGAATCGAACTCAGGTCCATGGAGCTGTGAAGCAGCAATGCTAACCACTGTGCTACCGTGCCGCCCTTATTGAAACATATAAAACCTTGAGGGGACTTGAGAGAGTGGATGCCCAGAGGATGTTCCCTCTTGTGGCAGAGACTAAATCGCGGGGACATGGTTTAAGGGTAAGAAGTCTACCTTTTAAGACAGAAATCAGGGGAAAAAAATGCTCTCAGAGTGTCATTAGTCTGTGGAACTCTCTTTCCCAGAGAGCAGTGGAGGATGGGGGTCATTGAATTTATTCATAGCAGAGTTAGGCCGATATTTGATGGAAAAGGGAGTCGGGGGAGGGGGAGCAGGCAGACAGGATGGTAGAGGTGCGACCACATGCAGATTATTGGATGTTATTGGATGGTAGAGCAGGCTCAAAAGGCCAATGACCTTCTCCATCTGCTAAGTCCTATTCCTATCCCTTTCATCATCCTGAGATCTCTGGATTTGTTAACCCTTCCTTTTCCCTTCACTGAGCTTGAACTATCTCTTCTTTAAAGGTCGTCAGCTAGTTAGTTTTTTCTGCCATTCGGCCCATCGAGTCTGCACCAATTCAAACAAAGAACAAAGAACAAAGAACAATACAGCACAGGAACAGGCCCTTCGGCCCTCCAAGCCCGCGCCGCTCCCCGGTCCAGGATTGAATCCTGAATCCAGGATCCCCGCCCAATTTTCCAGCCTATCTACATACCAATATCCTATCCACCGAGCTGTCCCTCACAGCTACGATGCTTTGTTCATTACAACCTATTAACTTACCCCCACCCCCCCATTCCAGACCATGTGATCTCCAGGGAGAGGCGAAAACCCAGAGTGAAAAACCCCAGGGCCAATATGGGGAAAAAAAATCTGGGAAATTCCTCTCCGACCCCCTGAGGCGATCGAAACGAGTCCAGGAGATCACAATGGCCCCACAATTCACTGACAGAGTAACTTACCCAGGCGCTCTCCTCCACCCTATCACTGTAACCCCACACATTTCCCATTGCCAATCCATCTAATTTACACATCTTTGGACACTAAGGGGCAATTTATCATGGCCAATCCATCCAACCTGCTCATCTTTGGACACTAAGGAGCAATTTATCATGGCCAATCCACCTAACCTGCTCATCTTTGGACACTAAGGTGCAATTTATCATGGCCTTAGTTTTTTCTGCCATTCGGCCCATCGAGTCTGCACCAATTCACCCAGAGGAAACCTGACAAGGGGCGAACTTGCAAACTCGTCACCCAAGGGCGGAACTGAACCCGGGTCCCTGGAGCTGTGATGCAGCAGTGCGAAACATTGTGTCACCCAGATCCATTCTTACCCCATTGAAGTTGGCTTTTCCCCACTTAATTATTCTTACTCTGGATTGTTCCTTGTACATTTCCATAACCAACCTAAAACAATGGTACAACAAATTATTGTCCCCTGAACGTTCTCCTACTGACTCTTGGCCCACGTCATGTTCCCAAGAACCACTCCTAGCAACACCCCCAGGCTGAACTACATCTGTTGACTACAATTTACTGGTTGCAGGATTGAAGCCAATTGAAACTCTCACTGATCCCACAGGATTCCATGATGAGGAGTGGCCAAAGGTGAGTAATCAGAGGTTTCCTGTAAATGACAGGCAAATGCCATCATTCACAAGCCAACTGGCATCTTCAAAACACTCAATCAAATTTGTAAATCAATCACATACACTCGCACGTACACACATACACAAAACACACTTTGCTTCCTTACAGCCCTTCGACACTCAAAAGTCTCTGTGTATTTTACAACAATGAGACAGGCTCTGCCTCAGTGACACGAGTCCTTTGATTACAAAATGTGTGTCACTAAACTATGTTTCATTTCTCATGCCAATAGCTTAACAATAAGCCTTTGTTAAATCTACATTTCTCAGTGTTTATGCACCAGCTAAGAGCATTTATCACCTGAATTCTAGAGATTATTTGACAGCACATCATCCTTTATCGCCTTAATTCCACTGCCTGCGGACAAATTGTTTTCACCCATGTTTCAGTAAAGATCGGATTTACAGGATAACATTCCTGTAGCTGGTTACGGACCATCAGTACCACCAATTTAAAACATATATTCCTTTCCCCCAACCCCCTCCCCCCTTCCTGCGACCCCCACTCACTCCTCTCCGGATTCAGAATTGGGCCCAAGATAGCAGTTGCATCGGTTACCAAATGGCCTTTCCATTGTATTAGTCGAGGGAGTACAAAGAACAAAGAACAATACAGCACAGGAACAGGCCCTTCGGCCCTCCAAGCCCGCGCCGCTCATGCACCCACGAGACCATTCTTTTGTATCCCTCTATTCCCAGTCTGTTCATGTGGCTATCTTGATAAGTCTCAAACGATCCCAGCGTGTCCGCCTCAATCACCTTGCTTGGGAGTGCATTCAGGCCCCCACCACCCTCTGTGTAAAATACATCCCCCTGACATCTGTGTTGAACCTTGCCCCCCTCACCTTGAACCTGTGACCCCTTGTGTCCGTCACCTCCGACCTGGGAAAAAGCTTCCCACTGTTCACCCTATCTATGCCCTTCATAATTTTATACACCTCTATTAGGTCGCCCCTCATCCTCCGTCTTTCCAGGGAGAACAACCCCAGTTTACCCAATCTCTCCTCATAGCTAAGACCCTCCATACCAGGCAACATCCTGGTAAACCTTTTCTGTACTCTCTCCAAAGCTTCCACGTTCTTCTGGTAGTGTGGCAACCAGAACTGGATGCAGTATTCCAAATGTGGCCGAAGCAACGTTCTATACAGCTGCAACATCATATGCCAACTTTTATATTCTATGCCCCGTCCAATAAAGGCAAGCATGCCATATGCCTTCTTCACCACCCTCTCCACCTGTGCTGCCACCTTTAAGGATCTGTGGACTTGTACACCCAGGTCCCTCTGTGTGTCTATACTCCTGATGGTTCTGCCATTTATTGTATAGCTCCCCCTTACATTAGATCTACCAAAATGCATCACTTCGCATTTATCTGGATTAAATTCCATCTGCCATTTCTCTGCCCAATGTTCCAGCCTATCTATATCCTGCTGTATTCTCTGACAATGTTCATCACTATCCTCAACTCCAGCAATCTTCGTGTCGTCCGCAAACTTACTGATCACACCAGTTACATCTTCCTCCAAATCATTTATATATATCACAAACAGCAGAGGTCCCAGTACAGAGGCCTGCAGAACTCCACTAGTCATGATGCGGAGATGCCGGCGTTGGACTGGGGTAAACACAGTAAGAGTTTTAACAACACCAGGTTAAAGTCCAACAGGTTTATTTGGTAGCAAATACCATTAGCTTTCGGAGCGCCGCTCCTTCGTCAGATGGAGTGGAAATGTGCTCTCAAACAGGGCACAGAGACACAAAAATCAAGTTATAGAATACTGATTAGAATGCGAATCCCTACAACCAGCCAGATCTTAAAGATACAGACAATGTGGGTGGAGGGAGCATTAAGCACAGGTTAAAGAGATGTGTATTGTCTCCAGACAGGACTGCCTGCAAGTCCAGGAGGCATATGGGGGGGTTACTGATAATGTGACATAAATCCAACATCCCGGTTTAGGCCGTCCTCATGTGTGCGGAACTTGGCTATCAGTTTCTGCTCAGCGACTCTGCGCTGTCATGTGTCGTGAAGGCCGCCTTGGAGAACGCTTATCTGAAGATCAGAGGCTGAATGCCCGTGACCGCTGAAGTGCTCCCCCCACAGGAAGAGAGCAGTCTTGCCTGGTGATTGTCGAGCGGTGTTCATTCATCCGTTGTCGTAACGTCTGCATAGTTTCCCCAATGTACCATGCCTCGGGACATCCTTTCCTTCAGCGTATCAGGTAGACAACGTTGGCCGTTATTGTTATTGGGCTCTGAACTTTTCTATGTTGGAATGAAATATAAACATAAGTTTAGCATCAGTATAATTTGTGCCTTTAGTGAGCTTTTAGGCTCTCAAATAATGGAACTGATCAACGAACAAAGAAAATTACAGCACATGAACAGGCCCTTCAGCCCTCCAAGCCTGCTCTGACCATGCTGCACGACTGAATTAAAACCCCCTACTTTTCCGGGGACCATATCCCTCTATTGTGAAAAGCAAGAGGGAAGCTTATGTAGGGATGAGGAAACAAGGTTCAGATGGCTCGATTGAGGGTTACAAGTTAGCAAGGAATGAGCTGAAAAAGGGGCTTAGGAGAGCTAGGAGGGGACATGAGAAGTCCTTGGCGGGTCGGATCAAGGAAAACCCCAAGGCTTTTTACTCGTATGTGAGGAATAAAAGAATGACCAGGGTGAGGTTAGGGCCAGTCAAGGACAGTAGTGGGAACTTGTGTATGGAGTCAGTAGAGATAGGTGAGGTGATGAATGAATACTTTTCTTCAGTGTTCACCAAGGAGAGGGGCCATGTTTTTGAGGAAGAGAAGGTGTTACAGGCTAATAGGCTGGAGGAAATAGATGTTTGGAGGGAGGATGTCCTGGCAGTTTTGAATAAACTGAAGGTCGATAAGTCCCCTGGGCCTGATGAAATATATCCTAGGATTCTTTGGGAGGCAAGGGATGAGATTGCAGACCCTTTGGCTTTGATCTTTGGGTCCTCACTGTCCACGGGGATGGTGCCAGAGGACTGGAGAATGCCGAATGTTGTTCCTCTGTTTAAGAAAGGGAATAGAAATGACCCTGGTAATTATAGACCGGTTAGTCTTACTTCGGTGGTTAGTAAATTGATGGAAAAGGTCCTTAGGGATGGGATTTACGACCATTTAGAAAGATGCGGATTAATCCGGGATAGTCAGCACGGATTCGTGAAGGGCAAGTCGTGCCTCACAAATTTGATAGAATTTTTTGAGGAGGTAACTAAGTGTGTTGATGAAGGTAGGGCAGTTGATGTCATATACATGGATTTTAGTAAGGCGTTTGATAAGGTCCCCCATGGTGGGCTTATGATGAAAGTGAGGAGGTGTGGGATAGAGGGAAAGTTGGCCAATTGGATAGGTAACTGGCTGTCTGATCGAAGACAGAGGGTGGTGGTGGATGGAAAATTTTCGGATTGGAGGCAGGTTGCTAGCGGAGTGCCACAGGGAACGGTGCTTTGTCCTCTGCTCTTTGCGATTTTTCTTAATGACTTAGAGGAGGGGGCTGAAGGGTGGATCAGTAAATTTGCTGATAACACCAAGATTGGTGGACAAAGAACAAAGAACAATACAGCACAGGAACAGGCCCTTCGGCCCTCCAAGCCTGCGCCGCTCCCCGGTCCAGGATTGAATCCTGAATCCAGGATCCCCGCCCAATTTTCCAGCCTATCTACATACCAATATCCTATCCACCGAGCTGTCCCTCACAGCTACGATGCTTTGTTCATTACAACCTATTAACTCACCCCCACCCCCCCATTCCAGACCATGTGATCTCCAGGGAGAGGCGAAAACCCAGAGTGAAAAACCCCAGGGCCAATATGGGGAAAAAAAATCTGGGAAATTCCTCTCCGACCCCCTGAGGCGATCGAAACGAGTCCAGGAGATCACAATGGCCCTGATCGGAAAATGCTTCCCAACCCTAGTCATTTCCACTTCCACGAACACCATATGAATTCCCTGCCCCCGAGACAGGTTCCCAACTATCCGCAGTCTCGCTCTGTACTGGCACCAGCAAGATGATCATAGAATGAAGCCATGAAACGAGAAACAAGGAACAATTAGCCCGCGCCGCTCCCTGGTCCAAACTAGACCACTCTTTTGTATCCCTCCATTCCCACTCCGTTCATATAGCTGTCTAGATAAGTCTTAAATGTTCCCAGTGTGTCCGCCTCCACCACCTTGCCCGGCAACACATTCCAGGCCCCCACGACCCTCTGTGTGAAATATGTCCTTCTGATATCTGTGTTAAACCTCCCCCCCTTCACCTTGAACCTATGACCCCTCGTGAACGTCACCACCGACCCGGGGAAAAGCTTCCCACCGTTCACCCTATCTATGCCTTTCATAATTTTATACACCTCTATTAAGTCTCCCCTCATCCTCCGTCTTTCCAAGGAGAACAACCCCAGTTTCCCCAATCTCTCCTCATAACCAAGCCCCTCCATACCAGGCAACATCCTGGTAAACCTCCTCTGTACTCTCTCCAAAGCCTCCACGTCCTTCTGGTAGTGTGGCGACCAGAACTGGACGCAGTATTCCAGTATGGTGGAGTAGTGGATGAGGTGGAGGGCTGTTGTAGGCTGCAAAGAGACATAGATAGGATGCAAAGCTGGGCTGAAAAATGGCAAATGGAGTTTAACCCTGATAAATGTGAGGTGATTCGTTTTGGTAGGACTAATTTAAATGTGGATTACAGGGTCAAAGGTAGGGTTCTGAAGACTGTGGAGGAACAGAGAGATCTTGGGGTCCATATCCACAGATCTCTGAAGGTTGCCACTCAAGTGGATAGAGCTGTGAAGAAGGCCTGTAGTGTGTTAGCTTTTATTAACAGGGGGTTGGAGTTTAAGAGCCGTGGGGTCATGCTGCAACTGGACAGGACCTTGGTGAGACCACATTTGGAATATTGTGTGCAGTTCTGGTCACCTCACTATAAGAAGGATGTGGAAGCGCTGGAAAGAGTGCAGAGGAGATTTACCAGGATGCTGCCTGGTTTGGAGTGTAGGTCTTATGAGGAAAGGTTGAGGGAGCTAGGGCTGTTCTCTCTGGAGCGGAGGAGGCTGAGGGGAGACTTAATAGAGGTTTATAAAACGATGAAGGGGATAGATAGAGTGAACGTTCAAAGACTATTTCCTCGGGTGGATGGAGCTATTACAAGGGGGCATAACTATAGGGTTCATGGTGAGAGAGATAGGAAGGATATCAGAGGTAGGTTCTTTACGCAGAGAGTGGTTGGGGTGTGGAATGGACTGCCTGCAGTGATAGTGGAGTCAGACACTTTAGGAACATTTAAGCGGTTATTGGATAGGCACATGGAGCACACCAGGATGATAGGGAGTGGGATAGCTTGATCTTGGTTTCAGATAAAGCTCGGCACAACATCGTGGGCTGAAGGGCCTGTTCTGTGCTGTACTGTTCTATGTTCTATGTTCTATTTGTCAAGGTGCCCCATAAAAGTCACTATCGTATCTGCTTCCACTACCTCCCCCGGCAGCGAGTTCCAGGCTCCCACCATCCTCCGTGTAAAAAACTTGCCTCGTACATCTCCTTTAAACTTTGTCCCTCGCACCTCAAACCTCTGCCCCTTAGTAATTGACTCTTCAACCCTGGGAAAAAGCTTCTGACTATCCACTCTGTCCATGCCCCTCATAATCTTGTAGACTTCTATCAGGTCACCCCTCAACCTCCATCATTCCAGTGAGAACAAACCAAGTTTCTCCAACCTCTCCTCGATTGGGCTAGTTGGTACATTCTGTCATGAGTGCTCCCTCACCTCCTGCAGTCCAGGCGCACAATTACTGACATCATTCTGGGCGGCATTTTATGGCCTCGCTCGTCCCAAAACCGTAAAATCCCAAACGAGCTCAACGGACCTTTCCATGCTACACCCCTCGCCCGCTCCAATTCCCGTGGCGGGCGGGGGGTGGGGGAGGGGGGGGTTAAAATTCTGGCCACCCGTTTGTTTCTCTAAAACACATTCGTAGCTGTCAGGTTAAATCCAGCCAGAGCTTGTATTGATGATGGGACACGTGCAAAACAAATTTGTTCGCCCTAAAAAGAATTGTGCCGTCATTTTAAAATCGGAGGAATGCTCACCATGAACAACTGATATACATTACGGTCTTATTAACATCTAATTGTATAGATGGAACAGAAAAGTGACAAATTCCCCTCTGTCACAGAATGATATAGCACAGAAGGAGGCCATTTGGTCCATCAGACCGATGCCAGCCCTTTTTGAAAAGCTGACCAATTTTGTCCAAGTCCACTCTTTCCCCGACATCCTGCAAATATTTTCCTTTTAAGTATTCATCCAATTCCCTTATGAAACTTACCATTGAACTTGTTTCCTTCAATTTATTGCAATCCAGCTCATAGCAACTCACTTTGTGTAATGGATGGTTCATATTGAAATTGTGGTGTGTGGTTGAATATCACCCAACCTTATGGTGCCATCTTCTGGCCAGCTGAAGCTGGAGCAAAGAATATCAAAGTGTTAGACCAGGCGGGCTGGTTTTGTTTTAAATAAACTAACAGGGGTGACACATGGGCTGCCTAATGTTACTGACTAATAGGTAACAGCAAGTGACCCAGAAAACTGAGGAGACCCCATTAACATAATTAAACGGCACAGTGGCACAGTGTTTAGAACTGTTGCCTCACAGCGCTAGGGACCTGGGTTCGATTCCAGCCTCGGGTCACTGTCTGTGTGGAGTCTGCACATTCTCCCCGTGTCCACATGGGTTTCCTCCGGGTGCTCCGGTTTCCTCCCACAGTCTGAAAGCCGTGCTAATTAGGTGCATTAGCCATGCTAAATTCTCCCTCAGTGTACCCGAACAGGCGCCAGAGTGTGGCGACTAGTGGATTTTCACAGTAACTTCATTGCAGTGTTAATGTAAGCCTATTTGTGTCACTAATAAATAAACTTTAAACATAACCAGTGTCAGGTTTAGAGGAAGCCAAGGTTACAAAATTCCTGTATTTTATTAGTGTCACAAGTAGGCTTACATTAACACTGCAATGAAGTTACTGTGAGAATCCCCTAGTCGCCACACTCCAGCGCCTGTTCGGGTAGACTGAGGGCGAATTTAGCATGGCCAATGCACCTAACCAGCACGTCTTTTGGACTGTGGGAGGAAACCGGAGCATCCGGAAGAAACCCACGCAGACACTGGGAGAATGTGCAGACTCAGCACTGACCAAGCCGGGAATTGAACCCAGGTCTCTGGCACTGTGAGGCAGCAGTGCTAACCACTGTACCACCGTGCTGCCCTGTAATAGGCTCACTCAGTACCAGGTGGAGATTGACAGTGCAACCTGTTGCTTTCAGTTTGTAATATAGCACTAACAAAGCTATGTCCTTTCAGAAAGAGCTGTTGGCAGCTTCTGGGGATATGAGGGGCAAGCTATTATAAATATCAGACTCATGTACACAGTCCGAATGTGTGGCCCCTCCCTGGTGCCAGGGTGAAGGCCATAGGCCTTGCAAGTGGAGAAACTTTCAGAAAGGAAGGGACAGCAGCTCAAGATCAATGATTGGATGAAGGAGTGCGGAGGGCTTTATTATTCATTTACAGGATGTGGACATTGCTGGCAGGATCAGCATTTATTGCCCATTCCTAATTGTCCAAGGACAGTTGAGAGTCAACCACATTGTTGTGGATCTTGAGTCACATGTAGGCCAAATCAGGTAGAGATGGCAGATTCCTTTCCCCAAAGGGCATTAGTGAACCAAATGGGTTTTTAGACAAATGACAATAGTTTCATGGTCACCATTAGACGTTTTAATTCCAAATTTTTATTGAATTCAAATTTCACCATCTGCCATGGTGGGATTCGAACCCGGGTCATCAGAGCATTACGCTGGGTCTCTGGATTACTAATCCAGTAAAAATACCACGACTCCACTGCCTCCCCTCAAAGGAGACAGTAGGATTAGGGTCCAGGCTAAAGAACAATAGTACAAGAGTATTTTTATCTCAGGATTACTTCCTGGGAAACACTGGGAAGGACAGGCAAGGACGGATTAGATCCATTGATGTGAGGCTAAGGAGAAGGGTAGGAGTGAGAGTTTTAGATTCTGAGAACACGGGGACAGAGGAGAGTTGTCCTGCAAAGGCAGAATTCAGGAACAATGGATTTTAAGCCTGTTCCTCCATTGAATAAGATCATGGGCGGCACGGTGGCACAGTGGTTAGCACTACTGCCTCACAGTGCCAGGGACCTGGGTTCAATTCCAGCCTTGGGTGACTGTCTGTGTGGAGTTTGCGCGTTCTCCCCATGTCTGTGTGGGTTTCCTCTGGGTGCTCCGGTTTCCTCCCACAGTCCAAAGATGTGCGGGTTAGGTTGATTGACCATGCTAAATTGTCCATTTGTATCAGGTGGATTAGCAGGGTGAATATGGGGATAGGACCTGGCTGGGATTCTTGTTGGTGCAGATTCGATGAGCTGAATAGGCTCCTTCTGCACTGTGGGGATTCATAGAAATCATAGAAACCCTACAGTGCAGAAGGAGGCCATTCGGCCCATCGAGTCTGCACCAACCACAATCCCACCCAGGCCCTACCCCCACATATTTACCCGCTAATCCCTCTAACCTATGCATCTCAGGGGCAATTTTAACCTGGCCAATCAACCTAACCCGCACATCTTTGGACTGTGGGAGGAAACCGGAGCACCCGGAGGAAACCCACGCATGATTGCATGATTGCATGATTCTATGGCTGATCTGGTTTTGGTCGCAGCTGCACTTTCCTTTCTGCCCCCCATAACCCTCCACTCCCTTGTCCATCAGAAATCTAGCCAACTCTGCCTTGAATAAATACCCAGTTTCTACTACTTCCTGGGGAAGAGAATTCCAGACTAACAACCCTCTAAAATGCCTCCTTACCTCCATCTCAAATGGGAAACCCCTTATTTTTAAATTGGGTCCACTAGTCTCCCTCGTAAGGAGAAATATCCTCTCAGCATCTACCCTGTCAAGCCATCTCAGGATCTAATTTGCTTCAATAAGATCATTCTTCATTCCTCTAAACTCCAATGGAAACAATTCCAATATGCTCAATCTTTCCTCAGAAGATAACCCCTTCGTCCTAAGCATCAGACAAATGGGGTGGTACAGTAGCATAGTGGTTAGCACTGCTGCCTCACAGCACCAGGGTCCCAGGTTCAATTCCAGCCTTGGGTGACTGTCTCTGTGGAGTTTGCACGTTCTCCCCTGTGTCTGCATGGGTTTCTTCTGGGTGCTCCAGTTTCTTCCCACACTCCAAAGATGTGTAGATTAGGTGGATTGGCCATGCTAAATTGCCCCTTAGTGTCCAAAAGTTAGGGGATTAGTGAGGTAAATACGTAGAGTTATGGGGATAGGGCTTGCGTAAGATGCTCGACGGAGAGTCAGTGCAGACTCTATAAGCCAATAGCCTCCTTCTGCACTGTAGGGATTCTATGATTCTATTCTCTGGACTGCCTCTATGTATGTGCACTAACAGATGTATAGGAAGCATAAATAAGACAGGTCTGTGTTTAAATTGGAATAGTGGAGGAGAGCAGAGCAGACTGCAGGATAAAAATAATTAGAAATTATGGATAACTTAAGTTGTACTTACAGCAGTGCAAAAAATATAAGGAATGAGCTAGAAGTGCTGGTACATGGAGAAGTAATCAATATTGTCAGGGGTGAATGGAACCTGGATGAATCAGAAGACTCTAGCCTCAGGGGTGTGACAGCCTTTGGAATCAAAGCATCCTGGTAACCTTCCCCCTTCCCTGCAGTTCCATGTCTGCAGCTCAGCCTTCAGCTTACTGACATTGAGCCAAAACTTTTCAAGCCATAGACACTTAGAATCATATAGAATTTGGACATTCTCTCTTCCACCTTCTTCCGTCGAGTGAGGACCTGATAGAAGGTTGGTTAGTGATGTCTCCAGTGAATGGGTGGGGAGGTGGATGAGTCTAAGGAAAGTTGGTATGTCCAAGATGACTCTCACCAATTTTTATAGATCCACCTTGGAAAGCATCCTTTCCGGGTGTATCACAGCTTGGTTCGGCTCCTGCTCTTTCCAAGACTGCAAGAAACTACAAAGGGTGGTGAATGAAGCCCAGTCCATCACACAAACCAGCCTCCCATCCATTGACTCTGTCTACACTTCCTGCTGCCTTGGCAAAGCAGCCAGCATAATCAAGGACCCCACACATCTCGCTTCCACCTTCTTCCGTCTGGAAAAATATACAAAAGTCTGAGGTCATGTACCAACCGACGCAAGAACAACTTCTTCCCTGCTGCCATCAGACTTTTGAATGGACTTACCTTATATTAAGCTGATCATTCTCTACACCCTAGCTATGACAGTAACACTACATTCTGCACCTTCCCTTTCCTTCTCCTCTATGCACTCTATGAACGGTATGTTTGGTCTGTATGGCGCGCAAGAAACAATATTTTTCATTGTATCCCAATACATGTGACAATAATAAATCAAATCAAGACACAGGAAAGGTCTGATTTTGGATGGTGCTGGGGTAGGTGGGGGGAATGGCCGCGCTGTTACCCACACCGCCCCGCGGCTGGGAAAGCGCCCTATTCTTCCCACTGAGGGGCGCTGCGCATGCGCCCCGACCGCTCCCCGCCAGCAGCGGAGACAAAGCGGCGCCGACCCCGGGGAGGAATGAAGCGGCCGGACAAGCGGCAATTCAACTGTGAGTCTGTTATTATTAGCCTTCACAGGGGCCGCTCCCCCCTCAGCAGTGACGGTGCAGAGTCTCTCCCCGCTCGGCCTCAGGCAGCAGCAAGCTGGCGGCCTGAGTCAGTGTTTGTGTTCGGCGCCGGCGGCGGAAAATTCACATTTCAAATCCCAACCGCCGCCAACCCGGCTCCTGCACCAAGATGGCGGCCATCACCTGACTGGGCGGGGCTTAACCCCAGCTCCACTTTCACCCCCCTGGGTCCTAAAGGGACTTCCTCTGTCCAGGTTTCCCCCTGGGTCCCAAAGGGACTCCCTCTATCCAGGGTCTCCCCCTGGGTCCCAGAGGGACTCCCTCTATCCAGGGTCTCCCCCTGGGTCCCAGAGGGACTCCCTCTATCCAGGGTCTCCCCCTGGGTCCCAAAGGGACTCCCTCTATCCAGGGTCTCCCCCTGGATCCCAAAGGGACTCCCTCTATCCAGGGCTCCACCTGGGTCTTAAAGGGACTCCCTCTGCCCAGGGTCTCTGTGCACGGTAGCACAGTGGTTAGCACTGCTGCTTCACAGCTCCAGGGTCCTGGGTTCGATTCCTGGCTCGGGTCACTGTCTGTGTGGAGTTTGCACATTCTCCTCGTGTCTGCGTGGGTTTCCTCCGGGTGCTCCGGTTTCCTCCCACAGTCCAAAGATGTGTGGGTTAGGTTGATTGGCCAGGTTAAAAATTGCCCCTTAGAGTCCTGAGATGCGTAGGTTAGAGGGATTAGTGGGTAAAATATGTGGGGGTAGGGCCTGGGTGGGATTGTGGTCGGTGTAGACTCGATGGGCCGAATGGCCTCCTTCTGCACTGTAGGGTTTCTATGAATCTATGATTCTCCCCCTAAAGGGACTCCCTTCCTCCTCCAGTGACTACTCCCTTCCTCCCACTGATCCCCTGGGTCATAAAGGGATTCTCTCTGTCCAAGGTTTCCCCCTGGGTCCTAAAGCTTCTTCCCAGCTGCCATCAGACTTTTGAATGGAATGACCTTGCATTAAGTTGATCTTTCTCTATACCCTAGCTATGACTGTAACACTACATTCTGCACTCTCTCCTTTCCTCCTCTACTTATGGTATGCTTTGTCTGTATAGCGCACAAGAAACAATACTTTTCACTGTACACTAATACATGTGACAATAATAAATCAAATCAAAAGGGAGTCCCTCTGTCCAGGGTTTTCCCCAGGGTCCTAAAGGGGATTCCATCTGTCCATGGTTGTCTTTCTTTGATTCATTCGTGGGACACGGGCATCGCTGGCTGGGTCAGCATTTATTGCCCATCCCTAGTTGCACTTGAAACTGAGTGGCTGGCTCGGCCATTTCAGAGGGTAGTTGAGAGTCAACCACATTGCTGTGGCTGTGGAGTCACACGTAGGCCAGACCGGGTAAGGGTGGCAGATTTCCTTCCCTAAAGGGACATTAGTGAACCAGATGGGTTTTTCCGACAATCGACAATGGTTTTATGATCATTCGTAGATTCTTAATTCCAGATATTTTTTATCGAATTCAAATTCCACCATCTGCCGTGGCGGGATTCAAACCTGGGTTCCCCGAACATTGGCTGAGTTTTTGGATTAATAGTCTAGTGATTATACCACTAGACCATCACCTCTCCATTTCATCCAAATCCTCAAGGGACTCCCTACCCTCTGGCGCAGTGAATCCAGCTGCTGCTCAAGTTAAAGAACTGAAGGCACTTCCTGCACAGGTGGTTATCCTGTCCACGTAAAGCACCCTGCAAACTTCTTGTCCCAGAGCTCCAATCGCTACAAACACGCACATTTAATAGTTCTTTGGTTTTTCCAATAACCAAATGTCCTTTGTACCCCCTCCAACAACTGCCGAAAGATCATTAACCTGAAACATTAACTCTGTTCATCTTGCTACCTATTCTGCCAGTCCAGCTGGGTATTTCCAAGCTTTTCCATGTTTATTTTAAATTTCCAGCATCCGCAGTGATTTATTTTTGCTGGCAGCTGAAGGTCCTTCTGCCAACTGAAGCTCCTTATTGGGGTCAGGACATTAAGATTGCTTCCTTAGGTGGAGAGGATGAAAAAAACTTTTCATTTTTGTCATTACTCTGTGCAAGTTTAGTCAAAAAATGAGAATCTGTAGTGAGCATGATGAGATAGGCAACTTCCTATTGTATTTTCAGCCCTGGAGCAGACAGCTCAGAGGGTGACAGAGTGGTTAGCACTGCTGCCTCACAGTGCCAGGGACCCGGGTGCGATTCCCGGCTTGGGTCACTGTCTGTGTGGAGTTTGCATGTCCTCCCTGTGTCTCCGTGGGTTTCCTCCGGGTGCTCCCGCTTCCTCCCACAGTCCAAAGATGTGCGGGTTAGGTGGATTGGCCTTGATAAATTGCCCCTTAGTGTCCAAAGATGTGTGGCTTCGGTGGATTGGCCATGGTGAATCCAAAAGGTTACGGGGATAGGGTGTGGGGTTGAGTAAGAAACTTTTATGGAGAGTTAGTGCAAAATCAGTGGGCCAAATGGCCTCCTACACTCTATTCTTTGAAACAAGTGCTGATTGTCTAAGATGGAAATTAATGATTAAGTAGATTATTGAACTGATATTAATGTTTTATTTATTGTGGATGTTGTAGGGGACAGTGTGAATGGTGACCTTGGCTGTGGCAATGCACAAGGAATCCAAATTTGAAATGAATGATCCAACAGCAGTGAGCGACATCTCTGAGGATCACCCATCTCCTGCCAGCCGACCCCGTCGCCAGTATCTGTGTTCCGTCTGTGCCAAAGCCTGCACGTCCCCTTCCCATTTGGAAATACACCTTCGCGTCCACACTGGAGAGAAGCCCTTTGAGTGCCCCATGTGCACAAGGCGGTTCGGAGGATACCATAACCTGAGGCGGCACGAGCTCATTCACACCGCGGAGAAGCGGTTTCGGTGCGCGGAGTGCGACCGCAGGTTCCGCACCTCCGGCCAGCTGAAAACCCACCAGCAGATTCACCGCGAAGGCCGGCGCTTTGAGTGCGGTGAATGTCAAAAGGGATTTTACACCGTCAGCTCCCTGACAGTGCACCGGCGGTTCCACACCGGGGAGAAGCCTTACGAGTGTGCCGAGTGCAAGAAACGGTTTTACACAGCCAGCGAGCGTGTGAATCACCAGCGAACCCACACCGGAGAGAGACCCTACGAATGTACCGAGTGCAAGAAGCGGTTTTATCGGATTAGTGAGCTGACGCAGCACCAGCGTGTTCACACTGGCGAGAGGCCTTTCCAGTGCAGCGAGTGTGACAAGCGGTTCTACAGGACAAGTGAGCTGACGGTGCACCAGCGCATTCACACCGGGGAGAGGCCCTTTGAATGTCACGAGTGCAAAAAGCGATTTTACACCTCCAGCTACCTGACAGTGCACCGGAGGATCCACACCGGGGAAAAGCCCTTTGAGTGCAGTGAGTGCAAAAAACGCTTCTGTTCGGCCAGCGAGCTGTCCAATCACCAGCGGATTCACACGGGAGCGAGGCCCTTTGAGTGCGGCGTGTGCGGGAAAGCTTTTGCCCGATCCTTTCACCTGAAGAAACATGAGGTCACTCACACTGGGGAGAGACCCTTTGAGTGCGGCGAGTGCCGAAAGCGGTTTTACGCAGCCAGCGAGTGGGAAAACCATCAGCGGATTCACACTGGCGAGAGATTGTTTGCGTGCAGTGTGTGTGGAAAAGCCTTTACACAGTCCAGCCATCTGAGGAAGCACCAACACACTCACACATGAAGGAAAACTACATATTCAACGCTCTCGTGTTTACAAAACCATACTTGCAGTTGCTTTCTTTCTCGTCACATTTTGTGGAAACTTGCCCATTTTGAATTCCCACATTTACGTGTATGAGTTTTACTCATTTTGATTTCACATTTGCTGACCTGCTGCCTTGCCGTGTCCTGCAGAGGAACTCTGGCCCAAGCTTTGACTATCTAATCAAAAATAAGATGCCCTGGCAATTCTGACTTGTAAAAAGGAATTGAATGATGTTTGTGACCTTTTTCCCAAGTATCTTCACCCTCGACGATGACACAATGGTTAGCGCTGCTGCCTCACAGTGCCAGGGACCCGGGTTCGATTCCCGGCTTGGGTCAGTGTCTGTGTGGAGTCTGCACATTCTCCCCGTGTCTGCGTGGGTTTCCTCCGGGTGCTCCGGTTTCCTCCCGCTATCCAAAGACGTGCTGGTTAGGTGCATTGGCCGTGCTAAATTCTCTCTCAGTGTACCCGAATAGGCAACTAGGGGATTTTCACAGTAACTTCATTGCAGTGTTAATGTAAGCCTACTTGTGACTCTAATAAATAAACTTAAACTTTTTAAAACTCTACCCCACACTTCATCGCTTAGTGCCAGTTTCTCCTGTACGATACTCAAGGAGTTTAACTTGGATTTTTGAATTCTTACCCTGCTCGCGCACTCCACCTTGAGTCCCTTGGGTTAACTCTTTAGGGGCGATCTTACCGTTACGCCCTGCTGGCCGATGGGTGGGGCGAGCCGGTAAGATTGCGAGAGAGCCGAGAATCCGGTTCATGCCTGATCTCTCGCCTCCCGCGATCTTGCCGGCACCGGATATCCGCCGAGGTCAGCCTCACGCTCATTTCCAGCATGAGGCTGAACAATTTATTTAAATTAAATTTGAATATGTTAATCAATGCTTTAACGAGTCCGGATTGTTATCGTTATCTGTGGCCTGGCCAGGAGAGGTTGTCTCCGGCGAGGATCGTGTGTGGTTCCCAGCAACGGGAATAAGATCGCAAATTTGAACTCAACCAAAAAACAGATCAGAAACTCTCCTGCTTGTCCTGGACTTAGACCATAAGACATAGGAGCAGAATTAGGCCACTCGGCCCATCGAGTCTGCTCTGCCATTCAATCATGGCTGATATTTTTCTCATCCCCATTCTCCTGCCTTTTCCCCATAAATCCTGATCCCCTTATTAATCAAGAACCTATCTATCTCTGTCTTAAAGACTTAGAATCTTTCCGTAAGATCACCCCCTTTAAATCAGTGTTCCACCTGTAACATTGCCCTCTCGTATGAGTAGTTGGTACTCCAAAGTTAGAAATTCCTTGCCTAGCGACACCAACTTGTCACGTCAACATTTGCTGCTCCAGATTTTTTAAATTCTGTTTCTTAATGTAATTCCAGATCCATCTGCTACTGTAAGTACTGTCAAATATTTAGAGTCAAAATATTATTGCCGAGATTAGACAGATGTGATTTTGTGCTAATTGAGCAGGTTTGAGTATTGCTTGAAAAATAGAAGCTTTTCATCTTGCACTCATCAGGACAATATCGAATTTAAAAATTTTTAAAGTTTATTTACTAGTCACAAGTAAGGCTTACATTAACACTGCAATGAAGTTACTGTGAAATCCCCCGAGTCGCCACAGTCCAGCGCTTGTTCAGGTCAATGCACCTAACCAGCACGTCTTTCAGAATGTGGGAGGAAACTGGAGCACCCGGAGGAAACCCACGCAGACACGGGGAGAACGTACAGACTCCGCACAGACAGTGACCCAAGCCGGGAATCAAACCCGGGTCCCCGGAGCTGTGAAGCAGCAGTGCTAACCACTGTGCTACCGTGCCAATACTGGTGTCAGGGAAAATAACTATGCAGTAGCAACGCATGTAGCATTCACCAAGAGGATGCTGTGGTAAAGCCAACCACACAAATCAGTAACATGTGATTTGAATTTCAATGCCAGTGTGATGCTAGCTATCTAGGCAGTATGTCTCGAAGACTGGCGGATTGTATCAAACGGCACACTGTTCGCAACGGGCTGGGTACAAACCATACCCATCCCACACTTGCAAAACTCAAAACACAACGTCCAACATTTAGATGTAACTCCACGATTAGACAACATTTGCTAAATCATCCTCAGTGTGCTAAGAATTACTCTGCCATCCAATTTACGATTGGCAGTTGGGCGCACTGTGTGGCACATTTGGGTATACTGGAAGCTGCATATGTTAACAAACATGGCCCCGTTCTTTGCAGACAGAAAGAGCACACGGTGACACAGTGGTTGGCGCTGCTGCCTCACAGCGTCAGGGACCCAGGTTCGATTCTGGCCTTGGGTGGAGTTTGCACATTCTCCCTATGTCTGCGTGGGTTTCCTCCGGGTGCTCCGGTTTCCTCCCACACTCCAAAGATGTGCGGGTTAGGTGGATTAGCCATGGTGAATGTGTGTGGGGTCACAGGGATAAGGTGGGGGCAGAGGGCATGGGTGGGTTACTCTGTCAGAGAGTCAGTGCTGACTCGATGGGCCGAATGGACTCCTTCTGCACTAGGGATTCTATGAAACGTGTACACATGTGGTGCCTGTTTCAGCTGAACAGAATAAGTGACAGCCATTCGCTGGTTCATTCCTTAAGGTACTCCCTTGACCAATCAGAGTCAAACTACCCGGTTTAAATTTCAAACAATGCTTGACAGTTAACTGTCAGTCACCATCAGCAGATCAAAGTCCACTTACCAACCAATCAGCACCCTCTTCTCATACAGTATCAGTTTGTTGTTTCCCCTGAAATCGGGTATTCTTGTGATTGTTCTGATGAAGTGTATCAGAAATCTTCGACAAGTGTCTCTTTCTTCAGCTGTACTCAAGTTCTGAATCACCAAATGATTGGAATGAAGAGTATGAGGAATGGTTGAGGACTCTGGATCTGTACTCGGAGTTTAGAAGGATGACAGGGGAATCTTCTTGAAACTTACAGGATACTGCGAGGCCTGGATAGAGTGGACATGGAGAGGATGTTTCCAGTAGTAGGAAAAACTAGAACCAGAGGGCACAACCTCAGGCTAAAGGGACGATCCTTTAAAACAGGGACGAGGCGGAATTTCTTCAGCCAGAGAATGGTGAATCTGTGGAACTCTTTGTGCAGGAGGCTGTGGAGGCCAGGTCATTGAGTGTCTCTAAGACAGAGATAGATCGGTTCTTGATTAATAAGGGGATCAGGGGTTATGGGGAAAAGGCAGGAGAATGGGGATGAGAAAAAAAAGTCAGCCATGATTGAATGGCGGAGCAGACTCGATGGGCCGAGTGGCCTAATCCTGTCTTATGGTCTTATTTAATTTGTTTTGCTATTCATTGTTTTAATAAGTTCCAATCAGCACGCCTTGATGATCCAGCACATGGAGATGGTGGCATTGTGGCTTATCACCAGACTAGTAGTCTAGACCCGGGTTAATGCTCTACGGAACATGGGTTCAAATCTCGCCACGGCTGCTGGTAGAATTTGAATTCAATTAATAAACCTGGAATTGAAAGTGAGTCTCAGTAAGGGTGAGCATGAAACTATCATCAATTGTAAAAACCCATCTGGTTCACTCATGTCCCTTTAGGGAAGGAAATCTGCCATCCTTACCCGGTCTGGCCTACATGTGACTCCAGAGCCACAGCAATGTGGCTGACTTTCAACTGCCCTCTGTAATGACATAGTGAGACACTCAATTCAAGGGCAATCAGGGATGGGCAACAAATGCTGGCCCACATCCCATCAAATAAGTTAATTGTTGCAGGATACCCGATCACTTGTCCAATTTCTCAGAGTTCCAATTGTTTCTCAAGATAGGAAACAGTTTGGGAAAATATAAAATCATTTTGAAATCAGCGTCTAGTTCAAGTGAGAGGACCAGTCTGGGGAGAGGGGGTGCTGGTATGTTATTAGACTAGTAATCCAGAGACCCAGGGTAAATCTCTGGGGACCCGGATTCGAATCCCACCATGGCAGATGGTGAAATTTGAATTCAATAAAAATCTAACCAGTGATTAACAAAAGGTTTGGCATAAATCCTTTCCTTTTGTACTCAAAAGCTCCTGTAGCTAAGGATCCAGCAAGCTTTTTTGATCCACTGTGTCCTGCTAGCTTCAAAGATTTCTGCATTCTGATCCCAGGCCTCTTTGTTGCTGCACAGCTCAATATTTAGCCTCTCCTCAGTCTTCCTTCCTTCCTTCTGCGTGGGTTTCCTCTGAGTGCTCCTGGTTTCCTCCCACAGTCCAAAGATGCGCAGATTAGGTGGATTGGCCATGCTAAAGTGCCCATTAGTGTTCAAAGATGTGCAGGTTAGGTGGATCGGCCATGCTAAATTGACCCTTAGTATCCAAAGATGTGCAGGTTAGGTGGATTGGCCAGGCTAAATTGCCTCTGTGTCCAAAGATGTGCAGGTTAGGGGGATTGGCCATGGCAAATGTGCAGAGTTATAGATATAGGGCAGGAGAGGTGGAGCTGGGTAAGATGCTCTATCAGAGAGTTGGTGTAGACTCAGTGGGCAAAATGGTCTCCTTCTGCACTGTACGGATTCTATGATAATCTATGACATAATGCAGCAAATTTGGCAGTGAGCCCCAGTGAGATATTAGGGAAGATGATCAAAAGTTTCATCATAGGGGTGGCTAAAAGGAGCATCTTAAAGGAAGAGAGATAGAGGCTGGAAATGTCCCCAGCCCCCTCCCCAGTTTTCCAGCAGTGGAGGCGGCCCATCATTAACTGGCGCACAGGTTTTCCCAGTCCCGCCAAAGGCAGTGGTGTTTCCCATGGCTTGTCGGCTAATGGCAGGCCACTTCTGCTGCTGGAAAACCCCACCGCAGTGGGTGAGGGGTGGAAATTCCTGGCCAGAGAGGGGTTAGGAAGGGAATTCCTGAGCTTAGGGCTGAAATCATGCCCGTCCGTGGTAAAGTAATTGAAATAGGGGCCAGAACTGGATGAGCACACGATCCTGCAGTGTTGTAGGAGGCTATAGAGATAGGGGTGAAGCCATGGGGGAATTGGAGAACAAGAATTAGAATTTCAAAGTGGAGGTGATGCCAGACAGAGAGCTAATGTAGGCCAGCGAGCGCAATTGTGTTGGGTGAATGGAACCAGTTGCGAGTTTGGACATGAGGTTTGGGTTGGCTCGAGTTTATAGAGGGTGAAAGATGGGAGGTCAGGCAGGAGATATTCAGAATAATCTAAACCAGGGATAACAAGAGTATAGAAAAGGGTTTCAGCAGCAAGTGGGCTGAGCCAGGTGATGGGAAATGGCAAGTTTGCCCAGATCAGAAACTCACCCCGTAATCTGCAATCTGTCTGGTTCAACCTCAAAGCAGTGCCAGGGAGAGTTTGAAGCCCGAGGCTACGAAATAGTGTGTGTGGCAGCGACGGAACAAAATCCCGTCATTCTTCCCAGCATTTAGTTGGAGGAAATTCCTGCTCACCCGATTCAGGATGTCGGAAAAGTCGCCTGATAATTTTGAGAGGGTGGAGGGGTCGGAAGAGCTAATGGTGGGGGGGAAGTGGCTGTCCTTGAAGTTCATTTGAAAGCAGTGTTGTCGCTGAACTGTAGTGTGTCAAGAAAGAGGAGAGGCCCTAAGGGGGACACAGCGGAGACAGTGGGAGTGGTAAGAGAAGCTACCGCAGGTAATTCCCTGGGCTATAACTGTATGTAAAAGAATGGAACTGGACCAATACAGTTGCGCCCAGGTGGATAATGGAGAGGAGGTACTGGATGAAGATGGTGAGGTCAACCACAATCCTGTTTTCTGTCTCTTCACCAACTTTGTGTCCATGGGTTTCGGTTTTGCTAATAATTTTATTACGTTGCATTTGGAATTTGAACTTGAACCATGGGTGGGACTTTACGGCCTCGCTCGTCCCAAAGCCGCAAAATCCCACCTGAGGTCAACGGACATTTCCATTGTCCGCCCCTCGCCCGCTCCGGTTCCATGATGGGCGGGGCAGAGCGGTAAAATTCCAGCCACTATATCAGTCAGAATTCCCTCTCCAACCCACTCCAATGCTTCATCAAAGAACGCCCATCATCATTTGAAACTCTACTTTTAGTCATCCAAGGAGCTTTGGATGACCTTCCTCTTTTGGAATGGTGCCTATTTTGTACCTAAATTATCTTCATAGAGTCGTAGAATCCCTACAGTGCAGAAGGAGGCCATTCGGTCCATCGAGTCTGCACCGATCACAATCTCACCCGGCCGCTATCTCTGTAACCCCACGTATTTACCCCGCTAATTCCCCTGACACTAGGAGGCAACTTAGCACGGCCAATCCACGTAACTTGCACATCTTTGGAATGTGGACGGAAACTGGAGCACCCGGAGTGAGCCCACACAGACACAGGGAGAATGTGCAAACTCCACACAGACGGTGATCCAAAGCCGGAATCGAACCCGGGTCCCTGACGCTGCGAGACATCAGTGCGAACCACTGCGCCACTCATGGAGGTATCCCAATATTCGCACACTGGGCATGATCCTCCAGCTTGTCATGCCAGTGTTATCTTATAGTCCCTCTGACTGTGCACCCCTGCCGCTGGTTTCCGGGCAATGTGGGGTGGATTCAGTGTGAAACCCTAATGATAGCGGTGGGACCAGAACATCCTGCCGCCAATCAATGGCGGCCCCTCTCCCACCACTGAGAAACATGCCTGAGGGAGGGAGACAGAGAATCCACCCATTGTTTCACCTGAGAGTTTTTGAAATTCTGTTCAATCATTTCAGCTCATTGATATTTGCTCTTTCCCAGTTGAGTATTTTTATGTTTGGCCGTACCTACGTGCCTCTCCAGCTCTTTCCTACTCTTTGCTGGCCTAGCGTACAGCCTAGCAGTGTCAGAGAATAAAATTCATGTACTAATTATTGAACACCAATACAACAACCACTGTGCCCGTAGGAGCTATGTAGATGCATGGCCAATCCACCTAACCTACATATCTTTGGGCACTAAGGGACAATTTAGCATAGCCAATTCACCTAACCTACATATCTTTGAACACTAAGGCTCCCCCGCACCCCCTCCCCACACCACCACCCCCATCCCCATCCCCCGTCCCCACCAGCTCCTCCACTTTAGTGGCCTTGATGTGGAGTTGCTGGCGTTGGACTGGGGTAGGCACAGTAAGTAGTCTCATAACACCAGGTTAACTGGTGAACTCACCTGATGAAGGGGCAACGCTCCGAAAGCTCATGTTACCAAATAACCCTGTTGGACTTTAACCTGGTGTTGTGAGACTATTTAATGGCCTTGTAAGAGAGGTCAGAAAAAAATGAATGCCTGGCTGAGTTCCAATGACTAATCCATTTATCTCAGTAGGCAACATTTAAACAGTTGACATCTCAATCAACTTGTAACAGTTGGATCTTTGATGTGTTTTTTTCAATGTCTGTGTGTTTATTTACACATAATTATGAGGCCTGAGGTGGATAAAAATTTTATTGAAATTGATAATGTGAATAGCTGACATGAGAAGGTGTTGTAGGGAAATATCCCTTACCAGTGCAGAATAGACGTTGAGTCGCAAATCAAGGTTCAAAGCGTGTCTTTATTGTACAATTACTGGGATCCCAGGGAGACCCCCGTAGCCAGCTCAGAAACAGTGGCTTGGCCACGTTGATCTCAATTGGATTACATCAGCCCTGGATCTTTATAGGGCTCCAAATTTGAGCGGGAACATTTGATTATGCATCTTTTTACAATATGTATAAAGTGGTCTGTCAGGTCAGGAAGTTCTCTGGGAGGCTTGTCAATTTGCATTTGTATGGTGTGTGTTCGTGTTAATGGGATTACTTGGTCCTGCCCCGGTGTCTAAATGCGTTTCCCATTATCATCTCTATGTGTCCTCTTATTTGAATTTGATCCTATTGTCCCGTGTCTGTGTTTCCTGCTTGTGAGATTGAGTGTTAATGTTATCCTGTCTTGTTGGATGTCTGGAGTACTTCATTCTAACCTTTTATTCTTATATCTTGGTTTATCAGATTTTTATGTCTGCCTTGGCCGAATTAGTAATGTTTCAGTGATAGCTTGGTTTTGATAACCCACTCTGTGTCTCGTTTCATAGGGATCTTGATCGTCCTTGACCAGTTTAAAATGCAGCTACAGGCTGTTGCTAGGCAGATTAGGGATCTCCCGCAGTTTCTGAAATTCGTGAGTCTCTCAGCTGTGCAGGGGGAGACCCGATCGAATATCCATCCGGGGGTGCCCCTCTGCATTGTTGGCCCGTTATGAGTGGTGCCAATTAGTCCAATAAAAATATGTTTGATGATACAAATATGGTTTTCTGGAAAATTTCCTCCTTCAGTCCCTCCTCTCGTCCAGGGGGTGCCATTCATGGCTGACCCCCCATGGACGACCTTCAGAGGAACAGTGATTTGTACAGCTGTTGTCCTTGCCGTTGTTCCTCCTCTTCTGGGTCGTTGTTAAGTTCTTGCATCTGGATACTGGCAGTGGGTAGCATTCCTGATGTAATATTTGCACATATCACTTTAATACAGGTTAGGCCAAGGCAGAGTGTGAACAGGATGGCTACTACTAGGATCAATCCCTTCATAATATATGCTCCCCAAACTGTGTTAAACAGCCATCCTAACCACCCATCAGTCCCTGTTAACCCCTGTTTAAAGTTATCCAATTGCTTTTGTATCCCGGACATGGCTGCTGTTATGTTTAGTGTCTCGTCGTGTACGTATGTGATGCATTTTTCCTTGATGATGGTGCATACCCCCCCTTGTCTGGCTAGCTGATAGTCCACCGCATATCTCGTTTGTTGTGTGTATAGTCTGAGTTCTGCGAGTTCTTGGTCAATTGCGCCTAATGCTTGTAGGGTGTTGTTTCCTAAAATGGTCAGTCCACATATGAAGAAGTTCCTATTACTGGCACTGATCACCCCTGCGGCGCCTCCCAGGGATAGTGTCCCCAGAAATCCATATCCTAAAGAAGACCCTAGTGTGACAGGGGCCTGCCAGTCGGAGCAAAATTCTGCGCTGATGGCCCTGGTCACTATGCGTTTCTGGACATGCCCTTCACTTGGGCATGGAACCGTGAGAGGTCTGATTGTCCCTACGGAAAAGAACCTTGGAGGCCTGTCTGTGGCCGTCATATATACATTTTTAAATAAAAACACGTACCCGTCTTTAACCCGATAACATGCATTACCCCGGGGTCGTTTGACCGCATGGCCCCATCTTGTGGAACCTTCCCTCCCCCTGGACTGTCCACTTGATTGTACCTCTTGGTGAGAATCAAATGGATATGTCCCTGAGGCTGAGCTTACGTGGGTGCTGTTGCACTTGCCACACATAAGCTGCCTACCCGCGGTGACTGCAATGCATTTCTGTTGCTTGCAGTCACAGGTGAAGTGTCCTTCCCGGACCCGGCACTCCTGGAGAGCACAATGTGCCTCAGCGCACGAATCATTTTTAGGGACAAAGGCATGCACGCACCCCCATCCCTCTCCCTTAAAACATTGTGGGTAGTTCCCAAGTGTCTCCTCCGGTTGGGGTCCCGTCCCCCTTAGAATTCCCGGCTCAGTGAGCTCTACACACCTTCCTTGTATCCCTTGCTTAAAGTACCCAATATGTTCTTTGCAGGGTGCCCCCGATGTGTCAATAGTGAATAACTCTTGTGGGAGCCACCCTGGTGTTGCGATGAATAGGGAGTTTACTGATCGCGCTGAGGGGTAACAAGCGGTCCTATTCCCATAGATCTGGATGTGTGTTTTCAGGAATAGGTTTCCTTCCATGATTGGTGGTTCTGCTCCCCTAACCCCCATATGTTGGAGTGTATTTACAATGGTCAGGGTTATTATCAGATATGTCCCTGTTCCCATATCGCTCTTTTTTTTTCCAACAGTATTTTACAATTACAGTATATACAGAAAATAAACAGGCAATCAAATTAAAAGTAGTTGGTTCCGACGTCTTGATAGTAGATCTGGTCCTGGTTCCTGTGGAAGTTGAATGAGCAAAACGGTATTTTTTAGTTCATTTGTCCTCATATAGTTTTAATTGGGTCCAGTGTTTCCAGACCCCCTGTCCCCTTATATCTATACAGGCACAGGTATCTCCGCTAACAATGACCTCGTAAGGTCCGTGCCATCTTGGGGCAAATCCTGGTTTTGCAGGAAGCACTTTTGTTAATACCCGGCTCCCGGCTTTTGGGACTTCTGGTAATATTTCTGAGTCCCCCTCTGCGTCGACCTGTGCCTGATTAGAAATTACGGACCGGCGCATCCCCTTCAATTGGGTGCTAAGGTCTCGGATGTATTGTCGGATCCTATCTTTTATCGGACCCACATCTGTCCAGCCTGTAATAATGTTTTCGGGTAAGTGCATTGCTCGCCCGGTCATCAGCTCGTATGGAGTCAAGCCGGTAGTTCGATTTGTGGTCGCCCTAAGCCTCATCAGAACTGCAGGTAGGACTTCTGTCCAATTTCTACCTGAGGATTGCATTGCTTTTGCCATTGTTGTTTTTAGAGTCCGATTCATCCTCTCCACCATCCCGGAACTTTGTGGGTGATAGGGGATGTGAAATTTTTGTTTTATTCCTAATAGTTGGCAAATGTTTTTCAGAACCTTTCCTGTGAAATGTGTTCCCTGGTCCGAATCAACTTGGAATTGGCATCCCCCATCCATAGCAAGCTTAGTGTGAATTAAATAACACTTTGTACTGGCCTTTTTTGGCTGCAATTGGACATCCATTCATTTGTCTGTAATCTTATCAAAAGACATCGCTTTCCCCATTAAAATCACATGCCATACAGTTCCGATCTTTATATGAGTACTCTTACACTATCTCTAATTTGATCATTTGTTTGCGTGCAAGCGCTACACCACAGTACTTCACAAAATAATTATGTCTTTATCAATACCCAATATAGTATATGAATATATCATACAAAGTTGGTTAAGGCTTTTCAGGATTTGATGTTATTCTTGTGTCTATATGGCAGTGCTATACTGTATAATAAAAATAATCAAGCGGCAGTTGTATCATACCACTTTACACATCGTACCCGTGATATCCAAACCCTTTTAATTTAAGCCGTTTCTTTTTTTTAAACTGAGCTCCAGATCGAAACCCCCGCACTCTAGGAAAAGTAACAGGCGCCGAATCAAAATCAAAGCAGGTACAATACATACCAGTTATTTGATTAGGAACATTTTGGTTTCTTAACTGGCTAGGTTTTAAGCTTTGCAGTGCTTTTATATTTGGCAAACCTTGAACCTTGATGGCTCATGAAATTCCGACGGCAGTACATAATTTTAACTAGTTCAGAATACTAAACTATCTGACGTTCGCAAATCGCGATATTCTGCGATTAATACTGTATTTCACTGACTTGATATACTTTAAACTAATTCATAGACCTCAGTCTTTTGTTCCTGCTTTTCTACCTTTCCACAAAATAACTTATTTTCTTCTCTTAACTCCTCAACTAACTCTTATAATTTCTACTTCAAGACAAAGGAAAGAGCACATGCTTCCTTCCAAGGTTTAAATCCTTTCTTAACATTAAAACAAACAACAATAAAGCATTCACGCAACCACTTTGTTTAAACACACACACATATATACACATGGAAGCTTCCAAAAGTCATTCCACAGTACATCCTTTTTCATTCAAACTTATCATTTCAGACTGGGATGAGTGTAAAACATTCAAAGAGAACACTGAACATTGATTAAGACAATCGCTTTTATTCTTCTTTCTTCCAAACTGTAATTGACTCAAAGCAGAAGTAAATTCAAGAAATCCTATCACTTGAATCTTTACAGTTTTAACACTCTCCCAGCCCCCCTGAGGCTAAACCAAGGTGCAATGTACTGCACCTACTGCCTGTAGCAAACATTCCACAGGAACAAAGAGCTCCCTGCTCTCAATCTAATTACAACAACAACTACCTACATTCGACAAGCTACCAGATCTCACAAACACACTGAAATACAAAAACTAAGATCTCTCCTATCCATCTGCTGCCTTTCCCCTGGCGTAAAAGGCTTATAGGTTGCCTTTGGTTGTGCTAACGTCCCTCCTCTCGTGACTGGCGCTAGATTATAATTGTCTATGTTTTCTTTTGATGCTGGAGTGGCTGTATGTTTCTGCACTGACTCGTATGGGCGCCGAGGGTCCGTTTCCTCTGATCTCTGCGTTATCTCCGCAGTGTGGTTTCTGTATTCTAATTCCCTCACTCTCTCCTGTAATACTTTAATTTGCTCTGTCTCTTTGTGTCTCTCCTCCATAGAGGCATTTACTTCCTCAATTAGTCCAGCTAACTGGGTCACTAATATTACTCCCATTACTTTTGTTTTGTCCCGTTTAACTCCGTCTACCCACTTTCTTTGATCTTCTAAAGTTTGTGATGCGTTCCACCCGTTCCGTTTCATCTTTGCAACAATCGCTTCTCTGGCTAACAGATACTTCAAAATGAGAGCTACTGCAGTTTCTCCCTTAACAACGTGGTCTGCCATTTTTCTGTCTAGCAGTCCTGCAACCCCCGCATGCTGGCTGCTACAGTAAAAGTGCCTCAACTCCTGTCACTGATACTGCCCCAGCACCGTCTGTATTGCTGTAGAGCCTCGTAGTGAGGTTCCAGTGGGTCTCTTTCCCCTGGGCTCCCCCAACTATTCCTGACACCTCACGCTTGGACTATTTTGTGTTGTCTTATTGGGATGTGTGCTGGTTGTTTAGTGGGTTTGTCCGCCCCTGTTCCCAGCCCCTCTAAGTACAACGCCTCCCGCTCGGCCACCACCCCCACTAGCAGGGTTGATCCGTTACCCCCCAAAACCGGGTATCCTGCTATGGGCTGTGGTGTTCCCTACAGACGAACAAGGTTATCAAACTCCGCCCGGGTCCCTAATGGATCCTCCGTCGTCGTGTCTCTTGGTCAGGATGGATCGGGTCCACTTTTCCTCAACACTTACACACCTGTACTCTGTTATCAAAGCCCCTGTTATAGTTAGTAACTGTATCGACTCTGAGGTTGTTCGTCCCTTCAGAGTCAGTGTTGTTACCCGATTTACACTGTCCGTGCCTTGCACCCTGAGTGCCTGTCCCTCTTAGCGCCCGCTTCAAAACCCAACCTTAGCGTGGGAGATTTCTCCTCTTAACGTCCAGTTTAGGGTAGGGCACCTTGAGTCAAGCACTCCCTTGTCCTATTGCCTTGGCACAGACAGCGGTTTCATTTACAATCCTGGGTTAGTTACACCAATTAGTTCTGCATGCGGTTCTTATCTTTATATTAGTCTTAATTCCTGTTATCAAATAGCCCAAAACCTGTTATCTTTACCTCTGGTCCTTTACTCCTATTAAAGTTAAAAGTTACTTACCTTCTTCCACGCGGTTGTTCTGACCTGTACCTCTTTAGTGCGGACTTCTGTTTCAATTTAAAACTTAGGCAAGATTATACAGTTCTACAAGACAACAATACTCAAAACAGACAAACCCTAACCCTTAAAGGTACCTCACTTTGAACGGAGACCTGCACTCGCCTCTGACTGCTCTGGATTTGTATCAGATTCGTTTAAATTTGATCCCGACTTTCAAACTGTGGCCATCAGTCAGAAGTCAGATATCAAATCCTGCCGACTACGCCATTTTGTTGTAGGGAAATATCCCTTACCAGTGCAGAATAGACGTTGAGTCGCAAATCAAGGTTCAAAGCGTGTCTTTATTGTACAATTACTGGGATCCCAGGGAGACCCCCGTAGCCAGCTCAGAAACAGTGGCTTGGCCACGTTGATCTCAATTGGATTACATCAGCCCTGGATCTTTATAGGGCTCCAAATTTGAGCGGGAACATTTGATTATGCATCTTTTTACAATATGTATAAAGTGGTCTGTCAGGTCAGGAAGTTCTCTGGGAGGCTTGTCAATTTGCATTTGTATGGTGTGTGTTCGTGTTAATGGGATTACTTGGTCCTGCCCCGGTGTCTAAATGCGTTTCCCATTATCATCTCTATGTGTCCTCTTATTTGAATTTGATCCTATTGTCCCGTGTCTGTGTTTCCTGCTTGTGAGATTGAGTGTTAATGTTATCCTGTCTTGTTGGATGTCTGGAGTACTTCATTCTAACCTTTTATTCTTATATCTTGGTTTATCAGATTTTTATGTCTGCCTTGGCCGAATTAGTAATGTTTCAGTGATAGCTTGGTTTTGATAACCCACTCTGTGTCTCGTTTCATAGGGATCTTGATCGTCCTTGACCAGTTTAAAATGCAGCTACAGGCTGTTGCTAGGCAGATTAGGGATCTCCCGCAGTTTCTGAAATTCGTGAGTCTCTCAGCTGTGCAGGGGGAGACCCGATCGAATATCCATCCGGGGGTGCCCCTCTGCATTGTTGGCCCGTTATGAGTGGTGCCAATTAGTCCAATAAAAATATGTTTGATGATACAAATATGGTTTTCTGGAAAATTTCCTCCTTCAAAGGTAAGCAAGATGGTACATTTCAGTGGCAATGCTGATTGCCTTTTTATTGGTTGCCAACTCGAGATCGAGGTTCACCCGTGGTTCATGACTCCTCAGAGAAGTTGCTAATAGAGCAGGCGGGATTGCACCAAAATTGTGCGGGTTGAGGGGAGAAGTGTTTGTCATGCTCACCCCCACAATGGAGCTGGCAAGGGCAGGAGTGCTGTGCGGGGGTTTAATACCCACACCCTTATCCTACACCAGTGCCAGAAAGAATGGGATGCGGTCCTGTATGTCATTTTTAAAGGCCTCTTAACTTGGTTAGGACTGCTGCCCCATACCTGCATTCGATTCTGCCCCAGGAACCTGCCCCAGGAACCTGCATTCGATTCCCCACTGTCTGTATGGAGTTTGCACGTTCTCCCCGTGTCTGCATGGGTTTCCTCCGGGTGCTCTGGTTTCCTCCCACAGTCCAAAGATGTGTGGGTTGATTGGCCATGCTAAAATTGCCCCTTAGTGTCCAAAGATGTACAGGTTAGGTGGATTTGCCATGCTAAATTGCCCCTTAGTGTCCAAAGATGTACAGGTTAGGTGGATTGGCCATGCTAAATTGCCCCTTAGTGTCAGGGGAATTAGCAGACTAAATATGTGGGGTAACGGGGATAGGGCCTGGGTGGGCTTGTTATCGGCACAGGCTCGATGGGCTGAATGGCCTCCTTCTGCACTGCAGAGATTTTATGATTCTATCATAACTGATAGGACTGGAGTTATATATTTTTTAACCTCTCTGAGTGTTAAATAAACATGCTCACAGCGAGTGCGGATCAAATTCTGTGGGTGCTTTTATTAGAAGGAACTAGAATTGTGATTTATTGCATATGGAGTTTTGCCTGTCAATCCATATCAGAATAGAAAAAAAAGCATTCACAATTTATCACCGACAATCACACAATCACAATCCAGTGGACATCTTATAAACAACAGTAATAAATTATGACCAAAACTAATCTTTCAAAAGTTTTATTAATATATATCTTTGCAGTTTGACATTTCGCAATGAATTCTGCTACGAATACTGTACAGAAGCAGGGAGTTCAGAGTTCTGCTTATTATCCATTCTCTATATAATTCTACATTTTGTTCCCTTTATAATATACAATTTCTTACATCCCCAAACCCAGTAGGTCATTTACATTGAGTTTCAGTTGGGTAGTAAACATGCATAGATCTATAATATACAGTCTGAGATTGCAAGTGATTCTCATGCAACTGGTAAATTGTCACACCATGATTTCTCAAGCCACATGATATTTTCAGCAAAAGTAAAGCTCGGCTGGCTCCCGAACTGGAATAAGTGATAGCACTCCCACTTTCTACAAAGCATGATGTTCCATTGGAAATTAGCAAGCAGCCTGGTGCTAGTGATGAGTCAAGGCAGGATCTTTGAAACAGAAATCCCGAGAGTTGGGTCACTTTTAGGCACTGGAGTGTGAACGTTAGTGTGATACAGCAGAACCACCCCCACCCTCCCCTCCCCCGCGCCCCAAAGATAGTTTCTCATTCGAGCTGCAGCTATAGGGGCAGGATTTTCCACCCACGCTCGTCCCAAAACCAGAAAATCCCACCCAAGGCCCACCCCCCCACTACGATTCCCGTGGTGGACGGGATGATGAGAAAACTCCCCCCTTAGTGTTGTAGGCATTGGAACATAGAACATAGAAAAGCTGCAGCACAAACAGGCCCTTCGGCCCACAAGTTGTGCCGAACATGTCCCTACCTTAGCGATTACTAGGCTTACCTATAACCCTCTATCTTACTAACTTCCATGAACTTATCCAAAAGTCTCTTAAAAGACCCTATCGAATCTGCCTCCACCAGCACTACCGGCAGCCGATTCCACGCACCCACCACCCTCTGAGTGAAAAACGTACCCCCAACATCTCCTCTGTACCTACTCCCCAGCACCTTAAACCTGTGACCTCTTGTGGCAACCATTTCAGCCCTGGGTAAAAGCCTCTGAGATTGAGGCAGTGCAATCAAGCAACATCCCAGGATATTGCCCATATATACTAAGGTGTACGCACTGAAACTTATTCAAACTCACTCAATTCTTGGTTTGGAGCAATCCGTTACATCTCTTGAACCCTTCATTGTAAGTTGGTTACATTCTTATGGTGAGGAATGTTTTTTAATTCATTCGTGGCACATGGGCGTCACTGATTGGGCCAACATTTATTGCCCATCCCTAGTTGCCTTTGTACAGAGGGTAGTTGAGAGTCAACCACATTGCTGTGGCTCAGGAGTCACATGTAAGCTAGACTGGGTAAGGATGGCAGATTTCCTTCCCTAAAGGACATTAGTGAACCAGATGGGTTTTTTTCACAACCGATAATGGCTTCATGGTCATCAGTCGATTCTTAATTCCCGATATTTTTTATTGAATTCAAATTCCACTATCTGGCGCAGCAGGATTCGAACCCGGGTCCCCAGAACATTAGCTGAGTTTCTGGATTAAAAGTCTAGCGATAATACCACTAGGCCATTGTGCCCATTATGTTCCATGGTATGGCTGAGTATGGTACAGAATGGGATGATATGACTTAATATAGAATGGAAAGGTGAGGGATGGACTGGGATAGTTTAGGATGGGATTGGATAGGATGGTTTGGGTTGGAATGATATGGGATGTGATAGTATGGAATGGGATAGTATGGCTGAGTAGAGGATGATCTGGTGAAGGATCTGCTTCTTCCACCCTCAACTGGAAGCTCATCAAAGCTCTGCTCTCATACCCTAACTCACACCTATCTCAATCACCTATCAGCACTTTCCAAACCCATGGTCTTTGCCAGCTAGAAGGACAAAGGCCTCAGATACATGGGGAACACCACCACCTGGAGGTTCCCCTCCAAACCACTCACCATCCCGACATGGAAATATATCGGCCGTTCCTTCACTGCCGCTGGGTCAAAATCCTGGAATCTCACCCTAACAGCATGGTGGGCGTACCTACATCACGGGGACTGCAGTGGCTCGAGATGGCAGCTCACCATCACTTTCTCAAGAGGCAATTAGGGATGGACAATAGATGCTGGGCCAGCCAGCGACACACACATTCCATAAGTGAATTGATTTAAAAATTCTCACCCTTTTCAAATCCCTCCATCACTGGGCACCCTCCCCCCCCCCCCCCCCCCCCGCCTCTCTCTGTGACCTCTTCCAGCATTACAAGTCCTCCGGGAATATCAGTTTTCCTCCGATTCCAGCCTCTTGCATTTCCCTGATTTGAATCTATTCAGCTGCCCGGATCATATGCTGTGGAATTCTCCCATTGAACCTTTCCTCCTTGCTGTGTGCCTCTCCCCCTTTAAGATGCTCCTTAAAATCTACCTCCTCGATTTTGGTGGTTCAACCGGTCACTTTTAATAGGCTCCCTACCTGGTGAAAATCTAGACCTCAAAGTCCGCACACAGTGTATACGGCTCCCTCTGTGACTCAATGTTACATTTTTACTGATAACACGAGGCACCTTGGCACATTTTACCAGATTAAAGGTGCAAGTTGTAATTGTATGTTATTGACTGCAGCAGACAAGATTTCAGCCTGTGTCACCCTGACTCAAGGCTACTGACATGCCCATTCCAATTCGATTGCTTTCAGAGTCACAGAATTGTTCCAGTGTAGGAGGCCACTTGACCCATCGAGTCTGCACCGGCTCCCCGAATGAGCAATACATTTAGTGCCATTCTCCTGCCTTCTCCTCGTAACCCTGCACATTCTTCCTTTTCAGATAACAGTCTCATTCCCTTTCGAACTCTGACCAATTTTTACAGATGCATCCTTTCCGGTTGCATCACAGCTCCTGCTCTGTCCAAGATTGCAAGAAACTACAAAGGTTGTGAACATAGTCCAGTCCATCACGCAAACCAGCCTCCCATCCATTGACTCTGTCTACACTTCCCGCTGCCTCGGAAAAGCAGACAGTATTATCAAGGACCCCACGCACCCCAGACATAACTTCTTCCGTCAGGAAAAAGATACAAAAGTCTGAGGACACGTACCAACCGATTCAAGAACAGCTTCTTCCCTGCTGCTATCAGACTTTTGAATGGACCATTATTAAGTTGATCTTTCTCTATACCCTAGCTGTAACTGTAACATGACATTCTGCACCCTCTCCTTTCCTTCTCCCCTATGTACTCTATGAGCAGCATGTTATAGCACACAAAAAACAATACTTTTCACTGTATCCCAATACATGCAACAATAATAAATTAAATCAAAATCAAAGAAAGCCTCGATTGAACTTGCCTCCACCACACTTCCAGGCAGTGGAATTCAGCATCCTCTCATAAATGAAGAAATTCCACCTCATTCCGTGTTTCCGAACAGGCCCCGGGATTACAATTCCAGGTCCACAGAGACCACACTCTCCATTCACTGGCTATATTTTGTAACCGAATGTTATCCAGTTCTGTGGTAATAAGAACACGTCTACCAAGGGTTTCATTAGCATCCATACCTCAGCAATCGCTGGTCACAGCACAGTCTCAGTAAATTATGCACTTTGTGGATTGAGGCATCAATAGAATTGAACATTTGTTCATGATGGAGAAATGAGAAAACTGACAGATGTTTAACTGGAGAACTTCCTGCAGAGACTTGCAAGTTGGTGAATGGAAAGAGGCAGGAAAGAAAGCGACTGTTTTTGAGCCTGGGTAAGATGCTCTTCTGGAGAGTTGGTGCAGATGGGCCAAATGGCCTCCTTCTGCACTGTCGGGATTCTACGAGATTATATGGAAGAGGCAACTTGGACACATGTCCAAGACTGCAAAAAACTACAAAAGGCCATGAATGAAGCCCAGTCCATCACGCAAACCAGCCTCCCATCCATTGACTCCGTCTACACTTCCCACTGCCTCGGCAAAGCAGCCAGCATAATCAAGGACCCCACGCACCCCGGACATACTCTCCTCCATCTTCTTCCGTCGGGAAAAAGACATAAAACTCTGAGGTTACATACCAACTGCTATGACTGTAACACTACATTCTGCACTCTCTCCTTTCCTTCTCTATGGACAGTATGCTTTGTACAACGCACAAGAAACAATACTTTTCACTGTATCCCAATACATGTGACAATAATAAATCAAATCAAATCTTTTTCCCTGCTGCCATCAGACTTTTGAATGGACCTATTATAGATTATGCTGATCTTTCTCTGCACCCTAGCCATGACTATAACACAGTATTTTGCACCCTCTCCTTTCCTTCTCCCCTATGTACTCTATGAACAGTATGCTTTGTCTGTATAGTGCGCAAGAAACAATACTTTTCAATGTATACCAATACATGTGACAATAATAAATCAAATCAAGTATGTTGCCATTCTTTCAGTGTCACTGGGTCAAAATCTTGGAACTCTTTACCAAACAGCACTGTGAAAACACTTTCGCCAGAGGGGCAATTTTTTTTCCAGAGGGACAGTTTTTTCACACAGAGGATGGTGAGTGTCTGAAACAAGCTGCCAGAGGCAGTAGTAGAGGCGGGTACAATTTTGTTATTTAAAAAGCATTTAGACAGTTACATGGGTAAGATTGGTATAGAGTGATGTGGGCCAAATGCAGGCAATTGGGATTAGCTTAGGGGTTTAAAAAAAAGGACAGAATGGACAAGTTGGGCCGAAGGGCCTGTAACCCTCTATGACTCTGTGATATGATTAATGGTGGCCCCACCAACACAGGGACTTTCAGAGATGCTCAATAAACACTTTGCCTTTCCACGCATCAAAAATTGATTTTTTTTATCGATAGTATAAAGCGGGAGCAATTTCTACTCCTTCCCAAGACAGAATAGGATTGGAGGTAATAGTCATTTGCTCACTTAGAAATTCAGAACAGGAATCAAAATGATGTGCGGGAAGCTGTGATGGGAGACTGAGTCTGGAGGAGGCAACCTGATGTGAGGGACAGAGGGAGATACGGAGGGGGGTTGATGTTGGGGGGAGACTGAGACTGGAGGAGGAAGGTTGATGCTGAGGAACAGAGGGAGATGCTGAGGGAGGCTGATTTTGGGGTGAGAGTGCAGGAGGGAGGCTATGCTGAGGGACAGAGGGAGATGCTGAGGGAGGCTGATGTTAGGGAGAGAGTGGAAGGTGCAGTGAGAGATAGAGTCTGGCATAGGAAGATGCAGGGGGGAGACTGATGTTGGAGGGGGATATAGGCACAGTGGCTCTAATAATCAGGTCATATTCCTTTTTTCTGGATTCCACTACCCTCAGAAATACTTTCCCTCCATTTTCTCTATCGACCCGTTTCATTGTCTCAAACAATTCAATTAAATTAGTCCTTACGAAACTACGAACAGGAGTAGGATTATAGAATCCCTACAGTGCAGAAGGAGACCATTCAGCCCATCAAGTCTGCACCGACTCTCCGACAGAGCACCCGACCCAGGCTTGACTCCATCCCCGTAAGCACATGCATTTACCCCACCATCCCCCTAACCTGCACATCTTTGGACACTAAGGGGCAATTTAACATGGCCAATCCACCTAACCTGCACATTGCTGGAGTGTGAGAGGAAACCGGAACATCCAGAGGAAACCCACGCAGACACGGGGAGAATGTGCAAACTCCGCACAGACAGTGACCTGAGGCTGGAATCGAACCTGGATCCCTGGCGTTGTAAGGCAGCAGTGCTAACCACTGTGCCACGGTGTTGATTATCTCTTTGAACCTGATTCCATGAGAGTTGAGTGAATCTCGACCCAAGACCATACTGCTCACATCTGTCCCCCCCCAAACCTTTAATCTCTTTGTTTACAACAATCTTAGATTTCAAGTGAACAAGTTATTTAACATCAACCGTCATTTATGGAAGAGTTCTAACACCCAATGGACTGAGCGTTCCGGGGATGTAAACTGTTCATCTCAATGTAATAAACACCAGTCGCAAACTGGCTGACTTTAAAAAGCGATTCCGCCCTCCCCACTCTCTGCAGCAATATCACGCTGTGTGTGTGTGTGTGTGTGTGGGCGAGCCACGGGCATGAGTTCTGGAGGTCAAGCAGGAAGCTACCAGGAAGGTTACAATTTTAGGAGGGATTTCTCCAATGCATCCCACCGCCCCTTCCCCCCCAAAAAAGGGTGTACCCTTTTACTTTCAGCTCTTTCACCACTCTTGGTGAAAAAAACAGCTTGCCCACGCTTGGCCACCTACCCATGCCATGTGTTTTGTGGCACTTTGGAGGTGGATTGAAGTCATTAAGTGGCCAAGGGTCTCAATAGGCCTAAAGGCAGGCTGGCTAATGGGTGCCTTGCCCACCCACCCACTGTTGTATTATCGGGACCGGGTCAGGGGGTTGTATGGGGAGGTGGGGGGGGTAGGGGTGGAGTAAGGTGTTGCACTACCCGCCAGATCTATTTTACGTGGCTCCCACTGAAATACAGCCAGCCGGGGGGGGGGGCTGTAAAATCCACCCCTTTGGGTCGAAGTGTTTCTAATGATGGTCCTGAAAGCTCTGGGGTGGAATTCTCCCAAGCCCCTGCTGGTGTTTGTTGGCGGGCACGGTGGGAGAACATGGCGGGATGCCCAGAAATCAGTTTCACGCCGGCGTGATGTTCCAGTGGGAACCTCCGCTGGAGCCCACAATGGCGGGTCAGAAAACCCGCCAGAGGATGGCCTAATTTTCATCCCCACAATGGGACGCAGATGAAGGCCCAACCCCCCCACCCCCCCCACGCCAACTCAATGGGGGCGGCACATAGGCACAGTGGTTAGCACTGCTGCCTCACAGCGTCAGGGACGCGGGTTCGATTCCCGGCTTGGGTCACTGTCTGTGTGGAGTTTGCACGTTTTCCCCATGTCTGCGTGGATTTCCTCCGGGTGCTCCGGTTTCCTCCCACAGTCCGAAAGATGTGCGGGTTAGGTGGATTGGCCATGCTAAATTGCCACTTAGTGTCAGGGCAACTAGCTAGGGTAAATGCATGGGGTTATGGGGATGGGGCCTGGGTGGGATTGTGGTCAGTGCAGACTCGATGGACCGAATGGCCTCCTTCTGCACTGTAGGATTCTATGATTCTCCGCGATGCCAGTGGGGATACACATTCAGGACAACGTGGTGCGCAGATGTCAGGACTCAATGCCTGGAGCTGTCTCCAGAGTTCAAGATGGAAGCTGCCCCCGCAATCCTGTGTCCTGAACACCACAGCAGTGGGTTGGGGGGTGCCTCAGATTCGGGGGTCCATCTTCCAGACTCAGAATAATTAATGAGGTCGGGGCCGGAGGATTTGGCATATTTTCCTACCAGCCATTGCAGCGGGAGACCTCCACATTTCCCCCCCACCCACCAAGGGAGAAGTCCGCCCTCAGTGCCGAGGTGGGGTCGGAAACACAGAGTGATGCCCGCTGTGCCGGCTGGCAGGAAAACACACCCAAGCCTCCAACCCCGACCTCTTTGATTATGCACACGGGTGTCTTACGCTGTATTCGATAGCCGAGCAGGCCTGGATGGTACGTAAGCCGCCATCGAGTCTGGGCGCCATATTGAAAAGGCGCCAACATCACTGACCGCTATCGAGGAGAGAAGATGGACCTCCTGGAAATGAAGCTGGATCTCCAGGAACATTCTGAGGCTGGAAGATGGACCCCCCTCCAGGACAACCAAATCCGGAAGGTTCACCTGTAGATATATCCCCGACCCACTGCTGTGGTGTTCCAGGGTCCAGGGTTACTTCCACCTCCATCCTAAACTCCAGAGGCAGCCCCAGGCATTGTTCAGGCGAGTCCCAACATCTGCACATTGTTCCAAACCCGTTTTCCCGCCAGCATCACGGAGAATCTGGTGTGAGGAGTCTCAGGTCTTCATCCCACTAACGGGACACAAATGAGGTTCCACGCGGTCCTCTGGCGGGTTTCCTGACCCGTCACTGTAGGCACCAGTGGGGAGAATTCCAGCTGTAAATTTATACCAGTATGAAATCGATTTCTGGACATTCCCTCCGGCTTCTCCCACCGTGCCCCCCATTGAACATGGCTTGGGGGAATTCCGCCCTTACGCCAGAAACTTCCGACCTCGTCCGCAGCTGGGATTCTCCAGTCCCGCTGCGATGAATGGAGTTTTGGCTGAGTGCCAAATTCTCCGTTCTCGCTGGTGGGGTGAACGGGATCGGAGAATCTCACTCTTAAGCCTCAAATTGGGAGAATGCCAGCCCTGGTTTGAATTTTTAGGCTGTACCCTTCAGTCCGAGATTCCCCAGCCAGCGGGAAGAGTTTCTCTCTTTCTATCATATCCTTATCAGTTCCCCTAAATATAAAATCATAGAAATTTACAGCACAGAAGGAGGCTATTCAACCCATCATGTCTGTGATAGCCAGCCTATTTGGCAGCATGGTGGCACAGTGGTCAGCACTGCTGTCTCACAGCGCCAGGAACCCGGGTTCAATTCATACCTCAGGTCACTGCCTGTATGGAGTTGGCTCGTTCTCCCCGTGTCTGCGTGGGTTCCCTCCAGGTGCTCCGGTTTCCTCACACACACTAAAGATGTGCAGGTTAGGGGGATTGGCCATTCTAAATAACCCCTTAATGTCCAAAGATGTATATTAGCCATGGTGAATGTGCAGGGTTACGGGGTTAGGGTGGAGGAGAAGGCCTGGCTAAGGTGCTCTTTCGGAGACTCAGCACAGACTCCATGGGCCAAATGGCCTCCTTCTGCACAGTAGGGATTCTATGGTGCTCCCACTATCCAGTTCTTGGTCCTAGTCCTGAGGGTTTTGGCACTTCTCATAGAATCATAGAATCCATGCAATGCAGAAGGAGACCATTTGGTCCATCATGCCAGCACCAACTCTTGCCCAGGCTTACCCTGTAACTCCACGTAGCTACTCTGCTGATCCACCTAACCTGCACATCTTTGACACCAAGGGGCAATTTAGCATGGCCAATCCACCTAACCTGCACATCTTTCGACACCAAGGGACAATTTAGCACGGCCAATCCACCTAACCTGCACATCTTTCGACACCAAGGGGCAATTTAGCATGGCCAATCCCCCTAACCTGCACAGCTTTCCAATGCATATCTAATGCGATGGTGGCTTCTGCTCTTATCCTCCTTTCAGATCCAACCACCACCCTCTGGGTAAAAAGAATTCTCCTCAACTCTCCTACCAATTACTTTAATTATAGTCCTCGAAGTTACTGACCTCTCTGCTCAAGGAAATTGTCTCTTCCGATCCACTCTATCTTGGCCCTGATAAGTTTATACATCTCAATTAAATCTCCCTCAGCCTCCTCCGTCCCACAGAATGCAGACTCATTCTGTCAAATTTTTCTTCAAATTTGCTATTCCTCGCAAACCTCCAACCACATCCTTCCTGTGATGTGGTAACCAGAACTGTGCATCCGGTGACCATCTTATACAACTCCGCTATCACCTTCCTGCTTTTTATATTCTATGCCTTGACCAATAAAGGATAAAAAAACATCCCTTCTGCCTTACCTTATCTATTTGTAATGCTCGGCTCAGAGATCTGTGGAAATGCACTCCAAAGACCTGCTGTTCCTCTGTTACTCTCAGAATCCTCCCATGTCTTGTGTATTCCATCACCTTGTTTGACCGTCCCAAGTTAATTACCTCTCACTTCTCCGGGCGGCACGGTGGCAAAGTGGTTAGCATTGCTGCCTCACAGCGCCAGGGACTCGGGTTCGATTCCCAGCTTGGGTCACTCTCTGTGCAGAGTCCACAATTCTCCCCGTGTCTGCGTGGGTTTCCTCCGGGTGCTCCAGTTTCCTCCCACAGTCTGAAAGACGTGCTGGTTAGGGTGCATCGGCCGTGCTAAATTCTCCCTCAGTGTACCCGAACAGGCGCCGGAGTGTGGCGACTTGGGGATTTTCACAGTAACTTCATTGCAGTGTTAATGTAAGTCTACTTGTGACACTAATAAACTTTAAGCTTTTGAATTCCATTTGCCACTTTACTGTCCACCTGATTGATATCTTGTTGCAGTCTATAGCTTCCTTTACTGTCAACCATTTTGTCAACTTCTCAACCAGGCCCCCTATATTTAAGTTTAAATTGTTGCCTTTTGCCACGAGAAGCAATGGATCTGGTACTGAGTCTTGCAAAACCCACTAGAAATAGCCTCCTCATTGTAAAATCACCTGGCAACACAACCCAGCCTGAAAACATCCCCCAAGTCACTGCTTAACCTTCTTCGTACAGGAGAATACAACCATAGTTTGTGCAATCTCTCCTCTTAACTCTTGGAATCCAAATATCATTCTGGATCTAAATTGCAATGCATCCAAGACCATACAAACAAATTAGGAGCAGGGGAAGGCCATTCGACCCCTCCAGCCTGTCCATCATTCAATGAGATCGTGGCTGTTCTGATTGTAACCTCAACCCCACATTCCAGCCCACCCCCGATAACCTTTCACCCCCTTTTTAATCAAGAATCTATCTTGCTCTGCCCTAAACATATTCAAAGACTCTGCTTCCACTGCCTTGCGGAAGAAAGTTCCGGACACTCACCACCCTCTGAGAGAAAAAAAATTCTTCTCATCTCCCTCTTAAATGGGCCACCCCTTATTTTTAAACAGTGAGCCCTAGTTCTAGATTCTCCCACAAGAAGGAAACATCCTCTCCATATCCAAGACCAATGTTTGCTTTCCTAGATATGGTGCCCAGAACTGCTGGCACAGTGGTTGGCACTGCTGCCTCACAGCGCCAGGCACCCGGGTTCGATTCCCAGCTTGGGTGTCTGTCCGTGCGGAGTATGCATGTTCTCCCCGTGTCTGCATGGGTTTACTCCCACAGTCCAAAGATGTGCGGGTTAGGTGGATTGGCCGTGCTAAATTATCCCTTAGTGTCAGGGGGGATTAGCTAGGGTAAATGCACGGGGTTATGGGGATAGGGCCTGGGTGGGTTTGTAGTCGGTGCAGACTCGATGGGCCGAATGGGCTCTTTCTGCACTGTAGGGATTCTATGATTCTATGACTGCAGCTCAGGTCTAACCAGAGTTTTCCCAGAAGGAAAAAAAAATCAAAACAGAGAAATTTATGTTTTTATTTGTTCATGGGATGTGGGCGTCACTGGCTGGGCCAGCATTTATTGCCCATCCATATTTGCCCTCCATTTCAGAGGGCATTTAAGAGTGAACCACATTGCTGTGCATCTGTCGTCAAACATAGGCCAGACCGGGTAAGGATGGCAGCTTTCCTTCCCTAAAGGACATGAGTGAACCAGATGGGTTTTTGCGACAATCGGCTAAGGTTTCATGGTCATCGTTAGATTCTTAATTCCAGATTTTTATTGAATTCAAATTTCACCATCTGCCACGGTGGGATTCAAAGTGAGGTCCCCACAGCATTACCCTGGATTTCTGGATTACTAGCCCAGTGACAACACCTCTGCACCACCGCCTCCCCAAGGTCCGGACTGCTCTTGTACACCTGAAATGGAATGGGAGTAAAAGCTGGGAAATAGGACTCCTGATATGAGATGATCTGGTATACCTTACAATAAGAATACTGGGCCAAACTGTTTTTTTCCTATAGGGTTGTAGAATAATTTATACCCTGTAATATTCTAATTATCTACATACAAAGACCAGCATTCTATTAGATTTTATTTAAATTATTTTCTGTACCTGTTCACGACATTTCAATGAGGCAGATGCTGGGATGTGAAACAGGAAGACAAGATGCTGGAAATACTCAGCTGGTCAGACAGCATCTATCAGGAGAGAAACAGAGTTCACTCATATACCCTTTGTAAGAACTGAAAGGAGGGGGGAATATGTTAGATCCGTGATGGGTACCCTCGGCTAGTGAGTGGGCTGCGTGAGCGGCCCTACCTCTGAGCCAGGAGCTCCAGGTTCGAGTCCCACCCCAGGACTTGGCGGCCGAGGAAGGTGCGTTCATAACGCGGCCAAACAGGTTGAGTGTCAACCTGTGAATCCTTCCAAACTTGCCAATGGCTGGCGGTAAGAGCGGGAGAGACTCCTGGTCAGCCACGCTTGATGTGAAGTGGTGCCCCTCATGCTATAATTCCCATTGTGACAGACTAGTGACCTGTTCCAAGTATTACTAGCTATGGAAACAGATGAAATCTGCCCTAGTGCCCATTAGGTGTGGGAAGAGAATTGGAATCAATGTATGTATTTTTTCTAAATTCCCTTTTTGATTGACCTCAGTCTTTTCCTCAGTAGCCTCAGTGATGGAACATTCCATGCTCTAATAACCCACTCTGTGAAGACAACTTCCCAACCTTTGGGCACTTAGTTTTGTTTTGGGAGAATCCCAGCCAATTAGTGAATATCACTGCATGTTATTGATGGTGGCACAGTGGTTGGCACTGCCCTCTCACAGCGCCAGGAACCTGGGTTCAATTCCAGCCTCCAGTCTGTGTGGAGTTTGCACATTCTCCCCATGTCTGCATGGGTTTCCACCGGGTGCTCTGGTTTCCTCCCACAGTCCAAAAATGTGCGGGTTAGGTTGATTGGCCATGCTAAATTGACCCTAGTGTCAGGGGGATTAGCAGGGTAAATATGAGAGGGTGCGGGAATAGGGCCTGGGTGGGATTGTGGTCGGTGCAGATTCAATGGGCCGAATGGCCTCCTTCTGCACTGGAGGGATTCTCTGATTATAATCTTTCAGTACTCACCCTCTTAGAACCATTCAGAATTAATACCCCCCTTAACCCCCTGCACTCTAATGAAAAAGTCTTTTTTGTTTGGTTATTCTTCAGAACTACAGAATTCCCTGTTCCTTTCTATGACTAACACCTTCCCCATAATGGGGCACCAGAACTGTACCCATAGACGCTCGGTCATACAGAGTATTGCTGGAAATAAAAAGAGACATGATGTCAAAATTTTTCATCTTGCACCTATCAGGACAGATTCGCAAGAAATTTCCAACTGTAATAGGAACAACAATTTATACTGCATGAGAAGAGTGTGCTGATTAGTTGGCAAGTGCATTCCGGGTGGTGGAGGCGTTGCCATGGAGAATGTTCAAGCTGCATTCTCCACGGCAATACCATCACCAATGAGAATCCACTTGCCAATCAATCAGCACTCTCTTTGCATGAGGTATAAATTTTTGTTTTCCCTGTTAAGGTACGGATCAGAATACCCAAAGTATGTTATGAAGCCTGACCAGACCCAAACAGTTTTTTCTATTTTTGACATTAGTGTGAGGAGAAGGTGTTTTACTCCAGGTGTGATTCTACTGATACACTAGGAAGCTTTTATCAAAACAAACATTATTTAACAATATAGTTTGACTATGATGAATAATTAGCGTAATTCTTACCAATTGAAGTACTTAAATATGATAAGGTACAATTATTAACGGTTAACCTATCTCTATTAGTTCCAATTCAAGTAATATTCCTCTTATAGAGTTAAACTCCTCTCCAAAATCAATTAGTAACACACAGGCTTACATGCTTCTACTTGTTAACAGAGCCTTCTGGAGAGAGAGAGAGCGAGACCTATTTCTCCTAGCAGGTCCCAAACAGCAGCCTCCAGAGACAGAGAAGGAGACACTTCTTGCTTCTTTCAGAACCTGACAGTAGCTGCCTGCTTTTCCCTGTCAGCTCAGCTTCTCCCCTTAAGCACGTGACTCTACCAACCTAGTCAAAACCCTACTCTGAAACCCCAGAGGAAAAGCCAAAATAAACAAAAATGCATCAACTCAGATTAAAACAAACATATCCTCAGCTAAAAAATTATTCACCTGCATTCTCAGCATGTTGAGCAGCCTGGTGCAGAAAAATCAGCACCATGTAGTGCAGAGCTGAATTTTAAATATACCCCTCGCAAGAAACATGATAATGAATACATTTCTTAAAGGCACAGTATCATCACACCCCCACGACAGTTGGAAATTTCTTGCGAGCTGTCTCTTTCTCTCAGCAATACTCAAGTTCTGTTCAAGTCACTGCAACCTAACCAATTTCACAAAACCACAGATTCCTACAGTGCAGAAGAAGCCATTCGGCCCATCGAGTCTGCACCGAAGCATGAAATGCCCTGACCAGCCCACCTAATCCCACTCGCCAGCACTTGGCCCATAGCCTTGAATGTTACGGCGTGTCAAGTACTCATCCAGGTATGTTTTAAAGGATGTGAGGCATCCCGCCTCCACCACCCTCCCAGGCAGCGCATTCCAGACCCTCACCACCCTCTGGGTAAAAAAGCTTTTCCTCAAATCCCCCTAAAGCTCCCACCCCTCACCTTTAACTTGTGTCCCCTCGTAACTGACCCTTCAACTAAGGGGACCAGCTGCTCCCTATCCACCCTGTCCATGCCCCTCATAATCTTGAACACCTCGATCAGGTCGCCCCTCAGTCTTCTCTGCTCCAACAACCCAAGCCTATCCAACCTCTCTTCATAACTTAAATGCTCCGTCCCAGGCAGCATCCTGGTGAATCTCCCCTGCACCCCCTCCAGGGTGTTCACGTCCTTCCTATAATGTGGTGACCAGAACTGCACACAGTACTCCAGCTGTGGCCTCACCAAAGTTCTATACAACTCCATCATGACCTCTCTGCTTTTCTAATCTATGTATTTCTTGTACATATTCACCATCACTTCCTCACTTTTATATTCAAGACCTGTTTCTAAAACACAGAACTTCCTTTGCTGCTTTTATGCTCTTCAAAAATCTATTACATAGCCATTGGCATCTTCCAGTTGCATTTTGATGCATTTTAGTTGGAAGAACATGGAAAGGCAATATAAAATAAGGGGTAAAATTCTTAAAGGGTGCAAGAGTAGAGGGACCTGGGTCTATATGTGCAGAGATCATTGAAGGTGGCAGGACAGGTGGAGAGAGTAGTTAATAAACAGTATCCTCGGCTTTATTAATAGGGGCACAGAGTACAAGAGCAAGGAGGTTATACTGAACTTATACAAGACACTGGTTAGACCTCAGCTGGAATATTGTGCACAGTTCTGGGCACCACACTACAGGAAAGATGTGAACGCATTGGAGAGAGAGCAGAAGAGGTTTACCAGAATGGTTCCAGGGATGAGAAACTTCAGTTATGAGGATGGATTGGAGAGGTTGGGACTGTTCTCCTTGGAGAGAAGGAGGCTAAGAGGAGATTTGATGGAGATGTTCAAAATCATGAGGGGGTCTGGACAGAGTAGACAGGGAGAAACTGTTCCCGCTTGGAAAAGGATCGAGAATGAGAGGGACACGGATTTAAAGTGATTTGCAAAAGAAGCAAATGTGATGCGAGGAAAATCTTTCTCACCCAGCGAGCGAGTGGGATCTGGAATGCGCTGCCTGGGAGTGTGATGGAGGCAGCTTCAATCGAGGCATTCGAGAGGGCGTTCGATGATTATTTGCATAGAAACAATGTGCAGGGGGGTAACGGGGGGGAAAGGCAGGGGAACGGCACTAAGCTTGAATGCTCGTTTGGAGAGTCGGTGCAGACATGATGGGCTGAATGGCCTCCATCTGCACCGTAACGATTCTGTGATTTCTTCATTGATTCCTTTCACTGTCCATTCCCAAAATTGTGTTTTACATATTCCAGCATTCAGTTGCACCATCCTCCAATCTTTAATCTGTCCCCTGAAATCACTAAGAGGCAACTTAGCATGGCCAATCAATCTAACCTGCAGTCTACCAGTCTTTGGACTGTGGGAGGAAACCCATGCAGATACGGGGAGAAGGTGCAGACTCCGCACAGACAGTGATCCAAGGCTGGAATTGAACCCGGGTCCCTGGCGCTGTGAGGCAGCAGCGCTAATCACTGTGCCACCGTACCGCCAATCTTGATCTTTTTTTCAAAAAATGTTTTTGTTCCAATTTCACCCCGCTCTCCCACAGGGCAGCACGGTGGCACAGTGGTCAATAATGAGTATAAAATTCTGCCCCTGGTGCCCCCAGAGCATTGAGCGTAGGCCTCTGGAATGCCAGTCTAGGAATATTATCACTACACTACCATCTTGGGGATATTCTACCTCCTCTGCTCTGGGTAAAATATGCGCGATCTTCTTGGAGATCCTCTCCACTTGGAATCGGCAGTTTGCGGTGTCGATGGTAGTCATGATGTGGAGATGCCGGCGTTGGACTGGGGTAGACAGTTTACCCCAGTAAACTGGGGTAGACAGTTTACCCCAGTCCAACGCCGGCATCTCCACATCATGACTACCATCGACTGGGTAAAATAGCCATGGGGTCAGGCTAGGTGGGTACATAAAGCCACTGTCATGGCATACAATTTTAGACACCACCCTTACCTCCCCATTTCCCCCCCTCCCACCCTGTCTCCCCCCGCCCCACCCCTCACTCCCCGCCCCTAGTGAACCCACCCCAGGACGAGGGTGTAAGATTCAGCGAATGGGGCACAAAAGACAGGAAGCTAGACAAAAATAAATCACTGGTCTCCACTCCTGAGCACCATCGTTCGGGGGGGGGGGGGGGGGGGGGGGGGGGGGGGTGAAGACTCCCCTGCCTCTTTTTGAAATAGTTACATAGAGTCATAGAATCCCTGCAGTGCAGAAAGGGGCCAATTGGCCCATCGAGTCTGCACCAATCACAATCCCACCCAGGCCCTATCCCCGCAACCCCACCTCTTTACCCTGCCAGTCCTCCTGACACCAAGGGACAATTTAGCACGGCCAATCCACCTAACCAGCTCGTCTTTCAGCCTGTAGGAGGAAACCGGGGCACCCGGAGGGAAACCCACGCAGACACGGGGAGAACGTGCAGACTTCGCACAGACAGTGACCCAAGCCGGGAATCGAACCCGGGCCCCTGGCGTTGTGAGGCAGCAGTGCTAACCGTGTGGCACGGGATCTTTTACATTCACCTGACAGAGCAGACAGGGTCTCGGTTTAACCGCACTCTTTCTGATTTTGTGCTGAAGACCTGGAGTGGGTCTCGAACACACAACCTTCTGACTCAGAGGCGTGAGCCTGAGGCAGACATTCTGATTCAGAGTATTCAAAATGGAGGAATTCCATGGATGGGGGAAAAGGGAGTGAGTGGCACTAACTGATTATTCTTCAAAGGAGCCAAGAAAGACTAGGTGGTTTCAATGCTCATCTACACTCTAATATTCTATGATTCTCTGGCCTCCTGAAGCTTCTCACTGTTCTATATTCACTCCTGCGGCACCACTGGGTTCTCAAAGGTAAATTATCTCAGTTGATGGTGGGGGGGCGGAGCCTTCAAAAGGACAGGCTTGTTCCACCAAGGTGTTGGGAAAAACCCACCTCAACGCTCACCTCACCAATTATTTTTAAGTTTATTTTTATTATTGTCACAAGTAGGCTTATATCAACATTGCAATGAAGTTACTGTGAAAATCGTCTAGTCGCTACACTTTGGTGCCTGTTCGGGTAACACTGAGGGAGAATTCAGCATGGCCAATTCACCAAACCAGCATGTCTTTCGGACTGTGGGAGGAAACCGGAGCACCCGGAGGAAACGCTCGCAGACATGTGGAGAACATGCAAACTCCACGCAGACGGTGACCCGAGCCGGGAATTGAACCCAGGTCCCTGACGCTGTGAGGCAGCAGTGCTAACCACTGTGCCACCATGCTGCTCTTGTTCCTGTCCCTTCCGCTCCCTCCCCACCCCACCCGACGTCCCTTCTCTCTGGTCCCTCCCTCCCCCACCCATCCCAGACCCACCACCCTTAACGAAACCCCATTCTTAACATGCGCCCTCCCCAACACCCACCCTTCCTGACACTGTCCTCCCTCCCCCAATCCCATGCACCTGCCCCAATACGGCCCTAACCACAACACAGCCCCTCCCTGATTCACTAGCTCACCATCCCACCTCCTCACCTTCCAAGCCCTCCCAATCACCTACCCGCCCTGGACCTGCGCCCTCTCACAACACATCAACCATGATCGAATGGCGGGGCAGACTCAATGGGCGAATGGCCTAATTCTGTTCCTATATCTTATAGTCTCTCACCTCCATCATCCCAACACAACCTTCCCTCAAGATGTTCACCAGGGTTATTTTGGTACAGTATTAAGGATAAAGGAATATACATTCAGAATGAAATACAGTCTTGGGAAACTGTATGATATATATTATGGGATATTGCTATTATTTGGATAGAATACAGAGGCTAAATAAGAATACCAATAATATTGATGTATATTACTGAGGATAATGAGATTACATTGAGGCTAGGTGTATTAGTGGGTACAGAGATGCATACAGTGACATTATTCGGAGTTTTGGGGTACATTACTAGGGCAGAGAATCAGTGAGAAAATTATTCCGATATGGTATTTGGGATTTTGTTATTACTAGGTTACAGAATGGGAATGGAGGGATATACAGTGAGAATATTGATGTTAATGAGGTGCAGTACTGGTAATGGAAGGATACACACGCTGAATATTGGAGTAATGAATTGGTGATTGGGAAATATACAGCCAGACGTTTGGTGTTATAGGAGCAGTAGACTGGAGGATTTATGGTGAGAGTTTGGATAATGGGGTTCACACTTCAGGACATAGGGGCAATGAGAATATTGGTATTATTGGAATACGTTACTTGGGATATGGAGTAAGAATATTGCCATACAGAACAGTGACAGAGGGCTATACACTGAGGGTATTGTCACAGTTGGGGTGCAATAATGGAAATAAAGGGATGTACAGCATGTGTCATACAATCAAACATTGCAGAGGAGGCACTTCGGCCCATTGAGTCTACACCAACACGAGAGAAACACCTGAACTCCCGCCTAATCCCATTTACCAGCTCTTGGCCCATAGCCTTGAATGTGTCAAGTGCTCACGCATGTTGGTAATAATAAAGATGTGATTTCACTGGAGGGGGTGCAGAGGAGATTCACCAAGATGCTGCCTGGGATGGAACATTTCAGTTCTGAAGAGAGGTTGGATAGGCTTGGGTTGTTATCGTTGGAGCAGGGAAGACTGAGTGCAGAAGGACGCCATCGAGTCTGCACCGACCACAATCCCACCAAGACCCTATCCCCAAAACCCCATGCATTTATCTTAGCTAGTCCCCCTGACACTAAGGGGCAATTTAGCACGGCCAATCCACCTAACCCGCACATCGTTGGAGTGTGGGAGGAAACCGGAGCACTCAGAGGAAACCCACGCAGACACGGGGGAGAACGTGCCAACTCCACACAGACAGTGACCCGAGCTGGGAATCAGACCCGGGTCCCTGATGCTGTGAGGCAGCAGTGCTAACCACTGTGCCACCGTGCTGCCCTTAGTTGAAGGGTCAGTCACGAGAGGACATAGGTTCAAGGTGAGGGGCAGGAGGTTTAGGGGTATGTGTGGAACTGAATTGAAATAGAAATCAGCAATTACTAAAGTGGCAAATGATTGTCTGGCTCGCTGTGGCTAGATTCATCTGTTTGTGAAACTGATATTTATTTTTCCATCACTGTACAGGGTATGGGGGTGAACAACGTTTACTGTCCTTCCCGAGTTACCCTAGAAGCTTTATTAGAGCTGTTAGTTAACACTGCTGCCTCACAGCATGAGGGACCCGGGTTCAATTCCAGCCTTGGGTGACGGTCTGTGTGGAGTTTGCATGTTCTCCCCATGTCTGTGTGGGTTTCCTCCGGCTGCTCCAGTTTCCTCCCACACTCAGGTTAGGGGGATTGGACATGCTAAATTGCCCCTTCGTGTCCAGGATGTGCAGGTTAGGGGGATTAGTGGGGTAAGTGCATGGGGTTACAGGGATAGTGAGGGGGCTGAGCCTGGGTAAGATGCTCTGTTGCAGAGTCGCTGCAGACTGGATGGGCTGAATGGCCTCCTTGTGCACTATGGGGATTCTATGTCTCCTTGAACTATCACAAGCAGAGGGACTCCCACAACGATGTGAGGTAGGGAACTCCGAGTCAGTGACACTGGTGGAGTGGCGATATACACGGAGGTTGGATTGATGTGTGACCTGGAACGGAACATGCAGTTGGTGGTTTTTCACCATCCACCTGCTGGCCTCTTCCTAGCCGCAGCTCGCAGCTTTAGCCAAGAAGCCTCAGAGAATTTGTACTGTGTGTTCTGCAGCGAGTGGGTGCGCAGGGGCAGAGTGTAGCTTTGTCCTGGATGGTGCTGAGCTTCCTGAGTGTCGTTGGAGCTCCATCACACTCCTGACTTCTGCCTTGTGGATCATAGGATCATAGAGTCCCTCCAGTACAGGAGGCCACTTAGCCCATCGAGTCTGCACCAACCACAATCCCGCCCAGGCCCTATCCCCATAATTCCACACATTTACCCTGCTAGTCCCCCTGACACTAAGAGGCAATTGGCCAATCAACCCAACCTAATCAACACATCCTTGGAGTGTGGGAGGAAAACCGGAGCACCCGGAGGAAACATACGCAGATACGGGGAGAACATGCGAACTCCACACAGACAGTGTCCCGAGGCCGGAATTGAACCCAGGCCCCTGGTGTTGTGAGGCAGCTGTGCTAACCACTGGGCCACCTTGGCGGACAGGCTTTGGGGAGTCAGGTGGCGAGCCACAAATCCTAGAACATTCAACCTTCGACCTGCTCTGGTGTTTTCGACAAAAGTTCTTCGAACTGAAAGGAGAAAAATAATCTCCTTTTCTCTCCCCACAGATGCTGCCTGATATTCAGCTAAGCTTCTGGTTATTGATGCACACCCGCACTGGCAGAAATTGATGGTGGGGGATATGGCGATGGCAATGCCATTAAATGATATAGGAAGGTCATAGAGTCATACAGCGCAGAAGAGGCCCTTTAACCCAATGGTCTGCACCGACAATAACTACCACTAAAGGTACGCTAATCCCATTTTCCTGCACTCGTCCCAAATTCCAAGAATATTGTGATATTTCAAATGCTCGCCCAAATATATTTTTTTAAGAGGTTGTAAGGTTTCCGACCTCCACGACCTTCCCAGGCAGCGCCTTCCAGATTCCCACCACTTGTAGTCTGAATGTTACTGGCAACTTAGTTGCCCAAGACTGAATATTGTCCAGATTTGGCTACTGGTGGGTATGGACTACTTCAATTCGTGAGTTACAAATGGGACTGTTCACTGTGCAATCATCAGCAAATATCCTCTCTTTGACCTTATGATAGAGGGAAGGTCATTGTTACAATTATGAGGTTTATAAGATCATTATGTTTTGGAACTGTCTTTAATTTACGATAAAATTGGGGGGGTGGGGTCATGTGACCTGTTGTAAAATCTACTTGACTGTAAACCTGAGTGGTTTCATTGCTGGAGATCAAAGGAAGGCTCAGGCTGTTTGAAGGAGAAGAATGAGCAATGTGTTTATGTTTGAGGACAATAGCAGCAGCCTGCATGTTAATAGTGGAGACTGAGAGGCTCCTAATTCCCAGGAAAGCATTGAGAATCATAGAATTCCCTGCAGTGCAGAAGGAGGCCATTCGGCCTATCGAGCCTGCACTCTTCTGCGCTGTATGACTCTATGACCTTCCTATATCATTTAATGGCATTGCCATCGCCATATCCCCCACCATCAATTTCTGCCAGTGCGGGTGTGCATCAATAACCAGAAGCTTAGCTGCACAATCCCACCCAGGCCCTATCCCCGTAACCGTGGTTAGCACTGCTGCCTCACAGCGCCAGGGACCCGGGTTCGATTCCCGGCTTGGGTCACTGCCTGTGCGGAGTCTGCACGTTCTCCCCGTGTCTGCGTGGGTTTTCTCCGGGTGCTCCGGTTTCCTCTCTCAGTCCGAAAGACTGGCTGGTTAGGGTATCTGAACCACCATCCTGGGCAAGAGATAAATGTCAAATGAGTAATGCTCTGGGGACGCAGGTTAGAATCCTTGAAATTTGAATTCAATAAAGATCTGGAATTAAAAGTCTCATGATGACCATGAAATCCATTGGCAATTGTTGTAAAAACCCATCTGGTTCACTAAAGCCAGGCAGTGTGCCTTAATGTCTATCACCTAGTGGCTCTGACATCCATCATTATGAAGTGCTCCGAAAGGTTAGTCCTGGCACAAATCAATTCCAGCCTCCCGGACTACCTGGATCCACTACAGTTCACCTATCGCCGCAACAGGTCCACAGCAGATGCCATTTCCCTGGCCCTACACTCAACCCTGGAACACCTAGATAACAAGGACACCTATGTCAGCCTCCTATTTATTGACTACAGCTCAGCCTTCAACACCATTAATCCTATAAAACTCCTCTCCAAACTCTGTGGGCCTCGGCACCTCCCTCTGCGACTGGATCCTGAACTTCCTAACCTACAGACCACAATCAATAAGGATAGGCAACAACACCTCTTCCACGATCATTCTCAAACACCGGTGCCCTACAAGGCTGTGTTCTCAGCCCCCTACAATACTCCATGTACACCTAAGACTGTGCGGCCAAATTCCATTCCAATTTGATTTTCAAGTTTGTTGACGACACCACCGTAGTGGGTCGGATCTCAAACAATGACAGGACAGAGTACAGGAATGAGATCCAGAATCTGGTGAACTAGTGCGGCAACAATAATCTGTCCCTCAATGTCAGTAAAACAAAGGAAATAGTCATCGACTTCAGGAAGTGTAGTGGAGAACTTGCCCCTGTCTACATTAACGGGGATGAAGTGGAAATGGTCGAGAGCTTCAAGTTTCTAGGTGTCCAGATCATCAACAACCTCCCGTGGTCCCTCCACACCGACGCTATAGTTAAGAAAGCCCACCAATGCCTCTAATTTCTTAGGAGGCTAAGGAAATTTGGCATGTCTGCTACGACGCTCACCAATTTTTACAGATGCACCATAGAAAGCATTTTTTCTGGTTGTATCACAGCTTGGTATGGCTCCTGCTCTGACCACAACCACAAGAAACTACAAAGGGTCATGAACAAAGCCATGTCCATCATGCAAACCAGCCTCCCATCCATTGACTCCGTCTACACTTCCTGCTGCCTCGAAAAAGCAGCCAGCATAATCAAGGACCCCCAGACATACTCTCTTCCACCAGGAAAAAGATACAAAATCTGAGATAGTGTTCCAACCGACTCAAGAACAGCTTCTTCCCTGCTGCCATAAGACCTTTGAATGGACCTACCTTATATTAAGCTGATCTTTCTCTACCCCCTAGCTGTGACTGTAACACTACATTCTGCACTCTCTCCTTTCCTTCTTCCCTGTGTACTCTATGAATGGTATGCTTTGTCTGTATAGCGCGCAAGAAACAATACTTTTCACTGTATCCCAATGACAATAATAAATCAAATCACCTATTTCATCATGTTGGAAGGTAATTCCCAGAAAGGTACAAACATCCATGGTGGTTACAATTCTGATGGTTAGTTGCGGCACAGTTCCTGTGCTGGAGTGTGTGGCTGTAGATCATCTGACAGTTCTTGCTTGGCTCCGTCATTACTCAACACACTGACTCCATCGACCTGCTGCTTTGAGAGGGGCAGCTGAGCCAATACGCTCAGCTGGCAGGGTAAGGGTAGGTGAGGTAGGGAGGGGGGGAAGCCATGGTGATAAAGATCCTACTGCCCCTGTTCATTTCATCAGAACCCAATTAGTCTGCTTTATCCAAAGGATGTCCTCAATCCTAAAGTGCTCTCTCCTTTCCTCCTCTATGAACGGTATGCTTTGTCTGTATAGCATGCAAGAAACAACACTTTTCACTGTATCCCAATACATGTGACAATAATAAATCAAATCAAAAGCGGGTGCACAGAATCCTAGAAAATAACTCTTTTCAGGACGAACGGCTTGGTGGCCAGCACAGGCGTGATGGGCCGAAGGGCCTCTTTCCTTGCTGTAAAACTCAGAGTGACTCGATCCCTGCCGCAGTCCCGTTGTGCTGCAACATGAGACCTTTGTTCAGCTCTTTGGTCAAACCCGGCTCTTTCTGCTCTACAGCTGTTGGTGCCAGAGGCTGAGGGGGGGGGGGCGACCTGATAGGAGTTTACAAAATGATGAGAGGCATGGACAGAATGGATAGTCAGAGTCTTTTTCCCAGGGTAGAAATGGCAATGACGAGGGAACATAGGTTTAAGGTAAAAGGGGGACAGTTTAAAGGAGATGTGAGGCAAGTTTTTTTTTTACACAGTGCCTGGAATGCGCTGCCCGAGGAGGTGGTGGAAGCAGATACAACAGCAACATTTAGGAGGCATCTTGACAGATACATGAATGGACAGGAAATAGATGGATACGGGCCGCGTAGAGGCAAAAGGTTTTTAGTTTAGAAAGACGTATTGTGTCGGGCGCCGGCTGTTTCCTGTGCTGCACTGTTCTTTACTGAGGAGGAGACAGGTCCCCTTGCTATAGAGATTGCCCAATTTCCAGGCCAGACTCAGCACATGACGGCAGAAAAGGGGACGCAAATGGGGGTCGGAGCTAGGCCTAGAAAAAAACGCATGCAAGAGAAAACTCAACCCCCTTGCACTCAATCGCGTTTCACTGTTTGCTCTCCCTGTGACGGAGATGGATTTTGAGGCCATTATTTCACATGATCACCAAACTAAAATTATTGCACTGGGGACAGGCGGACGTTACAAGATTGGTCTAGATCATTTGCGAGTTTTTCTTACCTTCTTTAGTTTAAGCAGCATCAAAAGATCAGAGAAGTAAAGGACAGGGAGGCATGGGAACATGTTGGACAGTAAATGCTGACACAAACCTTTGTGCCAAATGACCAGCTCCCATTTTGTGACCCCCTACGTATTTCTATGTAATCAGCGCGTTCTTAGCCAAACACTTCTTACTTTTCTCCCTCTCCCCTTTTCAAAAAAGCGACTCCGACGAACGTCAGCCTGGATAAGACAGACGAACAAGACCCACATGGTTTGAGCTAAGAAAAAGCCCTTAATTCTGCCAAAACCCCTCAACTCGACATGACATTGGACCTTCCATTTCCAACTTTAGGAAGGCATTTTGGTAAAATATTAAAAATCAGATTGCCCTGTGAAAGGGGGAAGGGGGAGAAAATTGCAACACCAGAAACGGCATGAGTTACTTTACATTTCAGTGTTGAATCGAGATTCAAGTCAACAGCAGTTCCAATGAAACATTTATCTCCGTCAGTGTTGTCGAATCAAGTGTTACCTTGGAGGGTTCATCTTTGCAAAGGAGGTTAAGATGTGATCACTTTGTTTCCTTAATAAACGGAAAATGAGCTGATGAGTGTGGAGCATTCTCTCCCATTCAGTTAGTCATCGATCCTACTGAACAACTGGGAGTCAGATCCACAGATTTGGAACCGGGGCATAGGAGGCAACTGGGGATAAAGCCCAGCAAACCTGACAAACGGGTTGGATTTGAAACTTCCGATCACCACCGTCAGTCCCACACCACGAGGTCGGAGAGGTCCAGCCAACAGCCGATTGCGAATAACAAAAGCTGAACCGTGTTTGAATAGAAAATCGTCGCATACCCATTCACGCACCTGCAATTGTCCAAGATTCTGTCGAAATTGTAAAATTAAAAACACTTGTTGCTCTGGTTTAGGGTGAAACCATTTCTACGTCGCCAAGCAAGAATCCGTCCAGGTCTGTCCGACCGCGAGGATCCAATCGGCGTGACAAAAAAGACAACCGCGGCGTCTCCTGTCTTCATTTCTTCTTTCCAAAGAGACTGAATCTTCGGTCACTGTCCCGTTTAGTATTGCCTTCGTCGGTGGAGGAGGTAGTGAGGGGGACCTGGCCCGTCTGCTGAGCAATTTGTGCATGCTCTGAAATGGCTGTGGAAATAGTCTTGATCCATTCGTTCATCTCCTCCTAAAAACGGGGAACGTGGAAGAGGCCACAATCAGTTAAGCACATTTCCAAAAACCTGTCATCACCTCACGGTAGGTTTTCCATGCATTTTATACATCTTGTCCACTACTTAACTGACCAGGGATAATCCAATATAGAGAGTCCTCAGTGCCTCCAGAACTATCATAGAATCCCTACAAGTGCAGAAAGAGGCCATTCGGCCCATCGAGCCTGCACCGGCAATAATCCCACCCAAATCCTATTCCCGCAACCCCATGTCTTTACCTTGCTAATCTCCCTGACACAAAGGGGTAATTGAGGACGGCCAATCCACCTAACCTGCACATCTTTGGACACTAAGGGGCAATTTAGCATGGCCAATCCACCTAACCTGCACATCTTTGGACACTAAGGGGTAATTGAGGACGGCTAATCCACCTAACCTGCACATCTTTGGACACTAAGGGGCAATTTAGCATGGCCAATCCACCTAACCTGCACATCTTTGGACACTAAGGGGCAATTTAGCATGGCCAATCCACCTAACCTACACATCTTTGGAGTGTGGGAGGAAACCGGGGCACTTGGAAGAAACACATGCAGGCATGGGAAGAATATGCAAACTCCACACAGACAATCACCCAAGGTCAGAATGGAACCCGGGCCCCAGGCAGCAGTGCTAACCATTGTGTCACCATGCCTATCACCCAATAAATTCCATTCCTTTACAGTCAATGGGCTGAATTTTCCATCTCTTTCCGCTGGCGGGATCTTCCAGTCCCGCCGATGGAGACACCACATGGTGGGTTCCCCGGTGGCTCAGTTGGTGAACGACGAAAAACACCGTTGACATCGGAGGAACCGGAAGATTCAGCCACCGGCCAATGGCGGGGTCTCTCCACCATTGGAAAACATGCCGCTAGGGGGAGGGGGTGGTGGGTTGGGGGGGGGCGCGGGGGGGGGGGGGCAGAAAAACCCAATTATTCCATCATGACCTGCTCTTTCATCCAGCGTTTGTTAACCTCCTTCATGCATTTAGTGCGTTTTTTTTGCAATGGTCACTGTACAAGTGTGAGCCCTCGCTCTGACCAAGAGCAACAGATACACATGGGTGTATCTTCCTATGATCAACCCTAATGGCAGCCCAACTGAGATAAGCATTCCAGTCAGAACACCCCCATCCCACACTGACCCCCTGTGCCACTGCAATGAGTACTTCTCCCCGAGACCCCTTTTTTAATTCATTCATTGGGCATGGTGGCGCTGGCTGGCCAGTATTTATTGCCCATCCTTCGTTGACTGAGGGCAGTTGAGAGTCAACCACATTGTTGTGGCTTTGGAGTCACATATCGGCCAGACCAGGTAAGGGCGGCAGATTTCCTTCCCTAAAGGACATTAGTTAACCAGATGGGATTTTCCGACAATCAGCAATGGTTTCATGGTCATCAGTAGATTCTTAATGCCAGATATTTTTTATTGAATTCAAATTCACCATCTGCCGTGGCGGGATTTGAACCCGGGTCCCCAGAATATTAGCTGAGTTTCTGGACCAATAATCTAGTGATAAGATCACTAGGCCATCGCTTCCACTCAGGATCTCTTCCCGACACTGATCCCTGGGACACCCCCACTCATCTGTTGTGACATTCTTGAGAGGGTTTTATTGTAATGTTTTATGGTTCCATGCCATGACATTCACAGTGCGAGGCTCACCTCATCCTTGGCCTGAAACAAGTACTCACTGCCGTCATTCATCCTGTCACAATCAAAAAGAGAAAGGTATTTAAAAAGAGCAAGAGACAGCTCAGATCGAACCTGGAATGAAACAGTTTATTGAAATATGCTGCACTGTCTCTAGACAATTGTACTAATCCGCTGTCATCACGCAATTGATGGGTGGGAAACATTTATCCTTGGGTAGAATCATAGAATCCCCATAGTGCAGAAGGATGAGCCATTTGGCCCATCAAGCCTGCACCAACAATAATCCCACCCAGGCCCGATCCCTGTAACTTAATTCCTCTGACACTAAGGGGCAATTTAGCATGGCCAATCCACCAAACCTACACATCTTTGAACGCTAAGGGGCAATTTAGCATGGCTAATCCACTAATCTGCACATCTTTGGACACTAAAGGGCAATTTAACGTGGCCAATCCACCTAACCTACACATCTTTGAATGCTAAGGGGCAATTTAACATGGCCAATCCACCTAACCTACAGATCTTTGAACACTAAGGGGCAATTTAACAGGGCCAATCCACCTAACCTACAGATCTTTGAATACTAAGAGGCAATTTAACATGGCCAATCCACCTAACCTACAGATCTTTGAATACTAAGGGGCAATTTATCATGGCCAATCCACCTAACCTACACATCTTTAGATACTAAGGGGCAACTTAGCATGGCCAATCCTCCTAATTTACACATCTTTAGATACTAAGGGGCAATTTAGCATGGCCAATCCTTCTAATTTACACATCTTTAGATACTAAGGGGCAATTTAGCATGGCCAATCAATTAAACCCACACATTTTTAGAAGTGCGTTTGCATGAAACATGTTCTTTTAATGTATCAATTATTAGATTTCCAAAATTTTGAATGTGCAAATAGAAATAGATGTGCTTTGGTGAGGATGGTGAGTGGTCAGCTAAGTTGTATTCAGTAAAATGAGTTACAGCAGTCCTTTTAATAGCATGTTATATTGTTAAGATACACCGATGAAGGACACTGGTTATTGAAGTACTTTGAGCATGTATAAATACAAAGAACAAAGAACAGTACAGCACAGAAACAGGCCCTTCGGCCCTCCAAGCCTGCGCCGATCGTGATGCCTGCCTAAACTAAAACCGTCTGCACTTCCAGAGTCCATATCCTTCCATTCCCATCCTATTCATGTATTCATCTAGATGCCCCTTAAATGCCGCTATCGTACCCACTCCCACCACCTCCCCAGGCAGTGCGTTCCAGACATTCACCACCCTCTGTGTAAAAAACTTGCCTCACACATCTTCTCTAAACTTTTCCCCACGCACCTTAAACCTATGTCCCCTAGTACTTGACTTTTCTACCCTAGGAAAGAGCATCTAACTATCCACTCTGTCCATGCCACTCATAATCATGTAAACCTCTATCAGGTCACCCCTCAACTTCCATAATTCCAGTGAGAACAAACCGAGTTTATCCAACCTCTCCTCATAACTAATGCCCTCCAGACCAGGCAACATCCTGGTAAACCTCTTCTGTACCTTCTCCAAAGCATCCACATCCTTCTGGTAGTGTGGCGACTAGAATTGTACACAATATTCTAAATGAGGCCTAACTAAGGTTCTGTACAGCTGCAGCATGACCTGCCAATTTTTATACTCAATGCCCCGACTGATGAAGGCAAGCGTGCCGTAAACCTCCGTGACTACCTTATCCACTTGCGTTGCCACTTTCAGTGATCGGTGCACATGTATGTTCAGATTTCTCTGCCTGTCAATGCTCCTAAGGGTTCAACCATTTACGGTATAATTCCTACATGCATTGGACCTTCCAAAATGCATTATCTCACTTGTCCGGATTAAACTCCATCTGCCATTTCTCTGCCCAAGTCTCCAACCGATCTATATCTTGCTGTTTCCTCTGACAATCCTCTTCACTATCCGCAACTCCACCAATTTTTGTGTCGTCTGCGAACTTACTAATCAGACCAGGTATATTTTCCTCCAAATCATTTATATATACTACAAACAACAAAGGTCCCAGAACTGATCCATGTGGAACACCGCTAGTCACAGCCTTCCATTCAGAAAAGACCCCTCTACTGCTACCCTCTGTCTTCTGTGGCCAAGCGAATTCTGTATCCATCTTGCCAGCTCTCCTCTGATCCCGTGTGACTTCTCCTTTTGTACCAGTCTACCATGAGATACCTTGTCAAAGGCTTCACTGAATTCCATGTACACAACATCCACTGCCTTTCCCTCATCTATCATCTTCGTCACTTCCTCGAAAAACTCGATCAAGTTAGGGAGGCATGACCTCCCCTTCACAAAACCATGCTGTCTGTCACTAATAAGTCCAATAGGGGACAAACATTTTTGTTTTTTGTTACAGAGTCTCATTTAGGGGCTTTAAATGACTCAATTAGTTTTTATTTGCCTACATGTTTTCAAAAGGGGAGTCAGATAGCTCAATTGGCTGGTTCATGATGCCCATAGCATGGGTTCAATTTCCAATACCGGTTGAGGTTGATTTTGATTTATTATTGTCACATGTATTGGGATACAGTGAAAAGCATTGTTCTTGCACACCATACAGACAAAACATACCATTCATTGAGTACATAGGGGAGAAGGAAAGAAGAAAGTGCAGAATGTAGTGTTACAGTCATAGCTAGGGTGTAGAGAAAGATCAACTTAATAATTTGTAGGTCCATTCAAGAGTCTGACAGCAGCAGGGAAGAAGCTGTTCTTGAGTCACTTGGTACGTGATCTCAGACTTTTGTATCTTTTTCCCAAAGGAAGAAGGTGGAAGAGAGAATGTCCGGGTGCGTGGGGTCCTTGATTATGCTGGCTGCTTTTCCCGAGGCAGCGGGAAGTGTAGACGGAGTCAATGGATGGGAGGCTGGGGTTTGCATGATGGACTGGGCTACGTTCACAATGCTTTGTAATTTCTTGCGTTGTCTATGAAGGCCCTGCCTTCTCAACCTTGCCACTCACCTGAGGTGTGGTGAACCTCAGGTTAAAATCACTACCAGTCAGCTCCCCCCCTTAAAAGGGGAGAGCAGCCTATGGTCATCTGGGACTGTTGTGATATTTCATTTTCACTTGTTTTCACTTTGCAAATGTAACATTAAAGTGAATCTTATCAAACGTGGATCCATCTTGCTAACATACTCACCGGAGTTTAAACACAAACTTCTTCTTTTTATAATTGCTGGCGATTTCACAGGTGGACTCACTCAGGGTGATGAGGGGCTCTCCGCTGTAAGTCGTTCCTGCTTTATAGCTCTTGGCATCTTTATAAAATCCCAGATCCCCTTTCGTAATCACGCAGTACACACTGACCCAGGACCTGAGTGGCAGCAGAAGAAGCAGTTATTTAAACTACCATAAGAGAATGACATTGAGTGACAGCCAGCCAGGGCACGTCACAGAAAGAAACAGCCCCGTAAAACATTTGTTGGTTCATTTTTTAACATTGTCTTAGAAAGCTATTGGCAAATCGATGTATGGGCCTAAAGCATAGATGTACACAGACAGACATACCCACTAACAGTCATGGATGTAAGGATGGTGGAGCGGTATTCATAGAATTCCCAACAGTGGCAAGGAAGCCATTCGGCCCATTAAGTCTGCACGGAATCTGCGAAAGAGCATCCCACCCAGGCCTGACCCCCTGCGCTATTTACACATTTACCCCGCTAAGCCCCCCAACCTACACATCTTTGGACACTAAGGGGCAATTTAGCATGGCCAATCCACCTAACCTATACATCTTTGGACACTAAGGGGCAATTTAGCATGGCCAATCCACCTAACCCGTACATCGTTGGACACTAAGGGGCAATTTAGCATGGCCAATCCACCTAACCTGCACATCTTTGGACACTAAGGGGCAATTTAGCATGGCCAATCCACCTAACCTACACAATTTTGGACTGTGGGAGGAAACTGGAGCACAAACCCACGCAGACACAGGGAGAACATGCAAACTCCACACAGACAGTGACCCGAATCGAACCCGGGTCACTGGTGACTGTGAGGGAGCAGTGCTAACCAATGTGCCGTCCTAATGTCCCTAAACAAGTAATCCAGAGGCCCAGGTGAATGCTCTGGGGACACAGGTTCAAATCCCACCCACGGCAGTTGGTGGAATTTAAATTCCATGAATAAAATCTGAAATTGGAAATAAGTCTTAGGCCTGAATCTGATGTTTGGGGCGCTCCCTAAGTCAGCGTGGGCGGGAGCGGATGTGAAACTCTCTCCGCCCGAGATGGTGTTATTAACGGGATATCAGGCTGGTTGGCCAATTACCGGCCGTCTAGCGTGAATCATGCTCTGGCAGAGGTGGCATGCTGCTGGAATGTGCGGGGCCCCGGGAGGGTTCGGGCTTCCAATGTGCTCCCTCGGGGAGGGGGACAGTCACTGTGGGGCTGTCTGAGGGACCTGCAGACCTGTAAAAAAAATATTAGTGGAAAAACTCTGGCACGAGTGTCTCGGCAGCACAGGCATCCACAGACCTCAGTCCCCAGACACATTTGTTAATTTTATTTGGGTCCAGGCCTTGCAGCCTGCCCTGGATCGAGGCTACAGGTAAAACGCAAAGGCCGTCTGGCCAATCAACTCTCCCGCCAATCGTAAAAGCAGATGCGCCACATAAAACCCCAGTCAATTGCTGCTTAATTAATTTAAAATTGCCTTCTGGGTTGTCAGCGGGGGCATTGCCGACTCACGCACATGCCCTCTGGGTCCGGTTAGCTCTAGTAGAGCACGCAACTCTTAATCTCAGGGTCGTGGGTTCAAGCCCCACTTTGGGTGGACACGGTGGCACAGTGGTTAGCACTGATGCCTCACAGCGCCAGGGTCCAACTCGGTGACTGTGTGGAGTTTGCACCTTCTCCCCGTGTCTGCGTGGGTTTCCTCTGGGTGCTCCGGGTTCCTCCCACACTCCAAAGATGTGGGATTAAGTGGGAGAGTCTTGAACTAGGGGACACAGCTACAAGATAAAGGGCCGGTCAGTTAAAACTGAGGTGCGGAGAAATTTCTACTCGCAGAGGGTGGTGAATCTCTGGAATTCTCTGCCCCAAGAGTTGTTGGATCATTAGACGTATTCAAAGTGGAGGTGGATAAATATTTGATAGATCGAGGAATTGAGGGCATCGGGGAAATGGCACAGGAAAGGAGATGAGCACGGCATAGATCAGCCATGATTGTTATTGGATGCTAGGGCAGACTTGAAGGGCCGAATGGTCTACTATTGGGAAACCATGTTGCAGCTATATAAACCTTGGTTAGGCCGCATTTGGAGTATTGCGTGCAGTTCTGGTCGCCACACTACCAAAAGGACGTGAAAGTTTTGGAGAGAGTGCAGAGAAGGTTCACAAGGATGTTGCCTGGTATCGAGAGTGTTGGCTACGAAGAGAGATTGAATAAACTAGGATTGTTTTCACTGGAAAGATGGAGCTGAAGGGAGACCTGATAGAGGTCTACAAAATTATGAGAGGCACAGACAGGGTGGAGGCTTTTTCCCCAGGGTGGAAGTGTCAATTACAAGGGGGCACAGGTTCAAGGTGAGTGGGGAAAGTTTAAGGGAGATGTGCAGGGGAAGTTTTTCACGCAGAGAGTGGTGGGTGTCTGGAACGCGCTGCCAGAGGAGGTGGTGGAAGCAGGCACATTAGCAACATTTAAGAGGCAACTGGAAGGGTACATGAATAGGCTGGATAGAGGGATATGGACTGAGTAAGGGCAGAAGGTTCTTTTTTAATTTAGTTAGGGCATCGTGATTGGCACAGGCTTGGAGGGCCGAAGGGCCTGCTCCTGTGCTGTACTGTTCTTTGTTCTATATCTGGTGTACTACCTGCTGGATGATTTTTTATTGGAAGCCTCCAGTTCATGTTTACGAGCGAGGATTCCCTCTTGCTCTGCTGTGTGTGTCACCGGTGGTGGCAACGCAGCACTATTCTGGGGCGATGGCGCAGAGCGGGATCGACGAGTTTCTCCGACCGGCTGGTTTGGATCCTTCGGTCGCGGTCTCCTCCTGGGCTTCGGCCTGTCTCTCGCTCGTGGTCTGTCTGGGCGTGGGGTTCTTTCCGGAAGTTTCTCAATTCCATTTGGCAGCCCAACAGACAGAGACGAATCGCGGCCCTGTGGAAAAAGAGATCAATTTTTCACTTGTCACGCTATGTCAAAAATCAAAGTTACAGAGTGGGGCCTGACCTTCCTGGAGCAAGACATTGGCCATTACAACTTTCCCACCACCCTTTGGTTCTAAGCATTTTTGCCCCTTACATTGCTGGAAGGACAAGTTTATCTTGGTCGTGGGGTAATCGGGCATCTGGAACTTCAGTGGACAATTGGACAAACCGTACATCTCCTTAACCAATGAGATTTAAGGATTGAGAAACAAAGGACTGGATTTTCTGGTCTTGCCTACCGCAGGATAGGAACCTCCCCACCCCCGCAGCCGAGGACAGCTGCTGGTCCGTCAGACTTTCCCTCCCGCCCACAACGATTCCCGCGGCGGACTGGATTGGAAAATCCCACCCGAGGACTGAGTTAGAAGGACGATGGATTGGAGTCAGATCAGATGAAGGAAGAGGAAAGAAAGTAAGATTAGTGTGAGAGATAGAGACAAAGGAAAAGTAAAATGTCAAATTTTAAGTTTGATTTTTTTAAAATTTCTGAAAAATTTCAAAAGCTTAAGAAATGAGACTCCACACTTGTGAAGCATAATTTTCAGTGTCAGAGAGATTGACTGGCAGTAGCTAATAGTTTTTTAAAAAAGAATTCATGAGATGTGGGCAGCGCTGGCTGGAACAGCATTTATTGCCCATCCATGAGGGCATTTCAGAGTCAACTACGTTGCTCTGGCTCTGGAGTCACATGTAGGTCAGACCAGGTAAGGACGGCAGATTTCCTTCCCTAAAAGACATTAGTGAACCAGATGGGTTTCTCCGACAATCGACAATGGTTTGATGATTATCAGTAGATTCTTAATTCCAGATTTTTACTGAATTCAAATTTCAGCATTGGGATTCAAACCCCCGTCCCTAGAGCATTATCCTGGATCTCTAGATTACTAGCCCAGTGACAATATCACTACACCACTGCCTCATGCTACTAGTTACTTGTTCAGTGGTGAGTTTAGACTGTGTCGATTAGGTACGTATAGAAACTTCGCACCATTCAATGTAACTCCTGGGAAAGATTGGCACGGAGATGCTGTTTCTGTTGAAGATAATGGCGGGAGAGTGCAACTTTGGACAGCAATCTTTGAGTCTTCACGATTAACTGCACATCGGCCCACTGTTCTGCACCATTTGCATGGAACTTATGGTGATGGCATTAACCCTCGCAGTTATTTTGACAGCAACATCTGGCTCCTTACCTCTGTCCTCCAGCTATTTGAAAAAAGGATCCTGATATCAGAGAAAAGGGAAGCCAGCTAGAGAGAATGGTCCGAACAAATTTGGTCAATTCCTCATCCCCAGTACAGATCCCTGAGAAATTTTACTTCGTAAATTGATCAGTGATTACACTCTATCATACATGATACTATATCATAGGTTACAATGTATTACGGATCACCCTGTATCATAGGCTATACTATGAAGTCATCGACTTCAGGAAGCGTAGTGGAGGACATGCCCCTGTCGACATCAATGGGGAATGAAGTGGAAATGGTCGAGAGCTTCAAGTTTCTTGGTGTCCAGATCACCAACAACCTTACCTGTCCATCCACACCAATGCTACAGTTAAGAAAGCCTAGCAACGCCTCTACTTTCTCAGGAGGCTAAGGAAATTTGGCATGCCAACTACAACTCTCACCAACTTTTACAGATGCACCACAGAAAAGCATTATTTCTGGTTGTATCACAGCTCGGTATGGGCTCCTGCTCTGACCAAGACCGCAAGAAACTACAAAAGGTTGTGAATGTAGCCCAATCCATCCACGGAAACCAGCATCCCATCCATTGACTCTGTCTACACTTCCCGCTGCCTCGGAAAAGCAGCCGGCATAATCAAGGACCCCACGCACCCCGGACATTCTCTCTTCCACCTTCCTCCATCGGGAAAAAAGATACAAAAGTCTGAGGACACTTACCAACTGACTCAAGAACAGCTTTTTCCCTGCTGCCATCAGACTTTTGAATGGACCTACCTTATATTGAGTTGATCTTTCTCTACACCCTAGCTATGACTGTAACACTACATTCTGCACCCTCTCCTTTCCTTCGCTCCAATGTACTCTATGAATGGTATGCTTTGTCTGTATAACGAGCAAGAAACAATACTTTTCACTGTATACTAATACATGTGACAATAATAAATCAAATCAAAATAATGTCACATTTGCCCCGTTGTCGAGTTTAATTTCTGTAATGTTGACTGACTAAGCTTCTGTTTCAGGTCAGCTGCCGTGACTCCTTCTCGGCCTTTGTTCACTCTAGACTTGACTATTTGAATATTCACCTCCCTGGCTTCCTCACCTTCCATCCTACGTAAACCCGAGTTACTTGTTGCCTGTACCCTGACTCACCAATCCCGTTTACCAATCAGCCTCGTGCTGGATTACACTACCTCCCAGTCCAGCTACATTTGAACATATGATTTATGGGCACTTTGGGACATTTAATGGTACTGTATTAATGTACAAACTATTGTTATACACTATCATAGGTTACACTACATTGATTACACTATACTACGGGAGGCAATGCTGTAGAGGTACTGTTGCCTGGCTAGTAATTCAGAGACTCAGGGTAATATAGAAACACAAAAACTAGAAGTAGGAGTAGGCCATTCGGCCCTTCGAGCCTGCTCCGCCATTCATTTTGAACAAGGCTGATCATCAAATTCAATGTCCTGATTCCCATCTTCCCCCCCATATCCCTTTAGCCCCAAGAGCTATATCTAATTTCTTCTTGAAATCACACAATGTTTTGGCCTCAACTACATTCTGTGGTAGTGAATTCCACACATTCACCACCCTCTGGGTGAAGAAATTTCTCCTCCCCTCAGTCCTAAAAGGTTTACCCCTTATCCTCAAACTATGACCCCTGGTTCCGGACTCCCTCACCAATGGGAACATTCTTTTTGAATCTCCCCTCTCCAACCCTGTTAGAATTTTAAAAGTTTCTATGAGGTCCCCTCTCACTCTTCTAAGCTCTGAGGACCTGGGTTAGAATCCCATCACGGCAGAATTAAATCCAATTTTAAAAAATCTAGAAATAGAAAGTAATGTCAACTGTAAAAACCCATCTGGTTCACTAATGTCCTTTAGGGAAGGAAATCTGCTGTCCTTACCCGGTCTGACCTACATGTGACTCCAGACACACAAACAATGTGGTCGACTCTTAAGTGCCCTCTGAAATGGCCGAGCGAGACACGGACACGGGCAGCGATGCCCAAATCCCATGAAAGAATTTTTAAAAAACTATAGATTATACAATAGGTTGGACTATATTATAGATAAGTCTGACATAGTTAGTCAACGGGTTATCAAGAATCCCTACAGTGCAGACAGAGGCTATTCAGCCCATCGAGTCTGCACCAACTCTCCAACAGAGCATCCCACCCAGGCCCTATCCCTCTAGCCCCACATATTTCGAAAGATGTCCGAAAGACGTGCTGATTAGATGCATTGGCCGTGCTAAATTCTCCCTCGGTGTACCCGAACAGGCACCGGAGTGTGGCAACTAGGGGATTTTCACAGTAACTTCATTGCAGTATTAATGTAAGCCTACTTGTGACTAATAAATAAACTTATTTATCCTGCTAATCCCCCTAACCTACACACCTTGGGACACTCAGGAGCAATTGCGCATGGACAGTCCACATAACCAGCACATCTTTTGGACTATGGGAGGAAATTGGAGCATCTGGAGGAAACCCATGCAGACACGGGGGAGAACGTGCAAACTCCACACAGGCAGTCACCCAAGGCTGGAATTGAACCCGGGTCCCTGGTGCTGTGAGGAAGCAGTGAGTGCTAACCGCTGTGCCACCCTGCGCCCATTTTCCTGCCTTTGATTCTAATCAAGGTGACAGCCTCTTTATTACTTAGTCCCAGATGACGACTGTCATGGTATTCTATACTCTGAACCCAGGGCACCTTAGAGGCTCAGTTCACAGTGTACATTCCTGAGAATGTATTCCTTCATCACCTCTCGCCAGGCACGGATATCCAGTGAAGTGACCAAAGTTACTCATGTTCTTTGTCAAAGCCCTCTCACCAATTGAGTACAAGTGTTGGGAAACCATGTTGCAGCTATATAAAACCTTGGTTAGGCCGCATTTGGAGTATTGCATGCAGTTTTGGTCACCACACTACCCGAAGGACATGGAAGCTTTGGACAGAATGCAAAGAAGGTTCATCCGGATGTTGCCTGGTCTCGAGGGTGTTGGCTATGAGAAGAGGTTGAATAAACTAGGATTGTTTTCACTGGAAAGATGGAGGCTGAGGGGAGACCTGATAGAGGTCTACAAAATTACAAGGGGAATAGACAGGGTGGGCACAGTAAGAAGTCTCACAACCCCAGGTTAAAGTCCAACAGATTTATTTGATATCACGAGCTTTCGCAGCGCCGCTCCTTCATCAGGTGAGTGGTGAAGGAACAGCGCTCCGAAAGCTTGTGATACCAAATAAACCTGTTGGATTTTAACCTGGAGTTGTGAGAATTCTTACTGTGCCCATCCCAGTCCAACGCCAGCATCTCCACATCATAGACAGGGTGGATAGTCAAAGGCTTTTTCCCAGGGTGGAAGTATCAATTACAAGGGGGCACAGGTTCAAGGTGAGAGGGGGAAAGTTTAAGGGAGATGTGTGGAGGAAGCTTTTCACGCAGAGAGGGGTGGGTGCCTGGAACGCGCTGCCAGAGGAGGTGGTGGAAGCAGGCACATTAGCAACGTTTAAGAGGCATATGGATGGGTGCATGAATAGGGAGCGAATAGAGGGATACAAGTAAGGGAAGAAGGTTTTTTTTAAATTTAGTTAGGGCATCAGGATTGGCACAGGCTTGGAGGGCTGAAGGGCCTGTTCCTGTGCCATACTTTACTTTGTTCTTTGTATTTCCTCTAGTCAATAACTCCAGTCATAATCTTTAATACTTTGGTTCCGCAGTTTGCTTTCAGCCTGTGAGAGTGTGGCATGCAACAGAATAAAGAGAGGAGCTGAAGCCACCCTCACAGGGTCAGCATTGAACCCAGTTCAAAGACTGCAAGGCACCACGAAGAGTCAGCAGCTTCAGTATTTAAAAAGCGGGAACTCATTCTACCCAGCTACTGAAGTTTATTTATTAGTATCACAAGTAGGCTTACATTAACACTGCAATGAAGTTACAGTGAAAATCCCCTAGTCGCCACACTCCGGCGCCCGTTTGGGTACACTGAGGGAGAATTTAGCACGACCAATGCACCTAATCAGCATATCTTTGTGGGACTGTGGGAGAAACCGGAGCGCCCAGAGGAAACCCATGCAGACAAAGAACAAAGAAGAAAGAAAATTACAGCACAGGAACAGGCCCTTCGGCCCTCCAAGCCTGCACCAGCCATGCTGCCCGACTGAACTAAACCCCCTACGCTTCTGGGGACCATATCCCTCTATTCCCATCTCATTCATGTACTTGTCAAGACACCCCTTAAAAGTCACTACCGTATCCGCTTCCACTACTGTGGTGGACTTCAGTTGTGCCTTTGTCCTACATGGACCACCGTTGTGTGTTTGTTATGCCTGGACACATCCCCTGCCGGCTCGGCTCCTCCCCTTGTCACCTAGTGTAAAGGTGGCTGTCTCCTCCCCTTTGTTCAGTCCAGGTTGGTTACCTGTTGGGATGCGCTCCTGATTCTGTTATGAATAAAAGCCTACAGTTGTATTGGCACACAAGTAGTCTTTTGCCTAATTGATAGCACATCAACTACCTCCCCGGCAACGAGTTCCAGGCACCCACCACTCTCTGTGTAAAGAATCTGCCTCGTACATCTCTTTTAAACCTTGCCCCTCGCACCTTAAACCTGTGCCCCCTAGTAATTGACTCTTCCACCCTGGGAAAAAGCTTCTGACTATCCACTCTGTCCATGCCTCTCATAATCTTGTAGACTTCTATCAGGTCTCCCCTCAACCTCCGTCGCTCCAGTGAGAACAAACCAAGTTTCTCCAACCTCTCCTCATAGCTAATGCCCTCCATACCAGGCAACACCCTGATAAATCTTTTCTGTACCCTCTCCAAAGCCTCCACATCTTTCTGGTAGTGTGGCGACCAGAATTGAACACTATATTCCAAGTGCGGCCTCACTAAGGTTCTATAAAGCGTCAACATGACTTGCCAATTTTTAAACTCAATGCCCCGGCCGATGAAGGCAAGCATGCCGTATGCCTTCTTGACTACCTTCTCCACCTGCATTGCCACTTTCAGTGACCTGTGTACCCGTACACCCAGATCCCTCTGCCTATCAATACTCCTAAGGGTTCTGCCATTTACTGTATATTTCCTATCTGTATTAGACCTTCCAAAATGCATTACCTCACATTTGTCCGGATTAAACTCCATCTGCCATTTCTCCGCCCAAGTCTCCAACTGATCTATATCGTGCTGTATCCTCTGATGGTCCTCATTGCTATCCGCAAATCCACCAACCTTTGTGTCGTCCGCAAACTTACTAATCAATCCAGTTACATTTTCCTCCAAATCATTTATATATGTTACAAACAGCAAAGGTCCCAGCACTGATCCCTGAGGAACACCCCTTGTCACAGCCCTCCATTCAGAAACGCACCCTTCCACTGCTACCCTCTGTCTTCTTTGACCGAGCCAGTTTTGTATCCACCTTGCCAGCTCACCTCTGATCCCATGCGACTTCACCTTCTGCACCAGTCTGCCATGAGGGACCTTGTCAAAGGCCTTACTGAAGTCCATGTAGACAACATCCACTGCCCTACCCTCATCAATCATCTTCGTCACTTCCTCGAAAAACTCGATCAAGTTCGTGAGACACGACCTCCCCTTCACAAAACCGGACGTGGGGAGAATGTGCAGACTCTGCACTGACAGTGACCCGAGGCCAGAATTGAACCCATTTCCCTGGCGCTGTGAGGCAACAGTGCTAACCACTGTGCCATCCACCGTCTCACACCTGATCTCACTCACCTGGGCCTCCTTCTCCTGAATTTGCTCCACAATATCGGCCAGCGTGGTTCTCCTGTCCCTGTGGATACAAGACAATGACGTCAAAATTTTCCGAATTCCCGGTACGCACTCAGATCGAAGTGTGCGCGGATAACTCTTTCCTTCCCTAACGTCCCCTCACTCGTTAGCTAGGCCTAGGATTTATTGCCATCCCTATTTGCCCCTTGAGAAGGTGGTGGTGAGCTGCCTTCTTGAACCACTGCAGTCCCGGTAGTGTAGGTATACCCACAACACTGTTAGGAAGGGAGTTACAGGATTTTGACACAGCGACATTGAAGGAATGGCCGATATATTTCCGAGTCAGGATGATGAGTCACTTGGAGGGGAACTCACAGGTGATGGTGTTCCCATGTGTCTGCTGCCCTTGTTCCTTCTAGCTGGCAGAGGTCACAAGTTTGGAAGGTGCTGTCAAAGAAGCCTTGGTGAGTTGCTGCAGTGCATCTTGTAGATGGTACACACGGCTGCTACTGAGCCTCCGTGATGGAGGAAGTGAATGTTGAAGATGGTGAATGGGATGCCAATCAAGCAGACTGCTTTGTCATAGAATCCCTACAGAGCAGAAGGAGGCCATTCGGCCCATCAAGTCTGGACCAAACACAATCCCACTCCGACTCTTTTTCCATAACCTTTCAAATTTACCCTTCTAATCCCTCTGACACTAGGGGCAATTTAGCATGGTCAATCCACCTAACCCGCACATCTTTGGACTGGGAGGAAACCGGAGCACCCGGAGGAAACCCATGCAGTCACCATAAGACCATAGACACAGGAGCAGAATTAGGCCACTCGGCCCATCGAGTCTGCTTCACCATTCAATCATGGCTGATATTTTTCTCATCCCCATTCTCCTGTCTTTTCCCCATAACCCCTGGTCCCCTTATTAATCAAGAACCTATCTATCTCGATCTTAAAGACACTCAATGACCTGGCCTCCACAGCCTTCTGCGGCAAAGAGTTCCACAGATTTAGGCTGGAAATTTGGGCAAGGAAATGGCAGATGGAGTTCAATCCTGATAAATGCGAAGTGATGCATTTTGGTGGGAATAATGTAGGGAGGAGCTACACGATAAATGGAAGAACCATAAAGGGTGTAGAGACGCAGAGGGACCTGGGTGTGCAAGTCCACAGATCTTTGAAGGTGACGTCACAGGTGGAGAAGGTGGTGAAGAAGGCATATGGCATGCTTGCCTTTATAGGACGGGGCATAGAGTATAAAAGTTGGGGTCTGATGTTGCAGATGTATAGAACGTTGGTTCGGCCGCATTTGGAATACTGCGTCCAGTTCTGGTCGCCACACTACCAGAAGGACGTGGAGGCTTTGGAGAGAGTACAGAGGAGGTTTACCAGGATGTTGCCTGGTATGGAGGGGCTTGGTTATGAGGAGAGATTGGGGAAACTGGGATTGTTCTCCTTGGAAAGACGGAGGATGAGGGGAGACTTAATAGAGGTGTATAAAATTATGAAAGGCATAGATAGGGTGAACGGTGGGAAGCTTTTCCCCGGGTCGGTGGTGACGTTCACGAGGGGTCATAGGTTCAAGGTGAAGGGGGGGAGGTTTAACACAGATATCAGAAGGACATATTTCACACAGAGGGTCGTGGGGGCCTGGAATGTGTTGCCGGGCAAGGTGGTGGAGGCGGACACACTGGGAACGTTTAAGACTTATCTAGACAGCTATATGAACGGAGTGGGAATGGAGGGATACAAAAGAGTGGTCTAGTTTGGACCAGGGAGCGGCGCGGGCTAATTGTTCCTGGTGTCTCGTTTCAAGGCTTCATTCTACGATCATCTTGCTGGTGCCAGTACAGAGTGAGACTGCGGATAGTTGGGAACCTGTCTCGGGGGCAGGGAATTCATATGGTGTTCGTGGAAGTGGAAATGACTAGGGTTGGGAAGCATTTTCCGATCGGGGCCATTGTGATCTCCTGGACTCGTTTCGATCGCCTCAGGGGGTCGGAGAGGAATTTCCCAGATTTTTTTTTTTCCCCATATTGGCCCTGGGGTTTTTCACTCTGGGTTTTCGCCTCTCCCTGGAGATCACATGGTCTGGAATGGGGGGGTGGGGGTAAGTTAATAGGTTGTAATGAACAAAGCATCGTAGCTGTGAGGGACAGCTCGGTGGAAAGGATATTGGTATGTAGATAGGCTGGAAAAATGGGCGGGGATCCTGGATTCAGGATTCAATCCTGGACCGGGGAGCGGCGCGGGCTTGGAGGGCCGAAGGGCCTGTTCCTGTGCTGTATTGTTCTTTGTTCTTTGTTCTTTGTTCTTTGTATTCACCACACTCTGGCTGAAATAATTCCACCTCATCTGTTTTAAAGGATCGTCCCTTTAGCCTGAGGTTGTGCCCTCTGGTTCTAGTTTTTCCTACTAGTGGAAACATCCTCTCCATGTCCACTCTATCCAGGCCATGCAGTATCCTGTAAGTTTCAATAAGATCCCTCCTCATCCTTCTAAACTCCAATGAGTACAGACCCAGAGTCCTCAACCTTTCCTCATACGACAAGTTCCTCATTCCAGGGATCATTCTGGTGAACCTCCTCTGGACCCTTTCCAAGTCCAGTACATCTTCCTTAAATACGGGGTCCAAAACTGCTCACAATACTCCAAATGGAGTCTGACCAGAGCCTTATACAGCCTCAGAAGTACATCCCTGCTCTTGTATTCTCGCCCTCTTGACATGAATGCTAACATTGCATTTGCATTCCTAACTGCCGACTGAACCTGCACGTTAACCTTAAGAGAATCTTGAACAAGTCCCTTTGTGTTTCTGATTTCCTAAGTATTTCCCATTTAGAAAATAGTCTATGCCTCCATTTCTCATTCAAAAGTGCATAACCTCACTTTTCCACATCGTATTCCATCTGCCATTTCTTTGCCCACTCTCCTAACCTGTCCAAGTTCTTCTGCAGCCCCCCTGCTTCCTCAATACTACCTGTCCCTCTACATATCTTAGCAACAGTGCCTTCAGTTCCTTCCTCCAAATCATTAATGTATATTGTGAAAAGTTGTGGTCCCAGCACTGGCCCTTGAGGCACACCACTAGTCACCGGCTGCCATCCTGAAAAAGACCCCTTTATCCCCACTCTCTTGCCTCCAGCAAGTCAGAAAATCCTCTATCCATGCCAGGATATTACCATTAACACCATGGGTGCTTAACTTATTTAACCGTCTCCTATACGGCACCTTGTCAAAGGCCTTCTGGAAATCTAAATAAATCACGTCCACTGGTTCTCCTTTATCTAATTTCCTTGTTACCCCCTCAAAGAACTCTACCAGATTTGTCAGACATGACCTCCCCTTGAAGAAGCCGTGCTGACTCAGTCCTATTTTATCATGCACTTCCAAGTACTCCGCAATCTCATCTTTAGTAATGGACTCTAAAATCTTGCCAATGATTGAAGTCAGGCTCACTGGCCTATAATTTCCCATCTGCTGCCTCCCTCCCTACTTAAACAGTGGTGTTACATCAGCTACTTTCCAGTCCTCTGGGACCCTCCCTGCCTCCAGTGATTCATGAAAGATCACCACCAATGCCTCCACAATTTCCTCAGCTATCTCTTTTAGAACCCTGGGGTGTAGTCCATCCGGTCCAGGTGATTTATCCACCTTCAGACCTTTCAATTTCTCCAGAACCTTCTACTTGGTGATGGCCACTGCCCTCACCTGTGCCCCCTGACTCTCCTGGAGCTCTGGAATCTCACTGGTGCCTTCGACCGTGAAGACTGATTCAAATTAACTATTCAGTTCCTCTGCCATTGCTTTGTTTCCTATTATTACTTCTCCAGCCTCATTTTCCAGCGGTCCAATGGCTATTTTTGCCTCTCTCTTACCTTTTATATATTGAAAAAAACTCTTCCTATCTTCTTTTATATCGCGAGCTGGCTTACACTCATATTCCATCCTCTCCCCCCTTATTGCTTTTTTAGTTGTCCTCTGCTTGATTTTAAAGGCTTCCCAATCCTCTGGCTTCCCGCTAATCCTCGCCACTTTGTATGCTTTTTCTTTTGCTTTTTTGCTGTCCTTGACTTCCCTCGTCAGCCATGGATGCCTCGTCCTCCCCTTAGCATGTTTCCTTCTCCTTGGGATGAATTTCTGTTCTGCCTCCCGAATAACCCCCAAAATCTCCTGCCATTGCTGTACCACTGTCTTCCCCGCTGGACTCCTTTTCCAATCAACTCTGGCCAGCTCCTCCCTCACGTCTTTGTAGCTACCTTTATTTAATTGTGATACTGTTACATCTGATTCCAGCTCAAACTGCAGGGTAAATTCTATCATATTGTGGTCATTGCTCCCTAAGGGTTCCTTCACCTGAAGTTCCTTAATCAAGTCTGCCTCATTACATAGAACATAGAACAGTACAGCACAGAACAGGCCCTTCGGCCCACGATGTTGTGCCGAGCTTTATCTGAAACCAAGATCAAGCTATCCCACTCCCTATCATCCTGGTGTGCTCCATGTGCCTATCCAATAACCGCTTAAATGTTTCTAAAGTGTCTGACTCCACTATCACTGCAGGCAGTCCATTCCACACCCCAACCACTCTCTGCGTAAAGAACCTACCTCTGATATCCGTCCTGTATCTCCCACCACGAACCCTATAGTTATGCCCCCTTGTAATAGCTCCATCCACCCGAGGAAATAGTCTTTGAACGTTCACTCTATCTATCCCCTTCATCATTTTATAAACCTCTATTAAGTCTCCCCTCAGCCTCCTCCGCTCCAGAGAGAACAGCCCTAGCTCCCTCAACCTTTCCTCATATGACCTACCCTCCAAACCAGGCAGCATCCTGGTAAATCTCCTCTGCACTCTTTCCAGCGCTTCCACATCCTCCTTATAGTGAAATTACCAAATCCAGATTTGACACGGGGAGAATGTGCAAACTCCACACAGACAATGACCCGAGGCCGGAATTGAACCCAGGTCCCTGGCGCTGTGAGGCAGCAGTGCCAACCACTGTGCCAACCACTGTGCCACCCATAGATGGTGTTGAGCTTCTTGAGTGTTGTCGGAGCTACACTCATCCAGGCAAGTGGAGAGTTTTCCATCACACTCCCGACTTGTAGATGGTGGACAGGCTTTGAGGAGTCAGGAGGAGTTATGCACAGCAGGATTCCCAGTCTCTGACCTGCTCTTGTAACCACAGTGTTTATATGGCTGGTCCAGTTCAGTTTCTGGTCAGTATGATGACAGTGGGGGAAGTAGCCGTTGAATATCAAGGGGAAATGGTTAGATTCTCTCCTGTTGGAGATGATCATTACCCGGCACTCATGTGCCAGGAATGTCATACTTGTTAGAGCGGGAAATGGGACTAACTGGATTGCTTCATGGAGAGCGGGCACTGAATAGATGGACCAATTATATGTCCTAACAACTCTATGATTCTAAATTCTAGGAATCCTTTATTTTTTTTAATTAGCTTTCTCAACTTGACCTTGGGACTCATGGAAACAAATAAAGTTTTTAAAGTTTATTTATTAGTGTCACAAGTAGGTTACATTAACACTGCAATGAAGTTACTGTGCAAATCCCCTAGCCGCCACACCCCGGTGCCTGTTCGGGTACACTGAGGGATAATTTATCATGGCCGATGCACCCAACCAGCACGTCTTTCGGACTGTGGGAGGAAACCGGAGCACCCGGAGGAAACCCACGCAGACACGGGGAGAACGTGCAGGCTCCACTCAGACAGTCACCCAAGCTGGGAATCGAACCCGGGTCCCTGCAGCTGTGAGGCAGCCGTGCCTAACCACTGTGCCAACGTGCCACCCAATATCAGAATAGTATATCGGAAAAAGGCCATTTAGAATTAATTAGGAGAGAATAGTGTTCAATTTTAATGCCATCTCCTTCCATACACAATGGGGGTTTGGGGGGGGGGGGTGGGGTGGGGGGAGGGGGGCGGCGGGGGGGAGGATAGTGAGCTTGGTGTGATGTGTGGATGGCCCACATTCTGCTCCATTTGATTTGATTTATTATTGTCACATGTATTGGGATATAATGAAAAGTATTGTTTCTTGTGCACTATGCAGACAAAGCATACTGTTCATAGAGAAGGTAAGGAGAGAGTGCAGAATGTAGTGTTACAGTCATAGCTAGGGTGTAGAGAAAGATCAACTTAATGCAAGGTAGGTCCGTTCAAAAGTCTGATGGCAGCAGGGAAGAAGCTTGACAAATGTTTGGGGAACATGTCCGTGGCTAAAGGAGTTTAGAAGAGTGAGAGGGGATCTCATAGAAACTTATAAAATTCACAGAGGGTTAGACAGGATAAATTCAGAAAGAATGTTCCCGATGGTGGGGGAATCCAGAACTAGGGGTCATAGTTTGAGGATAAGGAGTAAACCTTTTAGAACCGAGGCGAGGAGAAATTTCTTCACCTAGAGGGTGGTGAATGTGTGGAATTCACTCCCACAGAATGTAGCTGAGGCCAAAATGTGTGATTTCAAGAAGAAATTAGATATAGCTCTTGGGGCTAAAGGGATCGAGGGATATTCGGGGGAAGGGGGGAAATCAGGATATTGAATTGGATGATCAGCCATGATCATAATGAATGGTGGAGCAGGCTCGAAGGGCCGAATGGCCTACTCCTGCTTCCAGTTTCGATGTAACTCACCCAGCGGCTCCATCCTCCAGCTCCAAGTCCCGATGTTCGCTCAGAGACTCCTGACGTTCTTTCCTGTAGTCCTGCCTCGCTTCGCTTGGCTCTGCGCGTTCCTGCCTCGCCTCTGGCGGTGTTGGTGTGGCGCTTGGCTCCAGCGGCGGCGTCACCGACTCCTGCCTGCCAACTCGGCGGGCCGATTGGAGCTCCGCCCTCTCGGGTCTCGCCGGCTGGGGCCCGTCGATGATTTCGTACTTTGCCTGCTGCTTTACTGGCCGTATCTCGGTGACCGCCACCGAGTGCTCGGGCAGAGGCCCCCTGGACTCAGGCAGCACCCTGCGGCTCAGCAATGGGGTGGCCGGCTGCTGGTGCAGCTGGAAGGCAGGCTTATTCTCCATCCGTTCTAGCTGAAGAATAGGAAAAGCAGAATGTCAATGCAGGTACCCGCTCCTGTCACGTTGGCACTCCCATGGCATTGAGGCCTTTGCCAGTTCCTGCAGGCTTGTGAACCGCAAACATGGTAAACAGGGGACACAAACTGAGCCCAGTGATTAACATCCAGAGAATCCCTACAGTACAGGAGGAGGCCATTCGGCCCATCGAGCCTGCACCAACTCTGCGAAACAGCAGCCCACCCAGAACCAGGCTCCTGTCCTATCCTTGTAACCCCACGCATTCACCATGGCTAACCCACCTAACCAACAGAGCTTTGGACACCAAGGGGCAAGTTAGCATGGCCAATCCACCTAACCTGCACATCTTTGGACACTAAGGGGCAAGTTAGCATGGCCAATCCACCTAACCTGCACATCTTTGGACACTATGGGGCAAGTTAGCATGGCCAATCCACCTAACCTGCACATCTTTGGACACTAAGGGGCAATTTAGCCTGGCCAATCCACCTAACCTGCACATCTTTGGACACTAAGGGGCAATTTAGCATGGCCAATCCACCTAACCTGCACATCTTTGGACACTAAGGGGCAATTTAGCATGGCCAATCCACCTAACCTACAGAGCTTTGGACACTAAGGGGCAATTTAGCATGGCCAATCCACCTAACCTGCACATCTTTGGACACTAAGGGGCAATTTAGCATGGCCAATCCACCTAACCTACACATCTTTGGACACTAAGGGGCAATTTAGCATGGCCAATCCACCTAACCTACACATCTTTGGACATTAAGGGGCAATTTAGCACGGCCAATCCACCTAACCTACACGTCTTTGTAGTGCAGAAAGAAACTCACACAGACACGGGGAGAACGTGCAAACTCCACATAGACTGTCACCTGAGGCCGGATGACCAGTCCCACTCAACCCAGTCAAACACGGGTCCCTGGCTAACCATTGTGCCAGCATTCTGCCGATTCAACTGGATCACAGGTCGAAACAAAATGGGAACTCAATTCCTGCATCACAATTCGGCTAACGAGGAACAGCGGGAAGGACTGAGCGAGGGGCAGCGGGAAGGACAGAGCGAGGGGCAGCGGGAAGGACAGAGTTAGGGGCAGCGGGAAGGACAGAGTTAGGGGCAGCGGGAAGGACAGAGCGAGGGGCAGCGGGAAGGACAGAGCAAGGGGCAGCGGGAAGGACAGAGCTAGGGGCAGCGGGAAGGACAGAGCGAGGGGCAGCGGGAAGGACAGAGTTAGGGGCAGCGGGAAGGACAGAGCGAGGGGCAGCGGGAAGGACAGAGCGAGGGGCAGCGGGAAGGACAGAGTTAGGGGCAGCGGGAAGGACAGAGCAAGGGGCAGCGGGAAGGACAGAGCGAGGGGCAGCGGGAAGGACAGAGCGAGGGGCAGCAGGAAGGACAGAGCGAAGGGCAGCGGGAAGGACAGAGCGAGGGGCAGCGGAAGGACAGAGCAAGGGGCAGCGGGAAGGACAGAGCAAGGGGCAGCGGGAAGGACAGAGCGAGGGGCAGCGGGAAGGACAGAGCGAGGGGCAGCGGGAAGGACAGAGCGAAGGGCAGCGGGAAGGACAGAGCGAGGGGCAGCGGGAAGGACAGAGCAAGGGGCAGCGGGAAGGACAGAGCAAGGGGCAGCGGGAAAGACAGAGCAAGGGGCAGCAGGAAGGACAGAGCGAGGGGCAGCGGGAAGGACGGAACGAGGGGCAGCGGGAAGGACGGAACGAGGGGCAGCGGGAAGGACAGAGCGAGGAGCAGCGGGAAGGACAGAGCGAGGGGCAGCGAGAAGGACAGAGCGAAGGGCAGCGGGAAGGACGGAACGAGGGGCAGCGGGAAGGACAGAGCGAGGGGCAGTGGGAAGGACAGAGCGAGGGGCAGCGGGAAGGACAGAGCGAGGGGCAGCGGGAAGGACAGAGCGAGGAGCAGCGGGAAGGACAGAGCGAGGGGCAGCGGGAAGGACAGAGCGAGGAGCAGCGGGAAGGACGGAACGAGGGGCAGCGGGAAGGACGGAACGAGGGGCAGCGGGAAGGACAGAGCGAGGAGCAGCGGGAAGGACAGAGCGAGGGGCAGCGGGAAGGACAGAGCGAGGGGCAGCGGGAAGGACAGAGCGAGGAGCAGCGGGAAGGACAGAGCGAGGGGCAGCGGGAAGGACAGAGCGAGGGGCAGCGGGAAGGACAGAGCGAGGGGCAGCGGGAAGGACAGAGCGAGGGGCAGTGGGAAGGACAGAGCGAGGGGCAGCGGGAAGGACAGAGCGAGGGGCAGCGGGAAGGACAGAGCGAGGGGCAGTGGGAAGGACAGAGCGAGGGGCAGCGGGAAGGACAGAGCGAGGGGCAGTGGGAAGGACAGAGCGAGGGGCAGCGGGAAGGACAGAGCGAGGGGCAGTGGGAAGGACAGAGCGAGGGGCAGCGGGAAGGACAGAGCGAGGGGCAGTGGGAAGGACAGAGCGAGGGGCAGCGGGAAGGACAGAGCGAGGGGCAGCGGGAAGGACAGAGCGAGGGGCAGTGGGAAGGACAGAGCGAGGGGCAGCGGGAAGGACAGAGCGAGGGGCAGTGGGAAGGACAGAGCGAGGGGCAGCGGGAAGGACAGAGCGAGGGGCAGCGGGAAGGACAGGAAAGTGACCGAGCAGGAATCCAAGCCAAGCCCTTACACCCAGCCCACAGAGTGTTTCTTTTTCTGCAAAGTGTTGTCAACAATCAGTGAATCCCCGGAGGATGCTCTCCAGTGCTGGCTCCAAAGTGATGGCAGTCTTTAACTCACCCAATGGACTGGGTTTTCTCCACTCAGTCTCTCAACCAACTCAACTCAAATTGGCACTCCACGGTGGGCCTCGTGCTGGGTAACACCACATGCCTTTGGGGAGCTGTTTCCACCTTGTATGTTTTTATGAATTCTTTACCCCAGGAAGCTACGGAGGCTGAGACCTTGAACATCTTCAAGGCGGAGATCGATAGGTTTTTAATCAGTCGGGGAGTTAAGGGTTACGGAGAGAAAGCAGAAAAGTGGACTTAGTGAGTGGTGGCATGGTGGCACAGTGGTTAGCACTGCTGCCTCACAGCGCCAGGGACCCGGGTTCAATTCTGGCCTCGGGTCACTGTCTGTGTGAAGTCTGCACGTTCTCCCCGTGTCTGCGTGGGTTTCCTCCGGGTGCTCCAGTTTCCTCCCACAGTCCAAAGGTTAGGTGAATTGGCCATGCTTAATTGTCCATTCGTCTCCAAAAGGTGTGTAGGTTTTTTTTTATTCATTCATGGGACATGGGCGTCGCTGGCTGGGCCAGCATTTATTGCCCATCCCTAGTTGCCCTTGGAGGGCAGTTGAGAGTCAACCACCTTGTTGTGGCTCTGGAGTCATGTGTAGGCCAGACCGGGTAAGGACGGCAGATTTCCTTCACTAAAGGACATTCGTGAACCAGATGGGTTTTTCCAACAATCGACAATGGTTTCATGGTCATCAGTAGATTTTTAATTCCAGATTTCTTTAATGGAATTCAAATTCCACCATCTGCCGTGGCGGGATTCGAACCCGGGTCCCCAGAACATTAGCTGAGTTTCTGGATTAATAGTCTGGCGATAATATCACTAGGCCATCGTCTCCCCAATAGGGGATTAGCAGGGTAAATACGTGGGGATAGGTGGGATTGTTGTCGGTGCAGGTTCGATGGGCCAAATGGCCTCCTGCCACAATGTAGGGATTCTATGATTCTGAGAGTGTTGGATCAGCCTTGTGGAGGCAGGCGCGAAGGGCTGAATGGTCTCCCCCTGTACCTAACGCTGATGGTCTTATTATGGTCTCCTATCTAAAGATGCCTTCCAGACCAAGTTGGGTCTGAGAATGTCCTTGTGTTTGACGGGACTTACCGTGGTGAGCCTCCTTAGGGAGCTAAACCTCTCCTCCCAGGCCGCGGCCGCCTTCCGGAAGGCCTCGTGACGTTTGATGAGCTGCTCCACCTCATCCACGCTGTTCCCCAGCTGGTTGCTGCTGACCAGGCGTTCCTGGGTACTCAGCCATGACTCTGCTACCACGGCCTCCTGTGCAAACTGATGCACCTCCAGCACTGAGGAAAGGCCACAGGGCACGTCAATAAACACCCACCCTCGTCCCAGCGGCTGAACAATGGCTGCCCCTGCCGAGCCAGGCAGGGAGAGTTGTGACAGGATCTAACATTGCAAACACCCTGAAGGTCGTAGGACAGGTGGATAAAGTGGTTAAGGGCCCTATTTTACTATTTTGATTCTAAGTGCTGGGCGGACTTGAATCTGGGGGTGTTTCAGATCCGACTTTTAGACCTGTTCTCTGACGCCCCCATACGCACTCTGCCTGAAAAAACATCAGTGATTCCGAATCGCGGTATAGAAGCCTGTGGGTGGGGCTTAACGCGCCCGAAATCCTGCAGCTCCGATCGGCGCCTCCAACTGCGCACGCGCAGAAAAAAGAATGATAGAATGCTGCTTCCCTGCCACATCCCTCCCGGGGCCGATAATGCTTCCCCCTGCCCCCCACACACATTGCCCCACCCTCACAACATTACTGACCCCCTTTTCCTGCACCCACCCACCACCCAGACCAACCCCGGGCCCCTCCCCCCCTTCCCCCCGCCCTCCCTACACACACACCCGCAGAGCCGCCACCGACCCGGGAAAGAAAGCAGCCACAATGAAAGGACACCCGTGAGCAGCAGAGAGCTGTCGGACGCTACACACCTACCTCCTCACCAACCCTCACTGATGGAGCGCCCAAATCAGACTTTTATTGAGCATGTCTGTTTCGCGCCAATTCCGGACGGGCGAACGGGTGGTAAAGGGGGAAGTGCTGATAAAGTTGGGCGTGCAGCTCATTAATTCAATTTAAATGCATTTAAATGCAGATGGAATTTAATCTGGATAAATGCGAAGTGATGCATTTTTGGAAGAAATAATGTAGGGAGGAGTTATACAATAAATGGCAGAGCTATCAAGAGTATAGAAACACAGAGGGACCTGGGTGTGCAAGTCCACAAATACTTGAAGGTGACAGCACAGGTGGAGAAGGTGGTGAAGAAGGCATATGGTATGCTTGCCTTTATAGGACGGGGTATAGAGTATAAAAGCTGGAGTCTGATGATGCAGCTGTATAGAACGCTGGTTAGGCCACATTTGGAGCACTGCGTCCAGTTCTGGTCGCCACACTACCAGAAGGATGTGGAGGCGTTAGAGAGAGTGCAGAGAAGGTTTACCAGGATGTTGCCTGGTATGGAGGGTCTTAGCTATGAGGAGAGATTAGGTAAACTGGGGTTGTTCTCCCTGGAAAGACGGAGAATGAGGAGAGATCTAATAGAGGTGTACAAGATTATGAAGGGGATAGATAGGGTGAATGGTGGGAAGCTTTTTCCCAGATCAGAAGTGACGATCACGAGGGGTCACGGGCTCAAGGTGAGAGGGGCGAAGTATAACTCAGATATTAGAGGATTTTTTTTACACAGAGGGTGGTGGGGGCCTGGAATGCGCTGCCAAGTAGGGTGGTGGAGGCAGACACGCTGACATCGTTTAAGACTTACCTGGATAGTCACATGAGCAGCCTGGGAAAGGAGGGATACAAATGATTGGTCTAGTTGGACCTCGGAGCGGCACAGGCTTGGAGGGCCGAAGGGCCTGTTTCCTGTGCTGTACTGTTCTTTGTTCTTTGTGCTACCGTTGTGAACTGTGAAGAGGATAGTGTGGAACTTCAAAGAGACACAGACAATGTGGGTGGATAAGTGGCAATGATATTCACAGTAGAGAAACATTTGGTGATTAACTTTGGTAGGAAGAACATGGAGAGACTACAAAATAAAGGGTAGAATTTGTAAGTGTCTGCAGGAGCAGAGGAAGCTGGGTGTTTGCGTGCAGAGATCATTGAAGGTGGCAGGACAGGTGGAGAGAGGAGTTAATAAAGTATACAGTATCCGGGGCTTTATTAATAGGGGCACAGAGTACAAGAGGAAGGAGGTTATACTGAACTTATACAAGACTCTAGTTAGACCTCAGCTGGAATATTGTGTACAGTTCTGGGCACCACACGATAGGAAAGATAGGAACGCATTGGAAAAAGTAAAAATAGAGTTTATTTATTCGTGCCACAAGTAAGGCTTACATTAACACTGCAATGAAGTCACTGTGAAAATCCCCAAGTCGTCACACTCTGGCACCTGTTCGGGTACACTGAGGGAGAATTTAGCATGGCCAATTTAGCACCTAACCAGTACGTCTTTCGGACTGTGGGAGGAAACCGGAGCACCTGGAGGAAACCCATGCAGACATGGGGAGAACGTGCAGACTCCGCACAGACCGTGACCCAAGCCGGGAATCGAACCCGGGTCCCTGGCGCTGTGAGGCAGCAGTGCTAACCACTGTGCCACCCCGTTGGAGAGATTGCAGAAAAGATTAGAAGAGTGATTCCAGGAATGAGAAACTTCAGTTGTGAGGATGGATTGGAGAGGTTGGGACTGTTCTCCTCAGAGAGAAGAAGGCTAAGAGGAGATTTGATAGAGATGTTCAAAATCATGTGGGGGGCTGGACAGAGTAGACAGAGAGAAACTGTTCCCGCTCGGAGAACGAGAGGGACATGGAGTTAAGGGAATTGGTAAAAGAAGCAATGAAGACATGAGGACAATTGTTTTCACACTGAGTGATAGAGATCAGAAATGTGCTGCCTGAGAGTGTGGCAGAGGCCGTTCCGAGGCAGATTCAAATCAGAATAGGAGAACGTGCAGGGTTATGGGGTCAAGGCAGGAGAATGGCACAAAGTGAATTGCTCATTAGGAGAGCCAGGGCAGGCATGATGGGCCAAATGGCCTCTTCCTTTGCTGTAGCAATTTAGATACTCTGTGAAACCACTGGAGGAAGAATATTACAGCCATGGAAATGAGACTGAGGAAAAGGTATGTGTGTGTGTGAGAGAGACAGGCAGAGAGGGAGTGGGAGACAGGCAGAGAGGGAGGGGGAGACAGGCAGAGGGGGAGGAGGAGACAGGCAGAGGGGGAGGGGGAGACAGGCAGAGGGGGAGGGGGAGACAGGCAGAGGGGGAGGGGGAGACAGGCAGAGGGGGAGGGGGAGACAGGCAGAGGGGGAGGGGGAGACAGGCAGAGGGGGAGGGGGAGACAGGCAGAGGGGGAGGGGGAGACAGGCAGAGAGGGAGGGGAGACAGGCAGAGAGGGAGGGGGAGACAGGCAGAGAGGGAGGGGGAGACAGGCAGAGAGGGAGTGGGAGACAGGAAGAGAGGGAGGGGGAGACAGGCAGAGAGGGAGTGGGAGACAGGCAGAGAGGGAGGGGGAGACAGGCAGAGGGGGAGGAGGAGACAGGCAGAGGGGGAGACAGGCAGAGGGGGAGGGGGAGACAGGCAGAGGGGGAGGGGGAGACAGGCAGAGGGGGAGGGGGAGACAGGCAGAGGGGGAGGGGGAGACAGGCAGAGGGGGAGGGGGAGACAGGCAGAGGGGGAGGGGGAGACAGGCAGAGAGGGAGGGGAGACAGGCAGAGAGGGAGGGGGAGACAGGCAGAGAGGGAGGGGGAGACAGGCAGAGAGGGAGGGGGAGACAGGCAGAGAGGGAGGGGGAGACAGGCAGAGAGGGAGGGGGAGACAGGCAGAGGGGGAGAGGGAGACAGGCAGAGGGGGAGGGGGAGACAGGCAGAGAGGGAGGGGAGACAGGCAGAGAGGGAGGGGGAGACAGGCAGAGAGGGAGGGGGAGACAGGCAGAGAGGGAGGGGGAGACAGGCAGAGAGGGAGGGGGAGACAGGCAGAGAGGGAGGGGGCGACAGGCAGAGAGGGAGGGGGCGACAGGCAGAGAGGGAGGGGGAGACAGGCAGAGAGGGAGGGGGAGACAGGCAGAGAGGGAGGGGGAGACAGGCAGAGAGGGAGGGGGAGACAGGCAGAGAGGGAGGGGGAGACAGGCAGAGAGGGAGGGGGAGACAGGCAGAGAGGGAGGGGGAGACAGGCAGAGAGGGAGGGGGAGACAGGCAGAGAGGGAGGGAGAGACAGGCAGAGAGGGAGGGGGAGACAGGCAGAGAGGGAGGGGGAGACAGGCAGAGAGGGAGGGGGAGACAGGCAGAGAGGGAGGGGGAGACAGGCAGAGAGGGAGGGGGAGACAGGCAGAGAGGGAGGGGGAGACAGGCAGAGAGGGAGGGGGAGACAGGCAGAGAGGGAGGGGGAGACAGGCAGAGAGGGAGGGGGCGACAGGCAGAGAGGGAGGGGGCGACAGGCAGAGAGGGGACCAGGGCGAGAGGGGGCCAGGGCGAGAGGGGGCCAGGGCGAGAGGGAGCCGGGGGAGAGGGGGCCAGCGCGAGAGGGGGCCAGCGCGAGAGGGGGCCAGGGCGAGAGGGGGCCAGCGCGAGAGGGGGCCAGCGCGAGAGGGGGCCAGCGCGAGAGGGGGCCAGGGCGAGAGGGGGCCAGGGCGAGAGGGGGCCAGGGCGAGAGGGGGCCAGGGCGAGAGGGGGCCGGGCGAGAGGGGGCCGGGGGAGAGGGGGCCAGGGCGAGAGGGGGCCAGCGCGAGAGGGGGCCAGGGCGAGAGGGGGCCAGCGCGAGAGGGGGCCAGGGCGAGAGGGGGCCAGGGCGAGAGGGAGCCAGGGCGAGAGGGGGCCAGGGCGAGAGGGGGCCAGGGCGAGAGGGGGCCAGGGCGAGAGGGGGCCAGGGCGAGAGGGGGCCAGGGCGAGAGGGGGCCAGGGCGAGAGGGGGCCAGGGCGAGAGGGGGCCAGGGCGAGAGGGGGCCAGGGCGAGAGGGGGCCAGGGCAAGAGGGGGCCAGGTGCTGAGATGTGAGGTACATATCGAAAGAGTAGTAATGGGCAGCCGTGTGGGTGGGTGCGTGTGTTGTGACATCATTGCTTGCTATCTAATGACTGGTGTCACCCTTTGCCCATCTCCATGACAACAACTGATTGGAGCTGGTCTGCTATATCGGGGCTGAGTTCCGACCCTCTCCCTCCGCCCGCCTGGAGACTGTGATGTCCAGCTGGGTGTTTACAACGCTCAGTAGGGTCTGGTGAGTGAGAGCAGCAGCAACTGGCTCTCTGCCCTCGGGCCGCTCAGCCTTCCCCAGAGACACCAATACTCACTCTGCTGTAACCACTCCCAGTGCTGCTCCCATTTCTCCAGCAGTTCGTGCTGCTTCTTCAGCACCTTGTCCAGCTTCTCCTTAATCTACAAAACACAACGTTCGCACACACACCGGCGACGGTCAGGTGCTTCACACACTTCCACTCCAAACAGAAGCAAAAAAGAGAGCTTCATTTTAACTGTGTAAATTCCACACTTATCTCGCAAAGGGAGTGGGAATGAGGGGGGAAAGGGAGAGAAGGAGGGGAGCGGAAAGGGGTGTCAGAGGGGATGTAGGCAGAGGGAGAGGAGGGGAGGGGGAAGAGAGGGAGAGGAGAGGAGGAGGGAGAGGGTAGAGAGAGAAGGAGGGAGGGAAGGAGGAGGGCAGGAAGGAGGAGGGGCAGGAGCAGGGAACGGTGAGAGAGGAGAGGGGAGAGAGGGGGGTGAGAGGGGGGAGAGGGGGCAGAGGGGGCAGAGGGGGGAGAGGGGGGAGCGGGGGGAGCGGGGAGAGAGGGGGGTGAGGGGAGAGGGGGGAGAGAGGGGGGAGCGGGGAGAGGGGGGGAGCGGGGAGAGGGGGGGAGTGGGGAGGGGGGGAGCGGGGAGAGGGGGGGGAAGAGGGGGGGAGCAGGGAGAGGGGGGGAGCGGGGAGAGGGGGGGAGACCGGGGAGAGGGGGGGAGACCGGGGAGAGGGGGGGGAGCGGGGAGGGGGGGAGCGGGGAGAGGGGGGGGGAGCGGGGAGAGAGGGGGGTGAGGGGAGAGGGGGGAGAGAGGGGGGAGCGGGGAGAGGGGGGGGAGCGGGGAGAGGGGGGGAGTGGGGAGGGGGGGGAGCGGGGAGAGGGGGGGGGAAGAGGGGGGGAGCAGGGAGAGGGGGGGAGCGGGGAGAGGGGGGGGAGACCGGGGAGAGGGGGGGAGACCGGGGAGAGGGGGGGGAGCGGGGAGGGGGGGAGCGGGGAGAGGGGGGGGGAGCGGGGAGAGGGGGGGAGCGGAGAGAGGGGGGGAGCGGGGAGAGGGGGGGAGCGGGGAGAGGGGGGGAGCGGGGAGAGGGGGGAGCGGGGAGAGGGGGGGGAGTGGGGAGAGGGGGGAGCGGGGAGAGGGGGGGGGAGAGGGGGGGAGCGGGGAGAGGGGGGGGAGCAGGGAGAGGGGGGGAGCGGGGGAGCGGGGAGAGGTGGGGGAGCGGGGAGAGGGGAGGGAGCGGGGAGGGGGGGGAGCGGGGAGAGGGGGGGGAGCGGGGAGAGGGGGGGAGCGGGGAGAGGGGGGAGCGGGGAGGGGGGGAGCGCGGAGACGGGGGGGAGCAGGGAGGTGAGGGGGAGCGGGGAGAGGGGGGGAGCGGGGAGGGGGGGAGCGGGGAGAGGGGGGGAGCGGGGAGGGGGGGAGCGGGGAGAGGGGGGGAGCGGGGAGAGGGGGGGAGCGGGGAGAGGGGGGAGCGGGGAGTGGGGGAGCGCGGAGACGGGGGGGAGCAGGGAGGTGAGGGGGAACGGGGAGAGGGGGTGGAGCGGGGAGAGGGGGGAGCGGGGAGAGAGGGTGGAGCGGGGAGAGGGCGGGAGCGGGGAGAGGGGGTGGAGCGGGCAGAGTGGGGGAGCGGGGAGAGGGGGTGGAGCGGGGAGAGGGGGGAGCGGAGAGAGGGGGGGAGCGGAGAGAGGGGGGGAGCGGGGAGAGAGAGGGGAGAGAGGGGAGAGAGGCGGAGAGAGGGGGAGAGAGGGGGAGAGAGGGGGAGAGGGGGGAGAGGGGGGAGAGGGGGGAGAGAGGGGAGAGAGGGGGGAGTGGGGGGTGAGAGGGGGAGAGGGGGGAGAAGGGGGAGCGGGGAGAGGGGGGAGCGGGGAGAGGGGGGAGTGGGGAGAGGGGGGAGCGGGGACAGGGCCAGGGGGTGCGGGGGACTGGGCCAGGGGACGGGGGACAGGGCGAGGGGGTGGGGGACAGGGCGAGGGGGTGGGGGACAGGGCGAGGGGGTGGGGGACAGGGCGAAGGGGTGGGGGACAGGGCGAGGGGGTGGGGGACAGGGCGAGGGGGTGGGGGACAGAGCGAGGCGGTGGGAGGCAGAGCGAGGGGGTGGGGGACAGAGCGAGGCGGTGGGGGACAGAGCGAGGGGGTGGGAGGCAGAGCGAGGGGGTGGGGGACAGAGCGAGGCGGTGGGGGACAGAGCGAAGGGGTGGGGGACAGGGCGAGGGGGTGGGGGACAGGGCGAGGGGGTGGGGGACAGAGCGAGGCGGTGGGAGGCAGAGCGAGGCGGTGGGGGACAGAGCGAGGCGGTGGGGGACAGAGCGAGGGGGTCGGGGACAGAGCGAGGGGGTGGGAGGCGGAGCGAGGCGGTGGGGAAGGGGAGGGGAGGAATTGAATTGATGCAATTGAATGAAGAGAAGGTTTTGTAGTGGTTTTGTGGTTCGCGAATGAGAGTGAGTGTGTGCATGTGTTGTGCGTGTGCACAGGTGAGTGTGCGCATGCGCATGCAGTGTCTGTGCGTGTGTGTGCGTGTGTCTGTGTGCATGTGTGTGTGTGTCTGTCTGTGTGTGTCTGTGTGTGCGTGTGTGTCTGTGTGTGTGTTTGAGCGTGCGTGTGAGTGTGCGTGAGTGTGTGTGCGTGTGTGCGCGTGCATGCGTGCATCTGTGTGTGTGTGAGAGTGTGTCTGTGTGTGTGTGTTTGTCTGTGTGTGTTTGTGTGTATGTCTGTGTGTGTGAGTGTGTGTATGTCTGTGTGTGTGAGTGTGTGTCTGTGTGTGTGAGCGTGTGTCTGTGTGTGTGTGGGCGTGTGTATGTCTGTGTGTGTGAGTGTGTGTGCGTGTCTGTGGGCGTGTGTGCATGAGTGTGCATGAGTGTGCATGTGCATGCCCATGCGTGCGTCTGTGTGTGTGTGTCTGTGTGTGTGTGTGTATGTCTGTGTGTGTGCGTATGTCTGTGTGTGTGTGTATGTCTGTGTCTGTGTGTGTGTGTGTCTGTGTGTGTGTGTCTGTGTGTGTGAGAGTGTGTGTGTGTGTGTCTGTGTGTGTCTGTGTGTGTGAGTGTGTGTGTGTCTGTGTGTGTGTGTCTGTGTGTGTGTCTGTGTGTGTGTGTGTCTGTGTGTGTGTGTGTCTGTGTGTGTGTGTCTGTGTGTGTGTATGTGTCTGTGTGTGTCTGTGTGCGTGTCTGTGTGTGTCTGTGTGCGTGTCTGTGTGTGTGTGTGTCTGTGTGTGTGTGTATGTCTGTGTGTGTGTCTGTCTGTGTGTGTGTGTGTCTGTGTGTGTGTGAGAGTGTGTGTGTGTGTCTGTGTGTGTCTGTCTGTGTGTGTCTGTGTGTCTGTGTATGTCTGTGTGTGTGTCTGTGTGTGTGTGAGTGTCTGTGTGTGTGTGTATGTCTGTGTATGTCTGTGTGTGTGTATGTCTGTGTGTGTGTGTATGTCTGTGTGTGTGTGTATGTCTGTGTCTGTGTGTGTGTATGTCTGTGTGTGTCTGTGTGTGTGTGTGTATGTCTGTGTGTGTGTGTGTATGTCTGTGTGTGTGAGTGTGTGTGTGTGTGTGTGTGTATGTCTGTGTGTGTGTGTGTGTGTGCGTGTATGTCTGTGTGTGTGAGTGTGTGTGTGTGAGTGTGGCCCTGGCGGGGCTCCAGTTACCTCCTCGGCTGCCTGATTGCCGCTGGTCAGTAAGGTTTTACCCAGCTCGATGCAGGCTGTCAGCTTCTTGTGTCTGGCTTCAATCTCCCCACGGAGACCTTGGTGGTAATTCATCAGCACCTCAACCGAGGAGACATCGCTGGGAAAGAAACAGCTCTGTCATTGTCTAACACATCACACGGCAGCATCTATTGAGGAACACAGTGACATCATTCACACTTCCACAACGCAGCAAACCCTGACTCTGGAGACTTTGGGGCCACCTTCGGAGAAGGTTAGTCAAGGGGGACTTGCTCACAAAGACGGAACTCAAATCTCAAACAGAATTAAAAGCAGCGCACTAACAATAACCTTTCAAGCACTCCTCCACTCTCCTGCTGGAACAATCTGGGCTCGACTCTCTCAGTCTGCTTCCCACATTCCCGTTTCTCGATACTAAGTGCTCACAGGATTATACGTCTTGAGGTTAACTGGTGACCGACACTAGAAACATTGACACTTTGGACACAGAGGGAGCTCTCGGCTCCCACCGTCAATGTTGCGAGCGATCAGCACACACCTCACTTCACTCGCTCTTGCTTTATGTCTGATGTGTGAGGAGAGATTGACTAGGTTAGGATTGCTTTCACTGGAGTTCAGACGAATGAGGGGGGATCTCATAGAGGCTTATAAAATTCTAACAGGGCTAGACAGGGTAGATGCAGGGAGGATGTTCCCGATGGTGGGGGGAGTCCAGAACCATGGTTCACAGTCTGAGGATTCAGGGTAGGCCATTTAGAACATAGAAAAACTACAGCACAAACAGGCCCTTCGGCCCACAAGTTGCGCCGGTCATGTCCCTACCTACCTAGGCCTATATATAGGCTTACCTATAACCCTCAATCCTATTAGGTCCCATGTACTCATCCAGAAGTCTCTTAAAAGACCCTATCGAGTTTGCCTCCACCACCATTGACGGCAGCCGATTCCACTCACCCACCACCCTCTGTGTGAAAAACTTACCCATGGCATCTCCTCTGTACCTACTCCCCAGCACCTTAAATCTGTGTCCTCTTGTAGCAGCCATTTCAGCCCTGGGAAAAAGCCTCTGAGAATCCACCCGATCTATACCTCTCAACATCTTGTACACCTCTATCAGGTTACCTCTCATCCTTCGTCTCTCCAAGGAGAAAAGACCGAGCTCCCTCAACCTATCCTCATAAGGTATGCCACCCAATCCAGGCAACATCCTTGTAAATTTAGGACGGAGTTGAGGAGACATTTCTTCACCCAGAGAGTGGTGAATCTATGGAATTCATTACCACAGGAAGTAGTTGATGCCAAAACATTGAATGTATTCAAGAGGTGGCTGGATATAGCACTTGGGGCGAATGAGATCAAAGGTTATGGGGAGAAAGCAGGATTAGGCTATTGAGTTGGACGATCAGTCATGATCGTGATGAATGGCGGAACAGGCTCGAAGGGCCGAATGGCCTCCTCCTGCTCCTATCCTCTGTCATTCTATGAATTGTTTCAATCACATCGGTAGAAAAAAAACTACATGGTCGGAATGTGGCAGCTCTGCACACGGGCAATGGTCAACAAAATGTCTGGTGGGGGCCACACTCAGAACCCAGATGGGCCGCATGTGTCCCCCTGGGCCGCAGGTTACCCACCATTAAACAATTTGATAGGATAGACAGAGATAAACCGAATCTGTGTCCTGTGGAAATTTGGAAAATCTCCCACTGATTGGCTGAGGTGTGGCCAAGGACAAAGCAACCGGGATCTATAGGTTTCCCAAGATCCCTGGTAATTCCAAAAAGGCACAAGGCTTGATCTGATTCCTTTTGTTTGCAGAGGACTGGTCTCTGTGCATGAATGGATGTCACTTCTAGTAAGTGTAAATGAGCTACATTCTGAGTTCGGCTGATTAACTTAAACTGGTTGTTAGTGTGGCGATTATCACACTCAGGATTGTTCAGCGAGTGCTGCCCAATTGCCAAATCACATCTAACAGCAGGCATTTTGTTTTGGGTTTCGCAAGCATGTGGCCAATCAGCGTCCACTTGCCAACCAACCAGCACCTTTGACTCCTATAGTTCAAATTTGTGACATTAGTGAACCTTTAAGATATATATTTTTTAAATCATGTTCTCTGCAGCTCTCAGTGTTGCCGAGTTGTCTGTAGAAGCCCTTTTATTGCTCCTTCAGTGGTTTAAATGGTGTTTGTTTATTTTTACTCTGGGTTGTTTTATGACCCTGCGTTGTTCGGAGGAAGGTCATGTGTTCTCATTTTCTGTTTGGCTGCAGTTGGAGTTCAGAAGGGAGTGGACTTCAGACTGAAAGTAGCGTCTCTCTTTCTCCTTGGTTTTGGAAGTTCTGCTGGTTAGCTAAAAGTAAAGCTTCCTGCCTTCCTGGAGTAGAGCATCTGCTGTTGGTGGCCCAACCAGAGTCTCTCCCTGGTATTCTGGGAAGCTGTGCTGACTTCACACTGTTCTGAGAGTGTGCAGAGGGCTACTAGAAGTTACAAGCTGAGAAGTCAGGCTTTCAATTCTCCAACCAAAGGACTCAGTTCCAGCATCACGTGAGCATTAGTCTTTGCTGTGTTGAACCTGTGAAAAGGGTTCATTTGTTTGTGGGGAGCTTTGTTGGATTTGGAACATCTTAGATATATTTGTTAAGGGTGATACATTATCGTGTTTGTCTTGCTTTTGTTTGTAATTGATAAAGGTTCTTGCTAATTTTCTTACTGTACATGTTAACTATATTCTTAAACAAACCTTTGTTTGATAAAAGCTCCCTCGTGGGTCATTTGAATCATACCTGAAGTGAAACATCTCATGCTTATCCTAGCCAAATTCAATGTGCAAATACTTTAAAATCCAGGCGGGCTCCATGAAACACTTTGTGGTTTCTGACCTGAACCTTAACAAAATTGTTGCGCTCGTTTGAAATTTGGCATTCTTGCATCTGATGAGTGCAAGATGAAAAACTTCAGCAGTCTGTCTCTCTTTTCAACAATACTCAAGTTCTGTTTTGAAAAACTAGCTAGCGACTGTTTCTGGTCAAGTATATAGGGAGAAACTGTTTCAGTGGCTGGAAGATTGGTAACCAGAGGACATGGAGTTAGAAAAATTTGTAAATTAGCAAAAGAGTTGACAGAAATAAGAAGGATTTTTTAAGTAGCAACTTGTACGAACATACATTCAAACAAGGAGCAGGAGTAGGCCATTCAGCCCCTCGAGCCTGCTCTGCCATTTAGAATAGAATTGTACAGTGCAGAAGGAGGCCATTTGGCCCATCAAGTCTGCACTGACCACAATCCCACCCAGGTCCTGTCCCCATAACCCCATGCATTTACCCTGCTAGTCCCCCTGACACAAAGGGGCAATTTAGCATGGCCAATCCACCTAACCCACCCATCTTTGGAGTGTGGGAGGAAACCGGAGCACCCAGAGGAAACCCACGCAGACATGGGGAGAATGTGCAAACTCCACACAGACAGTGACCCAAGCCAGGAATTGAACCCGGGTCCCTGGCACTGTGAGGCAGCAGTGCTAACCACTGTGCCGTCGTGCCGCCCTAATGAGATTATGGCTGGTCTGATGTTGTGATTATTGCATTAAAGGCCGTATATAAATTCAATTAGGTCTTATGGTGCAGTGGGTTAGCATCCCTGCCTCTGAGCCAGAAGCTCCAGGTTCAAGTCCCACCCCAGGACTTGGCGGCCAAGAAAGGTGCGTTCACAACGCGGCCAAACAGGTTGAGTGCCAATCCTTCCAAACACACCAATGGCTGGTGGTCAGAGTGGGAGAGACCCCTGGTCAGCCACGCTTGATGTGGAGTGACGCCCCCTCCAGCTATAAGCGCCCTGGCGACAGACTAGCGACCTGTTCCGGGAATGGCTAGCCATGGAAACAGACAAAAGTCTGCCTTAGTGCACCACCAGGTGTGGGAAGAAAATTGGAACAAATGCAATTTGTTGTCACCAGTGAGACTAATTAAATAGCTCTCTCAACGAGCTGGCACAGGCATCATAAGAACTAGGAGCAGGAGTAGGCCATTCAGCCCCTCGAGCTGCTCCGCCATTTAATACGATCAGGGCTGATCTCATCTCAGCCTCAACTCCACCTTCCTGCCTGTTCACCCTCGCCCTTCATCCCCATTACTCATTAAAAATCTGTCCACCTCTTCCTTAAATTTACCCAAAGACCCCGAATCCACTGCGCTCTGGGGCAGTGAATTCCACAGACTCACCACCCTCTGAGAGAAATAATTCCTCCTCATCTCTGTTTTAAATCTGCTACCCGCTTCTCCTAAAACTGTGACCTCTTGTTCTGGAACCACGGCCTCTTTGGGACAGTGGGAGGGTGAGCTGTGAGGAGGACGCAGAGATGCTTCAGCGTGATTTGGACAGGCTGAGTGTGTGGGTATCTGCTTGGCAGATGCAGCATAATGTGGATAAATGTGAGGTTATCCACTTTGGGGGCAGAAATATTTGAATGGGTGTAAATTGGGAGAGGTGGATACGCAGGGAAACCTTGGAGTCCTCCTGCATCAGTCGCTGAAAATGAGCACACAGGTACAGCAGGCAGTAAAAAAGGCAAATGGTATGTTGGCTTTCAGAGCGAGAAGATTTGAGTATAGGGATAGGGATGTTTAGCTGCAATTGTATAGGGCATTGGTGAGGCCACACCTGGAGTATTGTGTACAGCTTTGGTGTCCTTATCTGAGGAAGGATGTCCTTGCTATAGAGGAAGTGCAGCGAAGGTTTACCAGGCTGATTCCTGGGATGGCAGGTCTGTCATATGAGGAGAGACTAAGTCGGTTAGGATTATATTCACTGGAGTTTAGAAGAGTGAGAGGGGATCTCATAGAAACTTATAAAATTCACACAGGGTTAGACAGGGTAGATTCAGAAAGAATGTTCCTGATGCTGGGGGAGTCCAGAACTAGGGATCATAGTTTGAAGATAAGGGGGTAAACCTTTTAGAACTGAGGTGAGGAGAAATTTCTTCACCCAGAGCGTGGTGAATGTGTGGAAAGTAGCTGAGGCCAAAATGTGTGATTTCAAGAAGAAATTAGATATCGCTCTTGGGGCTAAAGGGATCAAGGGATATGGGGGGGAAGGTGGGATCAGGATATTTAATTTGATGATCAGCCGTGATCAAAATGAATGGCTAAGCAGGCACGAGGGCCGAATGGCCTACTCCTGCTTCTAGTTTCTATGTTTGTTCTAGAACCGTGCCCCCCCCCCCCCCCCCCCCGCTCTAGAACATGACCACTGGTTCTAGGGCCATGACCTGTTGTTCCAGAACTACGATCTCTTGTTGCAGAACTAAGACCTCTTGTTCTAGAGCGAGGACCTATTGCACGATGGACTGAATGAATGGCCTCATTCCTTGCTGTGAGATTTTAGGATTCGAAGCACGTGGACAGAGTCTGAGTGTTCCTCTTGGATATTATGAATCAAGATAGGAAAAGCACACAACCTGGGCAGCACGGCGGCACACTGGTTAGCACTGCTGCTTCACAGCTCCAAGGACCGGGGTTCGATTCCCGGCTTGGGAGTGTGGAGTTCTGTATTCTTTCATGGGATGTGGGTGTCGCTGGCTGGGCCAGCATTAGTTGCCCATCCCTAGTTGCCCTTGAACGGAGGGTCTCGCTCGGCCATTTCGGAGGGGCAGTTGAGAGTGTCTGTGTGGAGTTTGCACGTTCTCCTCGTGTCTGCGTGGGTTTCCTCCGGGTGCTCCGGTTTCCTCCCACAGTCCAAAGATGTGCGGGTTAGGTTGATTGACCATGCTAAATTGCCCCTTGGTGTCCTGGGATGTGTAGGTTAGAGGGATTAGTGGGGTAAATGTGTGGTGTAGTGGGAGTAAGGCCTAGGTGGGATTGTGGACGGTGCAGACTCGATGGGCCGAATGGCCTCATTCTGCGCTGTGGGGATTCTATGATTCTGATTCTATGATAACCTGCTGGATGTGTCCTGTAAAGTATTAGCGTTGCTGAGGCTAGCCTCTGCTGATTGCAATCTGATACGCACCGTGGCTTCTCACCCGTTCCAATCTGGCAGATGATGCTGTCCATCCAGCTGACCAGGTCGCGCACCATGCTGAAGAAGCGGATTTTGTCGCCGGTGGTGGTGAGTTGCAGCCTCCGCTGGTCACAGCTGCTCAGTAGCTCCTTCCAAGCCTGCATGACGCCCTGCTCCTGGACAAGGATGGCCTCGGCATTCTCTCCTGCGTACACCGTCCGCAGCTGGGCTGCGTTCTCTTGGAGCTGCCTCACCTGGTAACGGAGCACACACCTGGGTTAGACGGAGCGACCCATGTCAGGTTAGGTGAGAAGGATAGAACCATATCAACTGCCACCCACACGAGACCGGGCAATAGTGGGAATGTCATCGGGCTTGTAATCCAAGGCTAAATGTTCTGGGGAGAGGGATTCAAATCCCGACAATTAGCCTTGATCTTATAGAATGGTGGCGGAACAGGCTCGAGGGGCCGAATGGCCTACTCCTACCTCCAATTGCAGCAGATGGGAATTTAAACTAAATTAATAAATCCAGAATATATAACAAGTCTCACAAACGATGATCAGGACAGCTACCATCGATTGTCGGAAACTCAACTGGTTCACTAATGCCCTTCAGGGAAAAGAAATCTGCCGTCCTTACCCGGTCTGGCCTACATGTGACTCCAGAGCCACAGCAATGTGGTTGACTCTTAACTACCCTCTGAAATGGCCGAGTGAGACCCTCAGTTCGAGGGCAATTATGGATGGGCAACTAATGCTGGCCCAGCCGGTGACACCCACATCCCATGAAAGGTTTCGGGGGTGATTCTCTCAGCCTGCTGCGCTGTTCGAGTAGCGCAGCGGACTGGGAGACATCAGTGGGGGGCCTGTAGCGAGATTCGTGACCAGCATTTGGCTGATCCTGAGTCTCCCAGTCCATTTTTCTTTTAAACGTAATCAGCCTCCTAGCGGAAATCAGTTTGAGGCTGATTACCGTACTGAAATCAACATTTCAGTAATGAGAGGGATGTGGGGGCACTGGAAAGAGTGCAGGGGAGAGTTACCGGGATGCTGCCTGGTTTGGAGGGTAGGTCTTGTGGGCAAGGGCTTTTCTCTTTAGAGCGGAGGAGGTTGAGAGGCGACTTAATAGAGGTTTATAAGATGATGAGGGGGATAGATAGAGTGGACGTTCAGAGACTATTTCCTCGGGTGGATGGAGCTGTTACAAGGGGGCATAACTATAAGGTTCATGGTGGGAGATATTGGAGGGATGTACGAGGTAGGTTCTTTACTCAGAGTGGTTGGGGTGTGGAATGGACTGCCTGCTGTGATAGTGGAGTCGGACACTTTAGGAACTTTCAAGCGGTTATTGGATAGGCACATGGAGCACACCAGGATAATAGGGAGTGGGATAGCTTGATCTTGGTTTCGGAAAAGGTTCGGCACAACATCGTGGGCCGAAGGGCCTGTACTGTGCTGTACTGTTCTATGTTCTATGTATTAGCAAGCCCGGGAGATTCCCACCAGTGGGGATTAAAGCTGGTCCCCATCAAAGGGGACCGGGTTTGACCTCCCCGCTGGGAGGGACAGAGGGCTTTGAGGCCCTCCTCCCCCAGGAGGTTGGGGGGGGTAAGGGGCCGGGGGGGTTTGTCCGTTGGACAGTGCCAGTCTGGCAATGCCAGGGAACCTGTGGGGAGCGCTACGGTGCTGCACATCTGGACGCTGACACTGCCCACCAGGCACTGCTGGTGGGGAGGGTGGGGTGGGGATGGTGCGAGAGGGGGCAGGCCTTCTGGGGGATGGGGCCGATGGTGGGGGGGGAATGCATTTAGGGATTGGTGGATTGGGAGTGGACGATTGGGGGCTGAACGTGGAGGGTGGGGTCGGGTTAGAAATGGGGGTTGGTGGTGCGGGGAGAGGTTGGGTTGGAGATGGGAGTGGTGGGTCACGGAGGGGGGGGCGTTGGGAAGCAACCGGAAGGCCGGAGATCACGAGGCCGGCGATGCGGGTGTGGCCAGCCTGCATTGTGCCTATCTTCCCGCTGACATTCAGGCTCCACCCTCTCCCCTCCCCGCCATTAACTCCAGTTTTCCCGCACTTTGGGCACTTAGTACTTGTGGCGGAGAATTGCTCCCAAAATTTTTAAAACTGAGGAAGGGGCAATCTGGTCAAAGAGGTTCCAGATGATTCAAGGTTCTGAAGGGGCCGATTGAGAGAATCCGTTTCCTCTGATGAGAAAAATGAACCTTAAATTTAAAGTCAGGTCATTTTCAGGGGTACCGTCAGGAAACATTTCTCCACACAAAGAGGAGTGGAAATCTGGAACTTTCTCCCGCAACAAAAAAAAAACCTGTCGAGGCTGCGGGATCAACTGAAAATATCAACGCTGGAAAATACTACGGTTTATGGAACCAAGGCGGGTAGATGGCGTTAAAATGCAGATAAACTATAATGATCTCAACAAGGCCCGCGAGGTGGGCCTCCCTCGAGTATGAGCTCCCTGATTGAGATACTGATTGCCTGCCCAATCAGGGAGCCTCGCCGGCGTATATTGAGGAGTGTCAGGGCTTCTGGCATTCGGGATTCTGACTCTGTACCTGAAGCACTCTTCGGAGTGGAATTGGGTTTGTAAATAAAGAGGAATCTGGTGAAGGGACACCGACCTCCGAGGAGATATTTGATAAACCTTGGTCTAATTAAATACTGGAAAAGCCTAGACGGGCTGAATAGCCTCCCTCCTGTCACCCTGCGTAAAATTGGACTTTTCTCAATCCAGAAGCTGCTTTCACTTCCTCTGCTATATTGTGGACCTGGTGAATGTGGCCAAGACATTGTCCCATTAACATCCTCCCTGGAAAGGCTGGGGTTTTTTTTTATTCCTTGGGCATGGGCATCACCCATGTCCAGCCCTAGTTGCCCTTGGAGGGCAGTTGAGAGTCAACCACATTGCTGTGGCCCTGGAGTCACATGTAGGCCAGACCGGATAAGGACGGCAGATTTCCTTCCTTAAAGGGACATTGGTGAACCAGATGGGTTTTTCCGATAATCGACAATGGTTTCATGGTCATCAGTAGATTCTTAATTCCAGATTTTCATTGAATTCAAATTCCACCATTTGCCGTGGTAGGATTCGAACCTGGGTCTCCATAGCGTTACCCTGGGTTACTAGTCCGGTGACAACACCACTACCTCCCCAAACGTACTGTTCCAGCTGATGACTCTTCACCAGAACTGAGGAAAGATTGAAATGCAACAGGGTTTGAGTAACATGGATGAAGGGAATGGGGGAGGGGAGAGGGTTGGGAAAGAACAGTCCATGATTCAGGGGGATGATAAGAGACAAAGGGTTCCAAGCCACAAAAACTAACGGCAGCGGTAATGGGTGAAGTAATGATACAAAAGGTGTGGAGATGCCGGCGTTGGACTGGGGTGAACACAGCATGAGTTTTAACAACAAGTTTTGCTACCAAATAAACCTGTTGGACTTTAACCTGGTGTTGTTAAAACTCTTACAAAAGGTGTGGCCAGATGAGGTGTGAAAGGCAGCATAGTGGATGTCCAAAGGCAATCCCTTACCCGGTCTGGCCCACATGTCATTCCAGAGCCACAGCAATGTGGTTGACTCTTAAATGCCCTCATGGATGGGCGGCACGGTAGCACAGTGGTTAGCACTGCTGCTTCACAGCCCCAAGGACCTGGGTTCGATTCCCGGGCGGCACGGTAGCACAGTGGTTAGCACTGCTGCTTCACAGCTCCAAGGACCTGGGTTCGATTCCCGGCTTGGGTCACTGTCTGTGTGGAGTTTGCACATTCTCCTCGTGTCTGCGTGGGTTTCCTCCGGGTGCTCCGGTTTCCTCCCACAGTCCAAAGATGTGCGGGTTAGGTTGATTGGCCATGCTAAAATTGCCCCTTAGTGTCCTGAGATGCGTAGGTTAGAGCGATTAGTGGGTAAAATATGTAGGGATATGGGGGTAGGGCCTGGGTGGGATTGTGGTCGGTGCAAACTCGATGGGCCGAATGGCCTCTTTCTGTACTGTAGGGTTTCTATGATTTCTATGAAGACATGAGACAAAACTGAACCAGCAAAAAAAAACAAGAAACAAAATGGAGGCTGAGGTTATGATCCAAAGTTATCAAATTTATACTGAGTCCAGAAGGTTTCACAGTCGCGAATTAAAAGATGAGGCGGAACAATTGATATAAACAGCGCTATTCATAAAACCCATTTCATAGAAACCCTACAGTGCAGAAGGAGGCCAATCGGCCCATCGAGCTTGCACCGACAACAATCACATACACCCAGGCCCTATCCCCATCATCCCACGTATTTGTCCCACTAATTCCCCCTTACCCACACATCTTGGGACACTAATTTATCATGGCCAATCCACCTAATTTGCACATCTTTGGACGCTAAGGGGCAATTTAGCATGGCTAATCCACCTAACCTGCACACCTTTGGACACTAAGGGGCAACTTAGTATGGCCAATCCACCTAACCTGCACATCTTTGGACATTGGGAGGAAACCGGAGCATCCAGAGGAAACCCACGCAGACACAGGGAGAATGTGCAGACTCTGCACAGAAAGTGACCCGAGGCTGGAATTAAACCCACGTCCCTGGCGCTGTGAGGTTGCAGTGCTAACCACTGTGCCACCATGCCGCCCCGCCGCCCCATTCCCTTGCTAATTCTGGAACAAACACCAAACTGTTTGGTAGTCTCTGTGAATGAACAATTAGACCGTGGGCTTGTTCTCCAAACTTCAGATGAGGAGAGTTATGAAGGTGAACTGAGTAAGGTCTGAGGTCACGTACCGACCGACTCAAGAACAGCTTCTTCCCTGCGACCACCAGACTTTTGAATGGACCTACCTCGCACTAAGTTGATCTTTCTCGACACCCCAGCTATGACTGTTACACTACGTTCTGCACCCCCTCCTTTCCTTCTCTATGAACGGTATGCTTTGTCTGTATAGCGCACAAGAAACAATACTTTTCGCTGTATCTCAATACATGCGGCAATAATAAATCAAACTCAAATTCGAATCAAAATACCTGTGCAACCAGGACCTGGATGTCATGCTCAAACGAACTCAACATTCTCTGCAGCGTAAAGGTGCTGCTGGAATCCCCGACGGTAACTTCCGGAAGCTGTTTGTGCTTCTCCTCAATGTGGCCGGCCACCTCCTTGCAGTCGCTGAAGAACTTGTGCAACTCCTGGGACGCCGACAGCATCTGCGCCCGCGTTTCGATCAGCTCCAGCAGGTCCGCCCACGCCTCGCTGACGCCGTCCTTCCACTCCGCAATGATGGCCGCGTCCGTGTGGCCGTAATCAATCAACTCGTCAATCATCTGATTCACCATGTTGACCCGCTCCTGACCAATCACCCCGGTCTCGTGGGCAAACTCGGTGAACTTCTCGAGCAGTAACTGCAGAGAGAGAGAGAGAGAGTTCCTGACTCCTAACTGCTATAAAATAAAAACAGAAATAAACTCAGTGGGTTTAGGAGAATCCGTGGGGTGGGAAAAACATTTCAGATATTAATCACCCTTCTACAGAACTGAAGCAAGATAGAAATGTACAGAATTTTGGATTAGAATACTTAGGCGTTTGATGGCCAGCACAGCCACAACGGGCCGAAGGGCCTCTTTCTATGCTGTCAAACAGCACGGCACGGCGGCACAGTGGTTAGCACTGCTGCCTCACAGCGCCGGGGACCCGGGTTCGATTCCTGGCTTGGGTCACTGTCTGTCTGGAGTCTGCACGTTCTCCCCGTGTCCGCGTGGGTTTCCTCCGGGTGCTCCGGTTTCCTCCCACAGTCCAAAAGACAAGGAAAAAAGAAAATTACAGCAGAGGAACAGGCCCTACGGCCCTCCAAGCCTGCACCGACCATGCTGCCCAACGTGCTGGTTAGGGTGCCTTGGCCGTGCTAAATTCTCCCTCAGTCTACCCGAACAGGCGCCGGAGTGTGGCGATTAGGGGATTTTCACAGTAACTTCATTGCAGTGTTAATGTAAACCTTACTTGTGACACTAATAAGTAAACTTAATAATAAATAAACTTCACTTTTAACTCGATGACTGAATATATAGTGGAAAAGGGGGTAGAGGAGGTGGGGCAGAATAGAAGGCCAGGGAGAGGTAGGGGCAAAGGAGATATGAACAAATTTTCCCAGGACATAAGAGAAAGGGGAGTGTTAATGGTGCCATTAAGGAATGAAGAGTGCCAATAGCGGCAAAAGGTGAGATTAAAGTTTATTTATTAGTGTCACAAGTAGGCTTACATTAACACTGCAATGAAGTTACTGTGAAAATCCCCGAGTCGCCACACTCCTGTTCGGGTACACCGAGGGAGAATTTAGCACGGCCAACGCACCCTAACCAGCACGTCTTTTGGACTGTGGGAGGAAACCGGAGCACTCGGAGGAAACCCACACAGACATGGGGAGAACACAGGTTGGCGAGCTTGGATCCTTTTCCAGCTCACCATGGAAATGGAGAGCATCCTTCCTAAGGAGGGAAAAGTGTACCACATGGTATGTTGCCAGCTTGGGTGGGTGGTGGTGGGGGGGAGAGCAGGGGGAGATGGAGGGGAGAAGAGGCTGGAGTGACCGGGGTGAGAGATCAGGGCCGCGGGAGGTGGATAGAAACGTCATCGCTGGAGGAGCTGAGCACAAAGCAGGGCTGGTAGGGTGACAGTCTGAGTGGTGGAGGTCGGCGACAGACACCGCCCTTGGGCAAGTCTCACAGCAACAATGAAATATTCCCAACTGCAAGATGGAGTTTGATTTAAATGTATCACTAAAGCCTCCCCATCTCTCCTGAATGGGGCACTCTCCAGCCTCAAATCCCTGAAAAATGACGGCAGTCGTGGGGTCACAGTTATTAAGGAGTAAGCTCCCATTCCCTCCAAGTTAATGACATATAAATTTAATTGTATAAGAACATAAGAACTAGGAGCAGGAGTAGGCCATCTGGCCCCTCGAGCCTGCTCCGCCATTCAATAAGATCATGGCTAATCTTTTCGTGGACTCAGCTCCACTTACCCGCCCGCTCACCACAACCCTTAATTCCTTTACTTTTCAACCACGACCCTTAATTCAGGCATTGAATGCCAGCTGGAGATTTACTCGTGTCTCTATAAACAGGAGCAGATTACGGCTGGGATTTTGCCGGCACGCCCACCCCCGGTTCCAGGGGCGGGCGAGGCTTGGTGAACGGCATTCTCTGAGATCGTCGGAACCTCGGGCTGACGTGCCGGTAAAATTCCACCCTATATGTGGGATTGTTGGATTAGGACGGGCATGTTTGTAATGTGTATCTCTGTAAATAAACGCTGATGTAAGTGCGTAAAGATTGGCTCCAGTTCTGTCCTTTACAACCTAACGTCCTAAAGCCTAACGCCCCAACCTGCTCTCGCCAGTTGAGTGAACATCAGAGCAATACATTTCACATCAATTTCACAATCCAATTACTGACATCAGGGGTTTCTCACTTACTGTGACGTGCTCGTAGTCTTGTCCAAGTTCCGGTGACCCTGCGACGACCTCCCGCTCCGCAATCCACTGCTCCAGTTCATCAACCTCCCTGTTTAGCTGGAAGAGCCAATAGTGTTGCTCCAGTTTGCCTTTCCGCTCCTCCGCCAGGTCCTTCAGGCTCACGTACAAACGGTCAATTTGCGACTGCTGTTTGCTGATGTGTTCACTGTATCAGAAACACACGGTTAGTTCAACACCAGTCCCGGGGCTCTCCACTGGAATCACAACTTCAACAAGAGCCTTACCAGATAAACCACCTCCTAATCTAATCACATTGCATTAAGGGCCAGTTCAGAATCGTAGAACTTACAGTGCAGAAGGAGGCCATTTGGCCCATTGAGTCTGCACCGCCCACCCAGGCCCCATTCCCCATAACCCCATGCATTTACCCTAGCTAGTCCCCCTGACACTAAGGGACAATTTAACATGGCCAATCCACTCCAACCCGCACATCTTTGGACTGTGGCAGGAAATCGGAGCAACCGGAGGAAACCCACGCAGACACGGGGAGAACGTGCAGACTCCTTCACAGACAGTGACCCAAGCTGGGAATCAAACCCGGGTCCCTGGCGCTGTGAAGCAGCAATGCTAACCACTGTACCATCCTCCAAGGCATATTGTGCGACAAGATCTGGACAATATCCAGGCTTGGGCTGACAAGTGGCAAGTAACATTCACTCCAAACAAATGCCAGGCAATGACCATTGCCAATAGGAGACACTCTAACCACCATCCTTTGACATTCAATGGTGTAACCATCACTGAACCCCCCACTGTCAACATCCTTGGGGCTACCATTGACCAGAAACTCAAATGGACCCGCCACATAAATACAGTGGTTACAAGAGCAGATCTTGTAACCACTGTACAAGAAGCTGGGAATACTGCAGCAAGTAACTCACCTCCTGACTCCCCAAAGCCTGTCCACCATCTACAAGGCACAAGTCAGAAGTGTGATGGAATACTCCCCGCTTGTTTGGATGGGTGCAGCTCCAACAACACTCAAAACTCAACACTGGTTGGCTTATGAGGAGAGACTGAGTAGACTGGGACGATACTCATTGGAATTCAGAAGAATGAGGGGAGATTTTATGGAAACATAAGATTATAAAGGGAATAGAAAAGATAGAAGCAGGGAGATTGTTTCCACTGGCAGGTAAAGCTAGAACTAGGGGGCATGGCCTCAATATAAGGGGGAGCAGATTTAGGACTGAGTTGAGGAGGAACTTCTTCACCCAAACGGTTGTGAATCTGTGGAATTCCCTGCCCAGTGAAGCGGTTGAGGCTACCTCATTGAATGTTTTTAAGGCAAGGATAGATAAATTTTTGAACAGTAAAGGAATTAAGGGTTATGGTGAGCGGGTGGGTAAGTGGAGCTGAGTCCACAAAAAGATCATAAGACATAGGAGCAGAATTAGGCCACTCGGCCCATCGAGTCTGCTCTGCCATTCAATCATGGCTGATATTTTCCCATCCTCATTCTCCTGCCTTTTCCCCATAACCCCTGACCCCCTTATTAATCAAGAAACTATCTATCTCTGTCTAAAGACACTCAATGACCTGGCCTCCACAGCCTTCTGCGGCAAAGAGTACCACAGATTCACCACTCTCTGGCTGAAAAATTCCTCCTCATCTCTGTTTTAAAGGATTGTCCCTTTAGCCTGAGGTTGTGCCCTCTGGTTCTAGTTTTTCCTACTAGTGGAAACATCCTTCCCACGTCCACTCTATCCAGGTCTCGCAGTATCCTGTAAGTTTCAATAAGATCCCAACTCATCCTTCTAAACTCCAATGAGTACAGACCCAGAGTCCTCAACTGTTCCTCATACAACAAGCTCTTCATTCCAGGGATCATTCTTGTGAACCTCCTCTGGACCCTTTCCAAGGCCAGTACATCCTTCCTTAGATACGGGGCCCAAAACTGCTCACAATACAATGGGGTCTGACCAGAACCTTATACAGCCTCAGTAGTACATCCCTGTTCTTGTATTTTAGCCCTCTCGACATGAATGCTAACATTGCATTTGCCTTCCTAACTGCCAACTGAACCTGCACGTTAACCTTAAGAGAACCTTGAACAAGGACTCCCAAGTCCCTTTGTGCTTCTGATTTCCAAAGCATTCCCCCATTTAGAAAATAATCTATGCCTCCATTCCTCCTTCCAAAGTGCATAACCTCACACTTTTCCACATTGTATTCCATCTGCCATTTCTCTGCCCACTCTCCTGACCTGTCCAAGTCCTTCTGCAGCCCCCCTGCTTCCTCAATGCTATCTGTCCCTCTACATATCTTTGTATCATCTGCAAACTTAGCAACAGTGCCTTCAGTTCCTTCTTCCAAATCGTTAGTGTATATTGTGAAAAGTTGTGGTCCCAGCACCGACCCCTGAGGCACACCACTAGTCACCGGCTGCCATCCTGAAAAATACCCCTTTATCCCCACTCTCTGCCTTCTGCCAGTCAGCCAATCCTCTATCCATGCCAGGATCTTACCATTAACACCATGGGCGCTTAACTTATTTAACAGTCTCCTAAATGGCACTTTGTCAAAGGCCTTCTGGAAATCTAAATAAATCACGTCCACTGGTTCTCCTCGATCTAACTTCCTTGTTACCTCCTCAAAGAACTTTAACAGATTTGTCAGACGTGACCTCCCCTTGATGAAGCCGTGCTGACTCAGTCCTATTTTATCATGCACTTCCAAGTACTCCGCGATCTCATCTTTAATAATGGACTCTAAAATCTTGCCAATGACTGAAGTCAGACTAACCGGCCTATAATTTCCCGCCTGCTGCCTCCCTCCCTTCTTAAACAGCAGTTTTACATCAGCTACTTTCCAGTCCTCTGGGACCCTCCCTGCCTCCAGTGATTCATGAAAGATCACACCAACGCCTCCACAATTTCCTCAGCTATCTCTTTTAGAACCTTGAGGTGTAGTCCATCCGGTCCAGGTGATTTATCCACCTTCAGATCTTTCAGTTTCCCCAGAACCTTCTACTTGGTGATGGCCACTGCACTCACCTGTGCCCCTTGACTCTCCTGGAGCTCTGGTATCCCACTGGTGTCTTCCACCGTGAAGACCGATTCAAAGTAACTATTGAGTTCCTCTGCCATTTCTTTGTTTTCTATTATTACTTCTCCAGCCTCATTTTCCAGTCGTCCAATGGCTATTTTTGCCTCTTTCTAACCTTTTATATATTGAAAAAAAAACTCTTCCTATCTTCTTTTATATTACTAGCTAGCTTACACTCATATTCCATCTTCTCCCCCCTTATTGCTTTTTTAGTTGTCCTCTGCTCACTTTTAAAGGCTTCCCAATCCTCTGGCTTCCCACTAATCCTCGCCACTTTGTCTGCTTTTTCTTTTGCTTTTATGCTCTCCTTGACTTCCCTCGTCAGCCATGGATGCCTCATCCTCCCCTTAGCATGTTTCCTCCTCCTTGGGATGAATTTCTGTTGTGCCTCCTGAAAAACTCTCAAAAACTCCTGCCATTGCTGTTCCACGGTCTTCCCTGCTGGGCTCCCTTTCCAATCAACTCTGGCCAGCTCCTCCCTCATGTCTTTGTAGTTACCTTTATTTAATTGTGATACCGTTACATCTGATTCCAGCTTCTCCCTCTCAAACTGCAGGGTAAATTCTATCATGTTGTGGTCACTGCTCCCTAAGGGTTTCTTCGCCTTAAGTTCTCTAATGAAGTCTGCCTCATTACACATCACCGAATCCAGAATTGCCTGTTCCCTAGTAGGCTCTGTCACAAGCTGCTCCAAAAAACCATCCCTTAGACATTCCACAAATTCCTTTTCTTGGGATCCACTACCAACCTGATTTTCCCAGTCCACCTGCATATTGTGGTCCCCCATGATTATTGTAATATTGCCTTTTTTAGATGCCTTTTCTATCTCCCGATTTATTTTCTGTCCCACATCCTGACTACTGCTAGGGGGCCTGTACATAACTCCCATCAGGGTCTTTTTACCTTTGCGATTCCTCAACTCTACCCACAGAGATTCTATGCCTTCTGATCCTATATCACTTCTTGCTATCGATTTAACTTCATTCCTTACTAACAATGCAACCCCTTTGCCCATCTGCCTGTCCTTCCAAAAGGACACATATCCTTGGATATTTAGATCCCAGCCCCAATCCCTTTGCAGCCACGTCTCTGTGATGCCCACAACATCGTACCGGCCAATTTCAATGTGTGCAACAAGCTCATTTACCTTGTTCCGTATATTGCGTGCATTTAGGTCCAACGCCCTCAGCCCCGCATTGACCACCTCCCGTCTCATACTTGTCATCTTTTTTGCTCTGCCTGAGGTTAGATTCCTGCTACCTTCTATACTCTCTGTTCTGGTCTGGAAACTTTACTAACCTCTCTTGAGCCTTCAGCCCTGATCTTTTTGAATGGCGGAGCAGGTGCGAGGGGTTAGATGGCCTACTCCTGCTCCTAGTTCTTATGTTCTTATTAAAAAGCTCCAGGACCAAGCAGCCCGCTTGATTGGCACCACATCCACAAACATTCACTCCCTCCACCACTGATGCTCAGTAGCAGCAGGTACCAGATGCATTGCAGCAATTCACTAAAGATCCTTAGACAGCACCTTCCAAATCCAACTCCACTTCCATCTAGAAGAACAAAGGCAGCAGATACATGGAAACACCCCCACCTGCAGGTTCCCCTCCAAGTCACTCACCATCCTGACTTGGAAATATATCGGCCGTTCCTTCGCAGTCGCTGGGTCAAAATCCTGGAATTCCCTCCCTAACGGCATTGTGGGTCAACCCACAGCACGTGGACTGCAGCGATTCAAGAAGGCAGCTCAGGGTGGATCAGTAAATTTGCTGATGACACCAAGATTGGTGGAGTAATGGATGAGGTGGAGGGCTGTTGTAGGCTGCAAAGAGATATAGATAGGATGCAGAGCTGGGCTGAAAAATGGCAAATGGAGTTTAACCCTGACAAATGCGAGGTGATTCATTTTGGTAGGACAAATTTAAATGTGGATTACAGGGTCAAAGGTAGGGTTCTGAAGAATGTGGAGGAACAGAGAGATCTTGGGGTTCATATCCATAGATCTCTGAAGGTTGCCACTCAAGTGGATAGAGCCGTGAAGAAGGCCTATAGTGTGTTGGCGTTCATTAACAGGGGGTTTGAGTTTAAGAGCCGTGGGGTTATGCTGCAACTGTACAGGACCTTGGTGAGACCACATTTGGAATATTGTGTGCAGTTCTGGTCACCTCACTACAAGAAGGATGTGGAGACACTGGAAAGAGTGCAAAGGAGATTTACCAGGATGCTGCCTGGTTTGGAGGGTAGGTCTTATGAGGAAAGGTTGAGGGAACTTGGGCTTTTCTCTTTGGAGCGGAGGAGGTTGAGAGGAGACTTGATAGAGGTTTATAAGATGATGAGGGGGATAGATAGAGTGAATGTTCAAATGGAGTGGTAACTAGGGGGCATAACTATAGGGTTCATGGTGGGAGATATAGGAAGGATGTCTGAGGTAGGTTCTTTACTCAGAGAGTGGTTGGGGTGTGGAATGGACTGCCTGCAGGGATAGTGGAGTCAGAAACTTTAGGAACATTTAAGAAGCTATTGGATAGGCACATGGAGTACTTCGGGATGATAGGGAGGAAATAGCTTGATCTGGGTTTCAGACAAAGCTCAGCACAACATCGTGGGCCGAAGGGCCTGTTCTGTGCTGTACTGTTCTATGTTCTCTGTTCTATGAGAGCAAGGGCGCGCATGAGAGTGAGGGCGCGCACAAGAGCAAGGGCCGTGCGAGAGCGAGGGTGCGCGCAAGAGTGAGAGCGAGCGAGGGCGTGTGCGCGAGAGCACGTGAGAGAGAGCGGCTGCTCCTTTTCAAATTCAACAGCAACTGCCTGCTTGTCTCTCTGCAAGCCTAGCTCCTCCCATTAACACATGACACACATGTCAAACAACCTAATCAAACCCGACACTGAAAACCCCAGGGGACAACCCTAAAAAAAACCCAAAACTGCATTAACTCAGATTAAAACAAACACTCAAATAATTAGGAGCAATGATTCCTCTGCATGTTCAGCTGTCAGCTGCAGACAATCGGCACCGGAATCAGAGCTGAAGTCTAAAACATACCCTTCACAAGAAACAACACAACTACATTTCTTAAAGGCACAGTTGAGTCTATCAATACAGAACATACCCTCAGTCAGCAGCAAGCATAGAACCAGTGGGTGTACTTACGGATGAAGCCATGCAGCATCCATACGGCAGATGGTAAAATTTAAATTCCATAAAAATCTCGAATTACAAGTCTGAAGAGGACCACAAAGCCGTTTTCAATTGCTGTAAAAACTAATGTCCTTTCAGGAAGGAAATCTGCCGTCCTTACCCGGTCTGGCCTCCAGACCCACAACAACGTGGTTGATTCTCTCGGACACTCAATTATATCCAACAGCAAAAAGGAATGAAACCGGACAGACCACTGGGCATCGACCTAGGCACCAGAAATGACAATGGCAAACCCAGCCCTGTCAACCCTGCAGAGTCCTCCTTACTAACATCTGGGGGCCTGTTGCCAAATTGGGAGGGCTGTCTCACAGAGTCATACTCACAGAATCATAACTTACAGAAAACACCCCGGGCACCATTCCTGGGTAGTTCCTGTCCCACCGGCAGGACAAACCCAGCAGAGGTGGCGGCACAGTGGTATACAGTTGGAAGCGAGTTGCCCTGGGAGTCCTCAACATTTACCTCTCAGGATGTCCCGCGTCCAACAGTGTTCTACACGTCTTGGAAAGCTCGCAGATGTTCTCCGCATAGTCGTCAATAGTCTGTTCCAGGGTCAGGTGTTTCTTTAACATCTGGAGTGAGCTCTGCTCATCCTAAATGAATGAAGAATACAAACAGTCACACCCAGTGTGCAAAGAGAAGCTCGCTCCGAACCAAGATGGGAACATGTGTGATGTGAATGTACCTTTAAGAGCTTTTTAAAAATTCATGCTCACCGTCCTCGGTGATGTAATTGTTGGGTGGAGAAAAAAACTGTGGTCAGGTCAGGTCAGGTGACAGGGATTTATTTTCAGTATTGGTTTGGAGCTGCAGGTTTGAGTTCTCGTTTTAGAAGGGACAGCAAGTTAAAAAGAAGTGTTTTCCCTCTCTCCCTGTTGTTTTGAAAGTTCTGTTGGTTTCCTGAAGTGTAAAAATTTGTTGTTGTTTGGGGACTATCCATGTACCTGTACAAATGTATTTTAAATGTTGTAATTTTACCCATCTCTACCACCCCCTCTGGCAGCTCATTCCATACTTGCACCACCCTCTGTGTGAAAAAGCTACCCCTCAGATCCCTTTTAAACCCTTCCCCTGTCACCTTAAACCCGTGCCCTCTAGTTTTGGACTCCACTACCCTGGGGAAAAGACCTCGGCTATTCCCCTTATTTCTGCCCCTCATGATTTTATAAACCCCTAAAAACATCTGAGGGTGGCACAGTGGTTAGCGCTGCTGCCTCACAGCCCCAGGGACCTGGGTTCGATTCCCAGCTTGGGTCACTGTCTGTGTGGAGTTTGCACGCTCTCCCCATGTCTGCGTGGGTTTCCTCCGGGTGCTCCAGTTTCCTCCCACAGTCCGAAAGACGTGCTGGTTAGGGTGCATTGGCCGTGCTAAATTCTCCCTCAGTGTGACCGAACAGGCGCCGGAGTGTGGCGACTGGGGGATTTTCACAGTGACTTCATTGCAGTGTTAATGTAAGCCGACTTGTGACACTAATAAATAAACTTAAACTTAACTAAGTCACCACTCATCCTCCTATGCCCCGGGGAAAATAGTCCCAGCCTGTAAGGGAGATGCGCGGGGGAAGTTTTTCACGCAGGGAGGGGTGGGTGCCTGGAACGCGCTGCCAGAGGAGGTGGTGGAAGCAGGCACATTAGCAACATTTAAGAGGCATCTGGATGGGTCCATGGATAGGGAGGGAATAGAGGGATACGGACCGAGTAAGGGCAGAAGGTTTTTTATAGTTTAGTTTGGGCATCATGATCGGCACAGGCTTGGAGGGCCGAAGGGCCTGTTCCTGTGCTGTAGTTTTCTTTGTTCCTTTGTACTATCCAGCTTCTCCTTATAATTCAAACCTTCCAGCCCCAGTAACATCCTTCTAAACCTTTTTTGCACCCTTTCCAGTTTAATAACATCCTTCCTGTAGCAGGGCTCTAAGTCGAGATGGTCAGACAGCGCGCAGCAAGACTGGCTGGTCACCTCACCGTGTATTGTGGTGAACAGATACCACGATATTCATCCTGCCTGGAGGACAAGGAAGGCAAACCTCACCCAAGAGCTCCCACAGGTACAGGCTCACACCTTGTGTTTGTCCGTCTATGAGGGACTTGCACAGATACAACGAGAAACAGGAGCCTGAGTCTCAGAGTGTTTCCACAGAGATATAAAAGGGTCCAGAGGGGCAAATCTTTTCACACAGAGGGTGGTGAGTGTCTGGAACAAGCTGCCAGAGGCAGTAGTAGAGGCGGGTACAATTTTGTCTTATGAAAAGTGTTTAGACAGTTACATGGGTAAGATGGGTATAAGATGGGTATAGAGGGATATGGGCCAAATGCGGGCAATTGGGACTAGCTTAGGGGTTTTAAAAAAAAAGGGCGGCCTGGACAAGTTGGGCCGAAGGGCCTGTTTTCATGCTGTAAACCTTTATGACTCGATTACCTGGGTGAGTCTCACCTTTCCCTTCTCGTCCGTCATCATGTGCAGCTCTTGCTCACTCAGCCACGACTCCACCTCAGACGCGTCGAAGTAATATTGCTGGACTTGCTGCATCGCTGCCAGCCTCTGCTGCCTCTGCTGCGCCTCCCCTTGGAGGATATCCCATAACTCCCGCAGCCGCTCCAGGCTCAGGCGCACACCGTCAGCCTCCGGGCTCTGGATGGAAGCGATGTGTCCTGCCCGCTCCATCACGTCGCTGATCCGGGGCTGGTGGCCCTGAATCTCCCGCTGCAGAGTCTGTGAACATCAAACAGGGAGGGTGTCAAACACAGCCACGTACCCTCTTCACTTCATCCACTCGTATGTGCCTGAGAACATGTGTGTGTGTGTTTGTGTGCGTGTTGTGTGTGTGATGTGTGCGCGCGCGAATGTGTGTGAATGTGTGTGCGAGTGCGTGCATACAATGTGTGTGTGCTGTGTGTGAATGTGTGCGTGCGTGTGCACGCATGACTGTGTGTGTGTGAGCGTGTTTTAATGTGTGTGTGTGCGTGTTGTGTGTGTGATGTGTGTGTGCGTGCGTGTGCACGCATGACTGTGTGTGTGTGAGCGTGTTTTAATGTGTGTGTGTGCGTGTTGTGTGTGTGATGTGTGCGTGCACGAATGTGTGTGCATGTGAGAATGTGTGTGCGAGTGCGTGTATACAATGTGTGTGTGCTGTGTGTGAATGTGTGTGCGCGTGCGTGTGCCCACATGACTGTGTGTGTGTGTGTTGTGTATGTGCGTGTGTGTGCGTGTGCGCATGCGTGAATGCGTGCATGTCTCAGTGTATGTCTCAATGTGTGCGCGTATGTGTATCACTATGTCTCTCTGCACGTGTAAGTGTATACATGTGCGCGTGTGTGTGTACATGCATGTGTGTGTGTACACGCACATGTGTGTGTCACATTGAAATAACATTTACTCTGACACTCTGAGCATCGATCCTTCACAGACACAGTCAGCAGACAATCTGTCACACTTCAATCCTGTTCCAAAACACTTTTTAAACATTCCTTTCCAACATCCCTGACACCAGAATTACTGCCCATCACCAGCGTCCCTTGAGAAGGTGGTGGTGAGCTGCCTTCTTGAACCCGTGGCAGTCCGTGAGGTGTAGGTACACCCACAGTGCTGTGAGGGAGGGAATTCCAGGATTTTGACCCAACGAGAGTGAAGGAACGGCCGATGTATTTCCAAGTCAGGATGGTGAATGGGCTTCCAACAGGAATGTGGAGAGAAGCGCAGCTCAGGAAACCTCAGCAATCTGCGGCAGTACACAACATGGATAAGACGCTCTGTAACCCGGGTGTGTCGGTGGTGGAAGGAGTGAATGAGTGGTCCCCATTCCTAATCCTATTTCCTGGCTCTGACTCCCGATCCCGTCCTGTTGCTGCCACGCACCTGGAGCTTCTTGTGAAGGAGTTGCACCGTCTGCAGGTTGTTGCCATGATCCTTGGATGTTGCCAGTGGCAGGCGTTCCTGAATCCAAAGCTGTGGAACACACAAAACAAATCAGCTTCTCGCTTTGTAAACAGTAACAACAGGAAGGTCACGGTGGCACCGTGCTTAGCACTGTTGCCTCACAGCGCCAGGGACCCGGCCTCGGGTCACTGTCTGTGATGAGTTTGCACATTCTCCCCGTGTCTGTGTGGGTTTCCTCTGGATGCTCCGATTTCCTGCCACAGTCCTAAAGGTATGTAGGTTAGGTGGATTGGCCATGCTAAATTGCCCCTTAGTGTCCAAAGATGTGCAGGTTAGGTGGATTGGCCATGCTAAATTGCCCCTTAGTGTCCAAAGATGTGCAGGTTAGGTGGATTGGCCATGTGGTTATGGGGATAGGGCAGGGCGTTGGGTCTGTGTAGTTGGGCAAACCCAGGGAGTGCAGGCCACAGCAGGAGAGGGATGTATGGAAAGGGTTAAACAGACAGCTCTGTGATCTCCACACTCACTGCCGGCCGACAGGACAAAATACAAATAACTACATTGCAGACGGCACTGAAATAGTCACACACCAGGTGGTATCGGACCATAAGAAAATTGATATCAATTATCAACACTCCAAAAGGTCTAGAGGAACCATTGTGCCTCTGAAAACTTAATCAAATATCCAGGCGATAGGACAATTAACACCCCATTGAAATCAGTTTGACAAACATAACGCTTTGATATTGTAAACAGGTGGACAGGAGATGTCCACAAAGCGATTAAAGCTGAATCACCCAAGACAATGGAACTGCATAATGTAATCAAAAACAGAACAAAGAACGAAAGAATACAGAACAGTACAGCACAGGAACAGGCCCTTCGGTCCTCCAAGCCTGCGCCAATCATGATACCTGCCTAAACTAAAACCAAATGCACTTACGGAGTCCATATCCTTCCATTCCCATCCTATCCATGTACTTGCCGAGATGCCCCTTAAATGCCACTATCATACCTGCTCCCACCACCTCCCCAGGTAGCTCATTCCAGACACTCACCACCCTCTGTGTAAAAAACATGCCTCGCACATCTCCTCTAAACTTTTCCCCACCCACCTTAAACCTAAGTCTCCTAATAGTTGACTTTTCTACCCTAGGAAAGAGCATCTGACTATCCACTCTGTCCATGCCACTCATAATGATGTAAACCTCTGTCAGGTTGCCCCTCAACCTCCGTCGTTTCAGTGAGAACAAACTGAGCTTATCCAACCTCTCCTCATAGCTAATGCCCTCCAGACCAGGCAACATCCTGGTAAACCTCTCCTGCACCCTCTCCAATGCATCCAAATCCTTCTGGTAGTGTGGTGACCAGAATTGTACACAATATTCTAAATGAGGCCTAACTAAGGTCTGTACAGCTGCAGCATGACCTGCCAATTTTTATACTCAATGCCCCGACCGATGAAGGCAAGCATGCCATGTGCTTTCTTGACTACCGTATCCACCTGCGTTGCCACTTTCAGTGATAGGTGGACATGTACGCCCAGATCTCTCTGCCTGTCGATACTTCTAAGGGTTCTACCATTTACTGTATAATTCCTACATGCATTGGACCGTCCAAAATGCATATCTCACACTTGTCCGGACTAAACTCCATCTGCCATTGTAGAACTGTAATCAATTCAAGGTAACAATGATGACCTAATCGAATTATAACACATTGTAATGTAAAGAAAGGGATATAAGAATGTGCAAGAGCTAATGATCAGTAGAGTAGCTCGGAAGCAAGCTGTAGTTACAGCCACGAGTTCTGCACTCCCTCATGCATGTTGAATAAAGCCGTTTTTGTTGAAGTTCTACATGGTCTCGGAAGACTCAGTTTGTCCGTTCCCTCCTACAATTGGTGCTGCGAGCAGGGTACCGTACCAGACAACCGGCGACTATGTGGCTTCAATTTGGGTCAGTACGTTTAATTTACCACCCATGGTTAGGGGAGCGATTCCAAACTAGTCGTTACCAAAGAACTATACGGAGGAAGAGTTTGACCCTGTAGGTTTGAATAAAAAAGCAGGGAAAAACCACGTGCCGGGGCATAGAGTTGTACGAGAAATTCCGGGAACCCGGATGTAGAACCGCGACAGAGAGTTCCGCGGGTGGGAAGGACTGAAGGATCTCACTCGTTGCGAGGAGGAGTAGCCGCGAAGGGGAATTCCGCGAGAGTAGAGAGTGTAAGGATGGTCGAATGTGACAAGCTATGCACCGGAATAGTGTGGATTTACAATGGGGGCCCGAAGGATCTATCGTACAGAGGATAGTAAATCATAATGTCAAATTAATTGAGAAGATGAGGGAGAAGGGATTCAATTTGGATGTATTTGGAGGCCTGGTGGACGCGGCAAACTAAAAACATGTATGAGAAAGAGATAATAATCGCGATAGCAATATTTTTAAAAATCAAGGGGCAAAAGAACAATGGGAAGCAAGAGTAGGAACTGTGAGGCGTGCGGGCGCGAGGGGGACAGGAAAAAAAAACCACATGGACGATTTGTGGGGACGGCAGCACCATCCACACCAGGTTTATCTCAATACGGTGATGACAGTGTTGAATGGGACGATCTAGGTGACGAAGCGTACACGGACGGACATTACGGGATGGATTATGCATTTCATCCTCTTCATGAGGGGGGGAAGGTGAGCCGCAGCCCATAGCCCCTTAATGAGTTGTGAGGAAAATGGACAGACCAGTGAGCAACAGATTCAAATGCCCCTCACGGCAGGGGAAAAACAGGTGATTTTAAACGGATTAACACCTCTGAAACGGCAATACGATAACGGCACTTTTCAGGATAAATTGGATGAATTACGGGGGGCCCATGGATTAACCAATAACGACATCCATCTATTGGTGAGGGCAAAGGTCCCCCCGTGCCAGTTTGGGCAAGCATGCCACAACCATATAGGGGTGGCACCTGGACCACCCAATAGGAAGGGGGAATACAAAGACTCCCGCTTTACGGCTTTCAGATTAGTGGTGCCCTTGGGAGAGGCAGTCCAAATTGGTTAAGCAAGGACTGAAAGGAAGGGTAGAGCATTATTTAGAGAGGAAGTTGGAGGCGTGCAGGCATCATTCGGAGGTAGCCGTCCCAAACTGAGATGACAACGTTTTCCTGAAGATGTTGACTGACGAAATGGGTCCACGCTTAACCAGAATTGTGGAGCTGGGACCCCCGGTTGGAAATAATTATAATCAGGTCCTAAACTGGGCAATGAAGGCAGAGGCTGACCAAGGGAAGGGATCCAAGGTGAGCCCCATGGAAAGATTAGACGCAATGTTAGAAATGTGGGAATATCGGGCCAGCGGGTGCAGAAGCAAGAAGGAGCCAAGGCAGGGCCCAGCAAGATGCCAGAATTGCCGGAAGTTAGGACATGATCAGGAGGATTGCTGGGCTAAAGGAGGAGGCAAAGAAAGCCAGGAAGCCAGTACCGGAAGGAATAGCGGGGGATAGGGGTAAAGATGAGGGGATTAGTGGGGTAAATACGTGGGGATCAGTGGGGTGAAGATGTGGGGATTAGTGGGGTAAAGATGTGGGGATTAGTGGGGTAAAGACGAGGGGATTAGTGGGGTAAAGACGAGAGGATTAGTGGGGTAAATACGTGGGGTTAGAGCGTGGGTAAAATGCTCTGGGCGGACTCTGCACATTCTCCCCGTGTCTGCGTGGGTTTCCACCGGGTGCTCCGGTTTCCTCCCACAGTCTGAAAGACATGCTGGTTAGGTGCATTGGCCGTGCTAAATTCTCCCTCAGTGTACCCAAACAGGCAACGGAATGTGGCGAGTAGGGGATTTTCACAGTAACTTCATTGCAGTGTTAATGTAAGCTTACTTGTGACACTAATAAATAAATTTTTAATAAAAGTGACTCCAGACCCACAGCAATGTGGTTGAATCTTAAATACCCTCTGAAATGTCCGAGTCAGACACTCAGTTCAAAGGGCAATTAGGGATGTGTGACAAATGCTGACCCAGCCAGCGACGCCCACACCCCATGAAGGAATATAAAGAAAGCTGCTGCAGTCTGACCGTGGCCAGTGGGAGGACCGGGGAACAGAGTTACAACCGCTTCAGTCTAAAAGTTGAGTGAATAAAGAACGACTTTTGATACATTGAACCCTGCCCTCAGTCTGAGGTGAAGGAGTTCCGCTAAAAGATCATTTCTGTTCGATTAAGTTTATTTTCAATTCATTAGTGGGACATGGGCGTCGCTGGCTGGGCCAGCATTTATTGCCCATCCCTAGTTGCCCTTGGAGGGTAGTTGAGAGTCAACCACATTGCTGCATCTCTGTAGGCCAGACCGGGTAAGGACGGCAGATTTCCTTCCCTGAGTAGTGCGGTTTGTGGGTGCGGTACTCACAGTCTCATCGTCCATATCCCGGGTCACCTGGTGAACCTCTTTGGACGCCAGGAGAATTCTCCGCCGCTGTTTCAGAGGTTCGATCAGCCGCACAATCCGTGCTTCGACTACATTCTGCTTCTCGGCGACCTCTTCCTTCCCGGAGCCCTCCGGGTGCAGGCTGGAGGCCTGGGCCTGAAGCTCGCCAACCTCTTTGTACCAGCCTTCCATCTGGTTCTCCAGTACCTGCAGGTCACAGGGTCAGAGGTTACCAGGAGCTTCAAAATAAGACATGATCTTCAGCCCCCCACACTTCCCCTGGCAGACCCCTCCCCTCTTAGGGCCCTCCTCCCCATGCATGCCCCGCCTCCTGCACAGGCTCCCTTCCCCCCACACGGGCCCCTCCTCCCCCACACACAGGCCACTCCTCCCCCACACATAGGCCCGTCCTCCCCCCACACGCAGGCTCCTCCTCCCCTCACACGCAGGCCCCTCCTCCCCTCACACGCAGTCCCCTCCTCCCCCACACACAGGCCCCTCTTCCCCCACACGCAGTCCCCTCCTCCCCCACACATAGGCCCCTTCTCCCTCACACACGGGTCCGTCCTCCCCACACACACAGACCCCTCCTCCGCCCCACACACAGGCCCCTCCTCCCCCCCAGACATAGGCCCCTCCTCCCCCACACTCAGGCCCCTCCTCCCCCACACAGGCCCTGCCTCCCCCACACTCAGGTCCCTCCTCCCCCACACAGGCCCCTCCTCCCACACACAGGCCCCTCCTCCCCCACACACAGGCCCCTCCTCTGACACACAGGCCCCTCCTCCCCCACACACAGGCCCCTCCTCCCCCACACCCGGGCCCCTCCTCCCCACACACAGGCCCCACCTCCCCCACACACAGGCCCCACCTCCCCCACACACAGGCCCCACCTCCCCCACACTCAGGCCCCCCCTCCCACACAATCAGGCCCCTCCTCCCCCACACACAGGCCCCTCCTCCCCCACACAGGCCCCTCCTCTTCCACACACAGGCCCCACCTCCCCCACACTCAGGCCCCTCCTCCCACACAATCAGGCCCCTCCACCCCCACACACGGGCCCCTCCTCCCCCACACACGGGCCCCTCCTCACCCATACTCGGGCCCCTCCTCACCCACACTCGGGCCCCTCCTCCCCCACACTCGGGCCCCTCCTCCCCCACACTCGGGCCCCTCCTCCCCCACACTCGGGCCCCACCTCCCCCACACTCAGGCCCCTCGTCCCACACAATCAGGCCCCTCCTCCCCCACACACAGGCCCCTCCTCCCCCACACACAGGCCCCTCCTCCCCCACACACAGGCCCCTCCTCCCCCACACTCAGGCCCCTCCTCCCCCACACTCAGGCCCCTCCTCCCCCACACTCAGGCCCCTCCTCCCCCACACTCAGGCCCCTCCTCCCACACTCAGGCCCCTCCTCCCCCACACTCAGGCCCCTCCTCCCCCACACTCAGGCCCCTCCTCCCCCACACTCAGGCCCCTCCTCCCCCACACTCAGGCCCCTCCTCACCCACACTCAGGCCCCTCCTCACCCACACTCAGGCCCCTCCTCACCCACACTCAGGCCCCTCCTCACCCACACTCAGGCCCCTCCTCACCCACACTCAGGCCCCTCCTCACCCACACTCAGGCCCCTCCTCCCCCACACTCAGGCCCCTCCTCCCCCACACTCAGGCCCCTCCTCCCCCACACTCAGGCCCCTCCTCCCCCACACTCAGGCCCCTCCTCCCCCACACTCAGGCCCCTCCTCCCCCACACTCAGGCCCCTCCTCCCCCAGACTCAGGCACCTCCTCCCCCACACTCAGGCACCTCCTCCCCCACACTCAGGCACCTCCTCCCCCACACTCAGGCCCCTCCTCCCCCACACTCAGGCCCCTCCTCCCCCACACTCAGGCCCCTCCTCCCCCACACTCAGGCCCTTCCTCTCCCCACGCAAGCCCCTTCTCCCCCCACACTGGCCCCTCCTCCCCCCACAGATCCCACACACCTCACACCCCAGCACCCTGGAAGGCCCACACCCCACACACAACACCCATCCCCTCACATTCCCCCACAGGAGGCTTTAATCAGACTTGAGGCGGAATTTTATTGCCCCTCCCTCTGGCAGGATTTTCCAGCCCTGTCGCCATCACCACAGCTCTGTAACACTCCCCGCTTGGTGACAGGAGGAGGGAGTCCAGGTGGAGGTCACCAGGCCCAATAATCCTGTGGCCAACTCCTGCTGAAGAATGTTCCAGAAGAATATTCACGCTTATTAATTGAACCGGTCACATGTATTAAAGAGGTGCCGATGGGAGGAATATCCTGTGTGAGGCGTTCAAACTCTTGTCTTGCTACAAGTTATTTTTAAGTCACAAATAATTTATTAAAATCACTGGAGCTCTGGCCACTCTCTTAAACAAGTTATCGGCTGTTTTTATCAGATAAAAGCCTAACATTTTCACAGCGTTATAGTCCATGGGAGCAATGAACCATTGTTAAACAGGCAAGCTACATTATTGGCTGACACACAGCAAACAGAGTCTGTAACAGTCGGTATGTAATCAGCAAGGTGTGCAACAGCATGTGTGTAACGAGCAGGGTGTGTAATTCTGTGTATGTAATGGACAGGGTGTGTAATGGTGTGTGTAATGGGCAGGGTGCGTAATGGCATGTATGTAATGGGCAGGGGTTATATGGTGCATGTGTAATGGGCAGGGGTGTAATGGTGTGTATGTAACAGGCAGGGGGTGTAATGATGTGTGTGTAATGGGCAGGGTATGTAATGGTGTGTATCTTATGGGCAGCGGGTGCAGTGGTGTGTATGTAATGGTGCGTGTGTAATGGTGCGTGTGTAATGGTGTGTGTGTAATGGTGCGTGTGTAATGGTGCGTGTGTAATGGTGTGTGTAATGGTGTGTATGTAATGGTGCATGTGTAATGGTGCGTGTGTAATGGTGTGTGTGTAATGGTGTGTGTAATGGTGTGTATGTAATGGTGCATGTGTAATGGTGCGTGTGTAATGGTGCATGTGTAATGGTGCGTGTGTAATGGTGCATGTGTAATGGTGCGTGTGTAATGGTGTGTGTGTAATGGTGCGTGTGTAATGGTGCGTGTGTAATGGTGTGTGTAATGGTGTGTGTAATGGTGTGTATGTAATGGTGCATGTGTAATGGTGCGTGTGTAATGGTGCGTGTGTAATGGTGCGTGTGTAATGGTGTGTGTGTAATGGTGCGTGTGTAATGGTGTGTGTGTAATGGTGTGTGTGTAATGGTGCGTGTGTAATGGTGCGTGTGTAATGGTGTGTGTAATGGTGTGTATGTAATGGTGCATGTGTAATGGTGCGTGTGTAATGGTGCATGTGTAATGGTGCGTGTGTAATGGTGCGTGTGTAATGGTGCGTGTGTAATGGTGTGTGTGTAATGGTGTGTGTAATGGTGTGTATGTAATGGTGCGTGTGTAATGGTGTGTGTGTAATGGTGTGTGTAATGGTGTGTATGTAATGGTGCATGTGTAATGGTGCGTGTGTAATGGTGCGTGTGTAATGGTGTGTGTGTAATGGTGCGTGTGTAATGGTGTGTGTGTAATGGTGCGTGTGTAATGGTGTGTGTGTAATGGTGTGTGTAATGGTGTGTATGTAATGGTGCGTGTGTAATGGTGCGTGTGTAATGGTGCGTGTGTAATGGTGCGTGTGTAATGGTGCATGTGTAATGGTGTGTGTGTAATGGTGCGTGTGTAATGGTGTGTGTGTAATGGTGCGTGTGTAATGGTGTGTGTGTAATGGTGTGTGTAATGGTGTGTATGTAATGGTGCATGTGTAATGGTGCGTGTGTAATGGTGCGTGTGTAATGGTGCGTGCGTAATGGTGTGTATGTAATGGTGCATGTGTAATGGTGCGTGTGTAATGGTGTGTGTGTAATGGTGCATGTGTAATGGTGTGTGTGTAATGGTGCATGTGTAATGGTGCGTGTGTGACGGGCAGGGGGTTGCGACGGGCTCGATGGATCTCAGTCTGTGAAGACACTCTGACAATATCAGCCCCTGACGTTTGCTGCCGTTTATCCTGTCATTGTGTTCTGGCAAAGCTGTGTAAGTACACTGGGCCCAGGCTGTGTGAGCAGCGAGGGTCGCCGGCGGCTCACCTGCAGTTTCTGGAGTTGACTATTGACACTGGCGATGTCTCTCCCTCCCTCTACCACCTGCAGCTGCCCCTCCAGGTGCGAGAGCCGCTTGTCCAGCTCACCATAGCTCTGCACCAGGAGTTCGGCCTTGTTAGCCTCAAACAGATGCCTGGCCTTGGCCTGCGTCGTGCTCTCCAGAACAATCCAGCAGTCGTGGATCTCCTCCAGCTTCTTCCTCACTTCTGGGGCAAGCTCGGGTTTCTCTTTGATCAGCTGCTGTCCTTCCTGTAACAGAGGAGCGGGTGGACAGGTAAAACAATAATCAATAATAATAACAACAACAATAATAGATGACAATAATCTCCCTCAATGTCGACAAAACAAAGGAGATAGTCATTGGCTTCAGGAAGCGTAAAGGAGAACATGCCCCTGTCTACATCAATTGGGACGAAGTAGAAAGAGTTGAGAGCTTCAAGTTTTTAGTTGCCCAGATCACCAACAACCTGTCCTGGTCCCCCCATGGCAACACTATAGTTAAGAAAGCCCACCAATGTCTCTACTTTCTCAGAAGACTAAAGAAATTTGGCATGTCAGCTACGACTCTCACCAACTTTTACAGATGCACCATAGAAAGCATTCTTTCTAGTTGTATCACAGCTTGGTATGTCTCCTGCTCTGCCCAAGACCGCAAGAAACTACAAAAGGTCATGAATATAGCCCAATCCATCACGCAAACCAGCCTCCCATCCATTGACTCTATCTACACTTCCCGCTGCCTCAGAAAAGCAGCCAGCATAATCAAGGACCTCACGCACCCCGGACATTCTCTTTTCCACCTTCTTCTATCAGGAAAAAGATATAAAAGTCTGAGGTCACGCACCAACCGACTCAAGAACAGCTTCTTCCCTGCTGCCATCAGACTTTTGAATGGACCTACCTTGCATTAAGTTGATCTTTCTCTACACCCTAGCTATGACTGTAACACTACATTCTCCACTCTCTCCTTTCCTTCTCTATGAACGGTATAGCGCGCAAGAAACAATACTTTTCACTGTATACTAATACCCGTGACAATGATAAACCAAATCTAACAATGGAACCGGGCCTCCAGCCTCACTGCTGCTCGAACCCTGCATCATGGCATCAAAATCCAAACTCCCCAAGTTCGGAGGCGAGCCTCGCGCTCACACAGTGACCGCTACAGCAATATCACTGGGGATTCAGCAATATGTTGGCTAATCAACAACATCCCATAATATCCAGGCCATATATCACAACCAAACCTTGCAAAGATCTGGCTCCACATGCCCTCCTTTTATGGGGTGCAGGGAGAAGGCAGGTGGTTGGGACTCTCTGCTGCTTAAAGGGACTTGGATTCAGAGAAACATAGAAACTAGAAGCAGGAGTAGGCCATTCAGCCCTTTGAGCCTGTTCCGCCATTCATTATGATCATGGCAGATGATATGATTATGATCATCCAACTCAATAACCTGTTCTCCCCTTCCCCCCATATCCTTTGATCGCCTTTGCCCCAAGTGCTATATTTAACTCCTTCTTGAAAACATGTTTTGGCCTCAACTACTTTCTGTGGGAGTGAATTCCACACATTCACCACCCTCTGGGTGAAGAAATTTCTCCTCATCTCAGTCCTAAAAGGTTTACCCCATATTCTTAGACTGTGACCCCTGGTTCTGGAACCACCCCACCCCCCCGCCATCATTGGGAACATCCTCCCTGCATCTACCCTGTCTAGTCCTGTTAGATCCCCCCTCATTCTTCTGAACTCCAGCGAATGCAATCCTAACCAACTCAACCTCTCCTCATACCTCAGTCTCGCCATCCCAGAATCAGCCTGGTGAACCTTCTCTGTGCTCTCTCTAGAGCAAGAACGTCCTTCCTCAGATAAGGAGACCAAAACTGCACACAATATTCCAGGTGTGGTCTCACTGAGGCCCTGTATAATTGCATCAAGACATCCCTGCTCCTGTTCTCGAAACCTCTCGCAATGAAGGCCAACACGCCATTTGCCTTCTTTACCGCCTGCTGCACCAAAGTGTCAAATCACCTTCTTCCGATTTATTCATATTCCAAGTACGGATTCAAAAGACTGGGGGTGGGATCTTCCTCCCTCCTCCCCATTCTAATCCCATTTTCCAGCACTTGGTCCACAGCCTTGTTGCATTGGCATCGCAAGTGCACATCTAAATACTTCTTCAATGTTATGAGGGTCTCTGCATTCACCACCCTTTCAGGCAGTGAGTTCCAGACTCCCAACACCCTCTGGGTGAAAAAGACTTTCCTCACATCCCCTCTAAACCCTAACTCTAATCCCCTTACCTTAAATCTCTGCCCCCCTGACCATCGATCCCTCTACCAAGAGGAAGAGTATCTTCCTGTCTACTCTATCTCTGCATTGTCTGGACAATGTGGCACTAAACTTGTTAGCGATGGGGAGGCTTGTAACCAAATTCATAAGGCACAGATGTCAATGTCTTGTCGAGTTACAATGTTAAGGTTTACACTCTTAAAGTTAAGAGAAACAAGTGATGGGTACTAATTTTCTTCGAGCACATGTCAATAGGGGATAGCTGGGCGCTGGGCTAAGTGGGAGGAGAGCTATGAGACTGAGCACGTCAATAAACTCAATGAAGAGAAGCTCTGTGTCTTGGTTTCAGCTTGGATCCTGTTACCGACAGGCTGGTGAGATGGACAGATGCATAGATAGTGTAAGCTAATGCAGAGAAGTATGAAGAATGATCAAGAATGATCCCTGGAATGAAGAGCTTGTCGTATGAGGAACAGTTGAGGTCTCTGGGTCTGTACTTGTTGGAGTTTAGAAGGATGTGGGGGGATCTTATTGAAATTTACAGGATACTGCGAGGCCTGGCATGGAGAGGATGTTTCCAGTAGTAGGAAAAACTAGAACCAGAGGGCCCAACCTCAGGCTAAAGGGACGATCCTTTAAAACAGAGATGAGAAGGAATTTCTTCAGCCAGAGTGGTGAATCTGTGGAACTCTTTGCCGCAGGAGGCTGTGGAGGCCAAGTTATTGAGTGTCTTTAAGACAGAGATAGATAAGTTCTTGATTAATAAGGGTATCAGTGGTTATGGGGAAAAGGCAGGAGAATGGGAATGAGAATCATATCAGCCATGATTGAATGGCGGAGCAGACTTGATGGACCGAGTGGCCTAATTCTGCTCCTGTGGTCTTATGGTCTTAAGTTATGCATATTGGCAAGAAGCATTATGGGTAGGTGATACACAAATGAAATGATACAATTTTGAGGATGCAAAAACTGAGACACAGACACGTGTGTGGAAACGAATATTTGAACACACAAGAAGTAGAAGCAGGAGTAGGCCATTCGGCCCTTCAAGCCTGCTCCGCCATTCCATACGATCATGGTTGATCTATGTCGGCCTCAGCTCCTTTTTGTGTGTCATTTCCCCATAGCCCTCAATTCTTCGATCTATCGAATAATTATCCACCTCCACTTTAAATATTTCTAATAATCCAGCCTCCACCATCCTTTGGGGCAGAGAATTCCAGAGATTCACCACCCTCTGCGAGAAGAAATTTCTCCGCACCTCAGCTTTAACTGACCGGCCCTTTATCTTGTAGCTGTGTCCCCTTGTTCCAGACTCTCCCACGAGTGAATACATCTCACCATCTACCCTGTCAAACCCCCTCTTATATGTTTGAATAATCACCCCTCACTCTAAACTCCAAGCAATACAGACCTCGACTATTTAGTCTCTCTTGATAGGACAACCCTCTTGTCCCAGGAATTTGCCTGGTAAATCTCCTTTGGACTGCCTCCAATCTTACTATCTCCTTTCTTTAAGGTAAGGGACCAAAACTGTACGCAGTATTCCAGGAGAGGCCTCACCAACACCCTGTACAACTGCAACAAAACCTCCCTGTTTTTAAACTCCAACCCCTCTGCAATAAAGACTAAAATACCATTTGCCTTCTTAACGACTTGTTGGACCAGCCTGCTAGCTTTGATTCATACACTAGAACATCCAGATCCCTCTGCATTTCACTCACCTGCAGTCTCTCTCCATTTAGATCATCTGCCTTTTGATTCCGGCTATCGAAGTGCGGGACCTCACACTTCCCCACATTAAACTCCAGTTGCCGGGTTTTCGCCCAGTTACCCAATCGGTCCATATCCCGTTGCAGAATCACAAATCCCTCATCACAACCTGTCCTTCCACCTGTCTTCGTATCATTGGCAAATTTGGAAACATTACACTCTGTTACTTCCTCCAGATCATTCATGTCAATAGTGAACAATTGTGGGCCCTGCGGTACTCCACTAGTTACATCTTTCCACTCTGAAAAGGACCCATTTATTCCAACTCTGTTTTCTATGTGAAAGCCCATTTTCAATCCATGTTAACGCACTTCCTCCATTTCCATGGGCTTTTACTTCATTCACCAGTCTTTTATGCGGCACCTTGTTAAATGCCTTTTGGAAATCTAAATACACCACATCTACAGGTTCCCCTCTATCTACTCTCCCTGTTACATCATCAAAGAATTTGAGCAAATTTGTCAAACATGATTTATCTTTTATAAAACCACGTTGACTAGGTTTGATTATATTCAGCTTTCCTAAATGATTAGCTATTTCCTCTTTGATTATTGACACCAGCGTCTTGCCTTCTGCCTCCCTCCCTTACTGAACAAGGGCGTCACCTTGGCTGTGTTCCAATCTTCTGGTACCCTCCCGGGATTTAGCAAGTTCTGAAAATTTTCAACCAATGGGTCAACTCTCTCTGCAGCCAGCTCCGTTAAAACCCCAGCGTGCAGTTCATCGGGTCCATGACTGGAAACATCCTCTCCACGTCCACTCTATCCAGGAGCTCTCAGTATTCTGTAAGTTTCAATTAGATCCCCCCCCCCCCCCATCTTTAGCCCTCTGGTGTTATTTGAAATCAGCCCATCTGATAACTTAGGGATATTTGCAATGTCTTCCAGGGTGAGGACTGACGCAAAAAAATTATTTAGCTTATCCACCATTTCTTTGTTTGCTGTTGTCAATTCACCCACCTCGTTCAGTAGAAGTCCCACATTTACCTTAACCGCACGCTCCTTATTTATATATCCACAGGAACTCTAACCGTTTATTTTAATGCAAGTTTTCTCTCAGAACTCATTTTCTCCCCTCTTATGAGCTTTTGATTCTATTGCTGCTGGATTCTAAAAACTTCCCAGTCCTCTGGTCTACCACTATCCCTTGCCACTGTGTATATCCTGCTTTTCAATTTAACATTATCCTTGACCTCCTGTGTTAACCATGGATTTTGCCTCTTTCTCATGGAATCCTTCTTTTTGATTGGGATAAATTCCAGCTGAGCATTTTGGACCAGCTGCTCATCTACTGACCTGTATCTTAGCTTGTTCACCCAGTTCACCTTAACAACTCCTCCCTCATGCCATGATAATTGCCAGTATTTAAGTTGGAGAAATTGCTCATGGTGTTCACACTCAAACAGTATCTGGAATTCTATCACATCACAGGAATGATCCCAGGAATGAAGGGTTTGTCATATGAGGGATCTGGGTCTGTACTCGATGGAGTTTAGAAGGATGAGGGGGGGGGGGGGATCTAATTGAAACTTACAGAATACTGAGAGCTCCTGGATAGAGTGGACGTGGAGAGGATGTTTCCAGTCATGGGAGGGACTAGAACTCGAGGGCACAACCTCAGAGTGAAGGGACGCTCCTTTAAGACTGAGATGCGGAGGAATTTCTTCAGCCAGATGGTAGTGAATTTCTGGAACTCATTGCCAAAGAGATCTGTGGAGGCCGGGTCATTGAGTGTCTTTGAGACAGAGATAGATAGGTTCTTGATCAATAAGGGGATCAAGGGTTACGGGGAGAAGGCAGGAGAATGGGGATGAGAATCATATCAGCCATGATTGAATGGTGGAGCAGACTCGATGGGCCGAATGGCCTAATTCTGCTCCAATATCTTATGGTCTTAAATTATGATCACTATTCACTAGGGGAATCCTTAACCACAAGATCTCTTATTCACCCTTCTTCATTACACAAAACCAAATCTAAAGTAGGCTGTTCCTGGGTAGGATCCACAACATATTGCTCTAAAAAGCAATCCCTGATACACTCCAAAAACTCTTCTTCTACACTACCCTTGCCGGTTGGTTTGTCCAAATAATATGCAGATTAAAATCTCCTGTGATAATTGCAGTTCCTTTTGAACATGCTCTCGCTACTTCCCCATTAATGCTCTGACTTTCTGAGTGGTCACAGTTTGGGGGGGGGGGTGGGGGGGGAGCGGGGTGTCTATAGACCACTCCCACCTCTGTCTTCCTTCCCCCTGTTATTTCTGATTTCAACCCAAACCGATTCTACATCATTCGAAGGTGGTAGGGTAGGTTGAGTAGGCATGTGGGAGCCTTGGCTTAATAAAAGAGGCATGGGGTCCATTTGTAAAGGGATCAATAACCAGGGGGCACAGATTTAAGGCAGGGGGCAGGAGATTTAGAGGGGATTTGAGGAAGAACCTTTTCACCCAGAGGGTGGTGGGAATCTGGAACTCACTGCCTGAAAGGATGGGAGAGGCGGGAATCCTCACAACATTAAGGAAACATTTAGATGAGCACTTGAAACACCACAGCACACAAGGCTACGGACCAAGTGCTGGGAAATGGGATTAGAATAGATAGGTGCTTGATGGCCGGCATAGACAGGATGGGCCAAAGGGCCTCTCTCTCTGCTGTAAAACTCTGGCTGGAATCTTACCACCGTTCATGCCAGTGGGATTTTCCCATCCCACTGCAATGAACGGAGATTTGGCTGGGTGCCAAATTCTGTATCCTGTAATATATTATACAGTGTGTGTTCTGTCCTGTAAGATATATTATACAGAGTGTGTTCTGTCCTGTAATATATATTATACAGTGTGTGTTCTGTCCTGTAATATATATTATACAGTGTGTGTTCTGTCCTGTAATATATATTATACAGTGTGTGTTCTGTCCTGTAATATATATTATACAGTGTGTGTTCTGTCCTGTAATATATATTATACAGTGTGTGTTCTGTCCTGTAATATATATTATACAGTGTGTGTTCTGCCCTGTAATATATATTATACAGAGTGGATTCTGTCCTGTAATATATATTATACAGTGTGTGTTCTGTCCTGTAATATATATTATACAGTGCGTGTTCTGTCCTCTAATATATATTATACAGTGTGTGTTCTGTCCTGTAATATATATTATACAGTGTGTGTTCTGTCCTGTAATATATATTATACAGTGTGTGTTCTGTCCTGTAATATATATTATACAGTGTGTGTTCTGTCCTGTAATATATATTATACAGTGTGTGTTCTGCCCTGTAATATATATTATACAGAGTGGATTCTGTCCTGTAATATATATTATACAGTGTGTGTTCTGTCCTGTAATATATATTATACAGTGCGTGTTCTGTCCTGTAATATATATTATACAGTGTGTGTTCTGTCCTGTAATATATATTATACAGTGTGTGTTCTGTCCTGTAATATATATTATACAGTGTGTGTTCTGTCCTGTAATATATATTATACAGAGGGTGTTCTGTCCTGTAATATATATTATACAGAGTGTGTTCTGTCCTGTAATATATATTATACAGAGTGCATTCTGTCCTGTAATATATATTATACAGAGTGTGTTCTGTCCTGTAATATATATTATACAGAGTGTGTTCTGTCCTGTAATATATATTATACAGTGTGTGTTCTGTCCTGTAATATATATTATACAGTGTGTTCTGTCCTGTAATATATATTATACAGTGTGTGTTCTGTCCTGTAATATATATTATACAGTGTGTGTTCTGTCCTGTAATATATATTATACAGAGTGTGTTCTGTCCTGTAATATATATTATACAGTGTGTGTTCTGTCCTGTAATATATATTATACAGAGTGTGTTCTGTCCTGTAATATATATTATACAGAGTGCATTCTGTCCTGTAATATATATTATACAGTGTGTGTTCTGTCCTGTAATATATATTATACAGAGTGTGTTCTGTCCTGTAATATATATTATACAGAGTGTGTTCTGTCCTGTAATATATATTATACAGAGTGTGTTCTGTCCTGTAATATATATTATACAGTGTGTGTTCTGTCCTGTAATATATATTATACAGAGTGTGTTCTGTCCTGTAATATATATTATACAGTGTGTGTTCTGTCCTGTAATATATATTATACAGAGTGTGTTCTGTCCTGTAATATATATTACACAGAGTGGATTCTGTCCTGTAATATATATTATACAGAGTGTGTTCTGTCCTGTAATATATATTATACAGTGTGTGTTCTGTCCTGTAAGATATATTATACAGAGTGTGTTCTGTCCTGTAATATATATTATACAGTGTGTGTTCTGTCCTGTAATATATATTATACAGAGTGTGTTCTGTCCTGTAATATATATTATACAGAGGGTGTTCTGTCCTGTAATATATATTATACAGAGGGTGTTCTGTCCTGTAATATATATTATACAGTGTGTGTTCTGTCCTGTAATATATATTATACAGAGTGTGTTCTGTCCTGGAATATATATTATACAGAGTGGATTCTGTCCTGTAATATATATTATACAGAGGGTGTTCTGTCCTGTAATATATATTATACAGAGGGTGTTCTGTCCTGTAATATATATTATACAGTGTGTGTTCTGTCCTGTAATATATATTATACAGAGTGGATTCTGTCCTGTAATATATATTATACAGTGTGTGTTCTGTCCTGTAATATATATTATACAGAGTGGATTCTGTCCTGTAATATATATTATACAGAGAGGATTCTGTCCTGTAATATATATTATACAGTGTGTGTTCTGTCCTGTAATATATATTATACAGAGTGGATTCTGTCCTGTAATATATATTATACAGAGTGGATTCTGTCCTGTAATATATATTATACAGTGTGTGTTCTGTCCTGTAATATATATTATACAGAGTGGATTCTGTCCTGTAATATATATTATACAGAGTGGATTCTGTCCTGTAATATATATTATACAGAGTGGATTCTGTCCTGTAATATATATTATACAGAGTGGATTCTGTCCTGTAATATATATTATACAGAGTGGATTCTGTCCTGTAATATATATTATACAGAGTGGATTCTGTCCTGTAATATATATTATACAGACTGGATTCTGTCCTGTAATATATATTATACAGAGTGTGTTCTGTCCTGTAATATATATTATACAGTGTGTGTTCTGTCCTGTAATATATATGATACAGAGTGGATTGTGTCCTGTAATATATATTATACAGAGTGCATTCTGTCCTGTAATATATATTATACAGTGTGTGTTCTGTCCTGTAATATATATTATACAGTGTGTGTTCTGTCCTGTAATATATATTATACAGTGTGTGTTCTGTCCTGTAATATATATTATACAGAGTGTGTTCTGTCCTGGAATATATATTATACAGAGTGGATTCTGTCCTGTAATATATATTATACAGAGGGTGTTCTGTCCTGTAATATATATTATACAGAGGGTGTTCTGTCCTGTAATATATATTATACAGTGTGTGTTCTGTCCTGTAATATATATTATACAGAGTGGATTCTGTCCTGTAATATATATTATACAGTGTGTGTTCTGTCCTGTAATATATATTATACAGAGTGGATTCTGTCCTGTAATATATATTATACAGAGAGGATTCTGTCCTGTAATATATATTATACAGTGTGTGTTCTGTCCTGTAATATATATTATACAGAGTGGATTCTGTCCTGTAATATATATTATACAGAGTGGATTCTGTCCTGTAATATATATTATACAGTGTGTGTTCTGTCCTGTAATATATATTATACAGAGTGGATTCTGTCCTGTAATATATATTATACAGAGTGGATTCTGTCCTGTAATATATATTATACAGAGTGGATTCTGTCCTGTAATATATATTATACAGAGTGGATTCTGTCCTGTAATATATATTATACAGAGTGGATTCTGTCCTGTAATATATATTATACAGAGTGGATTCTGTCCTGTAATATATATTATACAGACTGGATTCTGTCCTGTAATATATATTATACAGAGTGTGTTCTGTCCTGTAATATATATTATACAGTGTGTGTTCTGTCCTGTAATATATATGATACAGAGTGGATTGTGTCCTGTAATATATATTATACAGAGTGCATTCTGTCCTGTAATATATATTATACAGTGTGTGTTCTGTCCTGTAATATATATTATACAGCGTGTGTTCTGTGCTGTAATATATATTATACAGCGTGTGTTCTGTCCTGTAATATATATTATACAGAGTGCATTCTGTCCTGTAATATATTTACACAGAGTGCATTCTGTCCTGTAATATATTTACACAGAATGCATTTTGTCCTGTAATATATATTTTACAGAATGCATTCTGTCCTATAATATATATTTTACAGAGTATGCTCTGCCCTGTAATATATATTACAGAGGGGATTCTGTCCTGTAATATATATTAAACAGTGTGCATTCTGTCCTGTAACATATTTACACAGAGTGCATTCTGTCCTGTAATATATATTATACAGAGTGCATTCTGTCCTGTAATATATATTACACAGAGTGTATTCTGTCCTGTAATAAATTTACACAGAGTGCATTCTGTTCTGTAAGATATATTATACAGAGTGCATTCTGTCCTGTAATATATTTACACAGAGTGCATTCTATCCTGTAATATTTTTACACAGAGTGCATTCTGTCCTGTAATATATTTACACAGAGTGCATTCTGTCCTATAATATATATTTTACAGAGTGTGCTCTGCCCTGTAATATATATTATACAGAGTGGATTCTGTCCTGTAATATATATTATACAGAGTGCATTCTGTCCTGTAATATATATTATACAGAGTGCATTCTATCCTGTAATATTTTTACACAGAGTGCATTCTGTCCTGTAATATATTTACACAAGTGCATTCGGTCCTGTAATATATTTACACAGAGTGCATTCTGTCCTGTAATATATTTACACAAGTGCATTCTGTCCTGTAATATATATTTTACAGAGTGTGCTCTGCCCTGTAATATATATTACACAGAGTGGATTCTGTCCTGTAATATATATTATACAGAGTGCATTCTGTCCTGTAATATATATTATACAGAGTGCATTCTATCCTGTAATATTTTTACACAGAGTGCATTCTGTCCTGTAATATATTTACACAAGTGCATTCTGTCCTGTAATATATTTACACAGAGTGCATTCTGTCCTGTAATATATTTACACAGTGCATTCTGTCCTGTAATATATATTACACAGAGTGTATTCTCTCCTGTAATATATTTACACAGAGTGCATTCTGTCCTGTAATATATTATACAGAGTGCATTCTGTCCTGTAATATATTTACACAGAGTGCATTCTGTCCTATAATATATATTTTACAGAGTGTGCTCTGCCCTGTAATATATATTACACAGAGTGGATTCTGTCCTGTAATATATATTATACAGAGTGGATTCTGTCCTGCGATATATTTACACAGAGTGCATTCTGTCCTATAATATATATTTTACAGAGTGTGCTCTGCCCTGTAATATATATTACACAGAGTGCATTCTGTCCTGTAATATATATTACACAGAGTGCATTCTGTCCTGTAATATATATTACACAGAGTGGATTCTGTCCTGTAATATATATTACACAGAGTGGATTCTGTCCTGTAATATATATTATACAGAGTGGATTCTGTCCTGCGATATATTTACACAGAGTGCATTCTGTCCTATAATATATATTTTACAGAGTGTGCTCTGCCCTGTAATATATATTACACAGAGTGCATTCTGTCCTGTAATATATTTACACAGAGTGCATTCTGTCCTGTAATATATTTACACAGAGTGCATTCTCCCCAAAGCCTATCCACCATCTACAAGGCACAAGTCAGGAGTGTGATGCAATACTCTCCACTTGCCTGGATGAGTGCAGCTCCAACAACACGCAAAAAACCCGACAGCATCCAAGACAAAGGAGCCCGCTTGATTGGCACCCCGTTCGCCACTTAAACATTCACTCTCTCCACTACTAAAGCACAATGGCAGCCGTGTGTGTACCATGTACAAGATACACTGCAGCAAACTCAGCAAGGCTCCTTCAATAACAGCTTCCAAACACAAGACCTCCACTATCTAGAAGGACAAGGGCAGCAGATCCATGGGAACAACACCACCAGCAAGCTCCCCTCCAGGCCCCTCACCATCCAGACTTGGAAATATATCACTGCTCCTTTGCTTTTGCTGGGTCAAAATCTTGGAACTCCCTGCCTAACAGCACTGTGGGTGTACCTACACCACATGACGTGCAGCGGTTCAAGAGGTGGCTCGCCACCATCCTCCGAAGGACGATATTCACCACTTTGTCAGCGATACCCACATCCTCTGAATGAATAAAAATGAAGATCATTAATATTCATAAAGCATAATCCATGCCTCACTGTATCCAGTCCAATATATATCTTAATATATGTCTAACTCATGGTGTTGACTGTATCCACTCCAGTCGAAATTACTGGATGTGGTAAGTTGTCTCAATCGGGAGGCACTCTCACCCGTCAGTCAGAGGACATGGGCTCGAGTGCAAAAACTGGAGCACATAATACTGACCGATGGAGTGCCACACTGCCAGAGGAACGGCACTGAAGATGCAGTGAGATATCAGGAGGCAACATTGAAGGCATGCTTCACCGTAGGACGGTCCCTACTGAACGAGCTCTGTATTGTTTGAGGGGCAGTACTGAGGGTGTGCCGCACTTTCAGAGGGTCAGTACTGCAGGAGCACTGCAGGAGTCAGAGGGTCAGTGCTGAGGGACTGCTGCACTGTCAGAGGGTCAGTGCTGAGGGACTTCTGCACTGTCAGAGGGTCAGTGCTGAGGGAGTGCTGCACAGTCAGAGGGTCAGTGCTGAGGGAGTGCTGCACTGTCAGAGGGTCAGTGCTGAGGGACTGCTGCACTGTCAGAGGGTCAGTGCTGAGGGAGTGCTGCACTGTCAGAGGGTCAGTGCTGAGGGACTGCTGCACTGTCAGAGGGTCAGTGCTGAGGGACTGCTGCACTGTCAGAGGGTCAGTGCTGAGGGACTGCTGCACTGTCAGAGGGTCAGTGCTGAGGGAGTGTCGCACTGTCAGAGGGTCAGTGCTGAGGGACTGCTGCACTGTCAGAGGGTCAGTGCTGAGGGACTGCTGCACTGTCAGAGGGTCAGTACTGAGGGAGTGCTGTACTTTCGGATGGTCAGTATTGAGGGAGTGCTGCACTGTCAGAGGGTCAGTACTGAGGGAGTGCTGCACTGTCAGAGGATCAGTACTGAGGGAGTGCTGCACTGTCAGGGGGTCAGTTCTGAGGGAGTGCTGCACTGTCAGAGGGTCAGTACTGAGGGAGTGCTGCACTGTCAGAGGGTCAGTACTGAGGGAGTGCTGTACTTTCGGATGGTCAGTATTGAGGGAGTGCCGCACTGTCAGAGGGTCAGTACTGAGGGAGTGCTGCACCGTCAGAGGGTCAGTACTGAGGGAGTGCTGCACTGTCAGGGGGTCAGTTCTGAGGGAGTGCTGCACTATCAGAGGGTCAGTACTGAGGGAGTGCTGCACTGTCAGAGGGTCAGTACTGAGGGAGTGCTGCACTGTCAGAGGGCCAGTACTGAGGGAGTGCTCCACTGTCAGAGGGTCAGTACTGAGGGAGTGCTGTACTGTCAGAGGGTCAGTACTGAGGGAGTGCTGCACTGTCAGAGGGTCAGTACTGAGGGAGTGCTGCACTGTCAGAGGGCCAGTACTGAGGGAGTGCCGCACTGTCAGAGGGTCAGTTCTGAGGGAGTGCCGCACTGTCAGAGGGCCAGTACTGAGGGACTGCCGCACTGTCAGAGGGCCAGTACTGAGGGAGTGCCGCACAGTCAGAGGGTCAGTACTGAGGGAGTGCTGCACTGTCACAGGGTCAGTACTGAGGGAGTGCCGCACTGTCAGAGGGTCAGTACTGAGGGAGTGCTGCACTGTCAGAGAGTCAGTACTGAGGGAGTGCTGCGCTGTCAGAGGGTCAGTACTGAGGGAGCGCCGCACTGTCAGAGGGTCAGTACTGAGGGAGTGCTGCACTGTCAGAGAGTCAGTACTGAGGGAGTGCTGCGCTGTCAGAGGGTCAGTACTGAGGGAGTGCCGCACTGTCAGAGGGTCAGTACTGAGGGAGTGCTGCACTGTCAGAGGGTCAGTACTGAGGGAGTGCCGCACTGTCAGAGGGTCAGTACTGAGGGAGTGCCGCACTGTCAGAGGGTCAGTACTGAGGGAGTGCCGCACTGTCAGAGGGTCAGTGCTGAGGGAGTGCTGCACTGTCAGAGGGTCAGTGCTGAGGGAGTGCCGCACTGTCAGAGGGTCAGTACTGAGGGAGTGCCGCACTGTCAGAGGGTCAGTGCTGAGGGAGTGCCGCACTGTCACAGTGTCAGTACTGAGGTAGTGCTGCACTGTCAGAGGGTCAGTGCTGAGGGAGTGCCGCACTGTCAGAGGGTCAGTACTGAGGGAGTGCCGCACTGTCAGAGGGTCAGTACTGAGGGAGCGCCGCACTGTCAGAGGGTCAGCACTGAGGGAGTGCCGCACTGTCAGAGGGTCAGTACTGAGGGAGTGCTGCACTGTCAGAGGGTCAGTACTGAGGGAGTGCTGCACTGTCAGAGGGTCAGTACTGAGGGAGCGCTGCACTGTCAGAGGGTCAGTACTGAGGGAGTGCCGCACTGTCAGAGAGTCAGTACTGAGGGAGTGCTGCAGTGTCAGAGAGTCAGTACTGAGGGAGTGCTGCACTGTCAGAGGGTCAGTGCTGAGGGAGTGCTGCACTGTCAGAGGGTCAGTACTGAGGGAGCGCTGCACTGACAGAGGGGCTGTACTGAGGGAGTGCCGCACAGTCAGAGGGTCAGTACTGAGGGAGTGCTGCAGTGTCAGAGGGTCAGTACTGAGGGAGCGCTGCACTGTCAGAGGGTCAGTACTGAGGGAGCGCCGCACTGTCAGAGGGTCAGTACTGAGGGAGTGCTGCACTGTCAGAGAGTCAGTACTGAGGGAGTGCTGCGCTGTCAGAGGGTCAGTACTGAGGGAGTGCCGCACTGTCAGAGGGTCAGTACTGAGGGAGTGCTGCACTGTCAGAGGGTCAGTACTGAGGGAGTGCCGCACTGTCAGAGGGTCAGTACTGAGGGAGTGCCGCACTGTCAGAGGGTCAGTACTGAGGGAGTGCCGCACTGTCAGAGGGTCAGTGCTGAGGGAGTGCTGCACTGTCAGAGGGTCAGTGCTGAGGGAGTGCCGCACTGTCAGAGGGTCAGTACTGAGGGAGTGCCGCACTGTCAGAGGGTCAGTGCTGAGGGAGTGCCGCACTGTCACAGTGTCAGTACTGAGGTAGTGCTGCACTGTCAGAGGGTCAGCGCTGAGGGAGTGCCGCACTGTCAGAGGGTCAGTACTGAGGGAGTGCCGCACTGTCAGAGGGTCAGTACTGAGGGAGCGCCGCACTGTCAGAGGGTCAGCACTGAGGGAGTGCCGCACTGTCAGAGGGTCAGTACTGAGGGAGTGCTGCACTGTCAGAGGGTCAGTACTGAGGGAGTGCTGCACAGTCAGAGGGTCAGTACTGAGGGAGTGCTGCAGTGTCAGAGGGTCAGTACTGAGGGAGTGCCGCACAGTCAGAGGGTCAGTACTGAGGGAGTGCTGCAGTGTCAGAGGGTCAGTACTGAGGGAGCGCTGCACTGTCAGAGGGTCAGTACTGAGGGAGCGCTGCACTGTCAGAGGGTCAGTACTGAGGGAGCGCTGCACTGTCAGAGGGGCTGTACTGAGGGAGTGCCGCACAGTCAGAGGGTCAGTACTGAGGGAGTGCTGCAGTGTCATAGGGTCAGTACTGAGGGAATGCTGCACTGTCAGAGGGTCAGTACTGAGGGAGTGCTGCAGTGTCAGAGGGTCAGTACTGAGGGAATGCTGCACTGTCAGAGGGTCAGTACTGAGGGAGCGCTGCACTGTCAGAGGGTCAGTACTGAGGGAGTGCTGCAGTGTCAGAGGGTCAGTACTGAGGGAATGCTGCACTGTCAGAGGGTCAGTACTGAGGGAGTGCCACACTGTCAGAGGGTCAGTACTGAGGGAGTGCTGCACTGTCAGGGGGTCAGTACTGAGGGAGTGCTGCACTGTCAGAGGATCAGTACTGAGGGAATGCTGCACTGTCAGAGGGTCAGTACTGAGAGAGTGCTGCACTGTCAGAGGGTCAGTACTGAGGGGGTGCCGCACTGTCGGAGGGTCAGTACTGAGGGAGTGCTGCATTGTCAGAGGATCAGTACTGAGGGAGTGCCGCACAGTCGGAGGGTCAGTACTGAGGGAGTGCTGCACTGTCAGAGGATCAGTACTGAGGGAATGCTGCACTGTCAGAGGGTCAGTACTGAGAGAGTGCCGCACTGTCAGAGGGTCAGTGCTGAGGGAGTGCTGCACTATCAGAGGGTCAGTACTGAGGGAGTGCTGCACTATCAGAGGGTCAGTACTGAGGGAGTGCTGCATTGTCAGAGGATCAGTACTGAGGGAGTGCCGCACAGTCGGAGGGTCAGTACTCAGGGAGTGCTGCACTGTCAGAGTGTCAGTACTGAGGGAGTGCTGCACTGTCGGAGGGTCAGTTCTGAGGGAGTGCTGCACTGTCAGAGGGTCAGTACTGGGGGAGTGCTGCACTGTCAGAGGGTCAGTTCTGAGGGAGTGCCGCACTGTCAGAGGGTCAGTACTGGGGGAGTGCTGCACTGTCAGAGGGTCAGTTCTGAGGGAGTGCCGCACTGTCAGAGGGTCAGTACTGAGGGAGCGCCGCACTGTCAGAGGGTCAGCACTGAGGGAGTGCCGCACTGTCAGAGGGTCAGTACTGAGGGAGTGCTGCACTGTCAGAGGGTCAGTACTGAGGGAGTGCTGCACAGTCAGAGGGTCAGTACTGAGGGAGTGCTGCAGTGTCAGAGGGTCAGTACTGAGGGAGTGCCGCACAGTCAGAGGGTCAGTACTGAGGGAGTGCTGCAGTGTCAGAGGGTCAGTACTGAGGGAGCGCTGCACTGTCAGAGGGTCAGTACTGAGGGAGCGCTGCACTGTCAGAGGGTCAGTACTGAGGGAGCGCTGCACTGTCAGAGGGGCTGTACTGAGGGAGTGCCGCACAGTCAGAGGGTCAGTACTGAGGGAGTGCTGCAGTGTCATAGGGTCAGTACTGAGGGAATGCTGCACTGTCAGAGGGTCAGTACTGAGGGAGTGCTGCAGTGTCAGAGGGTCAGTACTGAGGGAATGCTGCACTGTCAGAGGGTCAGTACTGAGGGAGCGCTGCACTGTCAGAGGGTCAGTACTGAGGGAGTGCTGCAGTGTCAGAGGGTCAGTACTGAGGGAATGCTGCACTGTCAGAGGGTCAGTACTGAGGGAGTGCCACACTGTCAGAGGGTCAGTACTGAGGGAGTGCTGCACTGTCAGGGGGTCAGTACTGAGGGAGTGCTGCACTGTCAGAGGATCAGTACTGAGGGAATGCTGCACTGTCAGAGGGTCAGTACTGAGAGAGTGCTGCACTGTCAGAGGGTCAGTACTGAGGGGGTGCCGCACTGTCGGAGGGTCAGTACTGAGGGAGTGCTGCATTGTCAGAGGATCAGTACTGAGGGAGTGCCGCACAGTCGGAGGGTCAGTACTGAGGGAGTGCTGCACTGTCAGAGGATCAGTACTGAGGGAATGCTGCACTGTCAGAGGGTCAGTACTGAGAGAGTGCCGCACTGTCAGAGGGTCAGTGCTGAGGGAGTGCTGCACTATCAGAGGGTCAGTACTGAGGGAGTGCTGCACTATCAGAGGGTCAGTACTGAGGGAGTGCTGCATTGTCAGAGGATCAGTACTGAGGGAGTGCCGCACAGTCGGAGGGTCAGTACTCAGGGAGTGCTGCACTGTCAGAGTGTCAGTACTGAGGGAGTGCTGCACTGTCGGAGGGTCAGTTCTGAGGGAGTGCTGCACTGTCAGAGGGTCAGTACTGGGGGAGTGCTGCACTGTCAGAGGGTCAGTTCTGAGGGAGTGCCGCACTGTCAGAGGGTCAGTACTGGGGGAGTGCTGCACTGTCAGAGGGTCAGTTCTGAGGGAGTGCCGCACTGTCAGAGGGTCAGTACTGAGGGAGTGCTGCACTGTCAGAGGGTCAGTACTGCGGGAGTGCTGCACTGTCAGAGGGTCAGTACTGAGGGAGTGCTGCACTGTCGGAGGGTCAGTTCTGAGGGAGTGCTGCACTGTCAGAGGGTCAGTACTGGGGGAGTGCTGCACTGTCAGAGAGTCAGTTCTGAGGGAGTGCCGCACTGTCAGAGGATCAGTACTGGGGGAGTGCTGCACTGTCAGAGGGTCAGTTCTGAGGGTGTGCCGCACTGTACTGTCCTGTCAGAGGTGTCGCTTTATGGATTAAATCTTATTCGCTCCTCTCTCGGGTGAATGTGACATTCCCATGGCATGATGTTCAAAGGGAGTGGGCAGGCTCTCCCTGCTTTCTTGCCCTAGTTCACTGTGCGAGCCCCAACCAGCACAATCGAAGGCAATTGATTTGGGCGTTGGTCTCATTTCCAACAGTGGGATCTAGCTGTGCAATTCAGCTGCCACAGTCACTGAGGTAATCACATTGACTATCCAACAGCTATTTTGAAATGGGAAGGTGTGGTAAACCACTGTTAGCTTATTACCTGTATATGTGACATGCCTGGACACATCCCTGCCGGCCCTCCCCGAGACTCCTCCTCCCCCCTGGTCCAGGTATAAAGGTGACTGCTTCCCACCCCCCTGCCTCAGTCTGGACCAGTTCATCGGCATGGGTGTGCTCCAAGTCTTTAGCTAATAAAAGCCTATTTGTTCTTGCATACAAACTAGTCTTTCCTCAATTGATGGTGCATCAGAAGGGACATCCTGAGGACATCAAAAGGTCTGTTTGCTACTTGTTACTCAGTCCATGGTACAGAATAGATAATGCCAATGATAAGCTATATATTATATACGCATTCTCCAAACATGACGCAACGTCTGCTCCCAAGGGGCAGAAAAACTATACAATCCAGTCAATGATGGTGTATATATCACACACAGCCTATATTACAGCAGATATGTTAGATGCAGTATTATATCCTGAACAATACATACTTAAATATTTAAAAAAGCACAGTTCAGCACATATCACATGATAAATTGAGTTATCCTCATGCCATACACTGTATGTGGTGTTATATATTCTATTATATAGGTCGCTATATGTGAATAAAGCCCAACTCAGCATCAATCTCAAAGCAGAATCCAACCAAGGACTTTCAAGAGTCAACCCCTTCTCATCTCAAAATATCCCAAACCCTCAAAATATCCCAAACCCTCAAATTAAACCCAAACCCTCAAAATGAACTCCCTCAAAATAAACCCAAACCCTCAAAATAAACCCAAACCCTCAAAAAAACTCCCTCAAAATTAACCCAAACCTTCAACATAAATTCCCTCAAAATAAACCCAAACCCTCAAAATAGACCAAAACCCTCAAAATAAACCCCAAACCCTTAAAATAAACCCAAACCCTCAATATAAACTCCCTCAAAATAAACCCAAACTCTCAAAATAAACCCAAACCCTCAAAATAAACTCCCACAAAATAAATTCAAAACCTCAAAATAAACCCCAAACCCTCAAAATAAACCCAAACCCTCAAAATAAACTCCCACAAAATAAATTCAAACCCTCAAAATAAACCCAAACCCTCAAAAAAACCCAAACCCTCAAAATAAACCAAAACCCTCAAACTAAACCCGAACCCTCAACATAAACCCGAACCCTCAAAATAAACCTAAACCCTCAAAATGAACTCCCCCAAATAATCCCAAACCCTCAAAATGAACTCCCTCAAAATAAACCCAAACCCTCAAGATGAACTCCCTCAAAATAAACCCAAAACCAAAAATAAACTCCCTCAAATAAACCAAACCCTCAAAATAAACCCAAACCCTCAAAATGAACTCCCCCAAATAATCCCAAACCCTCAAAATGAACTCCCTCAAAATAAACCCGAACCCTCAAAATAAACCCCAAACTCTCAAAATAAACCCAAACCCTCAAAATAAACTCCCACAAAATAAATTCAAACCCTCAAAATAAACCCCAAACTCTCAAAATAAACCCAAACCCTCAAAATAAACTCCCTCAAAATAAACCTGTACGCTCAACATAAACCCAAACCCTCAAAATGAACTCCCTCAAAATAATATAGGATAGGATAGGATGAAAGAACATAATATTAAGGGTAAGACGCTTGGCAGTGTGGAAGATCAGAAGGATCTTGGGGTCCGGGTTCATAGGACACTCAAAACAGTGTCGCAGGTAGAGGCTGTAATTAAGAGGGCGTATGGAATACTGGCCTTCATCAATAGAGGAATTGAGTTTAGGAATCGGGAGATAATGCTGCAGCTGTATAGGATCCAGGCCAGACCCCACCTGGAGTACTGTGCCCAGTTCTGGTCGCCTCATTACAGAAAGGATGTGGAAGCCATAGAAAGGGTGCAGGGGAGATTTACAAGGATGTTGCCTGGATTAGGTGGCATGCCTTATGAGGATAGGTTGAGAGAGCTAGGCCTTTTCTCCTTGGAGAGGCGAAGGATGAGAGGTGACCTGATAGAGGTGTATAAGATGTTGAGAGGTATTGATAGAGTGGATTCTCAGAGGCTTTTACCCAGGGCTGGAATGGTTGCCACAAGAGGTCACAGGTTTAGGGTCCTGGGGAGTAGGTACAGAGGAGATGTTAGGGGTAAGTTTTTCACTCAGAGGGTGGTGGGTGCGTGGAATCAGCTGCCGGTAGTGGTGGTGGAGGCGGATTTGATAGGGTCTTTTAAGAGACTTTTGGATAAGTTCATAGAAGTCAGTAAGATAGAGGGTTATAGGTAAGTCTAGTAGGTAAGGACATGTTCGGCGCAACTTGTGGGCTGAAGGGCCTGTTTGTGCTGTAGCTTTTCTATGTTCTAATCCCAAACCCTCAAAATAAACCTAAACCCTCAAAATGAACTCCCCCAAATAATCCCAAACCCTCAAAATGAACTCCCTCAAAATAAACCCAAACCCTCAAGATGAACTCCCTCAAAATAAACCCAAAACCAAAAATAAACTCCCTCAAATAAACCAAACCCTCAAAATAAACCCAAACCCTCAAAATGAACTCCCCCAAATAATCCCAAACCCTCAAAATGAACTCCCTCAAAATAAACCCGAACCCTCAAAATAAACCCCAAACTCTCAAAATAAACCCAAACCCTCAAAATAAACTCCCACAAAATAAATTCAAACCCTCAAAATAAACCCCAAACTCTCAAAATAAACCCAAACACTCAAAATAAACCCAAACACTCAAAATAAACCCAAACACTCAAAATAAACCTAAACCCTCAAAATGAACTCCCCCAAATAATCCCAAACCCTCAAAATGAACTCCCTCAAAATAAACCCGAACCCTCAAAATAACTCCAAGCCTTCAAAATAATCCCAAACCCTCAAAATGAACTCCCTCAAAATAAACCCAAACCCTCAAAATAAACTTCCACAAAATAAATTCAAACCCTCAAAATAAACCCAAACCCTCAAAAAAACCCAAACCCTCAAAATAAACTCCCACAAAATAAATTCAAACCCTCAAAATAAACCCAAACCCTCAAAAAAACCCAAACCCTCAAAATAAACCAAAACCCTCAAACTAAACCCGAACCCTCAACATAAACCCGAACCCTCAAAACAAACCCGAACCCTCAAAACAAACCTGAACCCTCAAAATAAACCCGAACCCTCAAAACAAACCCGAACCCTCAAAACAAACCTGAACCCTCAAAAGAAACTCCCTCAAAATAAACCTGTATGCTCAACATGAACCCAAACCCTCAAAATGAACTCCCTCAAAATAATATAGGATAGGATAGGATGAAAGAACATAATATTAAGGGTAAGACGCTTGGCAGTGTGGAAGATCAGAAGGATCTTGGGGTCCGGGTTCATAGGACACTCAAAACAGTGTCGCAGGTAGAGGCTGTAATTAAGAGGGCGTATGGAATACTGGCCTTCATCAATAGAGGAATTGAGTTTAGGAATCGGGAGATAATGCTGCAGCTGTATAGGATCCAGGTCAGACCCCACCTGGAGTACTGTGCCCAGTTCTGGTCGCCTCATTACAGAAAGGATGTGGAAGCCATAGAAAGGGTGCAGGGGAGATTTACAAGGATGTTGCCTGGATTAGGTGGCATGCCTTATGAGGATAGGTTGAGAGAGCTAGGCCTTTTCTCCTTGGAGAGGCGAAGGATGAGAGGTGACCTGATAGAGGTGTATAAGATGTTGAGAGGTATTGATAGAGTGGATTCTCAGAGGCTTTTACCCAGGGCTGGAATGGTTGCCACAAGAGGTCACAGGTTTAGGGTGCTGGGGAGTAGGTACAGAGGAGATGTTAGGGGTAAGTTTTTCACTCAGAGGGTGGTGGGTGCGTGGAATCAGCTGCCGGTAGTGGTGGTGGAGGCGGATTTGATAGGGTCTTTTAAGAGACTTTTGGATAAGTTCATAGAAGTCAGTAAGATAGAGGGTTATAGGTAAGTCTAGTAGGTAAGGACATGTTCGGCGCAACTTGTGGGCTGAAGGGCCTGTTTGTGCTGTAGCTTTTCTATGTTCTAATCCCAAACCCTCAAAATCAACCCAAACACTCAAAATAAACCTAAACCCTCAAAATGAACTCCCCCAAATAATCCCAAACCCTCAAAATGAACTCCCTCAAAATAAACCCAAACCCTCAAAATGAACTCCCTCAAAATAAACCCAAAACCAAAAATAAACTCCCTCAAATAAACCAAACCCTCAAAATAAACCCAAACCCTCAAAATAAACCCACTCAAAATAAACTCCCTCAAAATAAACCCCAAAACCCTCAAAATAAACTCCCTCAAAATAAACCCCAAAACCCTCAAAATAAACTCCCTCAAAATAAACCCAAACCCTCAAAATAAACAAAACCCTCAAAATAAACACAAACCCTCAAAAAAAACCAAACCCTCAAAATAACCCCAAACCCTCAAAATAAACCAAACCCTCAAAATAAACCCCAAACCCTCAAAATAAACACAAACCCTGAAAATAACCTCCCTCACAATAAACTCCCTCACAATAAACTCCCTCAAATTAAACCCAAACCCTCAAAATAAACTCCCTCAAAATAAACCCCAAAACCCTCAAAATAAACTCCCTCAAAATAAACCCCAAAACCCTCAAAATAAACTCCCTCAAAATAAACCCAAACCCTCAAAATAAACAAAACCCTCAAAAAAACCAAACCCTCAAAATAACCCCAAACCCTCAAAATAAACCAAACCCTCAAAATAAACCCCAAACCCTCAAAATAAACACAAACCCTCAAAATAACCTCCCTCACAATAAACTCCCTCACAATAAACTCCCTCAAATTAAACCCAAACCCTCAAAATAAACCCCAAAACCCTTAAAATAAACCCAAACCCCCCAAAATGGGCCAGGACCCTGAAAATAGGCCATGACCCCCAGTAGAATCCGGGGCCTACAAGGCAACCGAGGGCCCCCAAAATAACCTGCACCCCAAGTGACCCAGGACCTCGAATGTTCAAGCCCTCTCCACCACCTCCCCCTTCCTCCTCCCCCCTCCATCCACCCCCCCCCCCCCCCCCCCCGACCCACCAGATAGCCTTTTATATTCACGTCCTTGCCAAGTACAATTCAGGCTGTGGGATGAAAAATTCAGCAGGATGAATCGTAAAATAAATAAAGCAGAGCTCGGGGTTGGGGGGAGGTGATTGGGGGTGACTGGGGTGTTGGGGGGTGGGGGAGGTACTGTAAACACGAGACATTCGGGCTACCTGCGAGAGACAGGCTGTCATTCTGAGTCACATTCTACGCGACCCCCACCCCCTCCCCTCCATCTCCCCCCCCCCTCCTCTTCCACACCTCCCCACCCCCCACCTTACCTTCTCGATCTTGGACAGCCACTCACGGTTGAGCGCCAACTCTGACATAAACGCCTGGTGCTTCAGCCATTTTTTGTGAAGCTTCTGAGAATCATCGTGTGACGTGGTGTGGACCGTCAGCATCTTCTCATTAATCCAGTCGCCCAACTGCGAACGAGAGAGAGAAGAAACACTGAGATCGCTCAGCTCCCCCCCACCACCACACCCCCCCCCCCACCCCCCCCACCACCTCCCCCCCGCCTCCACACGCACGGACACACTTATCCCGGAGTGCTGGTGGTTCGGAGTGCTGCAGTCCCACTATCCCATCTCCTTGCCTGACCTCAGCACATTCAGTGAATGTGGAATGCTGCAGTGTGCCTGTATCCTGCTCTCTCTCTCACACACACGCACACGCACTCACATACACATGTACACAGAGACACGTCACGTCCCTGCAAACTGCAGCCAGCAATATTCAGCACCAGCTAGACCAAGGCACGGGCCCTCGGGTCAGGCAGCCACCGGCATTTCCAAGCCCGAGGGGACAACATCCGGCAGATTTAAATCGGCAGGAATTCTCTTTGCTGCCAAAGGAGAATGCTGTCAACAGCAGCATCCAGCTTCTGGCTGCAACACAGTGGGAGGGATGGGAGTGTGGGGGGGTGGGGGGAGGGAGGGAGGGAAGGTAACGCTAGCTTATATCTGACGTTGTACAAGATGCACTGACACACTCCACACCGCAGGGCACCCAGGCAGCCCTGGTGGCATCTCGGCAACCACCGAACACATCCTGGCAACCAGCGGACACTTCCTGGCAACCATCCTGGCAACCGCTGCCCAGCAACCAGCCCGGCAACACTCAACACACCCTGGCAACCAGTGAACACATCCTGGCAACCAACCCGGCAACCGCTCAACACATCCTGGCAACCAACCCGGCAACCACTCAAAACATCCAGGCAATCACAACACATCCTGGCAACCAGCGAACACATCCTGGCAACCAGCGAACGCATCCTGGCAACCAACCCGGCAACCGCTCAACACATCCTGGCAACCAGCGAACACATCCTGGCAACCAACCTGGCAACCGCTCAACACATGCTGGCAACCAACCCGGCAACCACTCAAAACATCCTGGCAATCACAACACATCCTGGCAACCAGCGAACACATCCTGGCAACCAACCCGGCAACCACTCAACACATCCTGGCAACCAGCGAACACATCCTGGCAACCAACCCGGCAACCGCTCAACACATCCTGGCAACCAACGAACACATCCTGGCAACCAACCCGGCAACCGCTCAACACATCCTGGCAACCAGCGAACACATCCTGGCAACCAACCCAGCAACCACTCAACACATCCTGGCAACCAGCGAACACATCCTGGCAACCAACCCGGCAACCGCTCAACACATCCTGGCAACCAACCCGGCAACCACTCAAAACATCCTGGCAATCACAACACATCCTGGCAACCAGTGAACACATCCTGGCAGCCAACCCGGCAAACACTCAACATATCCTGACAACCAGCGAACATATCCTGACAACCAGCGAACACATCCTGGCAACCAACCCGGCAACCGCTCAACACATCCTGGCAACCAACCCGGCAACCACTCAACACATCCTGGCAACCAGCGAACACATCCTGGCAACCAACCTGGCAACCGCTCAACACATCCCGGCAACCACTCAACACATCCTGGCAACCAGCGAACACATCCTGGCAACCAACCCGGCAACCGCTCAACACATCCCGGCAACCACTGAACACATCCCAGCAACCACCCCAGCAACCACTGAACACATCCCGGCAACCACTGAACACATCCTGCCAATGCCCGAATAGGTACTTAAGTAATCAAGAAGTCTAATGGAATGCTGGCCTTTTTATCTTGGGGTCTAGATTACAGAATGAAATCATGCTTTGGCCACACAAAGCCCTGGTTAGGCCACACCTGGAGTTACGGTGAGCAACTCTGGGGCCCTATTACTCAGCCTTGACCTTGGAGTGGGCAAATTTAATTGCCCACTTTGTCAAGGGAGAGTTAGGGCCCAGCCAGCAGCATCCATATCCCGTAAATTATTTTTTTCATTTTTTAAAATACAAATGCATGAACAATGGGCAGGAGTAGGCCATTTAGCCCCCCGGGTCTGCTCCGCCATTTAAATAGGTTGGGACTGTTCTGATAAGTAATTAGAATTCAATAAAAATCTGGAATTGAAAGTCTACTGATGACCATGAAACCATTGTAGAATGTCGTAATAACCCATCTGGCTCCCGAATGTTCTTCAGGGAAGGAAATCTGCCATCCTTACCTGGTCTGGCCTACATGTGACTCCAGAGCCACAGCAATGTGGTTGACTCTCAAATACCCTCTGAAAGGGGAGTTAGGAATGGGCAATAAATGCTGGCCCAGCCAACAACACTCACGTCCCATAGAATGAGTTAAAAAAAACCTCAAATCTGCATTCCAACTACCCCGATAACCTTTCACAACCTTTCACCTCCTTGTTTTCTAAGAATCTATCTACCTCAAAGTCATAAAGGTTTACAGCATGGAAATAGGCCCTTCTGCCCAATTTGTCCATTCTGCCCAGATTTTACCACTAAGCTAGTTCCAATTGCCCGCATTTGACCCATATCCCTATACCCATCTTGCCCATGTAACTATCTAAATGCTTTTTAAAAGATAAAATTGTATCCGCCTCTACTACTACCTCTGGCAGCTTGTTCCAGACATTCACCACCCTCTGTGTGAAAGAATTGCCCCTCTGGACACTTTTGTATCTCTCCCCTCTCACCTTAAACCTATGCCCTCTAGTTTTAGACTCCCCTACCTTTGGGAAAAGGTGTTGACTATCTACCTTGTCTATGCCCCTCATTATTTTATAGACCTCTACAAGGTCACCCCTAAGCCTCCTACGCTCCAGGGAAAAAAGTCCCAGTCTATTCAGCCTCTCCTTATAACTCATTCCATCAAGACCGGTAGCATCCTCATAAATCTTTTCTGCATTTTTTCTAGTTTAATAATACCCTTTCTATAATAGGGTGGCCAGAACTGTACACAATATTCCAAGTGTGGCCTTACTAATGTCCTGTATAACTTCAACAAAAGTCCCAACTCCTGTATTCAATGTTCTGACCAATGGAACCAAGCATGCCGAATACCTTCTTCACCACTCTGTCCACCTGTGACTCCACTTTCAAGGAGCTATGAACCTGCACTCCTTGATCTCTTTGTTCTATAACTATTCCCAACACCCTACCATTAACTGAGTAGGCCTGCCCCTGTTCGATCTACCAATATGCATCATCTCGCATTTATCTAAATTAAACTCCATCTGCCATTCATCGGCCCACTGGCCCAATTGATCAAGATCCCGTTGCAATCCGAGATAACCTTTTTCACTGTCCACTATGCCACCAATCTTAGTGTCATCTGCAAACTTACTAACCATGCCTACTAAATTCTCATCCAAATCATTAATATAAATGACAAATAACAGTGGACCCAGCACTGATCCCTGAGGCACACCGCTGGTCACAGATCTCCAGTTTGAAAAACAACTCTCTACAACCACCCTCTGTCTTCTGTCCTCAAGCCAATTTTGTATCCAATTAGATACCTCACCCTGGATCCCGTGAGATTTAACCTTGTGCAACAACCTACCATGCGGTACTTTGTCAAAGGCCTTGCTAAAGTCCATGTAAACAACATCAACTGCACTGCCCTCATCTACCTTCTTGGTTGCCCCTTCAAAAAACTCAATCAAATTTGTGAGACATGATTTTCCACTCTCAAAGCCATGCTGACTGTCCCTAATCAGTCCTTGCCTCTCTAAATGCCTGTAGATCCTGTCTCTCAGAATACCTTCCAACAACTTACCCACTACAGATGTGAGGCTCACCGGCCTGGAGTTCCCAGGCTTTTCCCTGCAGCCCTTCTTAAACAAAGGCACAATATTTGCCACCGTCCAATCTTCCGGCACCTCACCTGTGACTATCGATGATTCAGGTATCTCTGCTAGGGGACCCGCAATTTCCTCCCTGGCCTCCCACAATGTCCTGAAAGGATATTATTAAACTAGAAAGAGTGCAGAAAAGGTTTATTAGGATGCTATTGGAACTTGATGGATTGAGTTATAAGGAGAGGCTGGATAGACTGGGACTTTTTTCCCTGGAGTGTAGGAGACTTAGGGGTGATCTTATAGAGGTCTATAAAATAATGAGAGGCATAGATCAGATAGATAGTCACAGGTGAGATTCTCCCAAAAAGACTCTAAGCGTAAAAGCTGGAGTAAATCACGCCAATTTCTTCAGCGGGAGTTTCAAAATGAATCTCCCACACTCTGCAGAGAGCCCTAGCGTGAATCAGTTCAAAAAACAATGGATGGGGCCTATCCCCACTGGAGAGGCCGACAGCACAGCGCTGAGTGGGCCTCTGTGCGTGCGCCGAGATCTGTCAGCGCCGAGATCTGTCAGCGCCGAGATCTGTCAGCGCCGAGATCTGTCAGCGCCGAGATCTGTCAGCGCCGAGATCTGTCAGCGCCGAGATCTGTCAGCGCCGAGATCTGTCAGCGCCGAGATCTGCGCATGCGCAGTAGCCCACACTGCCAGCCTCCCGATTGCTGGCCAGCCCCATGACCCCACATCGCCAGATCCCCCCACGGCCCGATCGCTGGCCCCCCCAAACACGCCTGGGCCCAGCCTCAACTGCCCCACCTCTCCACGCCCACAAACTCCCAACCCGCCTCAATCTGCTGCCCCCCCCCCACACCAACCCCCCACTCCCCCCCCCGCCCCCCCCTCAAGCAGGCTGCCCTCCCCCAACTCCATTGGCTAAACAGCAGCACAGCCTAAACATCTTTTAACCCCACAATCACCAGAACACATTCCCAATTATTGGATTTCTTATTTTTTGCATTGAATCGTGATTTCCTGACAGATCCTGTGTTATTCAAACTATAAACCTTGCTCGCCACTCTATTCGATTCCAGCCTGTAATGCCATTGATTTTTCCTGTATTCTACATACAAGTGTTTTTAAAGTTTATTTATTAGTGTTACAAGTAGGCTTACATTAACACTGCAATGAAGTTACTGTGAAAATCCCCCAGTCGTCACACTCCGGCGCCTGTTCGGGTAGACTGAGGGGGAATTTAGCACAGCCAATGCACCTAACCAGCATGTCTTTCGGACTGTGGGAGAGAACCGGAGTTCTAAACATCTTTTCCCAAAGGTAGGGGGGTATAAAACTAGAGGGCATAGGTTTAAAGTGAGAGGGGAGAGATACAAAAGGGTCAGCATTGTGGCGCAGTGGTTAGCACTGCCGTCTCACAGCACCAGGGACCGGGGTTCGATTCCCGGCTTGGGTCACTGTCTGTGCAGAGTCTGCACGTTCTCCCCGTGTCTGCGTGGGTTTCCTCCGGGTGCTCCGGTTTCCTCCCACAATCCAAAGATGTGCGGGTTAGGTTGATGGGCCATGATAAATTGACCCTTAGTGTCAGGGGGATTAGCAGGGTAAACGTGAGAGGTTACGGGAACAGGGCCTGGGTGGGATTGTGGTCAGTGCAGACTCGATGGGCCGAATGGCCTCCTTCTGTACTGTAGGGATTCTATGATTTTATGAGGGGCACGTTTTTCACACAGTGGGTGGTGATTGTCTGGAACAAGCTGCCAGAGGTAGTAGTAGCATTTAGACGGTTACATGGGTAATGTAGGTATGGAGGGATATGGGCCAAATGCGGACAATTGGGACTAGCTTAGTGGTAAAAACTGGGCAGCATAGACAAGTTGGGCTGAAGGGCCTGTTTCCATGCTGTAAATCTCTATGACTCTATGTGGTTTATTAGTGCCCTGTACAACTGAGGCATAACCTCCATACTTCTGTATTCAATTCCCCTCACAACAATTACTTGCTGTACCTGCATACCAACCACTTGTGATTCATGTGCTAGAACACCCAGATCTCTCTGCACCTCAGAGCTCCGCAACCTCATCAAAGCTTCTTTTTGAAGGTGCCCAAATGGACAATTGAACATTTTCCCCACATGATACTCTATTTGCCAGATCTTAGTGCACTCACTTAGCACACCTATATCCCTTTGTAGCCTCCTTGTAGACCCCAGGGGTTAAATCTCAAGGAGAGAATCATAGAATCATAGAATCCCTACAGTGCAGAAAAGGCCATTCAGCCCATCGAGTCTGCGCCAACTTCCTTTCAGAGTGTCTTACCCAGGCCCTCTCACCCACTCTATCCCTGTAACCCCACACATTTCCCATAGCTAATCCATCAAAGTTAAATTGCCCCTTAGTGTCCAAAGATGTGCAGGTTAGGTGGATTGGCTATGCTAAATTGCCCCTTAGTGTCCAAAGATGTGCAGGTTAGGTGGATTGGCCATGCTAAATTGCCCCTTAGTGTCCAAAGATGTGCAGGTTAGGTGGATTGGCCATGGTAAAATGCACACGGTTATAGGGATAGGGTGGAGGGGAGGGGCCTGGGTAGGATGCTTCTTTGGAGAGTCAGTGCAGATTCGATGGGCCGGATGGTCTCTTTAGGGATTCTATTGGCTAGAATCTAATCGAGGGCTTTGGGAATTTATATATTCCTATGAGTGAAACACTGGGTACAATCTATCCAAGAGGTTTTGGAATAACAGATACCCATGAACGAGTTACAGGCTGGAATCTAATTGGGCAATTAGTGGGGAATATTAATAGTTCTGAATTCCATCTGTCTTGAAGATGCCATTCAATGAGTTATCAGCAGTTAATTAGTCTGGAATCTCGTCGAAGTTTTATAGTAAAATGGGAGCCTTGAGAGCGAGTTTCATACTGAAATCTAATTGAGGATTACAGATAGAGTAATAAATGCCTACGAAAGTGTTACAGACTGGACTCTAATTGAGGAGTTTGAGTGATTGATATACAAAATAATTGATACCTGACAGAGTTGCAGCTGAAATCTAATCAAAGTATTCCGGTGGTTTACATACAGAGTAAAAGATATCCACGAGTGTGTTGCAGACTGGAAACTAATCGTGGATTTCGTGGGATTTATATATAGAATGAAAGATACTCGGGAGTGAATACAGAGTGGAATCTAATTGGGGCTTTCCAAATGTTATGCACAGAATAACAGTCAGCAAGGAATGGGTTGTATGCTGCAATTTAATCGAGGGTTTCAGGGGATTCACCGGGTTGCAGTGTGGCACAGTGGGTTAGCACTGCTATCTCACAGCGCCAGGTACCCGGGTTCGATTCCCAACTTGGGTCACTGTCTGTGTGGAGTTTGCACGTTCTCCCTGTGTCTGCGTGGGTTTCCTCCGGGTGCTCCGGTTTCCTCCCACAGTCCGAAAGACGTGCTGGTTAAGTGCATTGGCCATGCTAAATACCCCCTCAGTGTACCCGAACAGACGCCGGAGGGTGACGACTGTGGGATTTTCACAGTAACTTTTAGAAGGGCCTGTGTAGGATTGTTATTGGTGTAGACTCAATGGGCTGAATTGCCTCCATCTGCACTGTAGGGATTTTATGATTTGATTTTGGCATTAGGGTAAGCATAAGATGTTTCACTTCATAAGGGAAGATTGAAATAAAAACAGTCTGTCAGGGGAAAGTTCACCCTAGCCAATGTTTTGAAACTGCAGCCCACAATAGGAATCTGTGTCCACTCCCAACAAGATGTGCCTGAAGAAAACATGCTCGAGAAGCCAGTTGTCTCTATCCCAAAGTCAGCAGCCAGCCCAAAAGATATAGGTGCCTGGTGTGGTAACTATTGCTGGATTTTGCTGACAGTTTGAAAATGTATGGGATGTTGTTTGGGGAGGTTTAGCTCTGAGGTAAGGAAATTAGAGAGATTTGGAACTGGGCAACTTTAAAGATACATGGCCATTAATGTGGCTGAGTGTATTTCTAGTTTGTGACGATACTGTGCCTTTGAGAAATGTATTTTAGTCATGTTTCTTGTGCAGGATCTGTTTTAGTTATTATCGGTGCCATTTTGTCTGTGACCAGCCTCCTGTATTGCTAATGCAGCAACATAGTGACTTCTAATTGCTACCAGGTTTGTTTTGATCTGAACTAATGCAGGGTTATGTTTTGAGAGTTCCCCTGGCTTTTGCAGAGTAGGATTTGATTAGGTTGATTGACAGGTAGGGTCGTATGACTGGGTGGATCTAGGCTTACACAGAGAATTCAAGTTTAGTTGCTGTTTTAGATTCTGCTTTTCTCTTTAGAGCGGAGGAGGATGAGAGGCGACTTAATAGAGGTTTATAAGATGATAAGGGGGATAGATAGAGTGGACGTTCAGAGACTATTTCCTCGGGTGAATGTAGCTGTTACTAGGGGGCATAACTATAAGGATCATGGTGGGAGATATAGGAGGGATGTACAAGGTAGGTTCTTTACTCAGAGAGTGGTTGGGGTGTGGAATGGACTGCCTGCTGTGATAGTGGAGTCAGACATTTTAGGAAATTTCGAGCGATTATTGGATAGGCACATGGAGCACGCCAGAATGATAGGGAGTGGGATAGCTTGATCTTGGTTTTGGACAAAGCTCGGCACAACATTTGAGGGCCAAAGGGCCTGGACCGTGCTGTACTGTTCTATGTTCTATGCTTTTGAGTTGAGAGAGAACAATGCCTCTCTTTTCCCCCTCTCTGAAGTTGGAGACTGGAATCTGCCAGACACTAGGTTTATCTCTCTGTTTGTTGTTTCAGGGTATATCCTTCTCTGGAAACTGCTGTCTGGATCTCTGTCCAGAAGTATTAAGAGGCTGCAAATCTAGCACCATGTCAACATACTTGTTTTTTTTGTGCAACTAATTCTGAAGGAGGATGTATGTCTATAGCATATTGCTTTAAATTGGAACATTACAGATAGCCAGCTGTTAAGAATTATACTTTGTCCTGTTAAAGTATTTTAATTGGTAAAAGTTATGCTAATTCTTTGTTATATTCTGTGTTCTTAAATAAAATTTATTTTCATAAAAGCTTCCTAGTGGGTCACTTGAATCATACCTGAAGGATGCTTACTTTAATGTCAAAATCAAATCATAGAGTATCATAGAATCCCTACAGTGCAGAAGAGGCTATTTGGTCCATCGAGCCTGCACTGGCAACAATCCCACACAGGCCCGATACCCGTAACCTCACATATTTATCCTGATAATCTCCCTGACACTAAGAGTCAATTTAGCATGGCCAATCAACCTAACCTGCATATCTTTGGAGTGTGGGAGGAAATCGGAGCACCCGGAGGAAACCCACGCAGACACGAGGAGAATGTGCAGACTCCGCACAGACAGTGACCCAAGCCGGAAATCGAACCCGGGTTCCAGGCACCGAGGGAGCAGTGCTAATCGCTGCCACCGTGCCGCCCCAAATGTAAAAGTTGGGGTCTAAGGTAACTGTATAATATACCTTGAAGTTTCTGGTCTGATCCTGAACAAAGGTGATTATCTTGTTGTATGTTTGCTGGTCAATAAAAATGTGTTTTGTTTAAATCCATCACAGGAACATCTGGGATATCCTTCACTTGTCTTCACATCTTTCCCTACACTTGGGACGGCACGGTGGCACAGTGGGCTAACACTGCTGCCTCACAGCACCAGTGACCCAGGTTCAATTCCCGGCTCGAGTCACTGTCTGTGTGGAGTTTGCACATTCTCCTCGTGTCTGCGTGGGTTTCCTCCGGGTGCTCTGGTTTCCTCCCACATTCCAAAGATGTGTGGGTTGAGCGCATTGGCCGTGCGCAATTGCCCCTCAGTGGCCCGCGATACATAGGTTAGAGGGATTGGTGGAGTAAAGATATGGGGTTACCTGGATAGGGCCTAGGTGGGATTGTTGTCGGTGGAGGCTCGATGGGCTGAATGGCCTCCTTCTGCACTGTAGGGTTTCTATGATTATTTGAGAGCAAGGATTCCAAGTTTCCTTTCTGGGATTCGGAATATCCTCGTGTTTAAAATCAGCTGGGTTTCTTTTTTTATATTTATCCCCTTTCTTAGAGTTGCAAAGCCAATGTTCAGACTGGATCTGTTAAGCCCTTAATCCATCTCCTTGCTTGCTCCAAAAAGCAATTCAAATTGAATCCACAACATGGTCCCCACAAGAGAGACAAATATAGAAACTAGAAGCAGGAGGAGGCCATTCAGCCCTTTGAGCCTGCTCTATCATTCATTATGACCATGACTGATCATCAAATTTAACATCTTGATTCTCCCCCTCTAACCCACCCATATCCCTTGATCTCTTTAACCCCAAGAGATATATATAATTAGGTGTATTGGCCATGCTAAATTCTCCCTCTGTGTACTCGAACAGGTGCCGGAGTGTGGCGACTAGGGGATTTTCACAGTAACTTCATTGTGGTGTTAATGTAAGTCTACTTGTGACACTAATAAATAAAGTTTAAAGTTTAAAACTTTAAACTTCTGGAAATCGCACAACATTTTGGACTCGACTACTTTCTGTGGGAGTGAATTCCACACATTCACCACCCTCTGGGTGAAGAAATTTCTCCTCACCTCAGTTCTAAAAGGTTTACCCCCTTATCCTCAAACTATGATCCCTAGTTCTGGACTCCCCCCACCATCGGGAACATTCTTTCTGAATCTATCCTGTTGAACCCTGTTAGAATTTTATAAGTTTCTATGAGATCCCCTCTCACTCTTCTAAACTCCAGTGAATATAATCCTAACCGATTTAGAGTCTCCTGATATGACAGACCTGCCATCCCAGGAACCAGCCTGGTAAATCTTCTATAGCAAGGACATCCTTCCTCAGATAAGGACATCAAAACTGCACACAATATTCCAGGTGTGGCCCTGTACAATTACACTAAAACAAGATACAAGATGAGGCATTGCACCCCATCTTGGGATTGATCCGACACTTGATATCAAACAAAAAGGCGTAGGAGTGATTTTTCAAAAATATTTTATTCCTATTCATTATCTTCCAGGAGAATTGAGGCCCTATCTCGTGGGTGACTGCCAAGGATACTAACCACTATACTAAGTGCATTTTCTTAATACATAGGAGTAGAATTAGGTGACTTGGCCCTGAGAGACTGTTCTAACATTTATTGATCATTCTGGATCTGTAACCTAGCTCCAGTAGTCATCACTATCTCGAACCCCTAATATGGATGGCACAGTGGTTAGCACTGCTGCCTCACTGCGCCAGGGACCCAGGTTCGATTCCAGCCTCAGGCGACTGTCTACGTGGAGGTTGGACATTCTCCCCCCCCCCACCCCCCCGTGTCTGCATGGGTTTCCTCCGGGTGCTCCGGTTTCCTCCCACAGTCGAAAAGACGTGCATTGGCCATGCTAAATTCTCCCTCCATGTACCCAAACAAGCAAGGTGGCACGGTAGCACAGTGGTTAGCACTGCTGCTTCACAGCTCCAGGGTCCTGGGTTCGATTCCCGGCTCGGGTCACTGTCTGTGTGTAGTTTGCACATTCTCCTCGTGTCTGCGTGGGTTTCCTCCGGGTGCTCCGGTTTCCTCCCACAGTCCAAAGATGTGCGGGTTAGGTTGATTGGCCAGGTTAAAAATTGCCCCTTAGAGTCCTGAGATGCGTAGGTTAGAGGGATTAGCGGGTAAATATGTGGGGGTAGGGCCTGGGTGGGATTGTGGTCGGTGCAGACTCGATGGGCTGAATAGCCTCCTTCTGCACTGTAGGGTTTCTATGGTTTCTATGATGAAGCACCGGAGTGTGGCAACTTGGGAAGTTAAAGATAATGGTGGGAATTCTCCAGTCTCATTTGCCCCACTACCACTGGCAACGAGAACAGAGGACTTGGCGCAATAAAGTCAACCACATTGCTGTGGCTCTGGAGTCCGTATAGGCCAGACCAGGTAAGGACGGCAGATTTCCTTCCCTAAAGGACATCAGTGAATCAGATGGGTTTTTCCGACAATCGACAATGGTTTCATGGTCATCAGTAGATTCTTAATTCCAGATTTTTTTTTAATGAATTCAAATTCCACCATCTTCCGTGGCGGGATTCGAGCCCAGGTCTCCAGAACATTAGCTGAGTTTCTGGATAAAAAGCCCAGCGATAATAGCACTAGGCCATCACCTCCCCTAAATTCAGTCTTAAATGGCCTACCCCTTACCCTGAAATTACGCCCCTGGTTTTAGTCTCAACAGCCGGGGAAGCAGCACAAACGTATTCTTTGACACTCTTTGAACGCCAGTCTCCTTAATCTCTCCTCATAAGACAATTCTGCCATCCCAGGGATTCATCTAGTGAACCTCCAATGCGCTCCCTCTATGGCAAAAGTGTTAATATTAAAATCTGCCATTAAAACCACCTGCATGTACTCCTAATTTCTGCATTAATACATTCTGCCGCTTCACTGCTGCTACCAGGAGGCCTGTACACATCTCCCACATCAATCTAAATCTTTTTTATTTTTTAATTCGACCCATGAAGTCTTCACTGCCTATTTACCTCCTGTTATATCACCTCTTCTGACTGAAGTAATTTTATAGCCATTTAGTGGCACAGAACTTAAGTATTGTTGAAAAAAAACACATGCTGTCGAAGTTTTCCATCTTGCACCCATCAGGACAGATGCAAGAATGCCAACTTTCAAAGGGAACAGCAATTTATACTGCATGAGAAAAGGGTGCTGATTGGTTGGCAAAGAGGCTCTGATTAGTCGAGACGTCGCCATGGCACTTGCACCACAGAGCTAAATACGTTGACCAATATTGTACCCAGTACTCCAGATGTGGTCTCACCAGTGTCCCATAATAAAATGTCTAACATTAGATGTGATTAGTCCACAACTGGTCAGCACTTTTTGAACAATCCCAATTGTGCTAAGAATTACACGAACAACCAACTTAAGATTATCAGCCAGGTTTCTAATGTAATGTGTCTCATATAGGCTTGCTAGAAGCTATATATATTCATATCCAGAGTCTGCCCTCTGCAGGCAAAAGGAATATGTCCAGGCCCTGTGTCTTTTATGAATTAAACAACAGTATGAGTTACAACAAAGAGAAGAAAGAAAACTACAGAACAGGATCAAGCCCTTTGGCCCTGCACCACCAGTGCTACCCGTCTGAACTAAAACCCCCGACCCTTCCGGGGACCATATCCCTCTATTCCCATCCTATTCATGTATTTGTCAAGTTCCCCTTAAAAGTCACTATTGTATCTGCTTCCACTACCTCCCCCGGCAGTGAGTTCCAGGCACTCACCACCCTCTGTGTAAAAAAAAAATTGTCTCATACACCTCCTTTAAACCTTGCACCTTAAACCTATGCCCCCTAGTAATTGACTCTTTTACCCTGGGAAAAAGCTTCCGACTATCCACTCTGTCCATGCCCCTCATAATCTTGTAGACTTTATCAGGTCACCCCTTAACCTCCGTCATTCCAGTGAGAACAAACCAAGTTTCTCCAACCTCTCCTCATAGCTAATGCCCTCCATACCAGGCAACATCCTGGTAAATCTTTTCTGTACCCTCTCCAAAGCCTCCACATCCTTCTGGTAGTGTGGCGACCAGAATTGAACACTATATTCCAAGTGTGGCTTACTAAGGTTCCATAAAGCTGCAACATGACTTGCCAATTTTTAAACTCAATGACCCGGCTGATGAAGGCAAGCATGTCATATGCCTTCTTGACTGCCTTCTCCACTTGCGATGCCACTTTCAGTGACTTGTATATCTGTACACCCAGATCCCTTTGCCTATCAATACTCTTAAGGGTTCTGCCACTTACTGTTACTTGGGTTCCTCGGTGCATTCACCAATGGCAATGCCTCGAACAGAGTCAACTTGCCAACCAATCAGCAACCTTTTCTCACACAGTACAAATTATTGTTCCCTTAGAAATTTGGCATTCTTGCATCTGTCCTGTTGAGTCCAAGATGTGAAGATTTGACAGCTTGTCTACTTTTTCAGCAATACTCAAGTCATTTTATCCTGAATCAATCGTTATAGTCCTCCCCTCCACAGATTCCCAATCCTTCCTGTACACCTTTATTATCTCCTTTACTCAGTTCATAGTTCTGACCATCTTGCAACTGCGTCTCAGAATTGACTGGCATGTTGTACCCTCCAAGTTGATTTGACACTTACAACATAGAACATTACAGCGCAGTACAGGCCCTTCGGCCCTCGATGTTGCGCTGACCAGTGGTACCAATCTAAAGCCCCTCTAATCTACACTATTCCAATATCATCCATATGTTTATCCAATAACCACTTGAACGCTCTCAACGTTGACAAGTCCACCACTGCTGCAGGCAGGGCATTCCACGCCCTTACTACTCTCTGAGTAAAGAACCTACCTCTAACATCTGTCCTAGATCGCTCGCCCCTCAATTTAAAGCTATGTCCCCTCATGCTAGCCAACACCATCTGAGGAAAAAGGCTCTCACTATCCACCCTATCTAATCCTCTGATCATCTTGTATGCATCTATTAAGTCACCTCTTAACCTTCTTCTCTCTAACGAAAACAACCTCAAGCCCCTCAGCCTTTCCTCATACGATTTTCCCACCATACCAGGCAACATCCTGGTAAATCTCCTCTGCACCCTTTCCAACACTTCCACATCTTTCCTATAGTACGGCGACCAGAACTGTACGCAATACTCCAAATGCGGCCGCACCAGAGTTTTGTACAGTTGCAACATGACCTCCTGGCTCCGAAACTCAATCCCTCTACCAATAAAAGCTAACACACCGTACGCCTTCTTAACAACCCTATCAACCTGGGTGCCAACTTTCAGGGATCTATGCACATGGACACCCAGATCCCTCTGTTCATCCACATTACCAAGTATCTTACCATTAGCCCAGTCCTCTGTATTCCTGTTACTCCTTCCAAAGTGAATCACCTCACACTTTTCCGCATTAAACTCCATTTGCCACCTCTCAGCCCAGCTCTGCAGCTTATCTATGTCCCTCTGTAACCTGCCACTTCCCTCCGCACTGTTCAGTTTGTTCCGATATACTCCACGTGGTTGTGTGGAAGAACATTTACTTGGGCCACACACCCCAACCTCTCCTTCTGTTCTAATGCCCCTGTCTACATCAAAAGTGATGAAGTGGAAATGGTCGAGAGCTTCAGGTTTCTAGGTGTCCAGATCACCAACAACCTGTCCTGGTCCCTCCACACCGATGCTATAGTTAAGAAAGACCACCAACACCTCTACTTTCTCAGGAGGCTAAAGGAAATTCGGCATGTCCACTCCGACTCTCACCAATATTTACAGATGCACCATAGAAAGCATCCTTTCTGGGTGTATCACAGCTTGGTATGGCTCCTGCTCTGCCCAAGACTGCAAATAAACTACAAAAGGTTGTGAACGTAGCCCAGTCCATCACGCAAACCAGCCTCCCATCCATTGACTCCGTCTACACTTCCCGCTGCCTCAGAAAAGCAGCCAGCATAATTAAGGATCCCACACAGCCGCCCCCCAGACATTCTCTCTTCCACATTCTTCCATTGGGGAAAAAGGTACAAAGTCTGAGATCATGTACCAACCGACTCAAGAACAGCTTCTTCCCTGCTGCTGTCAGACTTTTGAATGGACCTATCTTATATTAAGTTGATCTTTCTCTACACCCTCGCTATGACTGTAACACTGTATTCTGCACCCTCTCCTTTCCTTTTCCCCGATGTACTCTCTGAACAGTATTTTATGTCTGTATAGCGTGCAAGAAACAATACTCTTCACTGTAGGCTAATACATGTGGCAATAATAAATCAAATCAATAATGTATTGCTCACATTTTTCTTATTTCTCGTGTTCAACATAATTCTTTTAATTTCCCTTTAAATATACTCATTGTAACACAGTTTCTGATTGTCATGCTATTTCATTTGTTTTAGAATTAGTGTTTATTTCGCCACCTGAGACCTTGGCCCCATTTCTTAGTGTAAGGTTCCTGGGTGAGATTCGAATAAGACTAAAGTTTTTTAAGTTATTTATTAGTTTCACAAGTACGCTTACACTAACACTGCAATGAAGTTACTGTAAAAATCCCCAGGCACCTGTTTCGGGTACACTGAGGGAGGACTTAACAGACCAAAAAAATGACAGCACAGGAACAGGCCCTTCGGCCCTCCAAGCCTGCACCGACCATGCTGCCCGTCTGAACTAAAACCCCCTACCCTTCCAGGGACCATATCCCTCTATTCCCATCCTATTCATATAGTTGTCAAAACGCCTCTTAAAAGTCACTATCATATCTGCTCCCCACTACCACCCCGGCAACTAGTTCCAAGCACCCACCACCCTCTGTGTAAAGAATCTGCCTCATACATCTCCTTTAAACCTTGCCCCTCGCACCTTAAACCTGTGCCCCCTTAGTAATTGCCTCTTCCATCCTGGGAAAAAGTTTCTAATTATCCACTCTGTCCATGCCCCTCATAATCTTGTAGACTTCTATCGGGTCTCCCCTCAACCTCCATCGCTCCAGTGAGAACAAACCAAGTTTCTCCAACCTCTCCTCATAGCTAATGCCCTCCATACCAGGCAACACCCTGATAAATCTTTTCTGTACCCTCTCCAAAGCCTCCACATCTTTCTGGTAGTGTGGCGACCAGAATTGAACACTATATTCCAAGTGTGGCCTAACTAAGGTTCTATAAAGCTGCAACATGACTTGCCAATTTTTAAACTCAATACCCCTGCCGATGAAGGCAAGCATGCCGTATGCCTTCTTGACTACCTTCTCCACCTGCGTTGCCACTTTCAGTGACCTGTGTACCTGTGCACCCAGATCCCTCTGCCTATCAATACTCTAAAGGATTCTGCCATTTACTGTATATTTCCCATCTGTGTTAGACCTCCCAAAATGCATTACCTCACATTTGTCCGGATTAAACTCCATCTGCCATCTCTCCACCCAAGTCTCCAACCGATCTATATCCTGCTGTGTCCTCTGACGATCCTCATCACTATCCGCAATTTCACCCACCTTTGTGTCGTCCGCAAACTTACGAATCAAACCAGTTACATTTTCCTCCAAATCATTTATATATATTATGAACAGCAAAGGTCCCAGCACTGATCCCTGAGGAATGCCACTTGTCACAGCCCTCCATTCAGAAACGCACCCTTCCACTGCTACCCTCTGTCTTCTATGACCGAGCCAGTTCTGTATCCATCTTGCCAGCTCACCTCTGATCCCGTGCGACTTCACCTCCTGTACCAGCATGTCTTTCAGACTGTGGGAGGAAACCGGAGCACCTGGAGGAAATCCATGCAAACACGGGGAGAATGTGCAGACTCCACACAAAGAGTGACCCGAGCTGGGAATCCCTGGCACTGTGAGGCAGCAATGCTAACCACTGTGCCACTGTGCTGCCTGGAATCTAATTGAATTACAAGCCTAAATCTAATTGAAGGGTTTAGGATGGCACTTACACAATAACAAATAGCTGGAGGAGCTCCCATGTTTCATGTATTCCATAATAATGAGCTGAGAGTTACAATCTGGATCCTAATCTTAGGGTTATTCGGTTTAAGAATAGAACATCAGGTTCCTGTCAATAAGTTAAAAGCAAAATACTGCGGATGCTGGAAAATTGCAGCAGGTCTGAGAGCATCTGTGGAGAGAGAATAGAGCCAACGTTTCCAGTCCGGGTGACCCTTGGTCAGAGCTGTGCTTGTTCCTGTTAGCAAGTTATGGCTGAAGGTTAATCAATGAATTCTATATAGAATAGATTCCGGCCATTAACTACTTGGAATCTCACCAAGGGCTCCGTGTGGTTTGTGTGTGGGTTAACGGGCAGTTGAGTTACAGGCTGGAATCAAATCGAGGAGTTCAGAGAGATCTGGAGAGAATAACAGATTCTTCGGATTTATTTACAGGTGGCAATAGCGAGCACTGCTTCCTCACAGTGCCAGTGACCCAGGTTCCATCCACGGCTTGGGTCACTGTCTGAGTGGTGTCCGCACGTTCTCCCCGTGTCTGCGTGGGTTTCCTCCGGGTGCTCTGGTTTCCTCCCACAGTCTGAAAGACGTGCTGGTTAGGGCGCATTGGCCGTGCTAAATTCTCCCTCAGTGTACCCGAACAGGAGTGTGGCGACTAGGGGATTTTCACAGTAACTTCATTGCAGTGTTAATGTAAGCCTACTTGTGACACTAATAAATATACTTAAAACTTAAAAACTTAAACCACTACCCTCTCTTTTCTTTTACCCTTTCATGGAATGTGGGCATCGTTGGGCCAGCATTTGTTACCCATCCCTAATTGCCCCTCAAACTGAACATCTCACTCATCCATTTCAGAGGGCAGTTGAGAGTCAACCACATTGCTGTGGATCTGGAGTCACATGTAGGCCAGACCAGGTAAGGATGGCAGATTTCCTCCCCTAAAGGACATCAGTGAACCAGATGGGTTTTTACAATTGGCAATTGGTCTCGTGGTCACTGTTCCCTCGCAGTCGCTGGGCCAAAATCCTGGAATTCCCTCCCTAATGGCATTGTGGGTCAACCCACAGAACATGGGACTGCAGCGATTCAAGAAGCGGAGATGCCGGCGTTGGACTGGGGTAAACACAGTAAGAAGTTTAACAACACCAGGTTAAAGTCCAACAGGAGGGTAGGTCTTATGAGGAAAGGTTGAGGGAGCTAGGGCTGTTCTCTCTGGAGCGGAGGAGGCTGAGGGGAGACTTAATAGAGGTTTATAAAATGATGAAGGGGATAGATAGAGTGAACGTTCAAAGACTATTTCCTCGGGTGGATGGAGCTATTATAAGGGGGCATAACTATAGGGTTCGTGGTGGGAGATACAGGAAGGATATCAGAGGTCGGTTCTTTACGCAGAGAGTGGTTGGGGTGTGGAATGGACTGCCTGCAGTGATAGTGGAGTCAGACACTTTAAATGGAACATTTAAGCGGTTATTGGATAGGCACATGGAGCACACCAGGATGATAGGGAGTGGGATAGCTTGATCTTGGTTTCAGATAAAGCTCGGCACAACATCGTGGGCCGAAGGGCCTGTTCTGTGCTGTACTGTTCTATGTTCTATGTTCTAACAGACAAGCCTGTTGGATTTCAACCTGGTGTTGTTAAACTTCTTACTGTGATTCAAGAAGGCAGCTCACCATCACCTTCTCAAGGGCAACTAGGAATGGGCAATAAATGCTGGCTTAGCCAGCAACACCATGTCCCACGAATGAATAAAAAAAAACTAGCTTTATAATTCCAGTTTTATTATTTGAATTTAAATTCTACCAATTACAGAAAGTGGCATTTGAACCCAAGTCCCCAAAGCTTTAGCCTGGGCCTCTGGATTACTAGTTCAGAATTTGTTAATAAGGCCACCATCTCTCCCTCTGGACATGCCCTGATCACAACCCCCTCCCCTCCTCCCCCCTCAAAGTTCCAGCACCCACCTCCTCACAGCTCTGGAGGAACTGCTGTAGCTGCCATTGGTCACTCAGACGCACCAACCAATCATGAGCCAGCTTGTAATTATGTTGACTCCTGGAAACAAAATGGAAGACGGTCAGTCCTGGGCTGAGACGAGGCAACGTTCAAAACCATCAGCACGGAATCCAGCCACCCCGCAATGATCCTGAGCTGGAGCCCGGGGCTTTGCAATACTTTGAGAAACAGTTTTGAGGCAAATGTTCCCGTTTCGCCCTGCCACGGGAATCATAGCGGGCGAGGGGCAGACCACGGAAAGGTAGGTTGACCTCGGGTGGGATTTTCTAGTTTCGGGGCAAACGCGGGCAGAAAGTCCTGCCCCCACATTTCTGACGTGAGTCTCACATTCAGGAGCCGGTCTGCTCATTATCATCGGTGTGAAGCCCAAACCTTATTCTCTTCATCCCAAAATATAAACAGCCCTTTCCACCAGTCAATTAGACCATGACTGAACTGTATCTTAACCCTATCAACCCCCTTCTCTGGAGAAAAAAGAAAATATTTGATTAAGCATAGAAATATAGACAAGAGGATTCAAGATGGCACCCAAGCGAGGCGACTTCTTGCGAGCTGTCCCCAGCATACCCTCTCATTCTGTGCTTTTAAAGCTTTACTCCATGACCGTAACACTACATTCTGCACCCTCTTCTTTCCTTCTCCCAGAATCCTACAGTGCAGAAGAGGCCCTTCGGCCCATCGAGTCTGCACCGATGCATGAAATGCCCTGACCTGCCCACCTAATCCCACTTGCCAGCACTTGGCCCATAGCCTTGAATGTTATGGCGTGCCAAGTACTCATCCAGCTACTTTTTAAAGGATGTGAGGCATCCCGCCTCCACCACCCTCCCAGGCAGCGCATTCCAAACCGTCACCGCCCTCTGGGTAAAAAAGTTTTTCCTCAAACCCCCCCTAAAGCTCCCACCCCTCACTTTTAACTTGTGTCCCCTCGTGACTGACTCTTCAACAAAGGGGAACAGCTGCTCCCTATCCATCCTGTCCATGCCCCTCATAATCTGGAACACCTCAATCAGGTCGCCCCTCAGTCTTCTCTGCTCCAGAATAAACAACCCAAGCCTATCCAACCTCTCTTCATGACTTAAATGCTCCATCCCAGGCAACGTCCTGGTGAACATTCTCTTCACCCCCTCCAGTGCGTCCTATAATGTGGCGACCAGTACTCCAGCTGTGGCCTCACCAAAGTTCTATACAACTCCATCATGACCTCCCTGCTTTTATAATCTATACCCCGATTGATAAAGGTGAGTGTGCCACATGGCTTTTTCACCACCCTATTAACCTGCCTTTCTGCCTTCAGAGATCTATGGACAAACATGGCAAGGTCCCTTTGTTCCCCCATGTATTCTATGAACAGTATGCGTTGTCAGTATAGCGCGCAAGAAACAATCTTTTTCACTGTATCCCAATACATGTGACAATAATAAATCAGATCAAAATCAAATAGGAGCAGGAAGAGGGATATAGCCTCAAGAGCTATATCCAACTCCTACTTGAAAACATGCAATGTTTTGGCCTCAACTACTTTCTGTGGTAGCAAATTCCACAGGTTCACCACTCTGTGGGTTAAGAAATGTCTCCTCATCCCTGTCCTAAAAGCTTCATCCTGTATCCTCACTCTATGACTCCTGGTTCTGGACTCCCCACCATCAAGAACATCCGTCCCGCATCTAGTCCTGCTAGAATTTTATGGGTTTCTAGGAGATCTCCCCTTATTCTTCTGAACTCCAGCGAATGTAATCCTAACCGACTCATTCTCTCCCCATACATCAGTCCCGCCAACCCAGGAATCAATCTGGATCAGCCCAAAAAACCCCGGCCTGAGAGTTCCACATTTCCTCTTATCTTTATGTGGAGCTTTCTTGCACCATCCCTAAGGGATTCCCATGACACCAGAGGAGATTGTTTCAATCTCTCCACCTGATTGACTCCTTTAACACCTCGATTCCATTGCACTTTAGTCTGTCATAATCAGGGAATGTTAGCCTAAACTACATAATTCATAGAATCATAGAAATCATAGAAACCCTACAGTGCAGAAGGAGGCCATTCGGCCCATCGAGTCTGCACCGACCACAATCCCACCCAGGCCCTACCCCCACATATTTTACCCACTAATCCCTCTAACGTATGCATCCCAGGACTCTAAGGAGCAATTTTTTAACCTGGCCAATCAACCTAACCCGCACATCTTTGGACTGTGTTCCTGTGTTTAAACTGTGTTGGACTGTGTTCCTGTGTTTAAACTGTGTTGGACTGTGTTCCTGTGTTTAAACTGTGTTGGACTGTGTTCCTGTGTTTAATTCCTGTGTTTAAACCCGATAAGATTACAGTGAAACATCATCCAAGTCATTGATAAGTACGGCGACATGCTGAGGTCCCAGTATCCCTGACAGACACCACTTGTCACATCCTGCTGTCCTGTGTATGCACCCTTGAGGCCCCGATTCTCCGACCTCACCCGCAGCTGGGATTCTCCAGTCCCGCTGCAACGAACAGAGATTTGGCTGAGTGTCAGATTCTCCGTTCCCGCTGCCAGCAGCGGTGGGGCGTGAACGGCCAGAGAATTCCAGCCTTGGTCTCCAACCTCTGTCTCCTATCTCCCGTCTGATTACCACGTCACAAGGTTGCCTCCAATTCCATGCACTTCCACTATTGCTAATCTCCCATGAGGTGCCCAATCAAATGCCTTCTGGAAATCCATATGGAAAGCCTTAGCATGGGCCGAGAATTACCTCAGAGCAGAAGGAGGCCATTTGGCCCATCGAGTCTGCACTGACAATAATCCCACCGAGGCCCTATTCCTGTAACCCCATGTATTTACCCTGCTAATCCCCCTGACAGTAAGGGGCAATTGAGCACGGCCAATCCATCTAAGCTGCACATCTTTGGAATGTGGGAAGAAACCGGAGCACCCGGAGGAAACCCACGCAGACACGGGGAGAACGTGCAGACTCCACATAGACAGTGACCCGAGGCTGGAATCAAACCCGGGTCCCTAGCATTGTGAGGCAGCAGTGCTAACCACTGTGCCACCATGCCGCTGGATTACAAGTCCTGTGATTATACCAAACACGGCACCATCTCTCTCTCTGGACATGCCCGCAGCGCAACCACCGCCCCCCCCACCAACCCCCACACCCCCCCCACCACCCCCCCCACCACCCCCCCCCCACCACCACCACCCCCCCACCCCCCCCACCCCCCGCCCCCACCACCCGCCCCCACCACCCCCCCCACCACCCACCCCACCCCCCCACCCCCCCACCCACCACCTCCCCCCCCCCCCCTCCCCCCCCACCCACCACCTTCCCCTCCCCCCCACCCCTCGAGCCTGCTCCAACATTCAGTATGACTGTGCAGGATCTGATTGTGGCCTCAGTACCACTATCCCCCTTCCCCCACACCTCCTGCCCCCCCCCCTGCCCCCCCCCCCCCCCACCCCCCCCCCCCCCCATTAATACCCTTCCCTTGTTATTCAGAATCTATCTACCTCTGGTTTAAAAATGTTCAGTGCTCCAGCCTCCAGCACTCTCTGGGGAAGAGAGTTCCACAGACTCATCGCCCTCTGACAGAAACAGTGTTCTCCTCATCTCCATCCTGAATAGGGGACGCCTTATTTTTAAAACATGTCCCCCCAGTTCCAGCCTCTCCCACAAGGGGAAACATCCCCTCAGCTTCCATCCTGTCAAGACTCGTGATATTATAAGGTCAAAGGAAATAACTACCCATCCTCCCAAACTCCAATGGCTGCAAGCGCAGCCTGTCCAACTGTCCCTGATAAGATAGAGGCTGTTCCCACCCTGTATGAATCCATGCTGTCATTCTTAACTCATACTTCTCCTACTTTCACTGCCCCGATAATGAGTTCCAGGAACTACCCAGGACTGTAGTTCCCTGCTTCCCAGTTCCTTGCTTGCTGAAATAATGGAGTGACATTGACAATAGTATAGTCACGGAGTCATAGAGTCATAGAGGTTTACAGCATGGAAACCAGGCCGTTCGGCCCAACTTGTCCATGCTGCCCAGTTTTTTACCATTAAGCTAGTCCCAATTGCCCGCTTTTGGCCCATATCCCTCTATACCCATCTTACCCAAGTAACTGTCTACATGCTTTTTAAAAGACAAAATTGTATCCACCTCTACTACTACCTCTGGCAGCTTGTTCCAGACACTCACCACCCTCTGTGAAAAAATTGCCCCTCTTTTGTATCTCTCCCGTCTCACCTTAAACTTATGCCCTCTAGTTTTAGACTCCCCTACCTTTGGGAAAAGATATTGACTATCTAGCTGATCTGTGCCCCTCATTATTTTATAGGCCTCTATAAGATCACCCCTCAGCCTCCTACGCTCCAGAGGGAAAAAGTCCCAATCTATCCAGCCTCTCCTTATAAACTCAAACATACAGTGTGGAGGTGGTGGGTTTGGAAGGTGCTGACGGGATCTGGAAGGTGGTGAGGTTCCCTTTGGTGGGGTTTATTAGAGCGCGTGTCAGTAAAAGTTGAGTGTTGCCCCTACCTGGTGGTGATGGTTTTGGTTTGCTCTCCGATCTTCTCCAGATAGATGTTGCCACTCTTCACCAGCTGCCTGCCAGCCTCAACCACGGTGTTGATTTTCTGCAGGTTAATTTCCAACGTCAACAGGAAGTCTCGGTGTTTCTTGATTGCTGTTTCCGCTGCCTCTACGGACACAGGCAATTCAAGCTGGGCCAACGTCGATTCCTGCAACAGGACGTACTATCAGAATGTATCACTGCACAAAAGAATGGGGTTTTCACAACAACCTAACCTACACATCTTTGGACTGTGGGAGGAAACCGGAGCACTCGGAGGAAACCCACGCAGACACGGGGAGAACGTGCAAACTCCACACAGACAGTGACCCAAGCCGGGAATCGAACCTGGGTCCCTGGCGCTGTGAGGCAGCAGTGCTAACCACTGTGTTACCGTGCCGCCCCAAATTCGCATCCTTGTTTTCAAATCTCCCAGTGAGCTCACCATTGTGAAATTTCTAACCTCCTCTGGCCCCTAACGCTCTGTGTCAAACTGCTCTCCTCATATTCCGGACTCTTGAATCCCGTCACGCCAATCAACCTACCCCACACATTAGGGTTAAATAAAATGTTCCCGGTTCCTGGATCTAAACCAGCCCAAATTCCCGTGTCAGGTTCCATGGCCACTCATTCACCCATCAACATGTCCCCAATTTCAGTCTCAACATTGTCTCCAATATCAGATAGTGAGACTGGATACTGTCCCCATTATCAGAGAGTGAGAGTGGATACTGTCCCCAATATCAGACACTGAGACTGGATACTGCCCCCAATATCAGAGTGTGAGACTGGATACTGTCCCCAATATCAGAGAGTGAGACTGGATACAGTCCCCAATATCAGGGAGTGAGACTGGATACTGTCCCCAATATCAGAGAGTGAGGGTGGATACTGTCCCCAATATCAGACACTGAGACTGGATACTGTCCCCAATATCAGGGAGTGGGACTGGATACTGTCCCCAATATCAGACACTGAGACTGGATACTGTCCCCAATATCAGACACTGAGACTGGATACTGTCCCCAATATCAGACACTGAGACTGGATACTGTCCCCAATATCAGACACTGAGACTGGATACTGTCCCCATTATCAGACACTGATACTGGATACTGTCCCCAATATCAGACACTGAGACCGGATACTGTCCCCAATATCAGAGTGTGAGACTGGCTACTGTCCCCAATATCAGAGAGTGAGACTGGATACAGTCCCCAATATCAGACACTGAGACTGGACACTGTCCCCAATATCAGAGTGTGAGACTGGATACTGTCCCCAATATCAGAGACTGAGACTGCATACAGTCCCCAATATCAGATACTGAGACTGGAAACTGTCCCCATTATCAGATAGTGAGACTGTAAACTGTCCCCAATATCAGAGAGTGCGACTGGATACTGTCCCCATTATCAGAGAGTGAGACTGGATACTGTCTCCAATATCAGAGAGTGAGACTGGATACAGTCCCCAATATCAGACACTGAGACTGGATACTGTCCCCAGTATCAGACACTGAGACTGGATACTGTCCCCAATATCAGAATGTGAGACTGGATATTGTCCACAATATCAGAGAGTGAGACTGGATACTGTCCCCAATATCAGAGAGTGAGACGGGATAATGTCCCCAATATCAGAGTGTGAGACCGGATACTGTCCACAATATCAGAGAGTGAGACTGGATACTGTCCCCAATATCAGAGAGTGAGACTGGATACTGTCCCCAATATCAGAGTGAGACTGGAAACTGTCCCCAATATCAGACACTGAGACTGGATACTGTCCCCAATATCAGAGAGTGAGACTGGATACTGTCCCCATTATCAGAGAGTGAGACTGGAAACTGTCCCCAATATCGGAGAGTGAGACTGGATACTGTCCCCAATATCAGATAATGAGACTGGATACTGTCCCCAATATCAGACACTGAGACTGGATACTGTCCCCAATATCAGAGTGTGAGACTGGATACTGACCCCAATATCAGTGAGACTGGAAACTGTCCCCAATATCTGAGAGTGAAACTGGAAACTGTCCCCAATATCAGAGAGTGAGACTGGATACTGTCCCCAATATCAGATAGTGAAACTGGAAACTGTCCCCAATATCAGAGAGTGAGACTGGATACTGTCCCCAATATCGGAGAGTGAAACTGGATACTGTCCCCAATATCAGAGAGTGAGACTGGAAACTGTCCCCAATATCAGAGAGTGAAACTGGATACTGTCCCCAATATCGGAGAGTGAAACTGGATACTGTCCCCAATATCAGAGAGTGAGACTGGAAACTGTCCCCAATATCAGAGAGTGAGACTGGATACTGTCCCCAATATCAGACACTGAGACTGGATACTGTTCCCAATATCAGACACTTAGACTGGATACTGTCCCCAATATCAGACACTGAGACTGGATACTGTCTCCAGTATCAGACACTGAGACTGGATACTGTCCCCAATATCAGACACTGAGACTGGATACTGTCCCCAATATCAGACACTGAGACTGGATACTGTCCCCAGTATCAGACACTGAGACAGGATACTGTCCCCAATATCAGAGAGTGATGGTGGATACTGTCCCCAATATCAGTGAGTGAGACTGGAAACTGTCTCCAATATCAGGGAGTGAGGGTGGATACTGTTCCCAATATCAGGGAGTGAGGGTGGATACTGTTCCCAATATCAGAGAGTGAAACTGGGAATCGTCCCCAATATCAGAGAGTGAGACTGGATACTGTCCCCAATATCAGTGAGACTGGATACTGTCCCCAATATCAGTGAGACTGGATACTGTCCCCAATATCAGTGAGACAGGATACTGTCCCCAATATCAGTGAGACTGGATACTGTCCCCAATATCAGTGAGACTGGATACTGTCCCCAATATCAGTGAGACAGGATACTGCTGAAACAGTTGTTGAATCCTGGGTGGTAGAGGTACGATAAGGGGGTAGTGACAGGAGGGAAGTCATTCTTTACAGCGTGGCTTGAGTTAATGAGATTCGTAAAGCTGAGTAGTTTTGGTTATTTCTGGAACAGTTCCTGTGTGCTACAACATGGCCTTTCATGGATGTTGACTTTGTTCTGTAAACACGGATCCTGGTCACCTGTTCATTCTGTGTAAATAAACATTGTACAAGTAGCAGCGTTAATCTGTGAGTCTGTGCTGCCAATCAAGCAAACTTTTCCCTGAGGCTCAGGTGTTTCAACAGGCTTGTGTGTTTCTGGGCTTTCACAGAATCCTACAGTGCAGAACAGGCCCTTCGGCCCATCGAGTCTGCACCGATGCATGAAATGCCCTGACCTGCCCACCTAATCCCACTTGCCAGCACTTGGCCCATAGCCTTGAATGTTACGGCGTGTCAAGTACTCATCCTGGTACTTTTTAAAGGACGTGAGGCCTCCCGCCTCCACCACCCTCCCAGGCAACGCATTCCAGACCCTCACCACCCACTGGGTAAAAAGGTTTTTCCTCAAATCCTCCCTAAACCTCCCACCCCTCACTTTTAACTTGTGTCCCCTCGTAACTGACCCTTCAACTAAGGGAAACAGCTGGTCCCTATCCACCCTGTCCATGCCCCTCATAATCCTGTACACCTCAATCAGGTCGCCCCTCAGTCTTCTCTACTCCAGAGAAAACAACCCAAGCCTATCCAACCTCTCCTCATAACTTAAATGTTCCATCCCAGGCAGCATCCTGGTGAATCTCCTCTGCACCCCCTCCAGTCCGTTCACATCCTTCCTAAATTGTGGCAACCGGAACTGCACACAGTACTCCAGCTGTGGCCTCTTGCCCAGAAATCCATTAGAGTCCTGATACACCTGAGCCACAGGGAAAGCATTGCTTGATTGACAATCCTGTATGGTGGCACAGTGGTTAGCACTGCTGCCTCGCAGTGCCAGAGACCCGGGTTCGATTCCTGGCTTGGGTCACTGCCTGTGCGGAGTCTACACGTTCTCCCCGTGTCTGCGTGGGTTTCCTCCGGGTGCTCCGGTTTCCTTCCACAGTCCGAAAGACGTGCTGATTAGGTGGACTGGCCGTGCTAAATTTTCCTTCAGTGTACCCGAACAGGCGTCCGAGTGTGGCGACTAGGGGATTTTCACCGTAACTTCATTGCAGTGTTAATGTAAGCCTACTTGTGACACTAATAAATAAACTTTAAACTTTAACCCTGGCTCTCTGATCTCTTCTGTCAACGGTACAATGTTTATTTACACAAGGTAAAGAGATTTCAAGTGCTTGCAGTTTCAGCTGTTGATACTTTAAATGTCTGACTGATTGAGTCTTTTGTTGGTTTATAAGTGGAAAGTTGCCAATGAATGATTATTTTTTAAAGTTTTTTTACACACTATCAGTATAGTGTTTTTTCTCTATACAGTTAAAAGTGGGCTGGTGTGCATGGAAGGTCCGTGTGCATTGTACACTCACCCAACTGCAATGCCACACTCAGGCGACTCAGGAGTTCATCAGGAGTAGGATTGGGGTACATCACATTTACCAGTTAGGATGCCTGTTGTTCACCCCTGTCCTAATCTGGGATGTTCCAACTGATTATCACTGTTCCAGTGTGTGGGACGCCTGCTCTTTAGCAGTGGCACAGTTGGTGGTAGTGAATGGAATGTAACCAGGACCCCATGCATAATGGGCTTGGGGAAAACAATGTGGTGCCCATTATAAACCCACTGGCATCAGAGTACGGTCAGAGTGTCGATAGAGGACGGGCCGGAGGGAGGGAGGGCCTGGAGGACTGGCCGGAGGGAGGGCCTGGAGGACTGGCCGGAGGGAGGGCCTGGAGGGCAGGCCGGAGGGAGGGCCTGGAGGGCGGGCCGGAGGGAGGGCCGGAGGGAGGGCCCGGAGGGAGGGCCGGAGGGAGGGCCTGGAGGACTGGCCGGAGGGCGGGCCGGAGGGAGGGCCTGGAGGGCGGGCCGGAGGTAGGGCCTGGACGACGGGCCGGAGAGAGGGCCTGGACGACGGGCCGGAGGGAAGGCCTGGAGGGCGGGCCGGAGGGAGGGCCTGGAGGGCGGGCCGGAGGGAGGGCCTGGACGACGGGCCGGAGGGAGGGCCTGGAGGGCGGGCCGGAGGGAGGGCCTGGAGGGCGGGCCAGAGGGAGGGCCTGGACGACGGGCCGGAGGGAGGGCCTGGAGGGCGGGCTGGAGGGAGGGCCTGGACGACGGGTCAGAGGGAGGGCCTGGAGGGCGGGCCGGAGGGAGGGCCTGGACAACAGGCTGGAGGGAGGGCCTGGATGACGGGCCGGAGGGAGGGCCTGGAGGGCGGGCCAGAGGGAGGGCCTGGTGGGCGGGCCGGAGGGCAGGCCAGAGGGAAGGTCAGAGGTCAAGTCGCTCACCTGGCTGTTGAGGAAGGCCTCAACCTGCCTCACATCCCGCAGGAAGAGATGGTAAATGTGAGACTGAAGCAGAACCTCCTGCCGGCACTCCCACATCTGCTGCAGCTTCTTCCAGCCTGCCTGCAGCTTCTGGAGCCACTGCTGAATGGAGAAGAGGGGAAACTCCGTCTCGTCCAACGCCACCAGCTCGTTGACGGCCAGGATCTTCTGGTAGTCCTCTTCGTGTTGGCTAATTTCCTCCTTCAGCGCCTCGTGGTGCCTGAGGAGGGACTCGGCCTCCCCCAGGGTGTTGGGCAGCTCCTCGGACACCGTGCCGGCCTGCGTCTGGGCGAGCCACGACAGGAAGCTGTCCAGATCCTGGATGAATTGCTGCAGCTTGCTGGCGACGCTGAGGGAATCCTCGCAGCCCTGCAGAGCCCGCTTCAGCTGCTCCCACTCCTCGCTAATCTCCTCAAACTGGATGAGGATTTCCATGGCCTGGCCAGGGTGGGTGGCGGCCAAGCTCTCCGCCTCGAGCTGGAGGTCAATCAGCTTGGGTTCAATCACAGCAAGGGCCCCCTCCATGGTGGACAGCCTCCTCTGGAGAGCGATCACTCCGCCCAGGTCGTTGCCCAGGTACTGCGTCGATTCAATGGCCTTGCGTTTATCGCTGATCTGAGACTTGATCTCATTGCATTCCAGTAAGTAATTCTGGATGCGCAGCAGAGAATTATTCGTCTCCTTTTTACTTTCAACCAACTGCACAATCTGGCCCCATCTGCAGAAGGAAAATAATTAACATTTACCAAATATTCCCTTCACTCACCAATCGAAAGTCATGGCCTTAAAAGTGGATGGATTGTGTATTTCTATTCATTAGTGGGACATGGGCATCACTGGCTGGGCCAGCATTTATTGCCCATCCTGAGGGTGGCACAGTGACTAGCACGGCTGCCTCACAGCGCCCGGGACCCGGGTTCAATTCCCGGCTTGGATAAGTTTAAGTTTAAGTGTCACAGGTAGGCTTAGTTACTCTGAGAATCCCCTAGTCGCCACACTCCGGCGCCTGTTCGGGTAACACTGAGGGAGAATTTAGCACGGCCAATCCACCCTAACCAGCACGTCTTTGGACTGTGGGAGGAAACCGGAGCACCCGGAGGAAACCCGCACAGGGAGAACGTGCAGACTCCGCACAGACAGTGACCCAAGCCGGGAATTGAACCCCCCAGGTCCCTGTCTGTGCGGAGTCTGCACGTTATCCCCGTGTCTGCGTGGGTTTCCTCCGGTTTCCTCCCGCAGTCCAAACATCATGCCGGTTGGGTGCATTGGCCGTGCTAAATTCTCCCTCAGTGTACCCGAACAGAGTGTGGCCACTAGGGGATTTTCAAAGTAACTTCATTGCGCTGTTACTGTAAGCCTAGTTGTGACACTAATAAATAAACTTTAAACTTGGCCTTTTTACAAGGTGGTGGTGAGCTGCCTTCTTGAATCGCTGCAGACCACGTGCTAGGGGTGGACCCACAATGCCGTTAGGGACGGAATTTCAGGATTTTGACCCAGCAACAGTGAAAGAAGGCAATATATTTCCAATTCAGGATAGTGAGTGGCTTGGAGGGGAACTTGCAGCTTTTAGATGGAAGTGGTCATGGGTTTGGAAGGTGTTGTCTAAGGAGCCTTGGTGAATTGCTGCAGTGCATCGTGTAGATGGTACACACTGCTGCTACTGAGCGTCGGTGATGGAGGGTGTGGATGTTTGTAGATGTGGTGTCCAATTAAGCGGGGCTGCTTTGTCCTGGATGCTATCAAGCTTCTTGAGTGTTGTTTGAACTGTTCATCTCACCCAAACAGGCCCAGTGTTACTGCAATTGTACAGGGCGTTGGTGAGGCCACACCTGGAGTATTGTGTGGAGTTTTGGTGTCCTTATCTGAGGAAGGGTGTCCTTGCTATAGAGGGAGTGCAGCAAAGGTTTATGAGGCTGATTCCTGGGATGGCAGGTCTGTCATATGAGGAGACACTAAGTCAGTTAGGATTGTATTCACTGGAGTTTAGAAGAGTGAGAGGGGATCTCATAGAAACTTATAAAATTCACATAGGGTTAGACAGGATAGATTCAGAAAAAATGTTCCCGATGGTGGGGGAGTCCAGAACTAGGGGTCATAGTTTGAGGATCAAGTAAAAGTGAAGTTTATTTATTAGTCACAAGTAGGCTTACATTAACACTGCAATGAAGTTACTGTGAAAATCCCCCTAGTCGCCACACTCCGGTGCCTGTTCGGGGACACTGAGGGAGAATTTAGCACGGCCAATGCACCTAGCCGACATATCTTTGGACTGTGGGAGGAAACAGGAGCACCCGGAGGAAACCGAAGCAGACACGAGGAGAACATGCAGACTCCACACAGGCAGTGACCTGAGGCGGGAATCGAACTTGGGTCCCTGGTGCTGTGCGGCGGCAGTGCTAACCACTGTGCCACCCGGTAAACCTTTTAGAACAGTGGTGAGGAAAACTTTCTTGACCCAGAGGGTGGTGAATGTGTGGAATTCACTCCCACAGAAAGTAGCTGAGGACAAAACGTTGTCTGATTTCAGGAAGAAATTAGATATAGCTCTTGGGGCTAAAGGGATCAAGGGATATGGGGGCAAAGGGATCAGGATATTGAATTCGATGATCAGCCATGATCAAAATGAATGATGGAGCAGGTTTGAAGGGCCGAATGGCCTCCTCCTGCTTCTAGTTTCTTCATTTACTAACCCAAAGGAAGGAACCAGTAAATCTAGCATCCATTCATACCAGTAAACCACTGGGTTTGGTCTCCAGTTCCAAACTGGTGCCAGAGGCTTACAACCTTGTTTTTATTCATTCATGGGACATGGGCGTTGGTCGCTGGCCAGCATTTATTGCCCATCAATAGTTGCCCTTGGAGGATGGTTGAGAGGATCTGCTGTGGCTCTGGAGTCACATGTAGGCCAGACCAGGCAAGGACAGCAGATTTCCTTCCCTCAAGGACATTAGTGAACCAGATGGGTTTTTACAACAATCGACAATGGTTTCATGGTCATCAGTAGATTCTTAATTCCAGATATTTTTTAATTGAGTTCAAATTCCACCATCTGCCGTGGCGGGATTCGAACCCAAGTCGCCAGAACATTAGTTGATTTTCTGGATTAATAGTCCAGTGATAATACCACTAGGCCATCACCTGTGCTATTTTGATATACTTTATGTTTAAGGTGGGGCTGCTTTTAGAGGAGGAGTTTTGTTACAAGAGTCAACTTATCTGGGAAAACACACAGCTAAAATGCTGTGAATGCAGGATAATAACTGATTTTAGCTAGGAATATGTAACTTTGTTGAGTTAATGGACCTTTTGTTTATTTAGGTTCTCTTACGATATTAGACTATGTATGTAGAGTCATGTGGTTAATGGGAGGAGCAACGCCTGCAGGAAAAAACTGCTTCTTTTTCATTTCAAAATAAAGAACAGTTGCTGCCTGAAGCTGGTAGAGGAAGGATGTGTCTCTCTGTCTCTTTCTCTCTCCAGAGGCTTTTGAAAGCTCCAAGACTGTTAACCTAAGTCACAAACAAGTATGGCTGTGCTTTGCTAACTAATTTTAAACAGGGGTTTAAGTCTATAAGATGAATATTGCTTGATTAGAATTAATATTGATAGGTTAGCAATTAATAATTGTAGGTTGTCATGTTTAAGTTCAATTGTTGAACGTTAAGCTAATTCATTTGTTACCATTAAACTGTATTGTTAAATAAGGTTTGTTTGCACACACACACACTCGTTATAAAGGGTCACAGAATCATTTATGGCATAGAAGGCAGCCATTTGTCCAATTGAGGCCTGCAAGGTGGCACAGTCGTTAGTACTGCTGCCTCACAGCACCAGGGACCCGGGTTCGCTTCCCAGCTTTGGTCACTGTCGGTGTGGAGTTTGTACGTTCTTCCCTTGTCTGCGTGAGTATCCTTGGGTGCTCCAGTTTCCTCCCACACTCCAAAGATGTGCAGGTTAGGTGGATTGGACATGCTAAATTGCCCCTTAGTGTCCAAAGATGTGCGGGTTAGGTGGATTGGCCGTGCTAAATTGCCCCTTAGTGTCCAAAGATGTGCGGGTTAGGTGGATTGGCCATGCTAAATTGCCCCTTAGTGTCCAAAGATGTGCGGGTTAGGTGGATTGGCCATGCTAAATTGCCCCTCAGTGTCAGGGGGATTAGCAGGGTAAATGTGTGGGGATTACGGGGATAGGGCCTGGGTAGGATGGTTGTTGGTGCAGGTTCAATGGGCCGAGTGGCCTCTTTCTGCACCATAGGGATTCTATGGTTTTATGTGTTCATTATGGTTCCCTGTGAAGCAATCCAATCAGTCCCATTAACCTGCTCTATCCCTATAGGCCGATAACTCAATTTCCTTCAAGTAACCATCCAATATCCTTTCGAAATCATTGAATGTTTCCACTTCCACGAACTTTGAGGGCAGCGATTTTTCAGGTCATCACCACTCACTGTGTAAAAAAGTTGGCAAATGGAGTATGATGTGGGAAAATGTGAAGTTGTTCATTTTGGAAGGGAGAACAGGAGAACAGAGTATTATTTAAATGGAGAAAAACTGCAGAAAGCTGCAACACAAAGGGACTTGGGGGGGGGGAGTTGCGCATGAAACACAGAAAGCTGGCACCTAGGGTACAGCAGGTTATCAGGAAGGCTAATGGAATGTTGGCCTTTATTTCAAGGGGGTTGGGATATAAGAGTGGGGAAGTTTTGCTGCAACTGTACAAGATACTGGTGAGACCACATCGGGAGCACTGGGAACAGTTTTGGTCCCTTATTTACGGAAAGGTATTATTTCATTGGAGGCAGTTCAGAGAAGGTTCATTAGGATGATCCCCGGGATGGAGGGATTGTCTTAATGAGGAAAGGTTAAACAGGTTGGGACCCATTGGAATGTAGAAGAATGAGAGGTGATCTCATTGAGACACATCGGATTCTCAGGGGGCTTGAATAGGGTAAATACTGAGAGGATGTTTCCCCTCATGGGAGAGTCTAGGACCAGAGGGAATAGTCTCAGAATAAAGAGGCACCAATTTAATACTGAGATGAGGAGGAATTTCTTCTCTCGGGGTTGTGAGTGTTTGGAACTCCTTGCCACAGAGAGTTGTGGGGCAGAGTCCTTGTGTATATTTAAGGCTGAGATTGATAGATTTTTGATCAGTAAGGGAATCAAAGCTTACGGTGAAAGGACAGGAAAGTGGACGTGAGGAATGTGTCGGATCAGCCATGATCCTATTGAATGGCAGAGCAGGCTCGAGGGGCTGAATGGCCTACTCCTGTTCCTATTTCTTATGATCTTTTGGTCTTGCACACACACACACAGATAGACATAGAACCATACAGATAGATACACACAAACCTCCCCCAACACACACACAACCCCACACATACCGAACCCTCACTCATACAGATACACACAGGCAGAAACATGCACGCACGCGCACAAACACACACACACACACACACACACACACACACACACACGCACGGCGGGGGGTAAAGGACAGTACCTGCTGTTGAGGTGGTCTTGGCAGCCCCTGACCTCAGTGGCACTGGGATGCCCATTTTCCACCAGTTGCTGTACGATTTCATTCACCTCCACGACACGGACCAGCATGCTGTTCATCTCCTGATCCAAACTCTCAAACCTACAGAAGGAAATACATGCTCAGGGAGCAGTGATACTCTGCTGCACCAATCAGTGGTGTGTGTACCAACCCATACCCAGACTCAGCGCTGTGTGTACAACCCAGGCCCAGTGCTGTGTACAACCCAGGCCCAGTGCTGTGTGTACAACCCAGGCCCAGTGCTGTGTACAACCCAGGCCCAGTGCTGTGTGTACAACCCAGGCCCAGTGCTGTGTACAACCCAGGCCCAGTGCTGTGTGTACAACCCAGGCCCAGTGCTGTGTACAACCCAGACCCAGTGCTGTGTGTACAACCCAGGCCCAGTGCTGTGTACAACCCAGGCCCAGTGCTGTGTGTACCAACCCAGACCCAGTGCTGTGTACAACCCAGACCCAGTGCTGTGTGTACCAACCCAGGCCCAGTGCTGTGTACAACCCAGGCCCAGTGCTGTGTGTACAACCCAGGCCCAGTGCTGTGTACAACCCAGGCCCAGTGCTGTTTGTACCAACCCAGACCCAGTGCTGTGTGCAACCCAGGCCCAGTGCTGTGTGTATCAACCCAGACCCAGTGCTGTGTACAACCCAGACCCAGTGCTGTGTGTACCAACCCAGACCCAGTGCTGTGTGTACAACCCAGACCCAGTGCTGTGTGTACAACCCAGACCCAGTGCTGTGTGTACCAACCCAGACCCAGTGCTGTGTACAACCCAGACCCAGTGCTGTGTGTACCAACCCAGACCCAGTGCTGTGTACAACCCAGACCCAGTGCTGTGTGTACCAACCTAGACCCAGTGCTGTGTACAACCCAGGCCCAGTGCTGTGTACAACCCAGACCCAGTGCTGTGTACAACCCAGGCCCAGTGCTGTGTGTACCAAACCAGACCCAGACCCAGTGTTGTGTGTACCAACCCAGACCCAGTGCTGTGTGTACCAACCCAGACCCAGTGTTGTGTGTACCAACCCAGACCCAGTGTTGTGTGTACCAACCCAGGCCCAGTGCTGTGTGTACCAACCCAGGCCCAGTGCTGTGTGTACCAACCCAGGCCCAGTGCTGTGTGTACCAACCCAGACCCAGTGCTGTGTGTACCAACCCAGACCCAGTGCTGTGTGTACCAACCCAGACCCAGTGCTGTGTGTACAACCCAGGCCCAGTGCTGTGTGTACCAACCCAGACCCAGTGCTGTGTGTACCAACCCAGACCCAGTGCTGTGTGTACCAACCCAGACCCAGTGCTGTGTGTACCAACCCAGGCCCAGTGCTGTTTGTACCAACCCAGGCCCAGTGCTGTGTGTACCAATCCAGACCCAGTGCTGTGTGTACCAATCCAGACCCAGTGCTGTGTGTACCAGCCCAGACCCAGTGCTGTGTGTACCAACCCAGGCCCAGTGCTGTGTGTACCAATCCAGACCCAGTGCTGTGTGTACCAATCCAGACCCAGTGCTGTTTGTACCAACCCAGACCCAGTGCTGTGTGTACCAATCCAGACCCAGTGCTGTGTGTACCAGCCCAGACCCAGTGCTGTTTGTACCAGCCCAGACCCAGTGCTGTGTGTACAAACCCAGACCCAGTGCTGTGTGTAACCAACCCAGACCCAGTGCTGTGTGTAACCAACCCAGACCCAGTGCTGTGTGTACCAATCCAGACCCAGTGCTGTGTGTACAAACCCAGACCCAGTGCTGTGTGTAACCAACCCAGACCCAGTGCTGTGTGTAACCAACCCAGACCCAGTGCTGTGTGTACCAACCCAGACCCAGTGCTGTGTACAACCCAGGCCCAGTGCTGTGTGTACCAACCCAGACCCAGTGCTGTGTGTACCAACCCAGACCCAGTGCTGTGTACAACCCAGACCCAGTGCTGTGTGTACCAACCCAGACCCAGTGCTGTGTGTACCAACCCAGACCCAGTGTTGTGTGTACCAACCCAAACCCAGTGCTGTGTGTACCAACCCAGGCCCAGTGCTGTGTGTACCAGCCCAGGCCCAGTGCTGTGTGTACCAGCCCAGACCCAGTGCTGTGTGTACCAACCCAGACCCAGTGCTGTGTGTACCAATCCAGACCCAGTGCTGTGTACAACCCAGACCCAGTGCTGTGTGTACCAACCCAGACCCAGTGCTGTGTGTACCAATCCAGACCCAGTGCTGTGTACAACCCAGACCCAGTGTTGTGTGTACCAACCCAGACCCAGTGCTGTGTGTACCAACCCAGACCCAGTGCTGTGTGTACCAGCCCAGACCCAGTGCTGTGTGTACCAACCCAGACCCAGTGCTGTGTGTACCAATCCAGACCCAGTGCTGTGTGTACCAACCCAGACCCAGTGCTGTATGTACCAACCCAGACCCAGTGCTGTGTGTACCAACCCAGACCCAGTGCTGTGTGTACCAACCCAGACCCAGTGCTGTGTGTACCAACCCAGACCCAGTGCTGTGTGTACCAATCCAGACCCAGTGCTGTGTACAACCCAGGCCCAGTGCTGTGTGTACCAACCCAGACCCAGTGCTGTGTACAACCCAGACCCAGTGCTGTGTGTACCAACCCAGACCCAGTGCTGTGTACAACCCAGGCCCAGTGCTGTGTGTACCAACCCAGACCCAGTGCTGTGTACAACCCAGACCCAGTGCTGTGTGTAACCAACCCAGACCCAGTGCTGTGTGTACCAACCCAGACCCAGTGCTGTGTACAACCCAGACCCAGTGCTGTGTGTACCAACCCAGACCCAGTGCTGTGTACAACCCAGACCCAGTGCTGTGTGTACCAACCCAGACCCAGTGCTGTGTACAACCCAGGCCCAGTGCTGTGTGTACCAACCCAGACCCAGTGCTGTGTACAACCCAGGCCCAGTGCTGTGTGTACCAACCCAGACCCAGTGCTGTGTGTAACCAACCCAGACCCAGTGCTGTGTGTACCAACCCAGACCCAGTGCTGTGTGTACCAACCCAGACCCAGTGCTGTGTGTACCAACCCAGACCCAGTGCTCTGTGTACCAACCCAGACCCAGTGCTGTGTACAACCCAGACCCAGTGCTGTGTGTACCAACCCAGACCCAGTGCTGTGTACAACCCAGACCCAGTGCTGTGTGTACCAACCCAGACCCAGTGCTGTGTACAACCCAGGCCCAGTGCTGTGTACAACCCAGACCCAGTGCTGTGTACAACCCAGACCCAGTGCTGTGTGTAACCAACCCAGACCCAGTGCTGTGTGTACCAACCCAGACCCAGTGCTGTGTACAACCCAGACCCAGTGCTGTGTGTACCAACCCAGACCCAGTGCTGTGTACAACCCAGACCCAGTGCTGTGTGTACCAACCCAGACCCAGTGCTGTGTACAACCCAGGCCCAGTGCTGTGTGTACCAACCCAGACCCAGTGCTGTGTACAACCCAGACCCAGTGCTGTGTGTACCAATCCAGGCCCAGTGCTGTGTACAACCCAGACCCAGTGCTGTGTGTAACCAACCCAGACCCAGTGCTGTGTGTACCAACCCAGACCCAGTGCTGTGTACAACCCAGGCCCAGTGCTGTGTGTACCAACCCAGACCCAGTGCTGTGTACAACCCAGACCCAGTGCTGTGTGTACCAACCCAGGCCCAGTGCTGTTTGTACCAACCCAGACCCAGTGCTGTGTGTACCAACCCAGACCCAGTGCTGTGTGTACCAACCCAGGCCCAGTGCTGTTTGTACCAACCCAGACCCAGTGCTGTGTGTACCAACCCAGACCCAGTGCTGTTTGTACCAACCCAGACCCAGTGCTCTGTGTACCAACCCAGACCCAGTGCTGTGTGTACCAACCCAGACCCAGTGCTGTGTGTACAACCCAGACCCAGTGCTGTGTGTACCAACCCAGACCAGTGCTGTGTGTACCAACCCAGACCCAATGCTGTGTACAACCCAGGCCCAGTGCTGTGTGTACCAACCCAGACCCAGTGCTGTGTACAACCCAGGCCCAGTGCTGTGTGTACCAACCCAGGCCCAGTGCTGTGTACAACCCAGACCCAGTGCTGTGTGTACCAACCCAGGCCCAGTGCTGTTTGTACCAACCCAGACCCAGTGCTGTGTACAACCCAGACCCAGTGCTGTGTGTACCAACCCAGGCCCAGTGCTGTTTGTACCAACCCAGACCCAGTGCTGTGTGTACCAACCCAGACCCAGTGCTGTTTGTACCAACCCAGACCCAGTGCTGTGTGTACCAACCCAGACCCAGTGCTGTGTGTACCAACCCAGACCCAGTGCTGTTTGTACCAACCCAGGCCCAGTGCTGTGTACAACCCAGACCCAGTGCTGTTTGTACCAACCCAGGCCCAGTGCTGTGTGTACCAACCCAGACCAAGTGTTGTGTGTACCAACCCAGGCCCAGTGCTGTGTGTAACCAACCCAGACCCAGTGCTGTGTGTACCAACCCAGACCCAGTGCTGTGTGTACCAACCCAGACCCAGTGCTGTGTGTACCAGCCCAGACCCAGTGCTGTGTGTACAAACCCAGACCCAGTGCTGTGTACAACCCAGGGCCAGTGCTGTGTGTACCAACCCAGACCCAGTGCTGTGTGTACCAACCCAGACCCAGTGCTGTGTGTACCAACCCAGACCCAGTGCTGTGTGTACCAACCCAGACCCAGTGCTGTGTGTACCAACCCAGACCCAGTGCTGTGTACAACCCAGGCCCAGTGTTGTGTGTACCAACCCAGACCCAGTGCTGTGTGTACCAACCCAGACCCAGTGCTGTGTACAACCCAGGCCCAGTGTTGTGTGTACCAACCCAGACCCAGTGCTGTGTGTACCAACCCAGACCCAGTGCTGTGTGTACCAACCCAGACCCAGTGCTGTGTGTACCAACCCAGACCCAGTGCTGTGTGTACCAACCCAGACCCAGTGCTGTGTGTACCAACCCAGACCCAGTGCTGTGTGTACCAACCCAGACCCAGTGCTGTGTGTACCAACCCAGACCCAGTGCTGTGTGTACCAACCCAGACCCAGTGCTGTGTACAACCCAGGCCCAGTGCTGTGTGTACCAACCCAGGCCCAGTGCTGTGTGTACCAATCCAGACCCAGTGCTGTGTGTACCAACCCAGACCCAGTGCTGTGTGTACCAACCCAGGCCCAGTGCTGTGTGTACCAACCCAGACCCAGTGCTGTGTGTACCAACCCAGACCCAGTGCTGTGTGTACCAACCCAGACCCAGTGCTGTGTGTAACCAACCCAGGCCCAGTGCTGTGTGTACCAACCCAGACCCAGTGCTGTGTGTACCAACCCAGGCCCAGTGCTGTGTGTACCAGCCCAGACCCAGTGCTGTGTGTACCAACCCAGACCCAGTGCTGTGTGTAACCAGCCCAGACCCAGTGCTGTGTGTACCAACCCAGACCCAGTGCTGTGTGTACCAACCCAGACCCAGTGCTGTTTGTACCAACCCAGACCCAGTGCTGTGTGTAACCAACCCAGACCCAGTGCTGTTTGTAACCAACCCAGACCCAGTGCTGTTTGTACCAACCCAGACCCAGTGCTGTGTGTACCAACCCAGACCCAGTGCTGTGTACAACCCAGACCCAGTGCTGTGTGTACCAGCCCAGACCCAGTGCTGTGTACAACCCAGACCCAGTGTTGTGTGTACCAACCCAGACCCAGTGCTGTGTGTACCAACCCAGGCCCAGTGCTGTGTGTACCAACCCAGACCCAGTGCTGTGTACAACCCAGACCCAGTGCTGTGTGTACCAGCCCAGACCCAGTGCTGTGTGTACCAGCCCAGACCCAGTGCTGTGTGTACCAACCCAGACCCAGTGCTGTGTGTACCAACCCAGACCCAGTGCTGTGTGTAACCAACCCAGGCCCAGTGCTGTGTGTAACCAACCCAGACCCAGTGCTGTGTGTAACCAACCCAGACCCAGTGCTGTGTGTAACCAACCCAGACCCAGTGCTGTGTGTACCAACCCAGGCCCAGTGCTGTGTGTACCAACCCAGACCCAGTGCTGTGTGTAACCAACCCAGACCCAGTGCTGTGTGTACCAACCCAGGCCCAGTGCTGTGTGTACCAACCCAGACCCAGTGCTGTGTGTAACCAACCCAGACCCAGTGCTGTGTGTAACCAACCCAGACCCAGTGCTGTGTGTAACCAACCCAGACCCAGTGCTGTTTGTACCAACCCAGACCCAGTGCTGTTTGTACCAACCCAGACCCAGTGCTGTGTGTAACCAACCCAGACCCAGTGCTGTTTGTAACCAACCCAGACCCAGTGCTGTGTGTAACCAACCCAGACCCAGTGCTGTTTGTAACCAACCCAGACCCAGTGCTGTGTGTAACCAACCCAGACCCAGTGCTGTGTGTAACCAACCCAGACCCAGTGCTGTGTGTAACCAACCCAGACCCAGTGTTGTGTGTAACCAACCCAGACCCAGTGCTGTGTGTAACCAACCCAGACCCAGTGCTGTTTGTAACCAACCCAGACCCAGTGCTGTTTGTAACCAACCCAGACCCAGTGCTGTTTGTACCAACCCAGACCCAGTGCTGTTTGTACCAACCCAGACCCAGTGCTGTTTGTACCAACCCAGACCCAGTGCTGTGTGTACCAACCCAGGCCCAGTGCTGTGTGTACCAACCCAGGCCCAGTGCTGTTTGTACCAACCCAGACCCAGTGCTGTTTGTACCAACCCAGACCCAGTGCTGTTTGTACCAACCCAGACCCAGTGCTGTGTGTACCAACCCAGGCCCAGTGCTGTGTGTACCAACCCAGACCCAGTGCTGTTTGTACCAACCCAGACCCAGTGCTGTGTGTACCAACCCAGGCCCAGTGCTGTGTGTACCAACCCAGGCCCAGTGCTGTTTGTACCAACCCAGACCCAGTGCTGTTTGTACCAACCCAGACCCAGTGCTGTTTGTACCAACCCAGACCCAGTGCTGTTTGTACCAACCCAGACCCAGTGCTGTGTGTAACCAACCCAGACCCAGTGCTGTTTGTAACCAACCCAGACCCAGTGCTGTTTGTACCAACCCAGACCCAGTGCTGTGTGTAACCAACCCAGACCCAGTGCTGTTTGTACCAAGCCAGACCCAGTGCTGTGTGTAACCAACCCAGACCCAGTGCTGTTTGTAACCAACCCAGACCCAGTGCTGTGTGTAACCAACCCAGACCCAGTGCTGTGTGTAACCAACCCAGACCCAGTGCTGTTTGTAACCAACCCAGACCCAGTGCTGTTTGTACCAACCCAGACCCAGTGCTGTTTGTACCAACCCAGACCCAGTGCTGTGTGTACCAACCCAGACCCAGTGCTGTGTGTACCAACCCAGGCCCAGTGCTGTTTGTAACCAACCCAGGCCCAGTGCTGTGTGTAACCAACCCAGACCCAGTGCTGTGTGTACCAACCCAGGCCCAGTGCTGTTTGTACCAACCCAGACCCAGTGCTGTTTGTACCAACCCAGACCCAGTGCTGTTTGTACCAACCCAGACCCAGTGCTGTGTGTAACCAACCCAGACCCAGTGCTGTTTGTAACCAACCCAGACCCAGTGCTGTGTGTAACCAACCCAGACCCAGTGCTGTGTGTAACCAACCCAGACCCAGTGCTGTTTGTACCAACCCAGACCCAGTGCTGTGTGTAACCAACCCAGACCCAGTGCTGTTTGTAACCAACCCAGACCCAGTGCTGTGTGTAACCAACCCAGACCCAGTGCTGTGTGTAACCAACCCAGACCCAGTGCTGTGTGTAACCAACCCAGACCCAGTGCTGTGTGTAACCAACCCAGACCCAGTGCTGTGTGTAACCAACCCAGACCCAGTGCTGTGTGTAACCAACCCAGACCCAGTGCTGTGTGTAACCAACCCAGACCCAGTGCTGTGTGTAACCAACCCAGACCCAGTGCTGTGTGTAACCAACCCAGACCCAGTGCTGTGTGTACCAACCCAGACCCAGTGCTGTTTGTACCAACCCAGACCCAGTGCTGTGTGTAACCAACCCAGACCCAGTGCTGTTTGTAACCAACCCAGACCCAGTGCTGTTTGTACCAACCCAGACCCAGTGCTGTGTGTAACCAACCCAGACCCAGTGCTGTTTGTACCAAGCCAGACCCAGTGCTGTGTGTAACCAACCCAGACCCAGTGCTGTTTGTAACCAACCCAGACCCAGTGCTGTGTGTAACCAACCCAGACCCAGTGCTGTGTGTAACCAACCCAGACCCAGTGCTGTTTGTACCAACCCAGACCCAGTGCTGTTTGTACCAACCCAGACCCAGTGCTGTTTGTACCAACCCAGACCCAGTGCTGTGTGTACCAACCCAGACCCAGTGCTGTGTGTACCAACCCAGGCCCAGTGCTGTTTGTAACCAACCCAGGCCCAGTGCTGTGTGTAACCAACCCAGACCCAGTGCTGTGTGTACCAACCCAGGCCCAGTGCTGTTTGTACCAACCCAGACCCAGTGCTGTTTGTACCAACCCAGACCCAGTGCTGTTTGTACCAACCCAGACCCAGTGCTGTTTGTACCAACCCAGACCCAGTGCTGTGTGTAACCAACCCAGACCCAGTGCTGTTTGTAACCAACCCAGACCCAGTGCTGTGTGTAACCAACCCAGACCCAGTGCTGTGTGTAACCAACCCAGACCCAGTGCTGTTTGTAACCAACCCAGACCCAGTGCTGTGTGTAACCAACCCAGACCCAGTGCTGTTTGTAACCAACCCAGACCCAGTGCTGTGTGTAACCAACCCAGACCCAGTGCTGTGTGTAACCAACCCAGACCCAGTGCTGTTTGTAACCAACCCAGACCCAGTGTTGTGTGTACCAACCCAGGCCCAGTGCTGTGTGTACCAACCCAGACCCAGTGCTGTGTGTAACCAACCCAGGCCCAGTGCTGTGTGTACCAACCCAGGCCCAGTGCTGTGTGTACCAACCCAGACCCAGTGCTGTTTGTACCAACCCAGACCCAGTGCTGTGTGTACCAACCCAGACCCAGTGCTGTGTGTAACCAACCCAGGCCCAGTGCTGTGTGTACCAACCCAGGCCCAGTGCTGTGTGTACCAACCCAGACCCAGTGCTGTTTGTACCAACCCAGACCCAGTGCTGTTTGTACCAACCCAGACCCAGTGCTGTGTGTAACCAACCCAGGCCCAGTGCTGTGTGTACCAACCCAGGCCCAGTGCTGTGTGTACCAACCCAGACCCAGTGCTGTGTGTAACCAACCCAGACCCAGTGCTGTGTGTAACCAACCCAGACCCAGTGCTGTGTGTACCAACCCAGACCCAGTGCTGTGTGTAACCAGCCCAGACCCAGTGCTGTTTGTACCAACCCAGGCCCAGTGCTGTTTGTACCAACCCAGACCCAGTGCTGTGTGTACCAACCCAGACCCAGTGCTGTGTGTAACCAACCCAGACCCAGTGCTGTTTGTACCAACCCAGGCCCAGTGCTGTGTGTAACCAACCCAGACCCAGTGCTGTGTGTAACCAACCCAGGCCCAGTGCTGTGTGTAACCAACCCAGACCCAGTGCTGTGTGTAACCAACCCAGGCCCAGTGCTGTGTGTAACAAACCCAGACCCAGTGCTGTGTGTAACCAACCCAGACCCAGTGCTGTGTGTAACCAACCCAGACCCAGTGCTGTTTGTAACCAACCCAGACCCAGTGCTGTGTGTAACCAACCCAGGCCCAGTGCTGTGTGTAACCAACCCAGACCCAGTGCTGTGTGTAACCAACCCAGACCCAGTGCTGTTTGTAACCAACCCAGGCCCAGTGCTGTGTGTAACCAACCCAGGCCCAGTGCTGTGTGTACCAACCCAGGCCCAGTGCTGTGTGTACCAACCCAGGCCCAGTGCTGTGTACAACCCAGGCCCAGTGCTGTGTGTAACCAACCCAGACCCAGTGCTGTGTGTACCAACCCAGACCCAGTGCTGTGTGTACCAACCCAGACCCAGTGCTGTGTGTACCAACCCAGACCCAGTGCTGTGTGTACCAACCCAGGCCCAGTGCTGTGTGTACAACCCAGGCCCAGTGCTGTGTGTAACCAACCCAGACCCAGTGCTGTGTGTACCAACCCAGACCCAGTGCTGTGTGTAACCAACCCAGGCCCAGTGCTGTGTGTACAACCCAGGCCCAGTGCTGTGTGTAACCAACCCTGACCCAGTGCTGTGTGTACCAACCCAGACCCAGTGCTGTGAGTAACCAACCCAGACCCAGTGCTGTGTGTACCAACCCAGACCCAGTGCTGTTTGTAACCAACCCAGGCCCAGTGCTGTGTGTACAACCCAGGCCCAGTGCTGTGTGTAACCAACCCAGACCCAGTGCTGTGTGTACCAATCCAGACCCAGTGCTGTGTGTACAACCCAGGCCCAGTGCTGTGTGTAACCAACCCAGACCCAGTGCTGTGTGTACCAACCCAGACCCAGTGCTGTGTGTACAACCCAGACCCAGTGCTGTGTGTACAACCCAGGCCCAGTGCTGTGTGTACCAACCCAGACCCAGTGCTGTGTACAACCCAGGCCCAGTGCTGTGTGTAACCAACCCAGACCCAGTGCTGTGTGTACCAACCCAGACCCTGTGTTGTGTACAACCCAGACCCAGTGCTGTGTACAACCCAGGCCCAGTGCTGTGTGTAACCAACCCAGACCCAGTGCTGTGTGTACCAACCCAGGCCCAGTGCTGTGTGTACCAACCCAGACCCAGTGCTGTGTGTACCAACCCAGGCCCAGTGCTGTGTGTACCAACCCAGACCCAGTGCTGTGTGTACCAACCCAGACCCAGTGCTGTGTGTAACCAACCCAGACCCAGTGCTGTTTGTACCAACCCAGACCCAGTGCTGTTTGTACCAACCCAGACCCAGTGCTGTTTGTAACCAACCCAGACCCAGTGCTGTGTGTAACCAACCCAGACCCAGTGCTGTGTGTAACCAACCCAGACCCAGTGCTGTGTGTAACCAACCCAGACCCAGTGTTGTGTGTACCAACCCAGACCCAGTGCTGTGTGTAACCAACCCAGACCCAGTGCTGTGTGTAACCAACCCAGACCCAGTGCTGTGTGTAACCAACCCAGACCCAGTGCTGTGTGTAACCAACCCAGACCCAGTGCTGTGTGTAACCAACCCAGACCCAGTGCTGTGTGTACCAACCCAGACCCAGTGCTGTGTGTAACCAACCCAGACCCAGTGCTGTTTGTAACCAACCCAGACCCAGTGCTGTTTGTAACCAACCCAGACCCAGTGCTGTTTGTAACCAACCCAGACCCAGTGCTGTTTGTAACCAACCCAGACCCAGTGCTGTGTGTAACCAACCCAGACCCAGTGCTGTTTGTAACCAACCCAGACCCAGTGCTGTGTGTACAAACCCAGACCCAGTGCTGTTTGTACCAACCCAGACCCAGTGCTGTTTGTAACCAACCCAGACCCAGTGCTGTTTGTAACCAACCCAGACCCAGTGCTGTGTGTAACCAACCCAGACCCAGTGCTGTGTGTAACCAACCCAGACCCAGTGCTGTGTGTAACCAACCCAGACCCAGTGCTGTGTGTAACCAACCCAGACCCAGTGCTGTGTGTAACCAACCCAGACCCAGTGCTGTGTGTAACCAACCCAGACCCAGTGCTGTGTGTACCAACCCAGACCCAGTGCTGTGTGTAACCAACCCAGACCCAGTGCTGTTTGTAACCAACCCAGACCCAGTGCTGTGTGTACCAACCCAGACCCAGTGCTGTTTGTACCAACCCAGACCCAGTGCTGTTTGTAACCAACCCAGACCCAGTGCTGTGTGTAACCAACCCAGACCCAGTGCTGTTTGTACCAACCCAGACCCAGTGCTGTTTGTAACCAACCCAGACCCAGTGCTGTTTGTACCAACCCAGACCCAGTGCTGTTTGTAACCAACCCAGACCCAGTGCTGTTTGTAACCAACCCAGACCCAGTGCTGTTTGTAACCAACCCAGACCCAGTGCTGTTTGTAACCAACCCAGACCCAGTGCTGTGTGTAACCAACCCAGACCCAGTGCTGTTTGTAACCAACCCAGACCCAGTGCTGTTTGTAACCAACCCAGACCCAGTGCTGTTTGTAACCAACCCAGACCCAGTGCTGTTTGTAACCAACCCAGACCCAGTGCTGTTTGTAACCAACCCAGACCCAGTGCTGTTTGTAACCAACCCAGACCCAGTGCTGTGTGTAACCAACCCAGACCCAGTGCTGTTTGTAACCAACCCAGACCCAGTGCTGTTTGTAACCAACCCAGACCCAGTGCTGTGTGTAACCAACCCAGACCCAGTGCTGTTTGTAACCAACCCAGACCCAGTGCTGTGTGTAACCAACCCAGACCCAGTGTTGTGTGTAACCAACCCAGACCCAGTGTTGTGTGTAACCAACCCAGACCCAGTGCTGTGTGTAACCAACCCAGACCCAGTGCTGTTTGTAACCAACCCAGACCCAGTGTTGTGTGTACCAACCCAGACCCAGTGCTGTTTGTAACCAACCCAGACCCAGTGCTGTGTGTACCAACCCAGGCCCAGTGTTGTGTGTACCAACCCAGACCCAGTGCTGTGTGTAACCAACCCAGACCCAGTGCTGTGTGTACCAACCCAGACCCAGTGTTGTGTGTACCAACCCAGACCCAGTGCTGTGTGTAACCAACCCAGACCCAGTGCTGTGTGTACCAACCCAGACCCAGTGCTGTGTGTACCAACCCAGACCCAGTGCTGTGTGTAACCAACCCAGACCCAGTGTTGTGTGTAACCAACCCAGACCCAGTGCTGTGTGTACCAACCCAGACCCAGTGTTGTGTGTACCAACCCAGACCCAGTGTTGTGTGTACCAACCCAGACCCAGTGCTGTGTGTACCAACCCAGACCCAGTGCTGTGTGTACAACCCAGACCCAGTGCTGTGTGTACCAACCCAGACCCAGTGCTGTGTGTACAACCCAGACCCAGTGCTGTGTACAACCCAGGCCCAGTGCTGTTTGTACCAACCCAGACCCAGTGCTGTGTACAACCCAGGCCCAGTGCTGTGTACAATCCAGACCCAGTGCTGTGTACAATCCAGACCCAGTGCTGTTTGTACCAACCCAGACCCAGTGCTGTGTACAACCCAGGCCCAGTGCTGTGTACAATCCAGACCCAGTGCTGTGTACAATCCAGACCCAGTGCTGTGTGTACCAACCCAGACCCAGTGCTGTGTGTACCAACCCAGGCCCAGTGCTGTTTGTACCAACCCAGACCCAGTGCTGTGTGTACCAACCCAGGCCCAGTGCTGTTTGTACCAACCCAGACCCAGTGTTGTGTGTACCAGCCCAGACCCAGTGCTGTGTGTACCAACCCAGGCCCAGTGCTGTTTGTACCAACCCAGACCCAGTGCTGTGTGTACCAACCCAGGCCCAGTGCTGTGTGTACCAGCCCAGACCCAGTGCTGTGTGTAACCAACCCAGGCCCAGTGCTGTGTGTACCAACCCAGGCCCAGTGCTGTTTGTACCAACCCAGACCCAGTGCTGTGTACAACCCAGGCCCAGTGCTGTTTGTACCAACCCAGACCCAGTGCTGTGTACAACCCAGGCCCAGTGCTGTGTACAACCCAGGCCCAGTGTTGTGTGTACCAACCCAGACCCAGTGCTGTGTACAACCCAGACCCAGTGCTGTGTGTACCAACCCAGGCCCAGTGCTGTGTGTACCAACCCAGGCCCAGTGCTGTGTGTAACCAACCCAGACCCAGTGCTGTGTGTAACCAACCCAGGCCCAGTGTTGTGTGTAACCAACCCAGACCCAGTGTTGTGTGTACCAACCCAGACCCAGTGCTGTGTGTACCAACCCAGACCCAGTGCTGTGTGTACCAACCCAGACCCAGTGCTGTTTGTACCAACCCAGACCCAGTGCTGTTTGTAACCAACCCAGACCCAGTGCTGTGTGTACCAACCCAGGCCCAGTGCTGTGTGTAACCAACCCAGGCCCAGTGCTGTGTGTAACCAACCCAGACCCAGTGTTGTGTGTACCAACCCAGGCCCAGTGCTGTGTGTAACCAACCCAGACCCAGTGTTGTGTGTACCAACCCAGACCCAGTGCTGTGTGTACCAACCCAGACCCAGTGCTGTGTGTACCAACCCAGACCCAGTGCTGTGTGTACCAACCCAGACCCAGTGCTGTGTGTACCAACCCAGGCCCAGTGCTGTGTGTACCAACCCAGGCCCAGTGTTGTGTGTACCAACCCAGGCCCAGTGCTGTGTGTACCAACCGAGACCCAGTGCTGTGTGTACCAACCCAGACCCAGTGCTGTGTGTACCAACCCAGACCCAGTGCTGTGTGTACCAACCCAGACCCAGTGCTGTGTGTAACCAGCCCAGACCCAGTGCTGTTTGTACCAACCCAGGCCCAGTGTTGTGTGTAACCAACCCAGACCCAGTGCTGTGTGTACCAACCCAGGCCCAGTGTTGTGTGTACCAACCCAGGCCCAGTGCTGTGTGTACCAACCGAGACCCAGTGCTGTGTGTACCAACCCAGACCCAGTGCTGTTTGTACCAACCCAGACCCAGTGCTGTGTGTACCAACCCAGACCCAGTGCTGTGTGTACCAACCCAGGCCCAGTGCTGTGTGTACCAACCGAGACCCAGTGCTGTGTGTACCAGCCCAGACCCAGTGCTGTTTGTACCAACCCAGACCCAGTGCTGTGTGTACCAACCCAGGCCCAGTGCTGTGTGTACCAACCCAGACCCAGTGCTGTGTGTACCAGCCCAGACCCAGTGCTGTGTGTACCAACCCAGACCCAGTGCTGTGTGTACCAACCCAGACCCAGTGCTGTGTGTAACCAACCCAAGCCCAGTGCTGTGTGTAACCAACCCAGGCCCAGTGCTGTGTGTACCAACCCAGGCCCAGTGCTGTGTGTACCAGCCCAGACCCAGTGCTGTGTGTACCAACCCAGACCCAGTGCTGTGTGTACCAACCCAGACCCAGTGCTGTGTGTACAACCCAGACCCAGTGCTGTTTGTACCAACCCAGACCCAGTGCTGTGTACCAACCCAGACCCAGTGCTGTTTGTACCAACCCAGACCCAGTGCTGTTTGTACCAACCCAAGCCCAGTGCTGTGTGTACCAGCCCAGACCCAGTGCTGTGTGTACCAACCCAGACCCAGTGCTGTGTGTACCAGCCCAGACCCAGTGCTGTGTGTACCAGCCCAGACCCAGTGCTGTGTGTACCAGCCCAGACCCAGTGCTGTGTGTACCAGCCCAGACCCAGTGCTGTGTGTACCAGCCCAGACCCAGTGCTGTGTGTACCAGCCCAGACCCAGTGCTGTGTGTACCAGCCCAGACCCAGTGCTGTGTGTACAAACCCAGACCCAGTGCTGTGTGTACCAGCCCAGGCCCAGTGCTGTGTGTAACCAACCCAGACCCAGTGCTGTGTGTACCAACCCAGACCCAGTGCTGTTTGTACCAACCCAGACCCAGTGCTGTTTGTACCAACCCAGACCCAGTGCTGTTTGTACCAACCCAGACCCAGTGCTGTTTGTACCAACCCAGACCCAGTGCTGTGTGTACCAACCCAGGCCCAGTGCTGTGTGTAACCAACCCAGACCCAGTGCTGTGTGTAACCAACCCAGACCCAGTGCTGTGTGTACCAGCCCAGACCCAGTGCTGTGTGTACCAGCCCAGACCCAGTGCTGTTTGTAACCAACCCAGACCCAGTGCTGTGTGTACCAGCCCAGACCCAGTGCTGTTTGTAACCAACCCAGACCCAGTGCTGTGTGTACCAACCCAGACCCAGTGTTGTGTGTACCAACCCAGGCCCAGTGTTGTGTGTACCAACCCAGACCCAGTGTTGTGTACAACCCAGACCCAGTGCTGTGTACAACCCAGACCCAGTGCTGTGTGTACCAACCCAGGCCCAGTGCTGTGTGTACCAACCCAGGCCCAGTGTTGTGTGTACCAACCCAGGCCCAGTGCTGTGTGTACCAACCCAGACCCAGTGCTGTGTGTACCAACCCAGACCCAGTGCTGTTTGTACCAACCCAGACCCAGTGCTGTGTGTACCAGCCCAGGCCCAGTGCTGTGTGTAACCAACCCAGACCCAGTGTTGTGTGTACCAACCCAGACCCAGTGCTGTTTGTACCAACCCAGACCCAGTGCTGTGTGTACCAACCCAGGCCCAGTGCTGTGTGTAACCAACCCAGACCCAGTGCTGTGTGTACCAGCCCAGACCCAGTGCTGTTTGTAACCAACCCAGACCCAGTGCTGTGTGTACCAACCCAGACCCAGTGTTGTGTGTACCAACCCAGGCCCAGTGTTGTGTGTACCAACCCAGACCCAGTGTTGTGTACAACCCAGACCCAGTGCTGTGTACAACCCAGACCCAGTGCTGTGTGTACCAACCCAGGCCCAGTGCTGTGTGTACCAACCCAGGCCCAGTGTTGTGTGTACCAACCCAGGCCCAGTGCTGTGTGTACCAACCGAGACCCAGTGCTGTGTGTACCAACCCAGACCCAGTGCTGTTTGTACCAACCCAGACCCAGTGCTGTGTGTACCAACCCAGACCCAGTGCTGTGTGTACCAACCGAGACCCAGTGCTGTGTGTACCAACCCAGACCCAGTGCTGTTTGTACCAACCCAGACCCAGTGCTGTGTGTACCAACCCAGGCCCAGTGCTGTGTGTACCAACCCAGACCCAGTGCTGTGTGTACCAACCCAGGCCCAGTGCTGTTTGTACCAACCCAGACCCAGTGCTGTTTGTACCAACCCAGACCCAGTGCTGTGTGTACCAACCCAGACCCAGTGCTGTGTGTACCAGCCCAGACCCAGTGCTGTGTGTACCAACCCAGACCCAGTGCTGTGTGTACCAACCCAGACCCAGTGCTGTTTGTACCAACCCAGACCCAGTGCTGTGTGTACCAACCCAAGCCCAGTGCTGTGTGTAACCAACCCAGGCCCAGTGCTGTGTGTACCAACCCAGGCCCAGTGCTGTGTGTACCAGCCCAGACCCAGTGCTGTGTGTACCAACCCAGACCCAGTGCTGTGTGTACCAACCCAGACCCAGTGCTGTTTGTACCAACCCAGACCCAGTGCTGTGTGTACCAACCCAAGCCCAGTGCTGTGTGTACCAGCCCAGACCCAGTGCTGTGTGTACCAACCCAGACCCAGTGCTGTGTGTACCAACCCAGACCCAGTGCTGTGTGTACCAGCCCAGACCCAGTGCTGTGTGTACCAACCCAGACCCAGTGCTGTTTGTACCAACCCAGACCCAGTGCTGTGTGTACCAACCCAAGCCCAGTGCTGTGTGTACCAGCCCAGACCCAGTGCTGTGTGTACCAACCCAGACCCAGTGCTGTGTGTACCAACCCAGACCCAGTGCTGTGTGTACCAGCCCAGACCCAGTGCTGTGTGTACCAACCCAGACCCAGTGCTGTGTGTACCAGCCCAGACCCAGTGCTGTGTGTACCAGCCCAGACCCAGTGCTGTGTGTACCAGCCCAGACCCAGTGCTGTGTGTACCAACCCAGACCCAGTGCTGTGTGTACCAGCCCAGGCCCAGTGCTGTGTGTAACCAACCCAGACCCAGTGCTGTGTGTACCAACCCAGACCCAGTGCTGTTTGTACCAACCCAGACCCAGTGCTGTTTGTACCAACCCAGACCCAGTGCTGTTTGTACAAACCCAGACCCAGTGCTGTTTGTACCAACCCAGACCCAGTGCTGTTTGTACCAACCCAGACCCAGTGCTGTTTGTACCAACCCAGACCCAGTGCTGTTTGTACCAACCCAGACCCAGTGCTGTTTGTACCAACCCAGACCCAGTGCTGTTTGTACCAACCCAGACCCAGTGCTGTGTGTACCAGCCCAGGCCCAGTGCTGTGTGTAACCAACCCAGGCCCAGTGCTGTGTGTACCAACCCAGGCCCAGTGCTGTGTGTACCAGCCCAGACCCAGTGCTGTGTGTACCAACCCAGACCCAGTGCTGTGTGTACCAACCCAGACCCAGTGCTGTTTGTACCAACCCAGACCCAGTGCTGTGTGTACCAACCCAAGCCCAGTGCTGTGTGTACCAGCCCAGACCCAGTGCTGTGTGTACCAACCCAGACCCAGTGCTGTGTGTACCAACCCAGACCCAGTGCTGTGTGTACCAGCCCAGACCCAGTGCTGTGTGTACCAACCCAGACCCAGTGCTGTTTGTACCAACCCAGACCCAGTGCTGTGTGTACCAGCCCAGACCCAGTGCTGTGTGTACCAACCCAGACCCAGTGCTGTGTGTACCAGCCCAGGCCCAGTGCTGTGTGTAACCAACCCAGACCCAGTGCTGTGTGTACCAACCCAGACCCAGTGCTGTTTGTACCAACCCAGACCCAGTGCTGTTTGTACCAACCCAGACCCAGTGCTGTTTGTACAAACCCAGACCCAGTGCTGTTTGTACCAACCCAGACCCAGTGCTGTTTGTACCAACCCAGACCCAGTGCTGTGTGTACCAACCCAGACCCAGTGCTGTGTGTAACCAACCCAGACCCAGTGCTGTTTGTACCAACCCAGACCCAGTGCTGTTTGTACCAACCCAGACCCAGTGCTGTTTGTACCAACCCAGACCCAGTGCTGTGTGTACCAGCCCAGGCCCAGTGCTGTGTGTAACCAACCCAGACCCAGTGCTGTGTGTACCAACCCAGACCCAGTGCTGTGTGTAACCAACCCAGGCCCAGTGCTGTGTGTAACCAACCCAGACCCAGTGCTGTGTGTAACCAGCCCAGACCCAGTGCTGTTTGTACCAACCCAGACCCAGTGCTGTGTGTACCAACCCAGACCCAGTGCTGTTTGTACCAACCCAGACCCAGTGCTGTTTGTAACCAACCCAGACCCAGTGCTGTTTGTACCAACCCAGACCCAGTGCTGTTTGTACCAACCCAGACCCAGTGCTGTTTGTACCAACCCAGACCCAGTGCTGTTTGTAACCAACCCAGACCCAGTGCTGTTTGTACCAACCCAGACCCAGTGCTGTTTGTAACCAACCCAGACCCAGTGCTGTTTGTAACCAACCCAGACCCAGTGCTGTGTGTACCAACCCAGACCCAGTGCTGTGTGTACCAACCCAGACCCAGTGCTGTTTGTACCAACCCAGACCCAGTGCTGTGTGTACCAACCCAGACCCAGTGCTGTGTACAACCCAGACCCAGTGCTGTGTGTAACCAACCCAGACCCAGTGCTGTGTACAACCCAGACCCAGTGCTGTTTGTACCAACCCAGACCCAGTGCTGTTTGTACCAACCCAGGCCCAGTGTTGTGTGTACCAACCCAGACCCAGTGCTGTGTGTAACCAACCCAGACCCAGTGCTGTGTGTAACCAACCCAGACCCAGTGCTGTGTGTAACCAACCCAGACCCAGTGCTGTGTGTACCAACCCAGACCCAGTGCTGTGTGTAACCAACCCAGACCCAGTGCTGTGTGTAACCAACCCAGACCCAGTGCTGTGTGTACCAACCCAGACCCAGTGCTGTTTGTACCAACCCAGACCCAGTGCTGTTTGTACCAACCCAGACCCAGTGCTGTTTGTACCAACCCAGACCCAGTGCTGTGTGTACCAACCCAGACCCAGTGCTGTGTGTAACCAACCGAGACCCAGTGCTGTGTGTAACCAACCCAGGCCCAGTGCTGTGTGTAACCAACCCAGACCCAGTGCTGTGTGTAACCAACCCAGACCCAGTGCTGTGTGTAACCAACCCAGACCCAGTGCTGTGTGTAACCAACCCAGGCCCAGTGCTGTGTGTAACCAACCCAGACCCAGTGCTGTGTGTAACCAACCCAGACCCAGTGCTGTGTGTAACCAACCCAGACCCAGTGCTGTGTGTACCAACCCAGACCCAGTGCTGTTTGTACCAACCCAGACCCAGTGCTGTGTGTACCAACCCAAGCCCAGTGCTGTGTGTAACCAACCCAGGCCCAGTGCTGTGTGTACCAACCCAGGCCCAGTGCTGTGTGTACCAACCCAGGCCCAGTGTTGTGTGTACAAACCGAGACCCAGTGCTGTGTGTACCAGCCCAGACCCAGTGCTGTGTGTACCAACCCAGACCCAGTGCTGTGTGTACCAACCCAGACCCAGTGCTGTTTGTACCAACCCAGACCCAGTGCTGTGTGTACCAACCCAAGCCCAGTGCTGTGTGTACCAGCCCAGACCCAGTGCTGTGTGTACCAACCCAGACCCAGTGCTGTGTGTACCAACCCAGACCCAGTGCTGTGTGTACCAGCCCAGACCCAGTGCTGTGTGTACCAGCCCAGACCCAGTGCTGTGTGTACCAGCCCAGACCCAGTGCTGTGTGTACCAACCCAGACCCAGTGCTGTGTGTACCAGCCCAGACCCAGTGCTGTGTGTACCAACCCAGACCCAGTGCTGTGTGTACCAACCCAGACCCAGTGCTGTGTGTACCAGCCCAGACCCAGTGCTGTGTGTACCAACCCAGACCCAGTGCTGTGTGTACCAGCCCAGGCCCAGTGCTGTGTGTAACCAACCCAGACCCAGTGCTGTGTGTACCAGCCCAGGCCCAGTGCTGTGTGTAACCAACCCAGACCCAGTGCTGTGTGTACCAGCCCAGACCCAGTGCTGTGTGTACCAACCCAGACCCAGTGCTGTGTGTACCAGCCCAGACCCAGTGCTGTGTGTACCAACCCAGGCCCAGTGCTGTGTGTAACCAGCCCAGACCCAGTGCTGTGTGTACCAACCCAGACCCAGTGCTGTTTGTACCAACCCAGACCCAGTGCTGTTTGTACCAACCCAGACCCAGTGCTGTGTGTACCAACCCAGACCCAGTGCTGTTTGTACCAATCCAGACCCAGTGCTGTTTGTACCAACCCAGACCCAGTGCTGTGTGTAACCAACCGAGACCCAGTGCTGTGTGTAACCAACCCAGGCCCAGTGCTGTTTGTAACCAACCCAGACCCAGTGCTGTTTGTAACCAACCCAGACCCAGTGCTGTTTGTAACCAACCCAGACCCAGTGCTGTTTGTAACCAACCCAGACCCAGTGCTGTTTGTAACCAACCCAGACCCAGTGCTGTTTGTACCAACCCAGACCCAGTGCTGTTTGTACCAACCCAGACCCAGTGCTGTTTGTACCAACCCAGACCCAGTGCTGTGTGTACCAACCCAGACCCAGTGCTGTGTGTACCAACCCAGACCCAGTGCTGTGTACAACCCAGACCCAGTGCTGTGTACAACCCAGACCCAGTGCTGTGTGTAACCAACCCAGGCCCAGTGCTGTGTGTAACCAACCCAGACCCAGTGCTGTGTGTACCAACCCAGACCCAGTGCTGTGTGTACCAACCCAGACCCAGTGCTGTGTGTACCAACCCAGACCCAGTGCTGTGTACAACCCAGGCCCAGTGCTGTGTGTACCAACCCAGGCCCAGTGCTGTGTGTACCAATCCAGACCCAGTGCTGTGTGTACCAACCCAGACCCAGTGCTGTGTGTACCAACCCAGGCCCAGTGCTGTGTGTACCAACCCAGACCCAGTGCTGTGTGTACCAACCCAGACCCAGTGCTGTGTGTACCAACCCAGACCCAGTGCTGTGTGTAACCAACCCAGGCCCAGTGCTGTGTGTACCAACCCAGACCCAGTGCTGTGTGTACCAACCCAGGCCCAGTGCTGTGTGTACCAGCCCAGACCCAGTGCTGTGTGTACCAACCCAGACCCAGTGCTGTGTGTAACCAGCCCAGACCCAGTGCTGTGTGTACCAACCCAGACCCAGTGCTGTGTGTACCAACCCAGGCCCAGTGCTGTGTGTACCAACCCAGACCCAGTGCTGTTTGTACCAACCCAGACCCAGTGCTGTGTGTAACCAACCCAGACCCAGTGCTGTTTGTAACCAACCCAGACCCAGTGCTGTTTGTACCAACCCAGACCCAGTGCTGTGTGTACCAACCCAGACCCAGTGCTGTGTACAACCCAGACCCAGTGCTGTGTGTACCAGCCCAGACCCAGTGCTGTGTACAACCCAGACCCAGTGTTGTGTGTACCAACCCAGACCCAGTGCTGTGTACAACCCAGACCCAGTGCTGTGTGTACCAACCCAGGCCCAGTGCTGTGTGTACCAACCCAGACCCAGTGCTGTGTACAACCCAGACCCAGTGCTGTGTGTACCAGCCCAGACCCAGTGCTGTGTGTACCAGCCCAGACCCAGTGCTGTGTGTACCAACCCAGACCCAGTGCTGTGTGTACCAACCCAGACCCAGTGCTGTGTGTAACCAACCCAGGCCCAGTGCTGTGTGTAACCAACCCAGACCCAGTGCTGTGTGTAACCAACCCAGACCCAGTGCTGTGTGTAACCAACCCAGACCCAGTGCTGTGTGTACCAACCCAGGCCCAGTGCTGTGTGTACCAACCCAGACCCAGTGCTGTGTGTAACCAACCCAGACCCAGTGCTGTGTGTACCAACCCAGGCCCAGTGCTGTGTGTACCAACCCAGACCCAGTGCTGTGTGTAACCAACCCAGACCCAGTGCTGTGTGTAACCAACCCAGACCCAATGCTGTGTGTAACCAACCCAGACCCAGTGCTGTTTGTACCAACCCAGACCCAGTGCTGTTTGTACCAACCCAGACCCAGTGCTGTGTGTAACCAACCCAGACCCAGTGCTGTTTGTAACCAACCCAGACCCAGTGCTGTGTGTACCAACCCAGACCCAGTGCTGTTTGTACCAACCCAGACCCAGTGCTGTGTGTAACCAACCCAGACCCAGTGCTGTGTGTAACCAACCCAGACCCAGTGCTGTGTGTAACCAACCCAGACCCAGTGCTGTTTGTACCAACCCAGACCCAGTGCTGTGTGTACCAACCCAGACCCAGTGCTGTTTGTACCAACCCAGACCCAGTGCTGTGTGTAACCAACCCAGACCCAGTGCTGTTTGTAACCAACCCAGACCCAGTGCTGTGTGTAACCAACCCAGACCCAGTGCTGTGTGTAACCAACCCAGACCCAGTGCTGTGTGTAACCAACCCAGACCCAGTGTTGTGTGTAACCAACCCAGACCCAGTGCTGTGTGTAACCAACCCAGACCCAGTGCTGTTTGTAACCAACCCAGACCCAGTGCTGTTTGTAACCAACCCAGACCCAGTGCTGTTTGTACCAACCCAGACCCAGTGCTGTTTGTACCAACCCAGACCCAGTGCTGTTTGTACCAACCCAGACCCAGTGCTGTGTGTACCAACCCAGACCCAGTGCTGTGTGTATCAACCCAGGCCCAGTGCTGTGTGTACCAACCCAGGCCCAGTGCTGTGTGTATCAACCCAGGCCCAGTGCTGTGTGTACCAACCCAGGCCCAGTGCTGTGTGTACCAACCCAGGCCCAGTGCTGTTTGTACCAACCCAGACCCAGTGCTGTTTGTACCAACCCAGACCCAGTGCTGTGTGTACCAACCCAGACCCAGTGCTGTTTGTACCAACCCAGACCCAGTGCTGTTTGTACCAACCCAGACCCAGTGCTGTTTGTACCAACCCAGACCCAGTGCTGTTTGTACCAACCCAGACCCAGTGCTGTTTGTACCAACCCAGACCCAGTGCTGTGTGTAACCAACCCAGACCCAGTGCTGTTTGTAACCAACCCAGACCCAGTGCTGTGTGTAACCAACCCAGACCCAGTGCTGTGTGTAACCAACCCAGACCCAGTGCTGTTTGTAACCAACCCAGACCCAGTGCTGTGTGTAACCAACCCAGACCCAGTGCTGTTTGTACCAACCCAGACCCAGTGCTGTGTGTAACCAACCCAGACCCAGTGCTGTTTGTAACCAACCCAGACCCAGTGCTGTGTGTAACCAACCCAGACCCAGTGCTGTGTGTAACCAACCCAGACCCAGTGCTGTTTGTAACCAACCCAGACCCAGTGCTGTGTGTACCAACCCAGGCCCAGTGCTGTTTGTAACCAACCCAGACCCAGTGCTGTTTGTAACCAACCCAGACCCAGTGCTGTTTGTAACAACCCAGACCCAGTGCTGTTTGTACCAACCCAGACCCAGTGCTGTGTGTACCAACCCAGACCCAGTGCTGTGTGTACCAACCCAGGCCCAGTGCTGTGTGTAACCAACCCAGACCCAGTGCTGTGTGTACCAACCCAGGCCCAGTGCTGTTTGTACCAACCCAGACCCAGTGCTGTTGTACCAACCCAGACCCAGTGCTGTTTGTACCAACCCAGACCCAGTGCTGTGTGTACCAACCCAGACCCAGTGCTGTTTGTACCAACCCAGACCCAGTGCTGTGTGTACCAACCCAGGCCCAGTGCTGTTTGTACCAACCCAGACCCAGTGCTGTTTGTACCAACCCAGACCCAGTGCTGTTTGTACCAACCCAGACCCAGTGCTGTGTGTACCAACCCAGGCCCAGTGCTGTTTGTACCAACCCAGACCCAGTGCTGTTTGTACCAACCCAGACCCAGTGATGTGTGTAACCAACCCAGACCCAGTGCTGTTTGTAACCAACCCAGACCCAGTGCTGTGTGTAACCAACCCAGACCCAGTGCTGTGTGTAACCAACCCAGACCCAGTGCTGTTTGTACCAACCCAGACCCAGTGCTGTGTGTAACCAACCAGGACCCAGTGCTGTTTGTAACCAACCCAGACCCAGTGCTGTGTGTAACCAACCCAGACCCAGTGCTGTGTGTAACCAACCCAGACCCAGTGCTGTTTGTAACCAACCCAGACCCAGTGTTGTGTGTACCAACCCAGGCCCAGTGCTGTGTGTACCAACCCAGACCCAGTGCTGTGTGTAACCAACCCAGGCCCAGTGCTGTGTGTACCAACCCAGGCCCAGTGCTGTGTGTACCAACCCAGACCCAGTGCTGTGTGTACCAACCCAGACCCAGTGCTGTTTGTACCAACCCAGACCCAGTGCTGTGTGTACCAACCCAGACCCAGTGCTGTGTGTAACCAACCCAGGCCCAGTGCTGTGTGTACCAACCCAGGCCCAGTGCTGTGTGTACCAACCCAGACCCAGTGCTGTTTGTACCAACCCAGACCCAGTGCTGTTTGTACCAACCCAGACCCAGTGCTGTGTGTAACCAACCCAGGCCCAGTGCTGTGTGTACCAACCCAGACCCAGTGCTGTGTGTACCAACCCAGGCCCAGTGCTGTGTGTACCAACCCAGACCCAGTGCTGTGTGTACCAACCCAGGCCCAGTGCTGTGTGTACCAACCCAGACCCAGTGCTGTGTGTAACCAACCCAGACCCAGTGCTGTGTGTACCAACCCAGACCCAGTGCTGTGTGTAACCAGCCCAGACCCAGTGCTGTTTGTACCAACCCAGGCCCAGTGCTGTGTGTACCAACCCAGACCCAGTGCTGTGTGTAACCAACCCAGACCCAGTGCTGTTTGTACCAACCCAGGCCCAGTGCTGTGTGTAACCAACCCAGACCCAGTGCTGTGTGTAACCAACCCAGGCCCAGCGCTGTGTGTAACCAACCCAGACCCAGTGCTGTGTGTAACCAACCCAGACCCAGTGCTGTTTGTAACCAACCCAGACCCAGTGCTGTGTGTAACCAACCCAGGCCCAGTGCTGTGTGTAACCAACCCAGACCCAGTGCTGTGTGTAACCAACCCAGACCCAGTGCTGTTTGTAACCAACCCAGGCCCAGTGCTGTGTGTAACCAACCCAGGCCCAGTGCTGTGTGTACAACCCAGGCCCAGTGCTGTGTGTAACCAACCCAGACCCAGTGCTGTGTGTACCAACCCAGACCCAGTGCTGTGTGTACCAACCCAGACCCAGTGCTGTGTGTACCAACCCAGACCCAGTGCTGTGTGTACCAACCCAGGCCCAGTGCTGTGTGTACAACCCAGGCCCAGTGCTGTGTGTAACCAACCCAGACCCAGTGCTGTGTGTACCAACCCAGACCCAGTGCTGTGTGTAACCAACCCAGGCCCAGTGCTGTGTGTACAACCCAGGCCCAGTGCTGTGTGTAACCAACCCAGACCCAGTGCTGTGTGTACCAACCCAGACCCAGTGCTGTGAGTAACCAACCCAGACCCAGTGCTGTGTGTACCAACCCAGACCCAGTGCTGTTTGTAACCAACCCAGGCCCAGTGCTGTGTGTACAACCCAGGCCCAGTGCTGTGTGTAACCAACCCAGACCCAGTGCTGTGTGTACCAATCCAGACCCAGTGCTGTGTGTACAACCCAGGCCCAGTGCTGTGTGTAACCAACCCAGACCCAGTGCTGTGTGTACCAACCCAGACCCAGTGCTGTGTGTACAACCCAGACCCAGTGCTGTGTGTACAACCCAGGCCCAGTGCTGTGTGTACCAACCCAGACCCAGTGCTGTGTACAACCCAGGCCCAGTGCTGTGTGTAACCAACCCAGACCCAGTGCTGTGTGTACCAACCCAGACCCAGTGTTGTGTACAACCCAGACCCAGTGCTGTGTACAACCCAGGCCCAGTGCTGTGTGTAACCAACCCAGACCCAGTGCTGTGTGTACCAACCCAGGCCCAGTGCTGTGTGTACCAACCCAGACCCAGTGCTGTGTGTACCAACCCAGGCCCAGTGCTGTGTGTACCAACCCAGACCCAGTGCTGTGTGTACCAACCCAGACCCAGTGCTGTGTGTAACCAACCCAGACCCAGTGCTGTTTGTACCAACCCAGACCCAGTGCTGTTTGTACCAACCCAGACCCAGTGCTGTTTGTAACCAACCCAGACCCAGTGCTGTGTGTAACCAACCCAGACCCAGTGCTGTGTGTAACCAACCCAGACCCAGTGCTGTGTGTAACCAACCCAGACCCAGTGTTGTGTGTACCAACCCAGACCCAGTGCTGTGTGTAACCAACCCAGACCCAGTGCTGTGTGTAACCAACCCAGACCCAGTGCTGTGTGTAACCAACCCAGACCCAGTGCTGTGTGTAACCAACCCAGACCCAGTGCTGTGTGTAACCAACCCAGACCCAGTGCTGTGTGTAACCAACCCAGACCCAGTGCTGTGTGTAACCAACCCAGACCCAGTGCTGTGTGTAACCAACCCAGACCCAGTGCTGTGTGTAACCAACCCAGACCCAGTGCTGTGTGTACCAACCCAGACCCAGTGCTGTTTGGAACCAACCCAGACCCAGTGCTGTGTGTACAAACCCAGACCCAGTGCTGTTTGTACCAACCCAGACCCAGTGCTGTTTGTAACCAACCCAGACCCAGTGCTGTTTGTAACCAACCCAGACCCAGTGCTGTGTGTAACCAACCCAGACCCAGTGCTGTGTGTAACCAACCCAGACCCAGTGCTGTGTGTAACCAACCCAGACCCAGTGCTGTGTGTAACCAACCCAGACCCAGTGCTGTGTGTAACCAACCAGACCCAGTGCTGTGTGTAACCAACCCAGACCCAGTGCTGTGTGTACCAACCCAGACCCAGTGCTGTGTGTAACCAACCCAGACCCAGTGCTGTTTGTAACCAACCCAGACCCAGTGCTGTGTGTACCAACCCAGACCCAGTGCTGTTTGTACCAACCCAGACCCAGTGCTGTTTGTAACCAACCCAGACCCAGTGCTGTGTGTAACCAACCCAGACCCAGTGCTGTTTGTACCAACCCAGACCCAGTGCTGTTTGTAACCAACCCAGACCCAGTGCTGTTTGTACCAACCCAGACCCAGTGCTGTTTGTAACCAACCCAGACCCAGTGCTGTTTGTAACCAACCCAGACCCAGTGCTGTTTGTAACCAACCCAGACCCAGTGCTGTTTGTAACCAACCCAGACCCAGTGCTGTGTGTAACCAACCCAGACCCAGTGCTGTTTGTAACCAACCCAGACCCAGTGCTGTTTGTAACCAACCCAGACCCAGTGCTGTTTGTAACCAACCCAGACCCAGTGCTGTTTGTAACCAACCCAGACCCAGTGCTGTTTGTAACCAACCCAGACCCAGTGCTGTTTGTAACCAACCCAGACCCAGTGCTGTGTGTAACCAACCCAGACCCAGTGCTGTTTGTAACCAACCCAGACCCAGTGCTGTTTGTAACCAACCCAGACCCAGTGCTGTGTGTTACCAACCCAGACCCAGTGCTGTTTGTAACCAACCCAGACCCAGTGCTGTGTGTAACCAACCCAGACCCAGTGTTGTGTGTAACCAACCCAGACCCAGTGTTGTGTGTAACCAACCCAGACCCAGTGCTGTGTGTAACCAACCCAGACCCAGTGCTGTTTGTAACCAACCCAGACCCAGTGTTGTGTGTACCAACCCAGACCCAGTGCTGTTTGTAACCAACCCAGACCCAGTGCTGTGTGTACCAACCCAGGCCCAGTGTTGTGTGTACCAACCCAGACCCAGTGCTGTGTGTAACCAACCCAGACCCAGTGCTGTGTGTACCAACCCAGACCCAGTGTTGTGTGTACCAACCCAGACCCAGTGCTGTGTGTAACCAACCCAGACCCAGTGCTGTGTGTACCAACCCAGACCCAGTGCTGTGTGTACCAACCCAGACCCAGTGCTGTGTGTAACCAACCCAGACCCAGTGTTGTGTGTAACCAACCCAGACCCAGTGCTGTGTGTACCAACCCAGACCCAGTGTTGTGTGTACCAACCCAGACCCAGTGTTGTGTGTACCAACCCAGACCCAGTGCTGTGTGTACCAACCCAGACCCAGTGCTGTGTGTACAACCCAGACCCAGTGCTGTGTGTACCAACCCAGACCCAGTGCTGTGTGTACAACCCAGACCCAGTGCTGTGTACAACCCAGGCCCAGTGCTGTTTGTACCAACCCAGACCCAGTGCTGTGTACAACCCAGGCCCAGTGCTGTGTACAATCCAGACCCAGTGCTGTGTACAATCCAGACCCAGTGCTGTGTGTAACCAACCCAGACCCAGTGCTGTGTGTACCAACCCAGACCCAGTGCTGTGTGTAACCAACCCAGACCCAGTGCTGTTTGTAACCAACCCAGACCCAGTGCTGTTTGTAACCAACCCAGACCCAGTGCTGTTTGTAACCAACCCAGACCCAGTGCTGTTTGTAACCAACCCAGACCCAGTGCTGTGTGTAACCAACCCAGACCCAGTGCTGTTTGGAACCAACCCAGACCCAGTGCTGTGTGTACAAACCCAGACCCAGTGCTGTTTGTACCAACCCAGACCCAGTGCTGTTTGTAACCAACCCAGACCCAGTGCTGTTTGTAACCAACCCAGACCCAGTGCTGTGTGTAACCAACCCAGACCCAGTGCTGTGTGTAACCAACCCAGACCCAGTGCTGTGTGTAACCAACCCAGACCCAGTGCTGTGTGTAACCAACCCAGACCCAGTGCTGTGTGTAACCAACCCAGACCCAGTGCTGTGTGTAACCAACCCAGACCCAGTGCTGTGTGTACCAACCCAGACCCAGTGCTGTGTGTAACCAACCCAGACCCAGTGCTGTTTGTAACCAACCCAGACCCAGTGCTGTGTGTACCAACCCAGACCCAGTGCTGTTTGTACCAACCCAGACCCAGTGCTGTTTGTAACCAACCCAGACCCAGTGCTGTGTGTAACCAACCCAGACCCAGTGCTGTTTGTACCAACCCAGACCCAGTGCTGTTTGTAACCAACCCAGACCCAGTGCTGTTTGTACCAACCCAGACCCAGTGCTGTTTGTAACCAACCCAGACCCAGTGCTGTTTGTAACCAACCCAGACCCAGTGCTGTTTGTAACCAACCCAGACCCAGTGCTGTTTGTAACCAACCCAGACCCAGTGCTGTGTGTAACCAACCCAGACCCAGTGCTGTTTGTAACCAACCCAGACCCAGTGCTGTTTGTAACCAACCCAGACCCAGTGCTGTTTGTAACCAACCCAGACCCAGTGCTGTTTGTAACCAACCCAGACCCAGTGCTGTTTGTAACCAACCCAGACCCAGTGCTGTTTGTAACCAACCCAGACCCAGTGCTGTGTGTAACCAACCCAGACCCAGTGCTGTTTGTAACCAACCCAGACCCAGTGCTGTTTGTAACCAACCCAGACCCAGTGCTGTGTGTTACCAACCCAGACCCAGTGCTGTTTGTAACCAACCCAGACCCAGTGCTGTGTGTAACCAACCCAGACCCAGTGTTGTGTGTAACCAACCCAGACCCAGTGTTGTGTGTAACCAACCCAGACCCAGTGCTGTGTGTAACCAACCCAGACCCAGTGCTGTTTGTAACCAACCCAGACCCAGTGTTGTGTGTACCAACCCAGACCCAGTGCTGTTTGTAACCAACCCAGACCCAGTGCTGTGTGTACCAACCCAGGCCCAGTGTTGTGTGTACCAACCCAGACCCAGTGCTGTGTGTAACCAACCCAGACCCAGTGCTGTGTGTACCAACCCAGACCCAGTGTTGTGTGTACCAACCCAGACCCAGTGCTGTGTGTAACCAACCCAGACCCAGTGCTGTGTGTACCAACCCAGACCCAGTGCTGTGTGTACCAACCCAGACCCAGTGCTGTGTGTAACCAACCCAGACCCAGTGTTGTGTGTAACCAACCCAGACCCAGTGCTGTGTGTACCAACCCAGACCCAGTGTTGTGTGTACCAACCCAGACCCAGTGTTGTGTGTACCAACCCAGACCCAGTGCTGTGTGTACCAACCCAGACCCAGTGCTGTGTGTACAACCCAGACCCAGTGCTGTGTGTACCAACCCAGACCCAGTGCTGTGTGTACAACCCAGACCCAGTGCTGTGTACAACCCAGGCCCAGTGCTGTTTGTACCAACCCAGACCCAGTGCTGTGTACAACCCAGGCCCAGTGCTGTGTACAATCCAGACCCAGTGCTGTGTACAATCCAGACCCAGTGCTGTTTGTACCAACCCAGACCCAGTGCTGTGTACAACCCAGGCCCAGTGCTGTGTACAATCCAGACCCAGTGCTGTGTACAATCCAGACCCAGTGCTGTGTGTACCAACCCAGACCCAGTGCTGTGTGTACCAACCCAGGCCCAGTGCTGTTTGTACCAACCCAGACCCAGTGCTGTGTGTACCAACCCAGGCCCAGTGCTGTTTGTACCAACCCAGACCCAGTGTTGTGTGTACCAGCCCAGACCCAGTGCTGTGTGTACCAACCCAGGCCCAGTGCTGTTTGTACCAACCCAGACCCAGTGCTGTGTGGACCAACCCAGGCCCAGTGCTGTGTGTACCAGCCCAGACCCAGTGCTGTGTGTAACCAACCCAGGCCCAGTGCTGTGTGTACCAACCCAGGCCCAGTGCTGTTTGTACCAACCCAGACCCAGTGCTGTGTACAACCCAGGCCCAGTGCTGTTTGTACCAACCCAGACCCAGTGCTGTGTACAACCCAGGCCCAGTGCTGTGTACAACCCAGGCCCAGTGTTGTGTGTACCAACCCAGACCCAGTGCTGTGTACAACCCAGACCCAGTGCTGTGTGTACCAACCCAGGCCCAGTGCTGTGTGTACCAACCCAGGCCCAGTGCTGTGTGTAACCAACCCAGACCCAGTGCTGTGTGTAACCAACCCAGGCCCAGTGTTGTGTGTAACCAACCCAGACCCAGTGTTGTGTGTACCAACCCAGACCCAGTGCTGTGTGTACCAACCCAGACCCAGTGCTGTGTGTACCAACCCAGACCCAGTGCTGTTTGTACCAACCCAGACCCAGTGCTGTTTGTAACCAACCCAGACCCAGTGCTGTGTGTACCAACCCAGGCCCAGTGCTGTGTGTAACCAACCCAGGCCCAGTGCTGTGTGTAACCAACCCAGACCCAGTGTTGTGTGTACCAACCCAGACCCAGTGCTGTGTGTACCAACCCAGACCCAGTGCTGTGTGTACCAACCCAGACCCAGTGCTGTGTGTACCAACCCAGACCCAGTGCTGTGTGTACCAACCCAGGCCCAGTGCTGTGTGTACCAACCCAGGCCCAGTGTTGTGTGTACCAACCCAGGCCCAGTGCTGTGTGTACCAACCGAGACCCAGTGCTGTGTGTACCAACCCAGACCCAGTGATGTTTGTACCAACCCAGACCCAGTGCTGTGTGTACCAACCCAGACCCAGTGCTGTGTGTACCAACCCAGACCCAGTGCTGTGTGTAACCAGCCCAGACCCAGTGCTGTTTGTACCAACCCAGGCCCAGTGTTGTGTGTAACCAACCCAGACCCAGTGCTGTGTGTACCAACCCAGGCCCAGTGTTGTGTGTACCAACCCAGGCCCAGTGCTGTGTGTACCAACCGAGACCCAGTGCTGTGTGTACCAACCCAGACCCAGTGCTCTTTGTACCAACCCAGACCCAGTGCTGTGTGTACCAACCCAGACCCAGTGCTGTGTGTACCAACCCAGACCCAGTGCTGTGTGTACCAGCCCAGACCCAGTGCTGTTTGTACCAACCCAGACCCAGTGCTGTGTGTACCAACCCAGGCCCAGTGCTGTGTGTACCAACCCAGACCCAGTGCTGTGTGTACCAGCCCAGACCCAGTGCTGTGTGTAACCAACCCAGACCCAGTGCTGTGTGTACCAACCCAGACCCAGTGTTGTGTGTACCAACCCAGACCCAGTGCTGTGTGTAACCAACCCAGACCCAGTGCTGTGTGTACCAACCCAGACCCAGTGCTGTGTGTACCAACCCAGACCCAGTGCTGTGTGTAACCAACCCAGACCCAGTGTTGTGTGTAACCAACCCAGACCCAGTGCTGTGTGTACCAACCCAGACCCAGTGTTGTGTGTACCAACCCAGACCCAGTGTTGTGTGTACCAACCCAGACCCAGTGCTGTGTGTACCAACCCAGACCCAGTGCTGTGTGTACAACCCAGACCCAGTGCTGTGTGTACCAACCCAGACCCAGTGCTGTGTGTACAACCCAGACCCAGTGCTGTGTACAACCCAGGCCCAGTGCTGTTTGTACCAACCCAGACCCAGTGCTGTGTACAACCCAGGCCCAGTGCTGTGTACAATCCAGACCCAGTGCTGTGTACAATCCAGACCCAGTGCTGTTTGTACCAACCCAGACCCAGTGCTGTGTACAACCCAGGCCCAGTGCTGTGTACAATCCAGACCCAGTGCTGTGTACAATCCAGACCCAGTGCTGTGTGTACCAACCCAGACCCAGTGCTGTGTGTACCAACCCAGGCCCAGTGCTGTTTGTACCAACCCAGACCCAGTGCTGTGTGTACCAACCCAGGCCCAGTGCTGTTTGTACCAACCCAGACCCAGTGTTGTGTGTACCAGCCCAGACCCAGTGCTGTGTGTACCAACCCAGGCCCAGTGCTGTTTGTACCAACCCAGACCCAGTGCTGTGTGTACCAACCCAGGCCCAGTGCTGTGTGTACCAGCCCAGACCCAGTGCTGTGTGTAACCAACCCAGGCCCAGTGCTGTGTGTACCAACCCAGGCCCAGTGCTGTTTGTACCAACCCAGACCCAGTGCTGTGTACAACCCAGGCCCAGTGCTGTTTGTACCAACCCAGACCCAGTGCTGTGTACAACCCAGGCCCAGTGCTGTGTACAACCCAGGCCCAGTGTTGTGTGTACCAACCCAGACCCAGTGCTGTGTACAACCCAGACCCAGTGCTGTGTGTACCAACCCAGGCCCAGTGCTGTGTGTACCAACCCAGGCCCAGTGCTGTGTGTAACCAACCCAGACCCAGTGCTGTGTGTAACCAACCCAGGCCCAGTGTTGTGTGTAACCAACCCAGACCCAGTGTTGTGTGTACCAACCCAGACCCAGTGCTGTGTGTACCAACCCAGACCCAGTGCTGTGTGTACCAACCCAGACCCAGTGCTGTTTGTACCAACCCAGACCCAGTGCTGTTTGTAACCAACCCAGACCCAGTGCTGTGTGTACCAACCCAGGCCCAGTGCTGTGTGTAACCAACCCAGGCCCAGTGCTGTGTGTAACCAACCCAGACCCAGTGTTGTGTGTACCAACCCAGACCCAGTGCTGTGTGTACCAACCCAGACCCAGTGCTGTGTGTACCAACCCAGACCCAGTGCTGTGTGTACCAACCCAGACCCAGTGCTGTGTGTACCAACCCAGGCCCAGTGCTGTGTGTACCAACCCAGGCCCAGTGTTGTGTGTACCAACCCAGGCCCAGTGCTGTGTGTACCAACCGAGACCCAGTGCTGTGTGTACCAACCCAGACCCAGTGCTGTTTGTACCAACCCAGACCCAGTGCTGTGTGTACCAACCCAAACCCAGTGCTGTGTGTACCAACCCAGACCCAGTGCTGTGTGTAACCAGCCCAGACCCAGTGCTGTTTGTACCAACCCAGGCCCAGTGTTGTGTGTAACCAACCCAGACCCAGTGCTGTGTGTACCAACCCAGGCCCAGTGTTGTGTGTACCAACCCAGGCCCAGTGCTGTGTGTACCAACCGAGACCCAGTGCTGTGTGTACCAACCCAGACCCAGTGCTGTTTGTACCAACCCAGACCCAGTGCTGTGTGTACCAACCCAGACCCAGTGCTGTGTGTACCAACCCAGACCCAGTGCTGTGTGTACCAGCCCAGACCCAGTGCTGTTTGTACCAACCCAGACCCAGTGCTGTGTGTACCAACCCAGGCCCAGTGCTGTGTGTACCAACCCAGACCCAGTGCTGTGTGTACCAGCCCAGACCCAGTGCTGTGTGTACCAACCCAGACCCAGTGCTGTGTGTACCAACCCAGACCCAGTGCTGTGTGTAACCAACCCAAGCCCAGTGCTGTGTGTAACCAACCCAGGCCCAGTGCTGTGTGTACCAACCCAGGCCCAGTGCTGTGTGTACCAGCCCAGACCCAGTGCTGTGTGTACCAACCCAGACCCAGTGCTGTGTGTACCAACCCAGACCCAGTGCTGTGTGTACAACCCAGACCCAGTGCTGTTTGTACCAACCCAGACCCAGTGCTGTGTACCAACCCAGACCCAGTGCTGTTTGTACCAACCCAGACCCAGTGCTGTTTGTACCAACCCAAGCCCAGTGCTGTGTGTACCAGCCCAGACCCAGTGCTGTGTGTACCAACCCAGACCCAGTGCTGTGTGTACCAGCCCAGACCCAGTGCTGTGTGTACCAGCCCAGACCCAGTGCTGTGTGTACCAGCCCAGACCCAGTGCTGTGTGTACCAGCCCAGACCCAGTGCTGTGTGTACCAGCCCAGACCCAGTGCTGTGTGTACCAGCCCAGACCCAGTGCTGTGTGTACCAGCCCAGACCCAGTGCTGTGTGTACAAACCCAGACCCAGTGCTGTGTGTACCAGCCCAGGCCCAGTGCTGTGTGTAACCAACCCAGACCCAGTGCTGTGTGTACCAACCCAGACCCAGTGCTGTTTGTACCAACCCAGACCCAGTGCTGTTTGTACCAACCCAGACCCAGTGCTGTTTGTACCAACCCAGACCCAGTGCTGTGTGTACCAGCCCAGGCCCAGTGCTGTGTGTAACCAACCCAGACCCAGTGTTGTGTGTACCAACCCAGACCCAGTGCTGTTTGTACCAACCCAGACCCAGTGCTGTTTGTACCAACCCAGACCCAGTGCTGTTTGTACCAACCCAGACCCAGTGCTGTTTGTACCAACCCAGACCCAGTGCTGTTTGTACCAGCCCAGACCCAGTGCTGTTTGTAACCAACCCAGACCCAGTGCTGTTTGTAACCAACCCAGACCCAGTGCTGTGTGTACCAGCCCAGACCCAGTGCTGTTTGTAACCAACCCAGACCCAGTGCTGTGTGTACCAGCCCAGACCCAGTGCTGTTTGTAACCAACCCAGACCCAGTGCTGTGTGTACCAACCCAGACCCAGTGTTGTGTGTACCAACCCAGGCCCAGTGTTGTGTGTACCAACCCAGACCCAGTGTTGTGTACAACCCAGACCCAGTGCTGTGTACAACCCAGACCCAGTGCTGTGTGTACCAACCCAGGCCCAGTGCTGTGTGTACCAACCCAGGCCCAGTGTTGTGTGTACCAACCCAGGCCCAGTGCTGTGTGTACCAACCCAGACCCAGTGCTGTGTGTACCAACCCAGACCCAGTGCTGTTTGTACCAACCCAGACCCAGTGCTGTGTGTACCAGCCCAGGCCCAGTGCTGTGTGTAACCAACCCAGACCCAGTGTTGTGTGTACCAACCCAGACCCAGTGCTGTTTGTACCAACCCAGACCCAGTGCTGTGTGTACCAACCCAGGCCCAGTGCTGTGTGTAACCAACCCAGACCCAGTGCTGTGTGTACCAGCCCAGACCCAGTGCTGTTTGTAACCAACCCAGACCCAGTGCTGTGTGTACCAACCCAGACCCAGTGTTGTGTGTACCAACCCAGGCCCAGTGTTGTGTGTACCAACCCAGACCCAGTGTTGTGTACAACCCAGACCCAGTGCTGTGTACAACCCAGACCCAGTGCTGTGTGTACCAACCCAGGCCCAGTGCTGTGTGTACCAACCCAGGCCCAGTGTTGTGTGTACCAACCCAGGCCCAGTGCTGTGTGTACCAACCGAGACCCAGTGCTGTGTGTACCAACCCAGACCCAGTGCTGTTTGTACCAACCCAGACCCAGTGCTGTGTGTACCAACCCAGACCCAGTGCTGTGTGTACCAACCCAGACCCAGTGCTGTGTGTACCAACCCAGACCCAGTGCTGTGTGTAACCAGCCCAGACCCAGTGCTGTTTGTACCAACCCAGGCCCAGTGTTGTGTGTACCAACCCAAGCCCAGTGCTGTGTGTACCAACCCAGGCCCAGTGCTGTGTGTACCAACCCAGACCCAGTGCTGTGTGTACCAACCCAGGCCCAGTGCTGTTTGTACCAACCCAGACCCAGTGCTGTTTGTACCAACCCAGACCCAGTGCTGTGTGTACCAACCCAGACCCAGTGCTGTGTGTACCAGCCCAGACCCAGTGCTGTGTGTACCAACCCAGACCCAGTGCTGTGTGTACCAACCCAGACCCAGTGCTGTTTGTACCAACCCAGACCCAGTGCTGTGTGTACCAACCCAAGCCCAGTGCTGTGTGTAACCAACCCAGGCCCAGTGCTGTGTGTACCAACCCAGGCCCAGTGCTGTGTGTACCAGCCCAGACCCAGTGCTGTGTGTACCAACCCAGACCCAGTGCTGTGTGTACCAACCCAGACCCAGTGCTGTTTGTACCAACCCAGACCCAGTGCTGTGTGTACCAACCCAAGCCCAGTGCTGTGTGTACCAGCCCAGACCCAGTGCTGTGTGTACCAACCCAGACCCAGTGCTGTGTGTACCAACCCAGACCCAGTGCTGTGTGTACCAGCCCAGACCCAGTGCTGTGTGTACCAACCCAGACCCAGTGCTGTTTGTACCAACCCAGACCCAGTGCTGTGTGTACCATCCCAAGCCCAGTGCTGTGTGTACCAGCCCAGACCCAGTGCTGTGTGTACCAACCCAGACCCAGTGCTGTGTGTACCAACCCAGACCCAGTGCTGTGTGTACCAGCCCAGACCCAGTGCTGTGTGTACCAACCCAGACCCAGTGCTGTGTGTACCAGCCCAGACCCAGTGCTGTGTGTACCAGCCCAGACCCAGTGCTGTGTGTACCAGCCCAGACCCAGTGCTGTGTGTACCAACCCAGACCCAGTGCTGTGTGTACCAGCCCAGGCCCAGTGCTGTGTGTAACCAACCCAGACCCAGTGCTGTGTGTACCAACCCAGACCCAGTGCTGTTTGTACCAACCCAGACCCAGTGCTGTTTGTACCAACCCAGACCCAGTGCTGTTTGTACCAACCCAGACCCAGTGCTGTTTGTACCAACCCAGACCCAGTGCTGTGTGTACCAGCCCAGGCCCAGTGCTGTGTGTAACCAACCCAGACCCAGTGCTGTGTGTAACCAACCCAGGCCCAGTGCTGTGTGTAACCAACCCAGACCCAGTGCTGTGTGTAACCAACCCAGACCCAGTGCTGTTTGTACCAACCCAGACCCAGTGCTGTTTGTACCAGCCCAGGCCCAGTGCTGTTTGTACCAACCCAGACCCAGTGCTGTGTGTAACCAGCCCAGACCCAGTGCTGTTTGTACCAACCCAGACCCAGTGCTGTGTGTACCAACCCAGACCCAGTGCTGTTTGTACCAACCCAGACCCAGTGCTGTTTGTAACCAACCCAGACCCAGTGCTGTGTGTACCAACCCAGACCCAGTGCTGTTTGTAACCAACCCAGACCCAGTGCTGTGTGTACCAACCCAGACCCAGTGCTGTGTGTACCAACCCAGACCCAGTGCTGTTTGTACCAACCCAGACCCAGTGCTGTGTGTACCAACCCAGACCCAGTGCTGTGTACAACCCAGACCCAGTGCTGTGTGTAACCAACCCAGACCCAGTGCTGTGTGTACCAACCCAGACCCAGTGCTGTTTGTACCAACCCAGACCCAGTGCTGTTTGTACCAACCCAGGCCCAGTGTTGTGTGTAACCAACCCAGACCCAGTGCTGTGTGTAACCAACCCAGACCCAGTGCTGTGTGTAACCAACCCAGACCCAGTGCTGTGTGTACCAACCCAGACCCAGTGCTGTGTGTAACCAACCCAGACCCAGTGCTGTGTGTAACCAACCCAGACCCAGTGCTGTGTGTAACCAACCCAGACCCAGTGCTGTTTGTACCAACCCAGACCCAGTGCTGTTTGTACCAACCCAGACCCAGTGCTGTTTGTACCAACCCAGACCCAGTGCTGTTTGTACCAACCCAGACCCAGTGCTGTTTGTACCAACCCAGACCCAGTGCTGTGTGTAACCAACCCAGACCCAGTGCTGTGTGTAACCAACCCAGGCCCAGTGCTGTGTGTAACCAACCCAGACCCAGTGCTGTGTGTAACCAACCCAGACCCAGTGCTGTGTGTAACCAACCCAGACCCAGTGCTGTGTGTAACCAACCCAGGCCCAGTGCTGTGTGTAACCAACCCAGACCCAGTGCTGTGTGTAACCAACCCAGACCCAGTGCTGTGTGTAACCAACCCAGACCCAGTGCTGTGTGTACCAACCCAGACCCAGTGCTGTTTGTACCAACCCAGACCCAGTGCTGTGTGTACCAACCCAAGCCCAGTGCTGTGTGTAACCAACCCAGGCCCAGTGCTGTGTGTACCAACCCAGGCCCAGTGCTGTGTGTACCAACCCAGGCCCAGTGTTGTGTGTACAAACCGAGACCCAGTGCTGTGTGTACCAGCCCAGACCCAGTGCTGTGTGTACCAACCCAGACCCAGTGCTGTGTGTACCAACCCAGACCCAGTGCTGTTTGTACCAACCCAGACCCAGTGCTGTGTGTACCAACCCAAGCCCAGTGCTGTGTGTACCAGCCCAGACCCAGTGCTGTGTGTACCAACCCAGACCCAGTGCTGTGTGTACCAACCCAGACCCAGTGCTGTGTGTACCAGCCCAGACCCAGTGCTGTGTGTACCAGCCCAGACCCAGTGCTGTGTGTACCAGCCCAGACCCAGTGCTGTGTGTACCAGCCCAGGCCCAGTGCTGTGTGTAACCAACCCAGACCCAGTGCTGTGTGTAACCAACCCAGACCCAGTGCTGTGTGTACCAGCCCAGACCCAGTGCTGTGTGTACCAACCCAGACCCAGTGCTGTGTGTACCAACCCAGACCCAGTGCTGTGTGTAACCAACCCAGACCCAGTGCTGTGTGTACCAGCCCAGACCCAGTGCTGTTTGTACCAGCCCAGGCCCAGTGCTGTGTGTAACCAACCCAGACCCAGTGCTGTGTGTACCAGCCCAGGCCCAGTGCTGTGTGTAACCAACCCAGACCCAGTGCTGTGTGTACCAGCCCAGACCCAGTGCTGTGTGTACCAACCCAGACCCAGTGCTGTGTGTACCAGCCCAGACCCAGTGCTGTGTGTACCAACCCAGGCCCAGTGCTGTGTGTACCAACCCAGACCCAGTGCTGTTTGTACCAACCCAGACCCAGTGCTGTTTGTACCAACCCAGACCCAGTGCTGTTTGTAACCAACCCAGACCCAGTGCTGTTTGTACCAATCCAGACCCAGTGCTGTTTGTACCAACCCAGACCCAGTGCTGTTTGTAACCAACCCAGACCCAGTGCTGTTTGTACCAACCCAGACCCAGTGCTGTGTACAACCCAGACCCAGTGCTGTGTACAACCCAGACCCAGTGCTGTGTGTAACCAACCCAGGCCCAGTGCTGTGTGTAACCAACCCAGACCCAGTGCTGTTTGTAACCAACCCAGACCCAGTGCTGTTTGTACCAATCCAGACCCAGTGCTGTTTGTACCAATCCAGACCCAGTGCTGTTTGTACCAATCCAGACCCAGTGCTGTTTGTACCAACCCAGACCCAGTGCTGTTTGTAACCAACCCAGACCCAGTGCTGTTTGTACCAACCCAGACCCAGTGCTGTTTGTAACCAACCCAGACCCAGTGCTGTTTGTACCAACCCAGACCCAGTGCTGTTTGTACCAACCCAGACCCAGTGCTGTGTGTACCAACCCAGACCCAGTGCTGTGTACAACCCAGACCCAGTGCTGTGTGTAACCAACCCAGGCCCAGTGCTGTGTTTAACCAACCCAGACCCAGTGCTGTTTGTACCAACCCAGACCCAGTGCTGTGTGTACCAACCCAGACCCAGTGCTGTTTGTACCAACCCAGACCCAGTGCTGTGTGTACCAACCCAGACCCAGTGCTGTTTGTACCAACCCAGACCCAGTGCTGTGTGTACCAACCCAGACCCAGTGCTGTTTGTACCAACCCAGACCCAGTGCTGTTTGTACCAACCCAGACCCAGTGCTGTTTGTACCAACCCAGGCCCAGTGTTGTTTGTACCAACCCAGGCCCAGTGTTGTGTGTACCAACCCAGACCCAGCGCTGTTTGTACCAACCCAGACCCAGTGCTGTGTGTACCAACCCAGACCCAGTGCTGTTTGTACCAACCCAGACCCAGTGCTGTGTGTATCAACCCAGACCCAGTGCTGTGTGTACCAACCCAGACCCAGTGCTGTTTGTACCAACCCAGACCCAGTGCTGTTTGTACCAACCCAGACCCAGTGCTGTTTGTACCAACCCAGGCCCAGTGTTGTGTGTACCAACCCAGGCCCAGTGCTGTGTGTACCAACCCAGACCCAGTGCTGTTTGTACCAACCCAGACCCAGTGCTGTGTGTAACCAACCCAGACCCAGTGCTGTGTGTACCAACCCAGACCCAGTGCTGTTTGTACCAACCCAGGCCCAGTGTTGTGTGTACCAACCCAGACCCAGTGTTGTGTACAACCCAGACCCAGTGCTGTGTACAACCCAGACCCAGTGCTGTGTACAACCCAGACCCAGTGCTGTGTACAACCCAGACCCAGTGCTGTGTGTACCAACCCAGGCCCAGTGTTGTGTGTACCAACCCAGACCCAGTGTTGTGTACAACCCAGGCCCAGTGTTGTGTGTACCAACCCAGACCCAGTGCTGTGTACAACCCAGACCCAGTGCTGTGTGTACCAACCCAGACCCAGTGCTGTGTACAACCCAGACCCAGTGCTGTGTACAACCCAGACCCAGTGCTGTGTGTACCAACCCAGACCCAGTGCTGTGTGTACCAACCCAGGCCCAGTGCTGTGTGTACCAACCCAAGCCCAGTGTTGTGTGTACCAACCCAGGCCCAGCTCCAGGTCTCGGAGGAGGAAGGGACCATGGGAAATAGGAAGAGCTTTAATATTCTTTAAAGCGCTGCTTCCAGTTTTCCATTTCAGAGGAGGGTTCAACTTTAATTTAAATATCGGTGGCAAATTGTTGAATCAGTTTGTGAATGGGATGGGCGAGAACTGCAGGCGGGAGGGGTACAGGGCATGTGGGCAAGATGAGCTCTTTGTGGGAGTGGCACGGTCCCCGGGGGGTGGGTGGGAATGGCACGGTCCCCGGGGGTACCTGGGGGTGGGTGGGAGTGGCGCGGTCCCCGGGGGTTGGGTGGGAGTGGCGCGGTCCCCAGGGGTGGGTGGGAGTGGCACGGTCCCTGGGGGTGGGTGGGAGTGGCACAATCCCCTGGGGTGGGTGGGAGTGGCACGGTCCCCGGTGGTGGGTGGGAGTGGCGCAGTCCCCGGGGGTGGGTGGGAGTGGCACGGTCCCCGGGGGTGGGTGGGAGTGGTGCAGTCCCCGGGGGGTGCGTGGGAGTGGTGCGGTCCCCGGGGGGTGGGTGGGAGTGGCGCAGTCCCCGGGGGTGAGTGGGAGCGGCACGGTCCCCATGGGTGGGTGGGAGTGGTGCGGTCCCCAGGGGTGGGTGGGAGTGGTGCGGTCCCCGGGGAGTGGGTGGGAGTGGTGCGGTCCCCGGGGGCTGGGTGGGAGTGGCGCAGTCCCCGGGGGGTGGGTGGGAGTGGCACGGTCCCCAGTAGTGGGTGGGAGTGGCACGGTCCCCGGTGGTGGGTGGGAGTGGCACGGTCCCCGGGGGTACCTGGGGGTGGGTGGGAGTGGCGCGGTCCCCGGGGGTGGGTGGGAGTGGCGCGGTCCTCGGGGGTGGGTGGGAGTGGCGCGGTCCTCGGGGGTGGGTGGGAGTGGCGCGGTCCTCGGGGGTGGGTGGGAGTGGCGCGGTCCTCGGGGGTGGGTGGGAGTGGTGCGGTCCCCGGGGGTGGGTGGGAGTGGCGCGGTCCTCGGGGGTACCTGGGGGTGGGTGGGAGTGGCGCGGTCCCCGGGGGTGGGTGGGAGTGGTGCGGTCCCCGGGGGTGGGTGGGAGTGGCGCGGTCCTCGGGGGTGGGTGGGAGTGGCACGGTCCCTGGGAGTGGGTGGGAGTGGCGCGGTCCCCGGGGGGTGGGTGGGAGTGGCACAGTCCCTGGGCGTGGGCCATGTTCTCGCCCTTACCTCTGCTGGACCAGTTCGAGATCCTCCAGTGTCTCGGGGACCTCCATGCTATTGAGCCATTGCTCCTTCTCATCAATCCAGCGCTCACAGGCGTTCACCTCGGTGAACATGCGATAAACGGCGAGGGCGTCCTGCAGCCACTGCCTGCGCAGCCCGGCCACCTCCTTCACCTCCGAGTACAATGCCTCCACCTCCGCCATGCGGCTCTGGACCTCGGGCTGCTCCAGGTACTCGGGGGCCAGGCTCCTGGCCTGGGCGCGCAGGCTGTGCACCAGCTGACGATGTTGCTCAATGTCCTCCATCATCGCCCGATGCTTCTTGGCCAGCGACTGCGTGGAATACTCGTCGTGGCCAAAGTCGTCGCTGGACACAATGCGGTAGGCGTCCTGCAGCCACACCTCCAGGTCATCCGTGTCCGCCTTGAACTGAAAGAAGCTGAGTGCCTCCTGGAGGCGGTGCTGTCGGAGAACCGCCAACTCATCCAGTGTCTTCCACTGAACTCTGACCTCCAGGATTCTCTCCTGGATGTTTCCCGTTCCAAAGTGTTTCTGGGCCAGGATCTGCTCGCCCTTGGTGATGGTTTGAGTCAGGAGGCTGCACCGTGCCACCAGCTCCCCCATCAGGCCCTTGTGTTTGCTCAGGAGGAGCGTGGCGCTGTTCATGTCCTTGCCGCAATTGGCCGAGGCGATGACCTGCTCCTTCTCCTGGATCCAGCCCTCCACCTCCTCCATCTCCTGGAAGAACGCCCAGAGGCAGCGGGAGCCCTCCAGCTCCTCCCGGCGGCACAGGGCCAGCCGGTGAAGCTCCTCCAGGCAGCTGTTGACGTGCTGGACCCGGTTGCAGATCACCTGGGGGTCACAGGGCTGATAACCTGCGAGGAAAGCAGAGAGGCGGGCGTGAGGCCAAGCGTTCGATAGGCCACAAACGGCATCTAACCCTGAAAATTACGAGGTGACAGGGAGAACGTGCAGACTCTGCACGGATAGTGACCGGAATCGAACCTAGGTCCCTGTGAGGCAGTGCTACTGTGCCACCGTGCCACCCACGGGTTCCCTAATGTCCTTTGAGGGAAGGAAATCTGCTGTCCTTCCCCGGTCTGGCCTACATGTGACTCCAGAGCCACAGCAATGGAGTTGACTCTAAACTTGAGACCCCCAGGAAGGTTGGCCTCACTGGCTCCTGGCTGAGGTTCACACTGATTTACATTATTAGTTAAGCTCAATCTCATTGTTTACACTAAAACCAGCTACCTCAGTAGAGTGATCAGGAGCCAACAACGACCGACTGTCTCCTGGCCGCCTTCCCTGGAGTGGGACATCGGAACCCTCATGGCGTGTGGCAGCTCCCTCCCACAGAGGTGGGGTGGAGGGGGTGGGGATGGAGCGGGGGGGAGGGTGAGAGGATTCACTTCCTGGGGACATAAACGTGGCCAAGATTGGAGTTAAAGTTGAGGAAGAGGCCACTCGGCACATGCAATCCCCGCTCCTGTAGCAACTCCATCAAAGATCAGAGAATCACACAGCGCAGAAGAGGCCCTTCAGCCCATCGAGCCTGCACCGACACGCAAGAAACACCTGAACTCCCACCTAACCCCATCTACCAACACTTGGCCCATAGCCCTGAGTGTTATGATGCCAAGTGCTCATCCAGGTACTTTTTAAAGGATGTGAGGCATCCCGTCTCCACCACCCTCCCAAGCAGCGCATTCCAGACCATCACCACCCTCTGGGTAAGGAAACTTTTCCTCACATCCCCCCTAAACCTCCTGCCCCTCACCTTGAACCTATGTCCCCTCATGACTGACCCTTCAACTAAGGAGAACAACTGTTCCCTATCCACTCTGTCCATGCCCCTCATAATCTTGTACACCTCAATCAGGTCGCCCTTCAGTCTTCTCTGTTCCAATGAAAACAGATGTGTCGGGGTGGTGGGGGTCTCAGACAGCTGGCTAACAACTCGTAACTCAACGGAATCTGGAAGCTGTGAGGACAACTGCTGGGACGTCACTGACTCCATTCTGCCCCGATCTCAGATTACACGCACTGACCTTCCAAATGTGTAAACTCCAGGGCCGCCACGTTGAGGCTCTTCACGCGCTCCGCCTGCACCGTCATGTCCGCCTCCAGCAGGCTGTGCTTCTGGAGAAGATCCTCCGCTTCCAACAGGTGTTTCCCCAAATCCTTCCAACACAACAGCATCTGCGGGAAAGACGGAAAAGGCGAGAGCGAGGTCGGGACACAGTTGGGCGAGTGGAGGCGACCCATCGGGACACCGCATTGCACCCCCCCCCTTCCACTCAGAATCTGCACGACTATCTGTGGCTGGCTGCCATTTTGAACGTTTTCCTAAGCCTTTCCTCCGATGTAATTGTCACACTCGCGTCTGTCGAGGGTTCTGAGCACGTGCGGGTTTTGGAGGGCTTTTCAGTCTTGCGAGGGAGTGGCTGGAATCTAATCACCGTCCGCGCCGGCGGGATTTTCCCATCCCGCTGCGGTGAACGGAGATTGGGCTGGCCGCCAAATTCTCCCACCTTGCTGCAGCGGGAACGTGGCGGGAATGGCCGGTAAGGTCGCGCCTGGTGTTCCTACAAACAAAACCTGTTTTGCCAGTGCTCCTGTTTTCATTGTGATTGCTGCTCTGTTGAGTTAGTCTGATTGTTCAGTTGGCTTATTTTATTATATGAAGAAGATCTTTCTTTCAAACAACACATGCGATTACCTTTATCGAAGTCTCAAGTTGCCACACTCCCAATGTAAGATTTTAATGCTTCAGAGGCCAGAGTTACCGAATTAAGCAGTTAACTAGTCATAGAATCCCTACGGTGCAGAAGGAGGCCATTTGGCCCATCGAGCCTGCGCTGACAACAATCCCACCCAGGCCCCTATCCCCGTAACCCCACATATTTACCCTGCTAATCTCCCTGACACTAAGCGGCAATTTAGCACGGCCAATCCACCTAACCTGCACATCTTTGGACACTAAGAAGCAATTAGCACGGTCAATCTACCTAACCTACACATCTTTGGACACTAAAGGGACAATCTAGTATGGCCAATCCCCTTAACCTGCACATCTTTAGACACTAAGGGGCAATTTAGCATGGCCAATCCACCTAACCTGCACATCTTTGGACACTAAGAGGCAATTAGCACGGCCAATCCCCCTAATCTGCACATCTTTGGACACTAAGGGACAATTTAGCACGGCCAATCCCCCTAACTTGCACATCTTTGGACACTAAGGGGCAATTAGCACAGCCAATCCACCAAACCTGAACATCTTTGGACACTAAGGGGCAATTAGCACAGCCAATCCACCAAACCTGAACATCTTTGGACACTAAGGGGCAATTAGCACAGCCAATCCCCCTAACCCGCACATCTTCGGAGCATGGGAGGAAGCCGGAGCACCCGGAGGAAACCCACACAGACACGGGGAGAACGTGCAAACTCTACACAGACAGTGACCCGAGGCCGGAATTGAACCCGGGTCCCTGGCGCTGTGCCACCATGCCACCCGTCATAAGTAATTTAAGATGGTTTATTAAGCTTATTAAGAAATAACAGTCTGGATATGATATATTAAGTAATTAGTCAGAAAATGTATATGACCCATGGCAGCTTCAGATAGCAGTATTCATCACTCTAGCTGAAGTGTTAGGAAAGTCTTCAGTTGATAACATCGATAATAAAATAGGTGGGAAAGCAGGCTGTGATGTGGAGATAAAGAGTTTACAGATGCACATTGACAGGTTGGAGAATGGACCAGAATCTGACAGACGGGGTTTAATGTGGCTAAGTACGAGGTTATTCAAATTGGCCGGAAAAATAAAAGGGCAAATTATTATTTAAATGGGAAGCAGATTTCAAAGTGTGTCTGTGCAGAGGGATCTGGGTGTCCTTGTGCATGAATCTCAGAAAGTGGGTATGCAGGTGCAGAATACAACAAGAAAGGCAAACGGGGGCAGCATGGTAGCACAGTGGTTAGCACTGTTGCTTCACAGCGCCAGGGACCCAGGCTTGGGTCACTGTCTGTGTGGAGTTTGCACATTCTCCCCGTGTCTGCGTGGGTTTCTTCCAGGTGCTCCGGTTTCCTCCCACAGTCTGAAAGACGTGTTGGTTAGGATGCATTGGCCCGAACAGGCGCCGGAGTGCAGCGACTAGGGGAATTTCACAGTAACTTCATTGCAGTGTTAATGTCAGCCTTACTTGTGACTAATAAATAAACTTTACTTTAAATGGAATTTTCACATTTATTGCAAATTGACTGGGTTTTTTTATTCCTTCGTGGTTCAGGAGTGTTGCTGGCTGGCCAGCATTTATTGTAAGAGTTTTAACACCAGGTTAAAGCCCAACAGGTTTAATTGGTAGCAAATACCATTAGCTTTCGGAGAGCCATTAGCTTTCATTTATTGCCCATCCCTAGTTTCCCTTGTTTAGAGGGCAACTGAGAGTCAATCACGTTGCTGTGGCTCTGGAGTCACATGTAGGCCAGTCCGGGTAAGGGCAGCAGATTTCCTTCCCTAAAGGGACATTAGTGAATCAGATGGGTTTTTCCGACAATCGACAATGGTTTCATGGTCATCAGTAGATTCTTAAATCCAGATATTTTATATTGAATTCAAATTCCACCAGCTGCTGTGGCGGGATTCGAACCCGGGTCCCCAGAACATTGGCTGAGTCTCTTGATTAATAGTCTTGCGATAATAACACTAGGCCTTTGCGTCCCCTTAAAGTAAAGAAGTGTTGTTACAATAGTATAAGGCGTTGGCGAGACCACACCTGGCGTATTGTATCCAGGTTTGGTCTCCTTACTTGAGGAAGCACTGGAGGGAATTCAGAGGAAGTTCACCAGGTTGATTCCAGAGCTGAAAGGGCTGTCCTATGAAGAGTGGTTGGATAGCTTGGGCTTGTACACGCTTCAGAAGAATGAGGGGGGGTCTGATTGAGGTACATAAAATGCTAGAGGGATTGATAAGTGGACGTTGAACAGATGTTCCCCCCTGTGGGACAGTCTAGAACATGAGATCATAGATATAGGGCGGGATTTTCCAGCTGCGCTCGCCCCAAAGTTGGAAAATCCTGCCTGAGGTCAACAAACCTCTGCATGGTCCATGTCCCGCCGCTACGATTCCCATGGCGGGCAGGATGGGAAAATTCCCCCCATAGAGTGAGGGTTCAAGAAGAGGGTTGTGAATCTGTGGAACTCACTGCCCCAGACTGCAGTGGAGATAGAATCAACCAATTGGTTCAAGAAAGAGATGGATATGTTTCTGGCGAAAAGCAGGATAAAGGGCGATGGGGAGCAGACAGGGAAGTGGAGTTGAGGTGGGGATTGAGGGGGGATTGAGGGGGAGATTGAGGGGGGATTGAGGGGGGGGGGGGAGGAATATAAATGGGGGGGATGGGGATGTGGGTGGGAACGAAGGGGTGAGTCGGATGGGTTTAAAAAAAAGTTTATTTATTAGTCACAAATAGGCTGACATTAACACTGCAATGAAGTTACTGTGAAAATCCCCTAGTCGCCGCACTCCGGCGCCTGTTCGGCTCAATGCACCTCACCAGCACGTCTGGATGGGGGTTGCGGGGGTGGGGGTGCGGGGAGGTGGGTGGGGGGATAGGGGGACGGTCATGGACAGCGCCCTCCTCACCTGCATCTCCTCCATCCAGTCGATCATGTGGACCATCTCCTGGAAGATTTTCTGCAGGGATAGGTTTAACTCCAGCCGTTCCCGACGTGCGATCAGAGTCTCCTCCAGGAAGCTCCACAGTCGCAGGATGTTATCCTTCTGCGCGGAGATGCGTTTAATGTCGTAGTAACTCTCCGAGTCTAGCTCCAGGGCTAGCTCAGTGATCACCTGCACTCGCTCCTTGTAGGAGGACACGTCAGCCTCGATGGCCTCGTGTTTCTTCATCGCTGCCTCCACCGCAGGGAGGTCGTAGCCAAAGTTATCCTGAGAGAAGAAGCAGAGTTCAGAGACATTAAAGTTTATTTCTCAGTGTCACAAGTAGGCTTACATTGACACTGCAATGAAGTTACTGTGAAAATCCCATCGTTGCCACATTCCAGCACCTGTTCGGGTACACTGAGGGAGAATTTAGCACGGCCAATGCACCCTGACCAGCACGTCTGTCAGACTGTGGGAGGAAACCGGAGCGTCTGGAGGAAACCCACGCAGACACGGGCAGAACGTGCAAACTCCACACAGTCATAGAATCCCTACAGTGCAGAACAAGGCCATTCAGCCCATCGGGTCTGCACCGACCACAATCCCACCCAGGCCCTATTCCCGTAACCCCACATATTTACCCTGCTAATCCCCCTGACACTAAAGGTCAATTTAGCATGGCCAATCCACCTTACCCGCACATCTTTGGAGTGTGGGAGGAAACCGGAGCGCCCGGAGGAAACCCACGCAGACATGGGGAGAACGTGCAGACTCCACACAGATAATGATCCAAGCCAGGAATCGAACCCAGGTCTCTGACGCTGCGAGGCAGCAGTGCTAACCACTGTGCCATCGTGCCGCCCATTGCAGCTTCACCCAACACTTCACATCAGAGCAACAATAACGAAATCACGGCTTCAAGGCGGCTGAATGCCTGGTGCACCTTTGAAACTCCAAAGCAGAAAGAGAAAGACATGGCTTTTTTTATTTATTCATTCCTGAAACATGGGCATCGCTGGCAAGACCAGCATTTATTGCCCATCCCCAACTGAGAAGGTGTTGGTGAGCTACCTTCTTAAACCCCAGTCCAACGCCGGCATCTCCACATCATTCTTAAACCACTGCAGTCCTTGTGGTGCAGGGTACGCCTGTTAGTGAGTGCTGTTAGAGAGGGAGTTCCGGATTTTGACCCAGCGACAGTGAAGGAACTGCCGATATATTTCCAAGTCATGATGTGGAGATGCCGGCGTTGGACTGGGGTAAACACAGTAAGAGTTTTAACAACACCAGGTTAAAGTCCAACAGGTTTATTTGGTAGCAAATACCATTAGCTTTCGGAGCGCTACTCCTTCGTCAGATGGAGTGGAAACCTGCTCTCAAACAGGTTTCAAACCTGCTCTCAAACAGAGACACAAAATCAAGTTACAGAATACTGATTAGAATGCAAATCTCCATAGCCAAACAGGTCTTAAAGATACAGACAATGTGAGTGGAGGAGGGAGCATTAAGCACAGGTTAAAGAGATGTGTATTGTCTCCAGACAGGACAGGAGGCAAGCTGTGGGGGTTACTGATAGTGTGACATAAAGCCAACATCTCGGTCTGTATCTTTAAGACCTGGTTGGTTGTAGGGATTCGCATTCTAATCAGTATTCTGTAACTTGATTTTGTGTCTCTGTGCCCTGTTTGAGGGCACATTTCCACTCCATCTGACGAAGGAGCAGCGCTCCGAAAGCTAATGGTATTTGCTACCAAATAAACCTGTTGGACTTTAACCTGGTGTTGTTAAAACTGTTACGATATATTTCCAAGTCAGGATAGTGAGTGGCTTGGAGGGAAACCTCCAGGTGGTGGTGTTCCCCATGTATCTGCTGACTTTGTCCTTCTAGATTGTAGTGGTCGGGGGAAGATGCTGTCGAGGGATCCTTGGTGAGTTCTTGCAGTGCATCTTGTAGGTGGTACAAAAGGCTGCCACGACATTGATGGTGGAGGGCGTGAATGTTTGTGGATGGGGTGCCAATCAAGCGGGGCTGCTTTGTCCTGGATGGTGTTGAGCTTCTTGAGTGTTGTTGGAGCTGCACCCATCCAGGCAAGTGGAGAGTATTCCATCACACTCCTGACTTGTGCCTTGTAAATGGTGGATGGTCTTTGGGGAAATCAGTCGGTGAGCTACTCACCACAGAATTCCCAGCCTCTGACCTGCTCTTGTAGCCCCAGTATTTATACGGTAGGTCCAGTTCAGTTTCTGGTCCATGGTGACCCTCAGGATGTTGAGAGTGGGGGATTCAGCGAATGCCGTTAGTCTCACCCACCTTCCCCAGTGACAGAGAAGAGTTACCACACTCCCTGATCGGATAATCCCGACTCCACCTTTGATCAGATGAATCTGATCTCATAACCGGTTGGGTCGGAGGCTGGTATTCCACAGTGAGTAATGCACTTCATTGGTTCGACAGCACTGCCCGAACCGACCACCTTCAGAGGTGAATGCTGCCATTGGCACCGACAAAGGAGGGAGCATTGGCGCTATTGGATGGGATAAAATAGATTTAAACAAAGAAAATACACTTCAAAAGGTCAGCAGTGGTGGAAAGGTCACGGCAACGTTGTCCCAGATCACTGAGGGGAGTAAGGCTGGGAATGATGGAGACTCTGACCATGTTCTGACAATCATCTGGGAGGTACACAAAATTATGAGGGTGTAATAAGTCTTCGGAGGCAGAATCCCTTCACCAAAATCCCTTCATTTACAAACTCTAACAGCAGTACACAGAGTCCTAGCCAGTAGCCTCTATCTCCGAGGGTGCCAGAGGAATTGACACAACCCATTAAGTCCAAGGCAAAAACTCCCTGATTGGCCCATCAATTGGGTCCTTAATCAAAGAGCTCATACTTCAGTAGGCCAACCTCAATGGCCTGATTGAAGTCATTACGGAGGGATAGACACGGAGTAATGTTCCCCTTAGAGAGGGATCAATAACCAGGGAGCATTCATAACCAGTGCACTGGAGGAAAAACCTTTTCACCCAGAGGGTGGTGGGAATCTGGAACTCGCTGCCTGAAAGGGTGGTCATAGAGTCATAAAGGTTTACAGCATGGAAACAGGCCCTTCGGCCCAACTTATCCATGCCACCCTTTTTTTTAAAACCCCTAAACTAATCCCAATTGTCCACATTTGGCCCATATCCCTCTATACCCATCGCACCTATGTAACTATCTAAATGCTTTTGAAAAGATAAAATTGTGCCCGCCTCTACTACTACCTCTGGCAGCTTGTTCCAGACAGTCACCACCCTCTGTGTGAAAAAATTGCCCCTCTGGACACTTTTGTATCTCTCCCCTCTCACCTTAAACCTATGCCCTCCAGTTTTAGACTCCCCTGGTCGAGGCGGTAAGCCTCACAACACTTAAGATGCATTTAGATGAGCACTTGAAAAGACATAGCAAACAAGGCTACGGACCAAGTGCTGGGAAATGTTTATTTGTTAGTGTCATAGTTACATTAACACTGCAATGAAGTTACTGTGAAAATCCCCTAGTCGCCACCGGTGCCTGTTCGGGTTACACTGAGGGAGAATTTAGCACGGCCAATGCACCCTAACCAGCACGTCTTTTGGACTGTGGGAGGAAACCGGAGCACCCGGAGGAAACCCACGCAGACACGGGGAGAAAGTGCAGACTCCGCACAGGCAGTGACCCAAGCCAGGAATCGAACCCGGGTCCCTGGCGCTGTGAGGCAGCAGCACTAACCACTGTGCCACCATGGGGAGTCTGGAACCAGAGGGCACAATTTCGAAATAAGGTGGAAGTCATTTAGGACGGAGGTGAGGAGGAATTTCTTCACACAGAGGGAGGTGAATCTTTGGAATTCTCTATTCCAGAGGGTTGTGGAAGCTCCGTCACTGGGTATGGTTAAGGTAGAGATTGATAGATTTCTGATCAATAATAACATAAAGGGATATGGGGATAGTGAGGGTAAAAGGCATTGAAATGTCCGATTGGCCATGATAGTATTCAATGGTGGAGTGGGCTCGATGGGCTGAATGGCCTACTGCTGTTCGTATAACTCTTGAAGGAGAATGTTTTCTCCAGGGCTAAGGGGAAAGAGCAGGGCCGGGTTGGCTCACATTCAGGCCACTGTGGGCTGAACACCCACCTGGGAGATCAGCCGCTGATTCTCATTTAACCAGGTCTCCCGCATCGCCGCCTTGTGATCGAAGCGATGCGCCAACTGCTCCAGCTTCTCCTGGCGAATCAGCTCGTTCCGCAACGCCACCTCCCGCTCGTGTTCCGCCTTCTCCAGCCGCTCCCAGGCCTGGGGGAGAATTAAAACCATCAGATATTAGCACAACAGGTGGCGACCTCACAACCTAGAGAGAGAGAGAGTGAGAGAGAGAGAGAGACAGAGAGAGAGTGAGAAAGAGAGACAGAGAGAGAGAGAGAGAGACAGAGAGAGAGACAGAGTGAGAGAGAGAGAGAGAGACAGAGAGAGAAAGAGAGAGAGTGAGTGAGAGAGACAGAGTGAGAGACAGAGAGAGACAGAGTGAGAGAGAGACAGAGAGAGAGAGAGTGAGAAAGAGAGACAGAGAGAGAGAGAGAGAGAGACAGAGAGAGAGAGACAGAGAAAGAGAGAGACAGAGAGAGAAAGAGAGAGAGAGTGAGTGAGAGAGACAGAGTGAGAGAGAGACAGAGAGAGAGAGACAGAGTGAGAGAGAGAGACAGTGAGAGAGAGAGAGACAGAGAGAGAGAGACAGAGAGAGAGAGAGTGAGACAGAGTGAGAGAGAGAGAGACAGAGTGAGAGAGAGAGACAGAGTGAGAAAGAGAGACAGAGAGAGAGAGTGACAGAGTGAGAGAGACAGAGTGAGAGAGACAGAGAGACAGAGTGAGAGGCACACACACACATACACACACAGAGAGACGAGAGAGAGACAGAGTGAGAGATGAGACAGAGTGAGAGAGAGACAGAGTGAGAGAGAGACAGAGTGAGAGAGAGACAGAGACAGAGTGAGAGAAAGAGAGACAGAGAGAGAGAGAGAGACAGTGTGTGTGTGAGAGAGAGAGAGAGAGACAGTGTATCTCTCCCCTCTCACCTTAAACCTATGCCCTCTAGTTTTAGACTCCCCTACCTTTGGGAAAAGATATTGACTATCTAGCTGATCTATGCCCCTCATTATTTTATAGATCTCTTAGATCAACCCTTAGCCTCCTACGCTCCAGTGAAAAAAGTCCCAGTCTATCCAGCCTCTCCTTATAACTCAAACCATCAAGTACCGGTAGCATCCTAGTAAATCTTTTCTGCACTTTTTCGAGTTTAATAATATCTTTTCTTTAATAGGGTGACCAGAACTGTACACAGTATTCCAAGTGTGGCCTTACCAATGTCTTGTACAACTTCGATGTATTCAATGCTCTGATCAATGTTCTGAGTATACTGTGTTATGTTTAATTCTTGTAATTGGTAAAAGTTATGCTAATTCTTTTTGTTATATTCCAACTGTGTTCTTAAATAAACTTTGTTTGATAAAAGCTTCCTAGTGAGTCACTTTAATCATACCTGGAGTGAAACATCTTATCCTCGCCAATACCAAAATCAAATGAGAAACTTAGGGTCTAGGCTAACTTGGAGTTCCTGGCCTGGATCTTAACAATAGACTCATTTTATTTCACAACAATAGACGTTAGACTGACTGTCCTATAATTGCATGGTTTGCCCATTGGGACAGCACGGTGGCACGGTGGTTAGCACTGCTGCCTCACAGCGCCAGGGACCCGGGTTCGATTCCCAGCTCGGGTTACTGTCTGTGTGGAGTCTGCACGTTCTCCCCGTGTCTGCGTGGGTTTCCTCGGGGGGCGCCGGTTTCCTCCCACATTCTGAAAGACGTGCTGGTTACCTGAATTGACCAGAACAGGCGCCGGAGTGTGGCGACTAGGCGACTGTCACAGTAACTTCATTGCAGTGTCAATGTAAGCCTTACTTGTGACTAATAAATAAACTTTAAAACTTTTTAATCTCAATTTTCCTAAATAGTGGATTGGTGTGTGCAATTTTCCAAACTACCAGAATGGTCCGTGAGTCGTAAGAACATGTGAGTGTTGTAATTAGGACATCTTCAACAATCTCACCCACTTCAATATATAACCCTGGAGTGGAAATCATCTGCATACGGGCGGCACGGTAGCACAGTGGTTAGCACTGCTGCTTCACAGCTCCAGGGACCTGTGTTCAATTCCTGGCTTGGGTCACTGTCTGTGTGGAGTTTGCACATTCTCCTCGTGTCTGCGTGGGTTTCCTCCGGGTGCTCCGGTTTCCTCCCACAGTCCAAAGATGTGCGGGTTAGGTTGATTGGCCATGATAAAATTGCCCTTAGTGTCCTGGGATGCGTAGGTTAGAGGGACTAGTGGGTAAATATATGGGGGTAGGGCCTGGGTGGGATTGTGGTCGGTGCAGATTCGATGGGCCGAATGGACTCTTTCTGTGCTGTAGGGATTCTAAGATTCTAAGAAGCCCTACAGTGCAGAAGTTGGTCATTCGGCCCATCGAGTCTGCACCAATAACAATCCCACGCAGGTCCTATCCCTGTAACCCCACATATTTACCCTGTTAATCCCCCTGACACTAGGGGGCAATTTAGCCAAACCACATAATCTACACATCTTTGGATATGAAGGAGCAATTTAGCTTGGCCAATCCGCCTAACCAGCACAACTTTGGACTGTGGGAGGAAATCGGAGCACCCGGAGGAGACCCACGCAGACACGGGGAGAACGTGCAGACTCCACACAGACAGTGACCCGAGGCTGGAATCGAACCCAGGTCCCTGGAGCGTGAGGCAGCTGTGCTAACCACTGTGCTACCCACCTTGATCCTGATGAGTTGATTTGATTTTCTAGATGACGATGATGTTCAATTGTTAACGGTAATTTTGGGGAGGCCCCATCTATTATTAGCTTGCTAGCAATGTTTTTTATGCTACCACTTCCTCTATGGTAGAGACTGCTGCTAATAACTCAGCACTGTAGAGAATTATACGGACTCAAGACATTGACAATGCTTCTCTCTCCACAGATGCCGCCAGACTTGCTTTCTTCCAACTTTTTCAGTTTTGATTCCAGATTTCCAGAATCCACAGTAATTTGCTTTGATGGTCAGCACAGTGGTTAGCCCTGCTGCCTCACAGCGCAAGGGACCTGGGTTCAATTTCAACCTTGGGTGACTGTGGAATTTGCACGTTCTCCCCGTGTCTGCGTGGGTTTCCTCCGGGTGCACCGGTTTCCTCCCACACTCCATAGATGTGCAGGTTAGATGTGTGGGGTTAAGGGGATAGGATGAAGGAGTGGGCATCCTTTGGAAGAGCAAGAAGTCTCACAACACCATGTTGAGTTGTGAGCTGGTGTTGTCCATTAGATTTAAAGTCCATTAGGTTTAATGGACCATTCGGTTTATTTGGTAGCACCAGCTTTCGGAGCACTGCTCCTTCTTCAGATGAGTGAAGTGTTTTGTTCACAAACAGGGCATACATAGATGCAGACTCAATTTACAAGAGAATGGTTGGAATGCGAATCTTTGAAGGTTATCAAGTCTTAAAGGTACAGACAATGTGAATGGAGAGAGGGTTAAGCACAGGTTAAGGAGATGTGTATTGTCTCCAGCCAGGACAGTTAGTGAGATTTTGCAAGCCCAGGCAAGTTGTGGGGGTTACAGATAGTGTGACATGAACCCAAGATCCCGGTTGAGGTCGTCCTCACGTGTGCGGAACTTGGCTATCAGTCTCTGCTCAGCGACTCTGCGTTGTCGTGTGTCGTGAAGGCAGCCTTGGAGAACGCTTACCCGAAGATCAGAGGCTGAATGCCTGTGACCACTGAAGTGTTCCCCGGCTGGAAGAGAACACTCTTGCCTGGTGATTGTCGAGCGGTGTTCATTCATCCGTTGTCGTAGCGTCTGCATAGTTTCCCCAATGTACCATGCCTCGGGACATCCTTTCCTGCAGCGTATCAGGTAGACAACGTTGGCCGAGTTGCAAGAGTATGTACCGTGTACCTGGTGGATGGTGTTCTCACGTAAGATGATGGCATCCGTGTCGATGATCCGGCACGTCTTGCAGAGGTTGCTGTGGCAGGGTTGTGTGGTGCCGTGGTCACTGTTCTCCTGAAGGCTGGGTAGTTTGCTGCAGACAATGGTCTGTTTGAGGTTGTGCGGTTGTTTGAAGGCAAGAAGTGGGGGCGTGGGGATGGCCTTGGCGAGATGTTCGTCTTCATCAATGACATGTTGAAGGCTCAGGAGAAGATGCCGTAGCTTCTCCGCTCCGGGGAAGTACTGGACGACGAAGGGTACTCTGTCCACCGTGTCCCGTGTTTGTCTTCTGAGGAGGTCGGTGCGGTTTTTCGCTGTGGCGCATCGGAACTGTCGATCGATGAGTCGAGCACCATATCCTGTTCTACATCGATGACATATTGAAGGCTCCGGAGAAGATGTCGTAGCTTCTCCGCATCTGTAGGTGTCTGTTGCGATCCTCCTCATCTGAGCAGATCCTGTGTATTCGGAGAGCGTGTCCGTAGGGGATGGCTTCTTTAACGTGTTTAGGGTGGAAGCTGGAGAAGTGGAGCATCGTGAGGTTATCCGTGGGCTTGCGGTACAGTGAAGTGCTGAGGTGACCGTCCTTGATGGAGATGCGTGTGTCCAAGAATGCAAACGATTCTGAAGAGAAGTCCGTGGTGAGTCTGATGGTGGGATGGAACTTGATGTCATCATATAGTTGTTTCATTGTCCAGCACTCCTCCAGAGCGGAGAAGCTACGACATCTTCTCCGGAGCCTTCAATATGTCATCGATGAAGACAAGCATCTCGCCAAGGCCATCCCCACACCTCCACTTCTTGCCTTTAAACAACCGCATAACCTCAAACAGACCATTGCCCGCAGCAAACTACCCAGCCTTCAGGAGAACAGTGACCACGACACCACACAACCGTGCCACAGCAACCTCTGCAAGACGTGCCGGATCATCGACACAGATGTCATCATCTCACGTGAGAACACCATCCACCAGGTACACAGTACATACTCTTGCGACTCAGCCAACATTGTGTACCTGATACGCTGCAGGAAAGGATGTCCTGAGGCATGGTACATTGGGGAGACCATGCAGACGCTACGACAACGGATGAATGAACACCGCTCGACAATCACCAGGCAAGACTGTTCTCTTCCTGTTGGGGAACACTTCAGCGGTCACGGGCATTCAGCCTCTGATCTTCAGGTAAGCGTTCTCCAAGGCAGCCTTCATGACACATGACAATGCAGAATTGCCGAGCAAAAACTGATAGCCAAGTTCCGCACACATGAGGATGGCCTCAACTGGGTTCATGTCACACTATCTGTAACCCCTACGACTTGCCTGGACTTGCAAAATCTCACTAACTGTCCTGACTGGAGACAATACACATCTCTTTAACCTGTGCTTAACCCTCTCTCCACTCACATTGTCTGTACCTTTAAGACTTGATTACCTGTAAAGGCTCACATTCCAACCATTATCTTGTAAATTGAGTTTGTGTCTATATATGCCCTGTTTGTGAACACAACTCCCACTCACCTGAAGAAGGAGTGACACTCCGAAAGCTTGTGCTACCAAATAAGCCTGTTGGACTTTAACCTGGTGTTGTGACACTTCTTACTGTGCCCACCCCAGTCCAACGCCGGCATCTCCACATCACTCCTTTTGAAGAGTCAGCGCAGGTTTGATGGGCCGAATGGCCTCTTTCTGCACTGTAGGGATTGTATGGATTCTAGTTATTTAGCATGGCCACCATTTCTTTATATTAATTGACAATAGCACATTTTTTAAAAAGAGCTCCACATTGCACCTGATCACTCTCTTTTACCCAATCGAACGGGACAAATGCTTTGTGCTAATTTCGACATCTCGTGGTTTTAATACTCCCTTTTTAGAACGGTGTTTTATCACCATTTACTCATCTTTCAGACTGCTCAGCAGAATCTTTGGACTCAGCACACCTTTGGACTGTGGGAGGAAACCGGAGCACCCGGAGGAAACCCGCGCAGACACGGGGAGAACGTGCAAACTCTACACAGACAGTCACCGAGGTGGGCGGCACGGTGGCACAGCGGTTAGCATAGCGCCAGAGACCCAGGTTCAATTCCCGGCTCGGGTCACTGTCTGTGTGGAGTTTGCACATTCTCCCCGTGTCTGCGTGGGTTTCCTCCGGGTGCTCCGGTTTCCTCCCACAGTCCGAAAGATGTGCGGGTTAGGTGAATTGGCCATGCTAAATTGCCTTAGTGTTGGGGGACTAGTTAGGGTAAATGCATGGGGTTATGGGGATAGGGCCTGGGTGGGATTGCAGTCGGTGCAGACTTGATGGGCCGAATGGCCTCCTTCTGCACTGTAGGGACTCTATAATTCTATGAACCTGCGCTATTTTTGAATTTTTATAGGCTGATTTTTTAGTTTTATGCCGTCTTATGTCTTTAGTTGTCTGTGCCTGAGTGTTTTGGCAAGTCTATGTATAAACTGGCTGTGGTGGTGATGGCACAGGGGTATTCTCACTGGGTTAGTCATGTTCTGGGGACCTGGGCTCGAATCCCACCACAGCAGATGGTGGAATTTAGAAACAGAGAAACTAGAAGCAGGAGTAGGCCATTCAGCCCTTCAACCTCTGCCATTCATTTTGATGTTGGCTGATCATCGAATTCAATATCCTGATCCCCCTTTCCTCCCATATCCCTCGATCCCTTTAGCCCCAAGTGTGAAATCTAATTTCTTCTTGAAATCATACAACGTTTTGGCCTCAGCTACTTTCTGTGGTAGTGAATTCCACACATTCGCCACCCTCTGGGTGAAGAAATTTCCCCTCACCTCAGTTGACTCATAGAATCCCTACAGTGCAGAAGGAGGCCATTCGGCCCATCAAGCCTGCACCGACAACAATCCCACCCAGGCCCTAACCCCGTAACCCAAAGTATTTTACGCACTAATCCCCCTGATACCGAGGGGCAATATAGCATGGCCAATCCACCTAGCTTGCATATCTTTGGACTGCGGGAGGAAACCGGAGCACCTGGAGGAAACAGACATGGACACGGGTAGAACGTGTTCACTCCACACAGACAGTGACCCAAGGCCGGAATTGAACCTGGGTCCCTGGCGCTGTGAGGCAGCAGCGCTAACCACTGTGACTCCGTGACGCCCCTTATAAAAGTTTTACCCCTTATCCTCAAACTATGACCCCCTAGTTCTGGATTCCCCCATCATTGGGAACATTCTGAATCTACCCTGTCTAAGCCTGTTAGAATTTTATAAGTTTCTATGAGATTTGAATTCAATTTTTAAAAAACTGGCATGAAAAATCTAATGAGTTAGATTTACATTTAGAGGTATTGCTATGGAGAATGCACCAGTTGATGGTGATTGACAGTTAACAGCCAAGCATTGTTTGTGACCGTGGAGTCATTGTCATAAAAACATACCTACATGTGACTACATGTGACTCCAGATCCACAGTAATGTGGTTGACTCCAAAATGGCATAGCAAGTCACTCAATGGGTAATAAAATGCTCTCCTACCCAGTGAGGCACACATGCCATGGATGGATTTGTGTTAACAATCGTATTAAAGTTATTTTTTGAACTGCTCCCACTGTTCTTCTATCGTTGCAGCCATTATGTGGAGACTCATTCTTCAAATTCAAAGAGCAACATGTTGGGAGCCAGGTCACTGAGGAAAACCTTACAGTTCCTGTAGGTAGCAGTACGGCTGAAAAGAAGACCTTTTGTCGAGGCTTTTGCGATTTGCATTCATCAGGACAATCACAAGAATGCCAGTGTAAAGGGAAACGGTAACTTCATGCTGTATGAAAACAGGGTGCTGATTGGTTGGTCTGACTGATAGAGGTGTTGCCAGGAAGAATGCACCAGTTGATAGTGACTGACAGTTAACCGCCAAGCATTGTTTGAAATCTAAACCACCGCAGGTTGACTCCGATTGCTCAAAGCATTGGCCTGAGGAATGAACCAGCGAAGGGTTGTCACTTATTTTATTTTGCTGAAACAGGTGCAATGTGTGAACGTGTTCTTTCTGTCTGCAAGCAACAGGGCTCTGCGTGTTGGTACATGTAACTTCCAGTACACGCAAATGCGTCACACCACACTTCGACTGACAATCTTAAGTTGGTTGTTGGCATAATTTTTAGTGCACTGAGGATTATTTAGCAAACATCCAATCACAGAATCAGATCTAAACATTGGACCTTGTGGAAATGAGAAGCTTCAACAAAATGTCTCTGGACAGCAATGCTCAAGTTCAGTTCGACCAAATGAATATTGGCAGATAACAGTTTAAAGTTTATTTATTACTGTCACAAGTAACTCTGCAATGAAGTTACTGTGAAAATCCTCCAGTCACCACATTCCGGCGCCTGTTCAGGGACACTGAGGGAGAATTTAGCACGGCCAATCCATCTAACCAGCACGTCTTTCGGAGGAAACCGGAGCACCCGGAGGAAACCCACGCAGACACGGGGAGAACGTGTAGACTCCCGCACAGACAGTGACCCAAGCCGGGAATCGAACCCGGGTCCCTGGCGCTGTGAGGCAGCAGTGCGAACCACTGCGCCACCGACGGGGGTCAGTGGACCCTCAGCGCCCTCAAGGCACTGATAAAGAAGCTGAGAGCAGCCAACAGTCACCCACACACTCACCCTGTTGATGTCAGAGATCAGCTTGCCTTCGTGCGGAATGTAAAGCTTTTGGTTGTTGGCTCGCAGTTTGCTCTGGATGGTGAACAGCAGAACCTCTAAGTTGCCCTTCTCCTCGAACCTGGATACATAACAACAAGGTACATTGATATAGCGCCCTCAACGTAATAGAATGTCGCTAGGTGCTCCAGAGGGACATTATAAAGCAAAATATGACACAGAAGGCGATATCAGGCAGGAATCTCCCAGACGCACCTGCCCCAAGACCAGAAACTCCCCACCCAAGCTCAGTGGACCTTTAAATTGTCTACTGAATTTTCTGTCTCGTCCGCTACGATTCCCACGGTGGACAAGACGGGTTTTCGGCCATTAGGTCAGATGACCTAATGGCCGAAATTTGAATTCAATTTGAATTCATTAAAAAAATCTGGAGTTGAAAGTCTAATAATGGTGAGCTTGGAACCATTGTTGTAAAAAACCCATCTGGTTCATTAATGTCCTTTAGGAAAGGAAATCCGCCGTCCTTACCCGGTCTGGCCTACATGCTGTTCATCCTGAAAGAACTCTTCCAGTGCAGACAATAAAAACATGACAAAACTTACTCCAACTTATAAGTCAAAGAAAAGGTTGAATAAAGAAACTTCATTACTCCAAACTTGAGGCCTCACCCTGGGCCAATCCAAGCCAAATATCAATTCCCAACAGGTTCTTATTTAGACTGAGTCAGCTGATCATCACATCATTCTGTCATTGGTTACACGGTTCACTGGGTCAGCTGACCTTGCAGCCAATCAGACCGCCCCGTCTTTCAAACCGCCTCACAAATGCAAATGGTGGCCAAGTGGGTAACGAGAGGTTGGAGATGTGACTCAAAGTGTGGCAAGGCAGCCATGTTTTTTGAGGACTTTGTAAGTTGGAGAACGAGGTGGAGGAGTAGGAAGCTGGAGGAAGGATTAGAGTATAGGAAGAGAGGTGTTTCACTGCAATTATATAGGGCGTTGGTGAGGCCACACCTGGAGTATTGTGTACAGTTTTGGTGTCCTTATCTGAGGAAGGATGTCCTTGTTATAGAAGGAGTGCAGCGAAGGTTTACCAGGGTGATTCCTGGGATGGCAGGTCTGTCATATGAGGAGAGGCTAGGTCGGTTAGGATTATATTCACTGGAGTTTAGAAGAGCGAGAAGGGACCTCATAGAAATTTATAACATTCACACAGGGTTAGACAGGGTAGATTCAGAAAGAATGTCCCTGATGGTGGGACTAGGGGTCGTAGTTTGAGAATAAGAGGTAAACCTTTTAGGACTGAGGTGAGGAGAAAGTTCTTCACCCAGAGGGTGGTGAATGTGTGGAATTCACTACCACTGAAAGTAGTTGAGGCCAAAATGTCTAATTTCAAGAAGAAATTAGATTTTGTTCTTAGGGCTAAAGGGATCAAGGGATTATGGGGGGAAGGCGGTATCAGGTTATTGAATTTGATGATCAGCCGTGATCAAAATGAAGGCGGAGCAGACTCGAAGGGCCGAATGGCCTACTCATGCTTCTAGTTTTTAGTTTCTAAGGTTCCGGGGGTAAGGACTCTATAACTGGCGCAACCGTCAATCCCATGTGGAGACATCATGTAGCCTAGGGTCCAGGCAGCAATGGCGGGCGAGTGGGGAGTTTGTCCAGAAGGTTGGAATCAGAGGATTGACCCGGAGATTCCACCGTCCTGACTTGACCAGTATCAACTCGATGGGCGGAATTCCCCCCTGGTTTGACCACAGGATCAGTTATTAATTCTGGGGACAAGCTAATTTGTACATGCGGACAGGTAGTGGGAGTCAACAGCGCAGGCCTCAACCCAAACCCTTTGAGACAACAAACACACTGAGGTATGAGGAGAGATTGAACAGCTTGGGCTTATAGTCGCCGGAGTTTGGAAGGATGAGAGGGAATCTGATCGAGGGATATAAAATACTAAAAGGGATTGAGAAAATAAACAGAGACCAAATGTTTCCTCTTCATAGAAACCCTACAGTGCAGAAGGAGGCCATTCGGCCCATCGAGTCTGCACCGACCACAATCCCACCCAGGCCCTACCCCCACTTGTGGGGCAATCTCGAGCAAGAGTTCATAGGTATAAGTTGAGAGGCGGTAGATTCAAAACTGAGATGAGGAGGAACTACTTCTCGCAGAGGGTGGTGAATTTGTGGAACTCACTGCCCCATAGCGCGGTGGAGTCTGAATCATTGAATGGTTTCAAGAAGGAGATGGATATATTTCTGATAAAAAAGGGATAAGGGGATATGGAGAACAGGTGGGGAGGTGAATTTGAGACCAGGGAGAGATCAGCCATGATCTGACTGAATGGCGGAGCAAGCTCGAAGGGCTGAATTTACCTACTTCTGCTCCTAATCCCTCTGTTCCTCCATCCCACATTGTTCATAGAAACCCTACAATGCAGAAAGAGGCCATTTGGCCCATCGAGTCTGCACCGACCACAGTGCCACCCAGGCCCTATTCCCGTAAGCCCCTATTACCCTAGATAATCCCCTGACACTAAGGGGCAATTTAGTACAGCCAATCCACCTAACCTGCACATCTGTGGACTGTGGGAAGAAACCGGAGCACCTGGAAGAAACCCACACAGACATGGGGAGAACGTGCAAACTCTGCACAGACAGTGACCCGAGGCCGGAATTGAACCCGGGTCCCTGGCGCTGGGAGGCAGCACCACTAACCATTGTGCCACCGTGCCGCTGTTGCCACAGGACCTGTCAACAGTTGGTAGAGAAACTCAATGCACGGGACAGGCATCATCACATTGAATGATGGAGCAGACACGATGGGCAGAATGGCCTATTTCTGCTCCTATGTCTTATGGTCTTAAGGTCTCGGCTATCAATCATGACCAGATGTCTTCAAAGGACACAGGGATAGGCAGACCAGTCTTCGACGGAGATGACTCCCACTGAAAGGTTTCCAGAATGTAAATGAAAAGAAAGTGTTGGGAATATCTGATCTGCCAACAAACCTTTGGAGGAGCGAGAGGGTCAGAGTGAGTCATGCACATCTCACTAAGTCGGATGGAGGGACAGGCTGGAAGGAGATAATTAAACAAGGACAGGTTAATGTATCGAGAGCCTGCAGGGAGTAGGAGTCAGTGAGCACAGGGGTATTGGTCATCTGGAACACTACACAAGCAAACAAGTTAGAGTTTATGGAGTGCAGTAGGTGGTGAAAGCTTGAAGTTGCTGCTGAACTCCAGTCAGTGAGGCACTGTCTTTATACAGAAACAGATACACATTTGTACCAGGCAGGCCATCGGCAACAAGACACAATCTAACCATCACCCCTTGATATTCAATGGCATTCCCATCGCTGAATCCCCCACTATCATCATCCTGGGGGCTACCATTGACCAGAGACTGAACTGGACAAACCGTATCAATACAGCGACTGCAACAGCAGGTCAGAGGCTGGGAGTCCTGCGGTGAGTAATTCACCTCCTGACTCCCCAAAGCCTGTCCACCATCTACAAGGCACAAGTCAGGAGTGTGATGGAATACTCCCCACTTGCCTGGATGAGTGCGGCTCCAACAACAGTCAAGAAGCTCGACACCATCCAGGACAAAGCAGCCCCGCTTGATTGGCACCCCATCCACAAACATTCACTCCCTCCACCACCGACGCTCAGTAGCAGCAGTGTGTACCATCTACAAGATGCACTGCAGCAACTCACCAAGGCTCCTAAGACAATACCTTCCAAACACACGACCACTTCTATCTAGAAGGACAAGGGCAGCAGATACCTGGGAACACCAACACCTGGAGATTCCCCTCCAAACCACTCACCACCCTGACGTGGAAATATATCGCCATTCCTTCACTGTCGTTGGGTCAAAACCCTGGAATTCCCTCCCAAGCAGCAGTGTGGGTGTACCTACACCTCATGGACTGCAGCGGTTCACTTTCTCAAGGGACAATGGGCAATAAATGCTGGTCTAGCCAACAACACCAACATCCTATGATCGCACGCAAAGAAAACTCTCCATTTATGGCCATAGAATGCATAACATCCCGACAGTGCAGAATGAGGTCAATCGGCCCAACGAGTCTGCACCGACTCTCTGACAGACCCAGCCCTCTCACCCACCCTATCGCCCTAATCCCACACATTTACTTGGGCCAATCCCCCTAACCTGCACATCTTTGGACACTAAGGGGCAATTTAGCATGGCCAATCCACCTAACCTGCACATCTTTGGACACTAAGGAACAATTTAGCATGGCCAATCCAGCTAACCTACACATCTTTGGACACTAAGGAACAATTTAGCATGGCCAATCCACCTAACCTACACATCTTTGGACACTAAGGAACAATTTAGCATGGCCAATCCACCTAACCTACACATCTTTGGACACTAAGGAACAATTTAGCATGGCCAATCCACCTAACCTACACATCTTTGGAGTGTGGGAGGAAACTGGAGCACCCGGAGGAAATCCATGCAGACACACTCTGTCCATGTACAGTTGGAAACCCTGTGCCTGTGATGATAAGCCGTATCTGGATTTGCCCCCATACAGTGCTTACTTTAAAGGTTTCTCCACAGTGCAGTAGGTGGTGAAAGCTTGAAGTTGCTGCTGAACTCCAGTCAGTGAGTTTGCAAATCGCTGATTGCTGATCAGGGCGATAGTTTTTTCAATCCATTCGAGCAGTTCAGATGCCAGCGTTTCATATCTCGCAATAATCTGTTCAATCTCCAGAGCTTTGTCCAAGACCTGGCAGAGAGAGAGAGAGAAAAAAGAGAGAGAGAAGGACGGATTGAGAGAGGGTACAACAGACAGACAGAGGGAGAGAGGGAAAGAGAGAGCAAGACAGAGTTAGAAGGCTGGATTTTGGCTATCAGGGCCAGTAGCTCAAGTCGGCAAATTTCTCGGTTAAAAGTACCCTAAATCATGAATTTTCTGGGGGGGGGGTTGGTGGAGGTGGTGGGTGCAGGATAAAGTTGGGGCATCCCAGTTGTTATAGAAAACTTTAGACCCTCTAGTCCCCAGTCCCACCACTTCACCAACCTCCCATGGCACCGCTTGCCAACTCAACCCACATGCACTATGGGCAGCCCTCAGGGACCATGTGGAGATGAAAAATAAGTATAAGCATGCGAAAATCTAATACAGCTCTCACTGTGCAGATTCGATACACTATGCAGGCTCCCATTCATTAAAGCATTTAAGTCTCCACAAGTTGTTAATCCATCATAAAAACAAACTTCTCTGCATATCCCTAATCCCTTAATAGCGTATTTAATGCGTCAATCAGTCAGGGGCAGTGAGTTGGCTGTGAAGGCGGCTGGGCCAATCAGGAGGGGGGATTTAAAGGAGGTATTGATGAACCCCTCTGGGCCTGCCTGGCAGGAGGCTGTGACGAGAGATGGGACGGGCTCCACGCACGGCAGGCAGAGGGGTAGGGGGTGCTCTGACATTGGGAGAATCACCTCAAACAGGGTTCTTCGGTGGCATAATGTGGTGTTGGAGTGGGCGGCTGGATTTCGTCCCTGTTTGTCACTGGGATGTTCCCCCCGGGGGCGCAGGGGGTGGGGGTGCATGAATTTCACATTGCTCCACTACCCCATTCCCCAAATTCCCCCCTCCCACACATTCCTCCCCCTCCCCCCCACATCACCCCCTCCCCCCCCCATATTCCCCCCTCCCTCCACCAACCCCACATTCCCCCGCTCCTCCACCAACACTTCCAACCCCATCCCCAGTGGGTGCTGAGAATATTCGGATCATTGGGACACATACACACACACAAACACACACACACACACACACACACACACAGCCACGGTGAGACACTGAGGGGTAAAGGCAAAGTCACTGACAGCGTGGCGGATAGAGAGAGTGCGAGAAATGCTGAAACAGACTGAGAGACGAAGATAGATAGTAAACAAGAGGAGAGACAGGAACAGAAGCCAGACAGCGAGAGAGAGAGCGAGGGAGAGGGAGAGATAGATAGTAAGATGCATATGGAGGGAGTGAAATGAAACAATAAGAAAAAGAGAGCGAGAAAGAGGGAGAGAAAGGGAAAGCAAGATCGATAGAGGGATATGGAGAATGAGTGAGAAACACCCACAAAGGCAGAACAGAATAACTGAAGACTGAGAGGGGACTGAGATGCAAGACTATGAAGACTACAAGAGACCAGACAGTGGGTGTGGGATAAAGACGCAACTCTGGGATCGAGAAAATAACTGTGTGAGAATGCTGTGTGGAGGCTTTGGAGAGAGTACAGAAAAGGTTCACCAGGATGTTGCCTGGCATCGAGGGTATTAGCTATGAGGAGAGATTGAATAAGTACAAAAATTGGTCAAAAAAATGAGAGACAGAATAAGGGTGGCATAGTGGTTAGCACTGCTGCCTCACAGCGCCAGGGACCTGGATTTGATTCCCAGCTCGGGTCACTGTGCAGAGTCTGCACATTCTCCCCGTGTCTGCGTGGGTTTCCTCCGGGTGCTCCGGTTTCCTCCCACACTCCAAAGATGTGCAGGTCAGGTGGATTGGCCATTGTAAATTGCCACTTAGTGTCCAAAGATGTGTACATTAAGGGGGAGGCGATGGCCTAGTGGTATTATCGCTCGACTATTAATCCAGAAACTCAGCTAATGTTCTGGGGACCCGGGTTCAAATCCCGCCACGGCAGCTGGTGGAATTTGAATTCAATAAATAAAATCTGGAATTAAGAATCTACTGATGACCATGAAACCATTGTCGATTGTGGGAAAAACCCATCTGGTTCACTAATGTCCCTTTAGGGAAGGAAATCTGCCATCCTTACCAGGTCCGGCTTACATGTGGCTCCAGGTTAACTCTCAACTGCCCGCCAAGAGCAATTAGGGATGGGCAATAAATGCTGGCCAGGCAGTGACACCCACATCCCACAAAATGAATTTTTAAAAATGTTAGTCGGATTGGCCATGTTAAATTGCCCCTTAGAGTCCAAAGATGTGCAGGTTAGGTGGATTGGCCATGCTAAATTGCCCCTTAGTGTCCAAAGATGTGCAGGTTAGGTGGATTGGCCATGTTAAATTGCCCCTTAGTGTCCAAAGATGTGCAGGTTGGGTGGATTGGCCATGTTAAATTGCCCCTTAGTGTCCAAAGATGTGCAGGTTGGGTGGATTGGCCATGTTAAATTGCCCCTTAGTGTCCAAAGATGTGCAGGTTGGGTGGATTGGCCATGTTAAATTGCCCCTTAGTGTCCAAAGATGTGCAAGTTGGGTGGATTGGCCATGTTAAATTGCCCCTTCGTGTCCAAAGATGTGCAGGTTGGGTGGATTGGCCATGTTAAATTGCCCCTTAGAGTTCAAAGATGTGTAGGTTAGATAGATTGGCCATGTTAAATGTGTGTGATTACGGGGATAGGGCAGAGGAAAGGGCCTGGGTAAGCTGCTCTTTCAGAGAGTCGGTGCAGAACTGATGGCCGAATGGCCTCCTTGTGAACTGCAGGGATTCTACGATTCTGTGATAAGCGTTGGCGAGAGGGCAAGATGGATAGGCAGACAGAAAATGAAAGACAGCAAAACACAACAAGGGAAAAGGAGTTAGACAATCGGGGAAATGTCAGCGTGCGATTGCGCAGAGAGATTTCAGAGTGGGGAGAAAAGCTCGATTAAGCTCGATAAATCTGGAAACATAGAAACTAGAAGCAGGCCCTTCGAACCTGCTCTGCCATTCATTCTGACCATGGCTGATCATCAAATTCAATATCCTGGTCCCCCCCTTCCCCCCCATATCCCTTGATCCCTTTAGCTCCAAGAGCTATATCTAATTTCTTCTTGAAATCACACAACGTTTTGGCCTCAGCTGCTTTCGATGGTAGTGAATTCCACGGATCTGTGAATGAAACAAAGAGAAAAAAGGGGAAAGAGTTTCGTTTGGAGGGATAGAAGAGGATAAACAAAGAGGAGTCAAAGAAGAGGGGGAGGATGAGGAGATAGAGAGAGAGAGAGAGATAGGGAGGGAAGACGGACATGGAAAGAGAGAGCAAGGAGTCGGAAATAAAGAGAACAGAAATACTGTGAGTGATATGAAGACTACAAGAGACCAGACAGTGGGATAAAGACGCAACTCTGGGATCGAGAAAATAACTGTGTGAGGAGGCTTCGGAGAGAGTACGGAAAAGGTTCACCAGGATGTTGCCTGGTATGGAGGGTATTAGTTATGAGGAGAGATTGGGTAAACTGGGATTGTTCTCCCTGGAAAGACAGAGGCTGAGGGGCAACCTAATAGAAGTTTATAAAATTATGAGGGGTGTGGATAGGGTGAACAGTTGGAAGCTTTTTCCCAGGGCAGAAATGACAATACAATGGGGCATAAGGTATTAGTTCAGTGGAGATTTGCTTTGGCAGATAAGGCAAAGGAGAATCCAAAGAGCTTCTACAAATACATAAAGGGCAAAAGAGTAACTAGGGAGAGAGAACAAAGAACAAAGAACAATACAGCACAGGAACAGGCCCTTCGGCCCTCCAAGCCCGCACCACTCCCTGGTCCAAACTAGACCATTCTTTTGTATCCCTCCATTCCCACTCCGTTCATGTGGCTATCTAGATAAGTCTTAAACGTTCCCAGTGTGTCCGCCTCCACCACCTTGCCCGGCAACGCATTCCAGGCCCCCACCACCACCTCTTAAGGATCAACAAGGTCATCTATGTGCGGATCCACAAGAGATGGTTGAGATCCTAAATGAATATTTCTCATCAGTATTTACTGTTGAGAAAAGCATGGATGTTAGGGAACTTGGGGAAATAAATAGTGACGTCTAGAGGAGTGTACATATTACAGAGGAGGAGGCGCTGGAAGTCTTAAAGCGCATCAAGGTAGATAAATCCCCGGGACCTGATGAGGTATATCCCAGGACGTTATGGGAGGCTAGGGAGGAAATTGCAGGTCCCCTAGCAAAGATATTTGAATCATCGACAGCCACAGGTGAGGTGCCTGAAGATTAGAGGGTGGCAAATGTTGTGCCTTTGTTTAAGAAGGGCTGCAGGGAAAAGCCTGGGAACTAGAGGCCAGGGAGCCTCACATCTGTAGTGGGTAAGTTGAGAGTGAGAGAGCAGGAACAGGAAGAACAGAAGCAACCAGTGGACGCGAGCAGAGAAAATGAGTGACAGCAAAGAGAAAGTGAATGTGTGAGAGGTGAGACAGAAGGTGAGAGAGCAAGTGCAAATGTGGAAGGGAGGAAAAGACAGAGAAATCACTCAGGGGTAAATTTACAAGGGAGAGGGGGTTAGCAGGAAGAGAGAGGACAGTGTGTAACTGAGAGGGGGAATTTGAATTCTTTGTGTAACTTTGAACTGTACCTCAGTGCATTGCTGTGACTGAGCTGTCACTGCCTGTGAAATGGGTGGCTCACCTTGCTGTCCACATCATACCTATCAGAATGGAACAGCACTAAAATTTAAATAAGTCTGAGGTGGCAAAGTGTGAAGATATGAAGCAAGCTGGCAGCAATGGGAGGTACCAGATAGATGAGGAATAGTCAGCACAGGCAGGAGTCACCTGGGGGAGTGCATAATGGGGGCAAATGTTACACACAGTGTGAACCGGGAATGGATGGGAATGTGGGATACACTGGGAATGAACGGGAGGGTGGTGAGTGTCTGGAACAAGCTGCCAGAGGCAGTAGTAGAGGCGGGTACAATTTTGTCTTTTAAAAAGCATTTAGTCAGTTACATGGGTAAGATGGGTATAGAGGGATATGGGCCAAACACAGGCCATTGGGGTTAGCTTAAGGGTAAAAACTGGGCAGCATGGACAAGTTGGGCTGAAGGGCCTGTTTCCATGCTGTAAACTTCGATGACTCTATGAACGTGGGGATATACCGGAAATGGATGGGAATGTACTGGATATACTGGGAATGGATGGGAATGTACTGGATGTACCGGGAATGGATGGGAATGTGTGGAAATACAGGGAATGGATGGGAATGTGTTGGATATACTGGGAATGGATGGGAATGTGTGGATATACCGGGAATGGATGGGAATGTGGGATAAAACCGGGAATGGATGGGCTGTACTGGGAATGGATGGAAATGTACTGGATATACTGGGAATGGATGGGAATGTACTGGATATACCGGGAATGGATGGGAATGTGTGGATATACCGGGAATGGATGGGAATGTACTAGATATACTGGGAATGGATGGGAATGTGGGGATATACCGGGAATGAATGGGAATGTACAGGATATACCGGGAATGGAAGGGAATGTGGGGATACACTGGGAATGGATGGGAATGTACTGGATATACCAGGAATGGATGGGAATGTGTGGATATACCGGGAATGGATGGGAATGTGTTGGATATACCGGGAATGGATGGGAATGTACTGGATGTACCAGGAATGGATGGGAATGAGTGGATATACCGGTGTGGTGATATAAACAGGGCCTAGTTTTAAGGCTGATAAAATTGGATATCCTAAATTAAAGAATTGGGCACATTGAAATCAAACACAGTCACACCTCAGGCAGGCCAATTGTACAATACACAAATGTGTCTGGGCCTGACCCATCAACCACCCATCAAAGGTCGTTACACTCTACTTGAGACTTAGCAGGAGATCATGGCACCTCATTGAAATGCATCGGTCTATTGTTAGAAGCCCAGATCGGGCCAGACTTTCTGTCACCAAGAGATCCTGTAGAAACCTTATCTGATAACAAGTTCAACAACATGGAGATGGACACCTGGGGGGCGGACCCTGGTGTCCTGTCAGGCAGACCTCAAGAAACCCACTGGGTATTGGAACCCCCTCCTGGGACCTCATTGGCCAGAAGCCAGAGAAGTTTCTGGAAAGGCAAGCAGGCTGGGGATAAAGGGACACACTCAGAGGCACAAGCAGCGAAGACTCGACAGAGGAGGCGGCCGTGACCATTCGGAAGACTGACCAGAGAAGGAAGGAAGGAAGAAGCGGCCATCGAGACTCACCTTCGTGACGACAGACCAGAGGGACTCAGAGAATCGGGCCTGCAGTTTAACCAAGCCATCTTTACGGGTAGTATACTTGAATCTGGGGTATCCTCTTGTTTTATGTGGGTAATTTAAGGGTTAATAGTGTTATTTAATAAACTTGTTGAACTTTTACTTGTGTTTGTCCTTTGTCCACCTTGCAAATAAGGGCACCGGGGTAAAACCTTGGAGTAAGTAAACTGGTTGAAAGTATCTGAGAATTAACAGGTACAACACCGGGAATGGATAGGAATGTGTTGGATATACCGGGAATGGATGGGAATGTGTTGGATATACCGGGAATGGAAGGGAATGTGGGGATACATTGGGAATGGATGGGAATGTGTTGGCTATACCAGAAATGGATGGTGTGAGCAGTATAATGCTCAGATTGGCCAATGTAATGGAGGTTGCTGCTATTGGCCAACAGTCCATGAAGGTTCTTGATGACAGATGCGCCCTAGGCAGTTTCCAGGCCACCATGATTGGCTCTTTGACGCAGTCTCCAGTTTCTAAAGCAGCGGAGGAGCCGGTCTCTCACCTTTCCAATCCGCTTGCCCTCCACAGCGAGTGCCTTCATCTTTGAGAAGTAATGATAGTAGGACACCACGTAGGTGATAATGGACTTTTCATCAGGATTCTCCGTGTTGACATCTACAGGTCGAGATTTAAAGCGTTAGAAATGTAGAGAAGCCACTGTCAATGTTCCCACATCTCCCCGAAATCTTTTGTCAATGCTAGCAATTCAATCATTGGCTGGAAGGAATAATAATTTGCTACCAACATTATCAAAACACTGTCCCCATCAAACACTCCCAGGGCAGGTACAGCACAGGGTTAGATACAGAGTAAAGCTCCCTCTACACTGTCCCCATCAAACACTCCCAGGACAGGTACAGCACGGGATTAGATACAGAGTAAAGCTCCCTCTACACTGTCCCCATCAAACATTCCCAGGACAGGTACAGCACGGGATTAGATACAGAGTAAAGCTCCCTCTACACTGTCCCCATCAAACACTCCCAGGACAGGTACAGCACAGGGCTAGATACAGAGTAAAGCTCCCTCTACACTGTCCCCATCAAACACTCGCAGGACAGGTACAGCATGGGGTTAGATACAGAGTAAAGCTCCCTCTACACTGTCCCCATCAAACACTCCCAGGACAGGTACAGCACGGGATTAGATACAGAGTAAAGCTCCCTCTACACTGTCCCCATCAAACACTGTAAGAAGTCTAACAACACTAGGTTAAAGTCCAACAGGTTTATTTGGCAGCAAATACCATTAGCTTTTGGAGCGCTGCTCCTTCGTCAGGTGGAGTGGGAGATGTGGCCATCTCCCACTCCACCTGACGAAGGAGCAGCACGCTCCGAAAGCTAGTGGCATTTGCTACCAAATAAACCTATTGGAGTTTAACCTGGTGTTGTTAGATTTCTTACTGTGTTTACCCCAGTCCAACGCCGGCATCTCCACATCATGCCCATCAAACATTCCCAGGACAGGTACGGCACAGGGTTAGGTACAGAGTAAAGCTCCCTCTACACTGTCCCCATCAAACACTCCCAGGACAGGGACAGCATGGGGTTAGATACAGAGTAAAGCTCCCTCTACACTGTCTCCATCAATCACTCCCAGGACAGGTACAGCATGGGGTTAGATACAGAGTAAAGATCACTCTACAGTGTCACCATCAAACACTCCTGGAGAGATACAGCACGGGATTAGATAGTGAGTAAAGCCCCCTCTACACTGTTCCCATCAAGCACTCCCAGGACAGGTACAGCACGGGGTTAAATACAGAGTAAAGCTCCCTCTACATTGATCCCAACAAACACTCCCAGGACAGGTCCATCATGGGGTTAGATACAGGGTAAAGCTTCCTGTACACTGTCTGATGCGCGACAATCAAGCACGAGGTACAAGGCTTCAGCTATTGAAGGCTTTTATTAGCAAACAATGGAACTAACTAACACAAGTACACCAATTCAGACTGGAGGGGTCCCGCCTGAGCAGAGGGTCTTATACCTCTCCCCAGGAGGCGGGGCCCGACCGGGATGTGCCATAACAACATCTACCACAGGTAAACACCCTAACCCAACAACATTATACAACCCCCACAGTGGCAACACCCTAACCCAACAGTAACATAGGAATAACCCCACAGTGGTAACCAACGATGGTTCACCACATTCACCCCTCCTTTAAAAACAAAGGCCGGCGGGGTGCGAAAACAGGTCACATATATACAAAATTCACAAGTCCAGACGGTCTGGAGGACCGCACCGTCGCTGTGATCTCCTCAACACCGGTTGCGACACCGGAGCAGGTGCTTGCGGTGGCGTTCTCTCCAAAACAGCGTCCGGCTGTCCCCTCGAGGACTCCCAGGCCGGTTGACCCTGGTGAGGCGATGGTGCAGGGGATCCTGGAACCTTCTGTGGTGGCGCCGATCTCCGAGTCTCAGGCAAGCTGTACATGGGAGTATAACTGTTATGCACTGGTCCCGGTGCTGGCCGCGCCACGTCTGGGGAAGAAATAAGTGATAGGGGATTCGTGACAGGGGGTGTGGGAGCGACAGGAGTTGCTACGTCCCCTGCGGGCGCCAGGTCTCGAATCGAGACTGTGTCCTCTCGCCCGTCAGGATATGCCACATAGGCATACTGAGGGTTGGCGTGGAGGAGTTGGACCGGTTCGACCAAGGGGTCGGACGTGCGGGCCCTCACATGTCGCCGCAGAAGGACGGGTCCTGGGTACGTCAACCAGGCTGGTAAGGAGATCCCCGAGGACGACTTCCGAGGGAATGAGAACATCCTCTCGTGGGGAGTAGCATTGGTTGCCGTACACAGGAGGGAGCGAATGGAATGAAGCGCATTTGGAAGGACCTCCTGCCAACGGGAGACTGGAAGGCCCCTGGATTTCAGCGCCAGTAGGACAGCCTTCCAGACTGTAGCATTCTCCCTCTCCACCTGTCCGTTACCCCTAGGGTTGTAGCTCGTGGTTCTACTAGAGGCAATCCCGTATGAGAGCAGGAATTGCCTCAAGTCGTTACTCATGAACGACGAGCCCCTGTCGCTATGTATGTAGCAGGGGTACCCGAACAGGGTAAAAAGATCACTGAATGCCTTAATCACTGTGGCAGTCGACGTGTCCGCACAGGGGACAACAAACGGGAACCGGGAGTACTCATCTATTATATTGAGAAAATAGACATTCCGGTCCGTTGAGGGAAGGGGGCCCTTAAAATCCACACTCAGCCTCTCGAAGGGGCGAGTGGCCTTGACCAATTGTGCCCGGTCCGGTCGATAAAAGTGCGGTTTGCATTCCGCGCAAATCCGACAGCTTCTTGTTACTGACCTGACATCCTCCACCGAGTAGGGCAGGTTGCGGGCTTTTACGAAGTGGTAGAGTCGGGTGACTCCAGGATGGCACAGGTCATTGTGGAGGGCCTTCAAGCGGTCCTCCTGCATGATGGCGCATGTTCCGCGCGAGAGGGCATCCGAGGGCTCATTGAGCTTCCCTGGACGATACATAATATCGTAATTATAGGTGGAGAGCTCAATTCTCCACCGCAAGATCTTATCATTCTTGATCTTGCCCCTCTGCGTGTTACTGAACATAAACGCCACGGATCGTTGATCCGTGATCAGGGTGAACCGCTTCCCCGCCAGGTAATGGCGCCAGTGTCTGATGGCCTCCACAATGGCCTGAGCCTCCTTCTCCACCGCTGAGTGCCGAATTTCGGGGCCTTGAAGGGTGCGGGAAAAAAACGCGACGGGCCTGCCTGCCTGGTTTAGTGTGGCGGCCAGGGCGAAATCAGATGCATCACTTTCCACCTGAAAAGGGATGGATTCATCCACCGCGTGCATCATGGCTTTCGCAATGTCGCTTTTCAAAGCCTTGAAGGCCAATTGGGCCTCCGGCGTGAGTGGGAAGGTCGTGGACTTGATGAGCGGACGGGCTTTGTCCGCGTAGTTGGGGACCCACTGCGCATAATACGAAAAGAAGCCGAGGCATCTCCTCAGTGCTTTTGTGCTAGCGGGCAAGGGAAGTTCAGTAAGGGGGCGCATACGGTCTGGATCAGGGCCGATGACCCCGTTTTCCACCACGTATCCAAGGATAGCTAACCTGCGCGTACGGAATACGCACTTCTCCCTGTTATAGAATAGAATAGAATAGAAATAGAATAGAATAGAAACCCTACAGTACAGAAAGAGGCCATTCGGCCCATCGAGTCTGCACCGACCACAATCCCACCCAGATATCTCTACATATTTTTAACCGCTCATCCCTCTAATCTACGCATCCCAGGACTCTAAGGGGCAATTTTTAGCATGGCCAATTAACCTAACCCGCACATCTTTGGACTGTGGGAGGAAACCGGAGCACCCGGAGGAAACCCACGCAGACACGAGGAGAATGTGCAAACTCCACACAGACAGTGACCCGAGCCGGGAATATATTATGTTATAGGTCAGATTCAGGCGAGATGCAGTGCGCAGAAAGTTTTGGAGATTCGTGTCATGGTCCTGCTGGTCATGGCCGCAGATGGTGACGTTATCCAGGTACGGGAAGGTAGCCCGCAACCCGTTCTGGTCCACCATTCGGTCCATAGCACGCTGGAAGACCGAGACCCCATTGGTGACACCAAATGGAACCCTAAGAAACTGGTATAGACGACCATCCGCCTCAAAAGCCGTGTATTGTCGGTCCTCTGGGCGGATGGGGAGTTGATGGTAGGCGGACTTAAGGTCTATGGTAGAGAACACCCGGTACTGCGCAATCTGATTGACCATATCAGATATGCGCGGGAGAGGATACGCATCCAGCTGCGAATAACGGTTAATGGTCTGACTGTAGTCGATGACCATCCGAGGTTTGTTCCCGCTTTTAACCACCACGACCTGCGCTCTCCACGGACTAGCACTGGCCTGTATGATCCCTTCTTTGAGGAGCCGCTGAACCTCAGATCTGATAAAGATCCGGTCTTCAGCGCTGTAACGCCTACTCTTAGTAGCGATGGGCTTGCAGCCTGGTACCAGATTCTTAAATAGAGAAGGTGTGGTGATCTTTAGTGTGGAGAGATTGCATGCGGGGCGCTTTGGGCAATTTGGAGGCTGCGGCTGATTCCCTACTGCCAGTGAAGGGAGTGGCCCACCGTACTGTAGGATCACACTCTTCATGTGGACCATAAAGTTTAGTCCGAGGAGAATTGGCGCGCAAAGATGCGGCAACACAAGGAGCCTGTATCGCTTGTACATTGTGCCCTGCACCTCTAGGGTTACCATACAACGTCCTTGGATCGGTACAGACCGGGACCGAGATGCCATGGAAATTGTCTGTTTGGCAGGTAGAACCCGGAGTCCACACCTTTTTGCAGTGTCAGGGTGAATAAAACTCTCGGTGCTCCCACTGTCAAACAGACAATACACAGTACGACCATTTACCTTGATGTTCATCATGGAACTGTCAAGCCTGTGATGCTTTGTCTGGTCCAGAGAGATCGACGCCACCGTTGGCCCCTGGGCGTCACTGCATGCAGCCGAGGTTGATACTGAGGACCCCTGCTGGTCGCTCCTAGTCGTCGTCGACCATGATGGTCGCCCCCATGAATCGCACGTGGGTGAGGGCGCCAAGCGTAGCGACTCCTGGTGGTCTTCCTCCTCCTCCGTCAGCCACAATGGCGTCGTCCTGGGTTCGCACGTGGTCGGACCTCGTGGGTACTGCGACGCCGAAGGAGATTGTCTCCGCTCTGGAGGGTCACAGGCTGCACTGCCGTTCTTGGGCTTCAACCTGCAAACTTTAGCATAGTGCCCCTTTTTACCACACTGACTGCAGATCGCCGTTTTTGCAGGACACTGTTGCCGTGGATGCTTGGCTCCGCCGCAAAAATAGCATCGCTGGCCGCCTGGAGCTGCCGCCGTCGTCGGATCGATATGGGAGCGCGAGCCCGTGGGGCGAGGAGGGATTTGTGCTTGCTCCTGCCACGTTGTCTCCACGTGGTCTTCGGGGTACAGAGCCAAGCTTTTCGACGCTGCCTCCAGCATCTCAGCCATCTCCATCGCTTGGGTCAAGTTGAGGTTCCCTTTCTCTAATAGCTTAAGCCGGATGTACGAGGACCCTACCCCTGCTACGAACGCATCTCGGGCGAGGTCGTACATATATTGCTCTGCCGACACATCTTTGCAGTCGCAGCCCCTGGCAAGCTGCAAGAGCTCATTGGCGTAGTCCTCCATGGTTTCGCCCGACTGCCGACGTCGTGTAGCGAGGAGGTAACGAGCGTGGATCTCGTTGGGTGGTCTCGTGTATCGTTTCTTCAAGAGCTCGATGGCCCTCGGGTAAGTGGTGGCCGCACGAATCGCAAGATAGACCGTGTCGCTTACCCTCGCGTGGAGGACCTGGAGTTTGTCGTCGTCCGTAGTAACAGCTGCAGAGGCTGCCAGGTAGTCCTCGAAACACTTCCACCAGTGGTCGAAGGTGTTCGCGGCACCGACCGCACGTGGGTCCAGCGTCAGACGCTCTGGTTTTAGTATTTGTTCCATACTCCCTTTACTGTCGAGAGTTTTATGTTTGCTAATAAAATTGATGCGCGACAATCAAGCACGAGGTACAAGGCTTCAGCTATTGAAGGCTTTTATTAGCAAACAATGGAACTAACTAACACAAGTACACCAATTCAGACTGGAGGGGTCCCGCCTGAGCAGAGGGTCTTATACCTCTCCCCAGGAGGCGGGGCCCGACCGGGATGTGCCATAACAACATCTACCACAGGTAAACACCCTAACCCAACAACATTATACAACCCCCACAGTGGCAACACCCTAACCCAACAGTAACATAGGAATAACCCCACAGTGGTAACCAACGATGGTTCACCACACTGTCCCAATCAAACATGCCCAGGACAGGTACAGCATGGGATTAGATAGTGAGTAAAGCCCCCCTCTACACTTAACCCATCAAAAACTCCCAGGACAGGTACAGCATGGGGTTAGATACAGAGTAAAGCTCCCTCTGCACTGTCCCCATCAAACACTCCCAGGACAGGTACATCACATGGTTAGATACAGAGTAAAGCTCCCTCTGCACTGTCCCCATCAAACACTCCCAGGACAGGTACATCACATGGTTAGATACAGAGTAAAGCTCCCTCTACACTGTCCCCATCAAACACTCCCAGGACAGGTACAGCACGGGGTTAGATAGTGAGTAAAGCTCCCTCTACCCTGCCTCCATTAAACATTCCCAGGACAGGTACAGCGTATGGTTAGATACAGAGTAAAGCTCCTTCTGCACTGATCCCAACAAACACTCCCAGGACAAGTCCATCACGGGGTTAGATACAGAGTAAAGCTTCCTGTACACTGTCCCAATCAAACATGCCCAGACAGGTACAGCATGGGATTAGATAGTGTGTCTCAGGGGTCAGTGCTGGGACCGCAACTTTTCACAATATACATTAACGATTTGGAGGAAGGAACTGAAGGCACTGTTGCTAAGTTTGCAGATGATACAAAGATATGTAGAGGGACAGGTAGTATTGAGGAAGCAGGGGGGCTGCAGAAGGACTTGGACAGGTTAGGAGGGTGGGCAAAGAAATGGCAGATGGAATACAATGTGGAAAAGTGTGAGGTTATGCACTTTGGAAGGAGGAATGGAGGCATAGACTATTTTCTAAATGGGGAAATGCTTAGGAAATCAGAAACACAAAGGGACTTGGGAGTCCTTGTTCAAGATTCTCTTAAGCTTATCGTGCAGGTTCAGTCGGCAGTTAGGAAGGCAAATGCAATGTTAACATTCATGTTGAGAGGGCTAGAATACGAAAGCAGGGATGTACTTCTGAGGCTGTGTAAGGCTCTGGTCAGACCCCATTGTATTGTGAGCAGGTTTGGGCCCCGTATCTAAGGAAGGATGTACTGGCCTTGGAAAGGGTCCAGAGGAGGTTCACAAGAATGATCCCTGGAATGAAGAGCTTGTCGTATGAGGAACAGTTGAGGTCTCTGGGTCTGTACTTGTTAGGGTTTAGAAGGATGAGGGAGGATCTTATTGAAACTTACAGGATACTGTGAGGCCTGGATAGAGTGGACATGGAGAGGATGTTTGCACTAGTAGGAAAAACTAGAACCAGAGGGCACAACCTCAGGCTAAAGGGACGATCCTTTAAAACAGAGATGAGGCGGAATTTCTTCAGCCAGAGTGTGGTGAATCTGTGGAACTCTTTGCCGGAGAAGGTTGTGGAGGCCGGGTCATTGAGTGTCTTTAAGACAGAGATAGATAGGTTCTTGATCAATAAGGGGATCAGGGGTTGTGGGGAAAAGGCAGGAGAATGGGGATGGGAAAAATATCAGTCATGATTGAATGGCGGAGCAGACCCAATGGGCCGAGTGGCCTAATTCTGCTCCATGTCTTATGGTCTTAAACATTCCCAGGACAGGGACAGCACGGGATTAGAAAGTGAGTAAAGCTCCCTCTACACTGTCCCTATCAAACACTCCCAGGAAAGGAACATGACGGGATAAGATATTAGAGAAAGGCTCCCTCCCCATTGTACCCACCAAACACTCCCAGGACAGTTCCAGCAAAGGGTTAGATAGAGAGTAAAGCTCCCTCTACACTGTAACCATCAAACACTCCCAGGACAGGGACAGCATGCATTAGATAGTGAGTAAAGCCCCCTCTACACTGTTCTGGTCAAACACTCCGAGGGCAGGTATAGCACGGGGTTAGATACAAAGTAAAGCTCCCTCTGCACTGTCCCCATCAAACACTCCCAGGATAGGTACAGCACGGGGTTAGATACAGAATAAAGCTCCCTCTACACTGTCCCCATCGAACACTCCCAGGGCTGGTACAGCACGGGGTTAGATCCAGAGTAAAGCTCCCTTTACACTGTCCCCATCGAACACTCCCAGGGCTGGTACAGGACGGGGTTAGATACAGAGTAAAGCTCCCTTTACACTGTCCCCATCGAACACTCCCAGGACAGGTACAGCACGGGGTTAGGTACAGAGTAAAGCTCCCTCTACACTGTCCCCATCAAACACTCCCAGGACAGGTACAGCACAGGGTTAGATACAGAGTAAAGCTCCCTTTACACTGTCCCCATCGAACACTCCCAGGGCTGGTACAGCATGGGGTTAGATACAGAGTAAAGCTCCCTTTACACTGTCCCCATCGAACACTCCCAGGGCTGGTATATGTTACTGGGAATCAGATTGAATGTTATTGGACAGTCAGTAGCTCTGTTGTGCAACGTGAAATGAATGTTCCCAACAAAATGCCATCGACTGCTTAGAATCATATAATCCCTACAGTGCAGAAGGGGGTCATTTGTCCCATCAAACCTGCATCGAGCCTGTACCGACGATAATCCCACCCAGGCCCTATCCCCATAACCCCACATATTCACCCAGTTATCCCCCTAATTGATTAGGGGCAATTTAGCATGGCTAATCCCCCTAACCCACACATTTTTGGAGTCTGGGAGGAAACCGGAGCACTCAGAGGAAACCCACACAGACACAGGGAGAATGTGCAGACTCCACACAGGTAGTGACCCAAGGCGGGAATCTCTGTGAGGCATTAGTGCTAACCACTGTGCCACCGTACCTGTGAATCAGCATAGACTAGACAGAGATCAGACAATCCCCAGGGTATTTGTACAGGTCTCTCTCTCTTGGTGCCTCCGAGCTCCTCACGTACCTTCTGGGTCCAGGAGTTTGGCCACCCCCAGTCGCTGCTCTGCCACGTTAAACGCCTGCTGAAGGTTAAATGTCGTGTTGGACTTCTGCAGTTTGGTGAAGTCAATGAGGTCACTCCTGAAAGGTCAAAGATTCGGCTTATTACATCACTCGGAACGGAATGTGGAGGCAGCACGGGGAAAGAGTGGGATACCAAGGAGACAGCGGCAGTGAGAGGGGGGTGCGGTGTGGATACAGGGATAAGGAGGGGTAATCAACACTGATAAATGGAGGGGATACAGACTGGAAGCTGTTGGCAATGGAAGGACTTTTCTGTGGGAAAAAAACTGTCCCCAGGGATCTCCTGACCTGTCAATCATGCTCCACCCAACGATTCCAAAAGGACCATAAAACCCCAGGACCCTGCAGTAGGCCTGAACACTGAGCAACGACACAGAGCACTGTGACAATACTGTGCCTTTGAGTCAAGTATTTTAATCATGTCTCTTTGCAGGATGTTTCTGGCAGGCCCTGGATGTTGTCGGTACCATCTTGTCTGTAGCTGGTGCCCTGGAGCAGTATAATGGCAATGAAATACTCTGAATCCATCTGGAAGGATATATGCTTGGAATTCCACTGTGAAAACAAGTCTTTGGCCTGACCTACTGGCTATTGCCCGTTTGTCAGAGCAGGCAGGAGATCTGTTTTGATGAGCATTTTCTGTCCATGACCAAAATGAGAAATAAAATACCGCAGGTGCTGAAATAGAAACAACAAAACTGGCGGAAACCCACAACAGGTCAGATCCCCTGAGGGGTGAGGGTGATCGAGTTGGCCGAGGTGTGTTTGGAGGCGGGACGGGATGGGGGCATATTTAGTCAGATGGCAGGGTGGCAGGGAGGGACCCACTGTCTCTCTCAATCCACCTTCCCACTCCTCATAGTGGTCATTTTGACATTTCCCTCACTCCTTGACACTCAAAATCCTACAGTGCAGAAGAGGCCCTTTGGCCCGTCGAGTCTGCATCGACGCATGAAAGGTCCTGATCTCCCACCTAATCCCACTTGCCAGCACTTGGCCCATAGCCCTGAGTGTTATGATGTGCCCAGTACTCATCCAGATACTTTTTAAAGGATGTGAGGCATCCCGCCTCCACCACCCTCCCAGGCAGCACATTCCAGACCCTCACCACCCTCTGAGTAAAAAGGTTTTTCCTCAAATCCCCCCCTAAATCTCCCACCTCTCACTTTTAACTTGTGTCCCCTCATAACTGACCCTTCAACTGCTGGTCCCTATCCACTCTGTCGATGCCCCTCATAATCCTGAACACCTCAATCAGGTCGCCCCTCAGTCTTCTCTGCTCCAGAGAAAACAACCCCAGCCTATCCAACCTCTCCTCATAACTTAAATGTTCCGTCCCAGGCAACATCCTGGTGAATCTCCCAGTCCAGTGCGTTCACGTCCTTCCTATAATGTGGCGACCAGAACTACACACAGTGCTCCCCAGGGAACAGTCGCAACGTCTACCACTGAACAGCAATGCAGGGCACTGTGATGATACTGTGCCTTTGAGTTAAGTACTTTAATCATGTCCCTTTGCAGGATGTTTCTAGCAGGCCCTGGAAGTTGCCGGCACCATTTTGTCTGAAGCCGGTGTCTTCCATTGTTACTGAGGCAGTATAATGGCCATCATGCTTATTTTTAATCTGGCCTACTGCAGGGTCCTGGGATTTTATGATCCTTTTGGAATTGATGGGTGGAGCATGATTGACAGATCAGGAGATGCCTGGGGACAGTTTTTTTTTTCCCACAGAAAAGTCAAAAGTTTTGGTTTGTTTGCTGTTTGAAGCTGGTGGAAGAAGGCAGTGGGAGGGATGGGGGAATCATAGCGAGCGGGAGAGGGGGCAGTGGACCATGCAAAGGTCTGTTGCCCCTCGGTTGGGATTTTCCTGTTTTGGGGGAAGTACGGCTGGAAAATTCGGCCCAGTGTCTTGGTCTATCTCTCTCTTCAGAGGCTTTTTGGAAAGTTCCAGGACTGGGAAGCCTCAGAGATTGGTTCCAATTCACAGCACTTGTTAAAAAGCTGTAAATCCAACATCACATGAACATACTTGCTTTTGTGCCAAGTCAAGAAAGTGGTGTACATTTATGGGATGTTGGTCGACTTGGAACATCATAGATAGCTAGCTGTTAAGATTTATACTGCATTATGGTTAAATCCTGTAACTGGTAAAAGTTATGCTAATGCTTTTGGTTACATTTTAACTGTGTTTTTAAATAAACTTTCATTTGATAAAAGCTTCCTAGTGGGTCACTTGAATCATACCCAGAGTGAAACATCTTATGCTCAACAATGCCAAAATCAAATGTAAAAAGCTTAAGGCAGGATTTTACGATCATGCTCGCCCCGAAACCGGAAAATCCCACCTGAGGTCAACGGACCTTTGCCTGGTTCCCGTCCCCCTCTGCCACCATCCCCCGGCCTGCTACAATTCCCATGGCAGGCGGAATGGGAAACTTCCGCCCTTAGGGTTGAGGCTATTTTCATAAAACACATTGAAGTTTCTATCCTGGGTCATAACAGGCACCCACTAAACTAACCAGCCTCTGATACAACCCTGTCTTCAAACAGCACGTCAGAGCCCCCCCATGTCTCCACAGTGTACACAGTGAGATATCTACCTCCAGAGTCCATCGGCCCTGTCCCCACGCCCCCCAGCCGGGTACCTGTGTTTGTGGATGAGAGCATTGAAGGCCAGGCCATCACTCCAACTGCTGGTGAAGTTCTGGACATTCACGCCTGGGTATCTGGGAATGACAATCAAACGACAACACTGTATTCAGTTCGGGTTGCCAACTGCAAATACATTTCTTTATCTATTCGGTTATGGGATGTGGGCGTCGCAGGCTGGGCCAGCATCTTTTACCCATCCCTAACTGCCCCCAAATTCAAAGGGTATTTGAGAGCCAACCACATTGCTGTGACTCTGGAGTCACATGTAGGCCAGACCGGGTAAGGACGGCAGATTTCTTTCCCTAAAGGACATTAGTGAACCAGATGGGTTTTTGATGGTTGACTCTTAACTGCCCCTCTGGAATGGACGAGCGAGACACTCAGTTCAAGGGCAACTAGGGATGGGCAATAAATGCTGACCCAGCCAGCGACGCCCATGTCCCAAGAATGAATAAATTTACAAAACCTGTGCCCAGCTTGTTGAACTGCGGACTTATCTGCCCAATCACCTTTGTCTGTTTTAATCACCATGCCCCACCACCCCCCCTGTGCGTTTGAGAGGAGTGCGGGGATGACAGTGCAGTGAACTGGTGGATTAGTGATCAATCACTGTAGTGCTGACTAACATGATGATCGGTGGCTTCCTTCAGTTAGAAGGAGAAAGGAGAAGGGGTGCGTACTCTGACCCCCCCAAGCCAGTGCCCTCCGACCCCTCACAGACAGTGAACTCTGACCCCGTGGGCACGATCACTCACCCTGCTGTCTTCATCTGACACCACAACAGGAGAGCGTCTTTGGCTGAGCGAGTCTCTCGGTTGTCTTCCGTTTCAATTTTAATCACCTGAATCTAAAACGCAGACACCAACAAAGAGTGTGAAACACCAGGAAAATCCAGCCCACATCTCCTCCCCGCCTCACGGGCCCTCCCTTGCTCCATAGAATCCCTACAGGGCAGAAGGAGGCCATTCAGCCCATCCAGTGTGCACCAACGCTACGAAAGAGCATCTCTCCCAAGCCCACCCTATGCCTGTAACTTTACACATTCAGCATGGCCAACCCACCTAACCTGCGTATCTTTGGACACAAAGGGGCAATTTAGCATGGCCAATCCACCTAACCCGCACATCTTTGGAGTGTAGGAGGAAACCGGAGCACCCGGAAGAAACCCACACAGACACGAGGAGAATGCACAAACTCCACCCAGACAGTGACCCGAAGCCGGAATTGAACCCAGGTCCCTGGCGCTGTGCGGCAGCAGTGCTAATCACTGTGCTCACTTCTCATCCTCTAAGATACACTGGTAAACAAAAGGGCAGCTCTGTTCCCCACTCACAGCCCCTCTCACTCCAATCACAAGCACCTACCCTCACCTTCTCTCACTCGAATCCCCAGCCCCTCAGTCCCTTCAGCACTCACCCACCCACTCAGCTTCTCCCTTCAGCCTGACTCCCCTCCTTCAACCCCTTCCTCTCCCTCTCTCGCTCACATCCCCCTGCCCCACACTCAGCTCTCCAATTCCCAGCACCTCCTTCAGAGCAACCCCTGGTCCAATTCCTGCCCCACCTCCACACCTCTCCCCTATCCTACCTCCATCTCACCTTTTCAATCCCTTTCCTATTTGCCCACATCTCCCTCCTTCCCCTCACTCTCCGTCCCTCATCCTCCTACCCCTAACCTGAGGCAATGATTACCTCAACTTTCAGACATGCGCTTAAACCTTTGTACCCGGGAGTGCAGGCACTGATGTGGATACCCCAAGCTGGTCCTCGGTGGAATGGCCCTGCGACCGTTTCAGGAGGTCAATACCTGGAAGCGGAGGATGATTGTCCAGATGAGGCCGAGGGTGAGCCGGTGGTTTCCATCCACGATGTCGTGCGAGCCCACATTCTCCAGATGCACCCGCTGCTCCTTCAGGAACTGCAGTGCCTTGTCCACGTTCTCCAGGGAATGGATTCGCATCCGGCCCCGTGTTGGTTTGGGCTACAGTGTGAGAGAGAGAGGACAGTTAATACTGACACACACCCATCATTGACACATCCATATCACCAGGTGCTCCGGTTTCCTCCCACAGTCCAAAGGTATGCAGGTTAGGTGGATTGGCCATGCTAAATTGCCCCTTCGTATCCAAAAATATGCAGGTTAGGTGGATTGGCCATGCTAAATTGCCCCTTCGTATCCAAAAATATGCAGGTTAGGTGGATTGGCCATGCTAAATTGCCCCTTATTGTCCAAAGATGTGTAGGTTAGATGGAACGGCCATGGTAAATTGCCCCTTAGTGTCCAAAAATGTGCAGGTTGGGGGGATTGGTCGTGGTATATGTGCGGGGTCATTGGGGGTAGGGTGGGGGAGGGGATTTGGGTAAGATGCTGGAAATTATTATTAAGGAAGTGATAAGGGGGCATTAAAAACAATCACTCCATGTTTAGGCAGAATCAATGTAGCTTTATGAAAGGGAAATCTTGTTTGACAAATCGATGAGAGACTTTTTGAGGATGTAATAAGCAGGATGGATAAAGGGGAACCTCTAGATGTACTGTACTTGGATTTTCAAAGGGCACACATGAAACAATGGTAAACTGGGTGGCACGGTGGCACAGTGGTTGGCATTGCTGCCTCATGGCGCCAGGGACCCGGGTTCAATTCCGGCTTTGGGTGACTGTCTGTGTGGAGTTTGCATGTTCTCCCCGTGAGTCCATGGGTTTCTCTGGGTGCTCCGGTTTCCTCCCACAGTCCAAAGATGAGCAGGTTAAGTGTATTGGCCATGGTAAATTGTCCCTTAGTGTCCAAAGATGTGTAGGTCAGGTGGATTGGCCAAGCTAAATTGCCCCTTAGTGTCCAAAGATAGCAGGGTAAATGCATGGGGTTACAAGGATAGGGTGGGCCTGGGTGGGAGGAAACCCACGCAGACACGGGGAGAGTGTGTAGACTCCACACAGACAGTGACCCGAGGCTGGAATTGAACCCAGATCCCTGGTGCTGTGAGGCAGCAGTGCTAACCACTGTACCATCGGAGATGATGTGATGGAGGGTCGGTGCAGTCTCGATGGGCAGAATGGCACTGTAGGGATTCTATGATTCTCCAGGGGAGGAGCACTGATGAAGTTGGCGGTAATGTATTAGCATGGATAAAGGACTGGGATCAGGGACCAGGAACCAGGACAACCGGGTAATTGGCAGGAATATCCAGAGCGGAGGAAGACTTTTACCAGCTGCTCTCCTGATAGAACTTCCAGCAGCTTGGTCAACACGCAGCCATCACGGAGATCCACGTACAGGTCCGTCACCCGACACAGCACCCGGGCTAGATGAGAGTTCATCCACTTTGTAAAGGTCTTCTTCTGCACAGCATCACGCTCATCTGAAAGACAGGGTCGAAGTGGAACCATCCAGTTAAAACACAGCTTAGGAACTCTGAAGAACATTCGCGAGTGCTAAGGTTAAATACACGGTTAATGGCAGGACCTGAGCAGCATTGATGTACAGAGGGATCTTGGGGTTCAAGTCCATAGCTCCCTGAAAGTGGCCACACAGACAGATAGGGGAGGGTAAAGAAGGTATATGGCATGCTTGCCTCTATAGATCGGGGCATTGAGTACAAGAGTCAGGATGTCATGTTGCAGCTTTATAAAACTTTGGTTAGGCCGCACTTAGAGCATTGCATTCAATTCTGGTCCCCACATTACAGGAAGGATGTGGAGGCTTTGGAGAGGGTGCAGAGGAGAGGTTCACCTGGATGAGGCCTGGATTAAAGGGTATGAGCTTGTGGTGAACCATCGTTGGTTCCCACTAGATAGTACTGAGCCAGGGTCTGGCCAGTACTACAAGTATGTATATATGTTGCTGTTGGGGTTAGGGATGGGTTGTTCTACTTGTTGCTGTTGGGGTTAGGGTTGGGCTGTTACACCTTGTATTATAGTTATTGTGGTACATCCCAGTTGGGCTCCACCTCCTGGGAGAGGTATAAAGGTCTCTGCTCTGTCTGGGACCCCTCAGTCTGGGATCGTGTATATAATTAGTAGCTTCGTTGTACAGCAAATAAAAGCCTTTATTTCCTGAGCATCTCAAGCCTCGTGTGTGTGATAACGCGCATCAATTTTATTTGCTGTAAATAAATTCTCATTAAAAAAAAACGATATAGAGAGTATGGAGCAGATACTGAAGCCTGAACGCCTTACACTGGATCCACGTGCGACGGACGCCTCTAACACCTTCGACCACTGGTTGAAATGTTTTGAGGACTACCTAGCAGCCTCCGCAGCGGTCACCACAGATGATGACAGACTCCGGGTCCTCCATGCGAGGGTAAGCGACACTGTCTACCTCGCGATCCGTGCGGCCACCGATTACACAAAGGCCCTCGAGCTTCTTAAGAAGCGTTATATTAAACCGCCCAATGAAATACACGCTCGTTACCTCTTAGCCACTCGACGGCGGCAGTCCGGCGAAACAACGGAGGAATACGCGAACGAGCTCCTACAGCTAGCCAGGGGCTGTAACTGCAAAGCAGTGTCGGCAGAGCGGAATATGAACGACCTCACTCGAGATGCGTTTGTGGCGGGAGTCGGATCATCTTACATCCGACTCAAACTACTGGAGAAAGGTAATCTTGACCTCACCCAGGCAATAGAACTAGCGAATATGTTGGAGACGGCCTCCAAAAGCCTAGTATTGTATCCTGAAGACCACGTGGAGACAACGTGGCAGGAGCAGTCGCTGATCCCTCCTCGTCCCTCGGGTTCAAAATGCTGCGTAATGGCGTGCTCACACTTGGGCCAGACGACGGCAGCAGCTCCGGGCGGCCCGCGGTGTTACTTCTGTGGGGGAGCGAAGCATACTCGGCAACGGTGTCCCGCTAAAGCTGTGTTGTGCTCCGCCTGCGGTAAGAAGGGGCACTATTCGAAAGTGTGCCGATCTAAATCTGCTTCTCGGAACAACAGTGCGGCCTGCGATTCCTCGGAGCCCGGTTCTTCGTCGTCGGCATCGTCGAGGGTTTCGTCCACGTGCGAGGCCAGGACGACGCCATTACGGTCGATGGAGTCGGAGAGGTGTGACCACCAGGGGTCGCTCAGTTTGGCGCCATCACCCACGTGCGACCTATGGGAGCGGCCATGTTGGTCGGCACCGACCGCGAACGACCAGCAGGGGTCATCCTCGTCAATCTCAGCCGCCTGCAGTGGCGCTCATGAACCAACGGTGGCGTCGATCATCCTGGATCAGGCCAAGCCTCATAGACTTGACAAGTCTATGATGGACATTCAGGTAAACGACCACTTGATTTATTGCCTGTTTGACAGCGGGAGCACTGAGAGTTTTATCCACCCAGACGCTGTGAAGCGGTGTGGACTCCGGATTCAACCTGTCAAACAGACAATTTCTATGGCATCAAGGTCCCGGTCTGTCACCGTGCTAGGGAGTTGCGTGGTAACTTTAACGGTGCAAGGCACAGTTTACGAGCGTTTCAAGCTCCTGGTGTTGCCGCACCTTTGCGCGCCAATACTTCTCGGACTAAACTTCATGGTCCACTTGAGGAGTGTAACCCTACAGTACGGTGGGCCACTCCCTTCGCTTTCAGTGGGAGAACAGCAGCCTCCAAATTGCCCAACGCCTGTAGCCTCTCGACGCTGAAGATCACCACACCCTCCCTGTTCCAGAATCTTGTGCCAGGCTGCAAGCCCATTGCAACTAAGAGTAGGCGTTACAGCGCTGAGGATCGGATCTTCATTCGATCTGAAGTTCAGCGGCTCCTCAAGGAAAGGATCATACAACCTAGCGCTAGTCCGTGGAGAGCACAGGTCATGGTGGTCAAGAGTGGGAACAAACCCCGGATGGTCATTGACTATAGTCAGACCATTAATAGATACACGCAGCTGGATGCGTATCCCCTCCCGCGCATATCTGACATGGTCAATCAGATTGCGCAGTACCGGGTGTTCTCCACCATAGACCTCAAGTCCGCCTACCACCAACTCCCCATTCGCCCAGAGGACCGACAATACACGGCTTTTGAGGCGGATGGTCACTTGTATCACTTTCTCAGGGTTCCCTTTGGTGTCACCAATGGGGTCTCGGTCTTCCAGCGTGCTATGGACCGAATGGTGGACCAGAACGGGCTGCGGGCTACCTTCCCGTACCTGGATAACGTCACCATCTGCGGCCATGACCAGCAGGACCACGACACAAATATCCTGAATTTCCTACGCACTGCATCTCGCCTGAACCTGACCTACAACAGGGAGAAGTGTGTGTTTCGTACGCGCCGTTTAGCCATCCTAGGATACGTGGTGGAAAACGGGGTCATTGGCCCTGATCCAGACTGTATGCGCCCCCTTTCTGAACTTCCCCTGCCCACTAGCGCAAAAGCACTGAGAAGATGCTTAGGCTTCTTCTCTTATTATACGCAGTGGGTTCCCAATTACGCGGACAAAGCCCGTCTGCTCATTAAGTCCACTTCTTTTCCCCTAACACCAGAGGCCCGATTGGCCTTTGATAAACTAAAAGCCGACATCGCGAAAGCTACGATGCACGCTGTTGATGAGTCCATCCCCTTTCAGGTGGAGAGCGATGCATCTGATTTCGTCCTGGCCGCCACACTTAACCAGGCGGGCAGGCCCGTCGCATTTTTTTCCCGCACCCTCCAAGGCCCTGAAATTCGGCATTCAGCGGTGGAAAAGGAGGCCCAGGCCATTGTGGAGGCCGTCAGGCACTGGCGCCATTACTTGGCGGGAAAACGGTTCACCCTGATCACGGACCAGCGGTCCGTGGCGTTCATGTTTAATAACACGCTGGGGGGCAAGATCAAGAACGACAAGATCTTGCGGTGGAGAATTGAACTCTCCACCTATAACTATGACATCATGTATCGTCCAGGGAAACTCAATGAGCCCTCGGATGCCCTCTCGCGTGGAACATGCGCCAGTATACAGAAGGACCGTTTGCAGGCTCTCCATAATGACCTATGCCATCCTGGGGTCACTCGGCTCTACCACTTTATAAAAGCCCGCAATCTGCCCTACTCGGTGGAGGATGTCAGGTCCATAACAAGAAGCTGTCGGGTATGCGCGGAATGCAAACCGCACTTTTACCGACCTGACCGGGCACAATTAGTCAAGGCCACTCGTCCCTTCGAAAGACTGAGTGTCGATTTTAAGGGCCCCCTTCCCTCAACAGATCAGAATGTGTACTTCCTCAACATCATTGATGAGTACTCGAGATTCCCTTTTGTTATTCCCTGCTCTGATACATCCGCTGCCACGGTTATCAAGGCATTCCGTGATCTTTTTACCCTGTTCGGGTACCCCAGCTACATTCACAGCGACAGGGGCTCGTCGTTCATGAGCAATGACTTGAGGCAATACCTGCTCTCATACGGGATTGCCTCTAGTAGAACCACGAGCTACAACCCTAGGGGTAACGGACAGGTGGAACGTGAGAATGCTACAGTCTGGAAGGCTGTCTTACTGGCGTTGAAGTCAAAAAGCCTTCCAGTCTCCCGTTGGCAAGAGGTGCTCCCTGATGCGCTCCATTCCATACGCTCACTCCTGTGTACGGCAATCAACACTACTCCCCATGAGAGGCTGTTTTCATTCCCTCGGAGGTCTTCCTCTGGGACCTCATTACCGTCTTGGTTGACGTACTCAGGACCTGTCCTCCTGCGGCGACGTGTAAGGGCCCGCAAGTCCGACCCGTTGGTCGAACAGGTCCATCTCCTCCACGCCAACCCTCAGTATGCCTATGTGGCATACCCTGACGGGCGAGAGGACACGGTCTCGATCCAAGACCTGGCGCCAGCAGGGGACGTAGAAACCCCTGTCGCTCCCATACCTCCTGTTACGAACCCCATAACTCTTGTTTCCCCTCCGGACATGGCGCGGGCAGCATCGGGACCATTGCTTAACCCTTTTACTCCCGTGTACAGCTTGCCTGAGTCCAGAGGATGGTCGCCACTTCAGGGGTGTCGGAACTCCATGGATTACCATCACCTCAGGGTCAACCGGCCCGTGAAACTGTGGAGGAACAGTTGGACATCGCCTTGGGGAGAACGCCACCGCGAGTGCCTACTCCGGTGTCATCGCCGGTATTGAGGAGGTCACAACGACGGTGCGGTCCCCCTGACCGTCTGAACTTATAGACTGATGACAGATTATTCTGTTTTTTTGTACCCCGCCGGCCCTTGTCTTCAAAGGAGGGGTGAATGTGGTGAACCATCGTTGGTTCCCACTAGATAGTACTGAGCCAGGGTCTGGCCAGTACTACAAGTATGTATATATGTTGCTGTTGGGGTTAGGGATGGGTTGTTCTACTTGTTGCTGTTGGGGTTAGGGTTGGGCTGTTACACCTTGTATTATAGTTATTGTGGTACATCCCAGTTGGGCTCCACTTCCTGGGAGAGGTATAAAGGTCTCTGCTCTGTCTGGGACCCCTCAGTCTGGGATCGTGTATATAATTAGTAGCTTTGTTGTACAGCAAATAAAAGCCTTTATTTCCTGAGCATCTCAAGCCTCGTGTGTGATAACGCGCATCAGAGCTATAAGGAGAGGCTGGACAAACTGGGGTTGTTTTCTCTGGAACGGCGGAGACTGAGGGGAGACCTGATAGAAGTCTATAAAATTATGAGAGGCACTGATAGGGTTGACAGTCAGAATCTTTTTCTCAGAGTTGGAATGTCTAATACTAGGGACAGGCACTTAAGGTGAGAGGGGGAAAGTTCAAAGGAGATATCAGGGGCAGGTTCTTTACACAGAGAATGATGGGTGTCTAGAACGTGCTGCCAGGGGTGGTGGTGGAGGCAGATACAATAGAGGTGTTTAAAGGACTTTTAGATAAGCAATGAATATGCAAGAAATAGAGAGATATGGACCAAGGGCAGGCAGAAGGGATCAGTTTAATTTGGCGTCATGTTGGGCACAACATCGTGGGCAGAAGGGCCTGTTCCTGTGCTGTACGGTTCTGTGTTCTGAGTCACACTCGGGAAGACTCTGCAGACACTTCAGTCAGGATTTCTGGATCAGAGATACTCTTGAGTTAGAAACAAATCCATCCTCCCCCCTCCCCTCCCACTACAGTGAGGGGGTATTTACTGCAGTGAGGGGGTAATTATTGCACTGAGGGGGTAATTACTGCAGTGAGGGGGTAATTACTGCAGTGAGGGGGTAATTACTGCAGTGAGGGGGTAATTACTGCAGTGAGGGGGTAATTACTGCACTGAGGGGGTAATTATTGCAGTGAGGGGGTAATTACTGCAGTGAGGGGGTAATTACGGCAGTGAGGGGGTAATTATTGCAGTGAGGGGGTAATTACTGCAGTGAGGGGGTATTTACTGCAGTGAGGAGGCATTTATTGCAGTGAGGTGGTAATTACTGCAGTGAGGGGGTAATTACTGCAGTGAGGGGGTAATTATTGCACTGAGGGGGTAATTACTGCAGTGAGGGGGTCATTACTGCAGTGAGGGGGTAATTATTGCAGTGAGGGGTATTTACTGCAGTGAGGGGGTAATTACTGCAGTGAGGGGGTAATTACTGCAGTGAGGGGGTAATTACTGCAGTGAGGGGGTAATTACTGCAGCGAGGGGGCATTTATTGTAGTGAGGGGGTATTTACTGCAGTGAGGGGGTAATTACTGCAGTGAGGGGGTATTTACTGCAGTGAGGGGTAATTATTGCAGTGAGGGGGTAATTACTGCAGTGAGGGGGTAATTATTGCACTGAGGGGGTAATTATTGCAGTGAGGGGGTCATTACTGCAGTGAGGGGGTAATTATTGCAGTGAGGGGGTAATTACTGCAGTGAGGGGGTATTTACTGCAGTGAGGGGGTATTTAGTGCAGTGAGTGGGTAATTACTGCAGTGAGGGGGTATTTACTGCAGTGAGGGGGTATTTACTGCAGTGAGGGGGTATTTACTGCAGTGAGTGGGTAATTACTGCAGTGAGGGGGTATTTACTGCAGTGAGGGGGTCATTACTGCAGTGAGGGGGTAATTATTGCAGTGAGGGGGCAATTACTGCAGTGAGGGGGTAATTACTGCAGTGAGGGGGTAATTACTGCAGTGAGGGGGTAATTACTGCAGTGAGGGGGTAATTACTGCAGTGAGGGGGTATTTACTGCAGTGAGGGGGTAATTACTGCAGTGAGGGGGTATTTACTGCAGTTTGGGGGTATTTACTGCAGTGAGGGGGTAATTACTGCAGTGAGGGGGTATTTACTGCAGTGAGGGAGTATTTACTGCAGTGAGGGGGTAATTATTGCAGTGAGGGGGTAATTGCTGCAGTGAGGGGGTAATTACTGCAGTGAGGGTGTATTTACTGCAGTGAGGGTGTAATTACTGCAGTGAGGGGGTATTTACTGCAGTGAGGGGGTAATTACTGCAGTGAGGGGGTATTTACTGCAGTGAGGGGGTATTTACTGCAGTGAGGGGGTATTTACTGCAGTGAGGGGGTAATTACTGCAGTGAGGGGGTAATTATTGCAGTGAGGGGGTAATTACTGCATTAAGGGCTAATTACTGCAGTGAGGGGGTAATTACTGCAGTGAGGGGCTATTTACTGCAGTGAGGGGCTATTTACTGCAGTGAGGGGGTATTTACTGCAGTGAGGGGGTAATTACTGCAGTGAGGGGGTAATTACTGCAATGAGGGGGGTATTTACTGCAGTGAGGGGGTATTTACTGCAGTGAGGGGGTAATTACTGCAGTGAGGGGGTAATTACTGCAGTGAGGGGGTATTTACTGCAGTGAGGGGGTAATTACTGCAGTGAGGGGGTAATTACTACAGTGAGGGGGTAATTACTACAGTGAGCGGGTATTTACTGCAGTGAGGGGGTATTTACTGCAGTGGGGGGGTAATTACTGCAGTGAGGGGGTAATTACTGCAGTGAGGGGGTAATTACTGCAGTGAGGGGGTAATTACTGCAGTGAGGGGGTATTTACTGCAGTGAGGGGGTAATTACTGCAGTGAGGGGGTAATTACTACAGTGAGCGGGTATTTACTGCAGTGAGGGGGTATTTACTGCAGTGAGGGGGTATTTACTGCAGTGAGGGGGTAATTACTGCAGTGAGGGGGTAATTACTGCAGTGAGGGGGTAATTACTGCAGTGAGGGGGTATTTACTGCAGTGAGGGGGTAATTACTGCAGTGAGGGGGTAATTATTAGGATTTTAGTAAGGCGTTTGATAAGGTCCCCCATGGTCGGCTTATGATGAAAGTGAGGAGGTGTGGGATAGAGGGAAAGTTGGCCGATTGGATAGGTAACTGGCTGTCTGATCGAAGACAGAGGGTGGTGGTGGATGGAAAATTTTCGGATTGGAGGCAGGTTGCTAGCGGAGTGCTGCAGGGATCAGTGCTTGGTCCTCTGCTCTTTGTGATTTTTATTAATGACTTAGAGGAGGGGGCTGAAGGGTAGATCAGTAAATTTGCTGATGACACCAAGATTGGTGGAGTAGTGGATGAGGTGGAGGGCTGTTGTAGGCTGCAAAGAGACATAGATAGGATGCAAAGCTGGGCTGAAAAATGGCAAATGGAGTTTAACCCTGATAAATGTGAGGTGATTCATTTTGGTAGGACTAATTTAAATGTGGATTACAGGGTCAAAGGTAGGGTTCTGAAGACTGTGGAGGAACAGAGAGATCTTGGGGTTCATATCCACAGATCTCTAAAGGTTGCCACTCAAGTGGATAGAGCTGTGAAGAAGGCCTATAGTGTGTTAGCTTTTATTAACAGGGGGTTGGAATTTAAGAGCCGTGGGGTTATGCTGCAACTGTACAGGACCTTGGTGAGACCACATTTGGAGTATTGTGTGCAGTTCTGGTCACCTCACTATAGGAAGGATGTGGAAGCGCTGGAAAGAGTGCAGAGGAGATTTACCAGGATGCTGCCTGGTTTGGAGGGTAGGTCTTATGAGGAAAGGTTGCGGGAGCTAGGGCTGTTCTCTCTGGAGCGGAGGAGGCTGAGGGGAGACTTAATAGAGGTTTATAAAATGATGAAGGAGATAGATAGAGTGAACGTTCAAAGACTATTTCCTCGGGTGGATGGAGCTATTACAAGGGGGCATAACTATAGGGTTCGTGGTGGGAGATACAGGAAGGATATCAGAGGTAGGTTCTTTACGCAGAGAGTGGTTGGGGTGTGGAATGGACTGCCTGCAGTGATAGTGGAGTCAGACACTTTAGGAACATTTAAGCGGTTATTGGATAGGCACATGGAGCACACCAGGATGCTATGGAGTGGGATAGCTTGATCTTGGTTTCAGATAAAACTCGGCACAACATCGTGGGCCGAAGGGCCTGTTCTGTGCTGTACTGTTCTATGTTCTATGTTAGTGCAGTGAGGGGGGTATTTACTGCAGTGAGGGGGTATTTACTGCAGTGAGCGGGTATTCAAATACAGTGGGACTCACCAGCCAGGGCTTTGATCCTGGACGATTCGAAGAGTTTGGACGTGCTGTGTTCCTCTTCCCACTGGGTGTCCGAGTTCTCCCACCGGCTGCTGAGTTTGTATTGGCGCTGGACCTCCATGTTGTCCAGGTCAGTGGCCGTGGACGACATTGTGTCGCGGTCAGAGGTCAGGGGTCAATGTGGCAAGCTTGGAATCTGTTGGGAAAGAAAAATGAAGGAATTGTTAACGATGTTACTGCAGTAATTCACCTCTGCAAAGCTACAATTCCACATCTATTTGGGGCTGTAATCATAGAAATCATAGAAACCCTACAGTGCAGAAAGAGGCCATTCGGCCCATCGAGTCTGCACCGACCACAACCCCACCCAGGCCCTACCCCCACATATTTACCCACTAATCCCTCTAACCTACGCATCCCAGGACTCTAAGGGCCAATCAACCTAACCCGCACATCTTTGGACTGTGGGAGGAAACCGGAGCACCCGGGGAGAATGTGCAAACTCCACACAGACAGTGACCCGAGCCGGGAATCGAACCCAGGTCCCTGGGGCTGTGAAGCAGCAGTGCTAACCACTGTGCTACCGTGCCGCCCTGTAATGGAGGCAAAGCAATTCGGTTGGGGTTTTACTGAATGCAGCATGGCTGAATTTAATCCTGGTAGGTTCCATCTAAGGCTAAATACTGGCTTGAGACCGATAGTCAACAAGTTCTGTCAGGGAAAGTTGAAAAGAACTTTGAAGAGAGAGTTCAAGAGGGTGTGAAACCATGAAGAGAGAAAAGGTTCACCGGGATGTTGCCTGGTATGGAGGGTATGGAGGGTATTAGCTCTGAGCAGAGATTGAATAAACTGGGATTGTTCTCCCTGGAAAGACAGAGGCTGAGGGGCGACCTGATAGAAGTTTATAAAATTATGAGGGGTGTGGATAGGGTGAACAGTTGGAAGCTTTTTCCCAGGGCAGAAATGACAATTACAAGGGGGCACAAGTTCAAGGTAAGGGGGGAAAGGTTCAGTGGAGATGTGCGGGGGAAGTTTTTTGCACAGAGGGTGGTGGGGGCCTGGAATGCGCTGCCAAGTGGGGTGGTTGGGGCAGATATGTCAGCCACATTTAAGACTTATCTGGATAGACACATGAACAAGCGGGGAATAGAGGGGTATAAGCAGTTGGTCTAGATAGGACAATGTGATCGGCGCAAGCTTGGAGGGCCAAAGGGCCTGTTCCTGGGCTGTACTGCTCTGTGTTCTTTGTTAGGAGAGAAACAGGCGGAGTCTGTGCAGTCCATCGGAAAGATTCAACTCAGCGACCCACAGCCTCAGACCAGACATGACAACCCACTGAATTTAAGCAGTCACGGAGAGACAGCAACTCGGAAGAATTAAATGCTTTCAGGGAACCAATTACAAGATGAGTCACAGCCTGAAGAATGCTGAGGAAATACTGTTTGGGCAAACAGAATACTGCTCCATTAATATCTACGGAGCTTCAGTAAGGTGACCGACACACCACATTCCAATGGAGATGGAATCACCTAACGAGAGCTTTGACCCATAATCAACTCAAGCGCCACAGTGGTTAGCACTGCTGCCTCACAGCGCCAGGGACCCGGGTTCGATTCCCAGCTTGAGTCACTGTCTGTGTGGAGTTTGCACGTTCTCCCCGTGTCTGCGTGGGTTTCCTCCGAGTGCTCCGGTTTCCTCCCACAGTCCAAAGATGTGCAGGTTAGGTGGATTGGCCGTGCTAAATTGCTCCTTAGTGTCCAAAGATGTGTAGGTTAGGTGGATTGGCCATGCTAAATTGCCCCTTAGTGTCCAAAGATGTGCAGGTTAGGTGGATTGGCCATGCTAAATTGCTCCTTAGTGTCCAAAGATGTGCGGGTTAGGTGGATTGGCCATGCTAAATTGCCCCTTAGTGTCCAAAGATGTGTAGGTTAGGTGGATTGGCCATGCTAAATTGCTCCTTAGTGTCCAAAGATGTGTAGGTTAGGTGGATTGGCCATGCTAAATTGCCCCTTAGTGTCCAAAGATGTACAGATTAGATGAATTGGCCATGCTAAATGTGTGGGGTTATGAGGATAGGGCCTGGGTGGGATTGTTGTCAGTGCAGACTCAATGGGCCGAATGGCCTTTTCTTCACTGTAGGAATTTGATGATTCAATGACATACAAAGGGCGGGATTTTCCGGTCGTGTCCACCCCAAGACTAGAAATTCCCACCCGAGGTCAACGGACCGTTAAATGGTCTGTCAAATCTTCTGTCTGGCCAGTGGCGATTCCCACATTCAGGCCGGAAAATGTCTCCCGATGGAAAAAAAAATCACTGCGCTGGGAAAACAGCGGCATCGGTGGAGAGAACCAACTGAGCAAACGATTCCAGTGGAATCTGACTCCTTTTCAGGATGGACTCACGCTGAAACGTTAACTCTCTCTCTCTCTCTCGCTCTCCACAGATGCTGCCCAATCTGCTGGGTTCTTCCAGCATTTTCTGTTTTTATTTCAGACCTGCTGCATTTTGCGAGAGCAGGA